>NC_079899.1:2359032-3050648 GCF_024868665.1 Triplophysa rosa | reverse complement strand
TTCAAATGCTATTAGATTATTAATGATAATCTTAAACTATAATTTATTTTATTATTAAGTTTATTTATTTTATTTAGCCTTGTTGTGCAAGCTCTCTGGAGCTTGTGCAGAGGCAGCAGCTTTTGCCAGAGGGGAACTGGAATCCCCTGGTTGGGCCTGGGTTCTCCTGAGGTTTTTTTTCTCGATTAGAGTTTTGGGTTCCTCGCCACCGTTTGCATACTGTTTTTGCACTATCTGCCTGACCGGGGGGGCTGCTTTAGAATTTTAAAGTTTTACTTAATTAATATTGCATATAGGAATTTATAGTCTGTTATATTTGACCTGTGCTTCTTTCTCCTTTATCTTAAATGTTTGCTCTCACTGTGTGTGCGTACTTGTTTGTGTACGTGTGTGCGCGTCCGTGTGTGTGTGTCTATGTCTATGTGTGTTAGTACATGTGCATATTGTGTGTGTGGATGTGGGTATGTCTGTCTTCTGTGTTTTCACCTTTTTCTTGTTTTTACAGGTACAACTTTAATTTGTTTTGCTTATAGTCAATATGTCTCATGTACAGCTGCTTTGTAACAATGAAAATTGTA
Organism: Triplophysa rosa; assembly: GCF_024868665.1. Taxonomy (NCBI): domain Eukaryota; kingdom Metazoa; phylum Chordata; class Actinopteri; order Cypriniformes; family Nemacheilidae; genus Triplophysa; species Triplophysa rosa. The sequence goes on along the minus strand of NC_079899.1, from coordinate 3,050,070 downwards.
AAAAGCGCTATATAAATAAAGTTGAGTTGAGTGAGTATTGGTCTTACAGGACATCTGTCAAACATGGGCTTTCAGCCTAGGGTAGTTCATGTATTTGAGGTGTTATCTACCCTGTCTAGGTCTAAAGTAGTGTCCTTGCAGGTATTTTTCTTCTAACTTAAGTCAGGCAAGGATAAAAGGGTGTCTTCTTATCCAAACTGACTTAAATTTCAAGCTATACATTTAGTTTTGTCTGTATGTATGTTCCCTGGGGATCAAACCCATGATCTCTGCAAAGCTTATGCAATGATGTGAAGATAGTTTGGCCGTCTCAAAGTAGAGGAAGCCCTATTAGATTGTTGAGGCAGTTACACAGGCTGGTTGAACAGAAAACCAGAGAAAATTCCAGGGCCCCGGTTTATGGCAGGGCCCCTCTTTAACCCTCTATTGTGACTGGACTAACACCAACAAATGTCCAGTGCCATTAGATAAGGCTGCTATAGGACAACTGCCAGCCACCTCTTTTTGGAGAAAGGGGGACCTCAGTCCCAGATCGGAAAGGAGAGGACTTTGCATTGGTCTACAAGATCACCAAAACAGCTTTAATTCCCCCTGACTCTCACCCTAAAGTTCAAGCCAGTGGGCCATAAAATTTCTTAAGACCTCCAGATGCACCATGCAAATTACATGGAGCAGGGTCAAACTTTTCCACATTCACACACTTGGAATCCCTAAAAGAGACAATACAATTGAAACACACCCTAGTTTCAATTTTACTCAAAACGTTTTTGCACATGGAGTCTATCATCCAGTATTAACCCACTTACCAACACATTGTGTACTTGGTCTTTATGCATTCAGCACTTTGCCAAGTATTGTGAAAGTGGTTTTGGAAAGGTAATGCGTAGGTAAAACTTCAAGAACGGTGTTCTCATTTAAATTTGTGTTTTTGTGCAAATGAGTTCCACATGGACGGCTAAGGGTGGGCTGTATGGTATAGTCCCTTTTTATATAAACTACTAATAATCTCACTGGGGTGGAAAAGAACCAGATTACAATGACAAAAAGTACCCTCTCAGTTTTTCAGATACTTTCAGATTTTTGAGAGGCACACATAAAGCACAATTTCATTTATGACGTTGATCTCATTGGTTTTAAAGATTCGGTATTACATTTTAATTTGAAATAAATTCATTAGAAACATCACTCTATCCATGTGTTTGTTGGATACTCAGTCTAATGAATACTTTGGAGAATTTGTCTTGTGTGTTTACATTTAAATTATTTGTAGAAAGAAATGCAGGGTGAGTTACGCTTTGAAGCCTAGGCTTCTCTTAACACCAAGTATGATAGTAATTGCAATGCTCGTCTTCTGAACGCTGATCTGCTATAGGCCTCATATAAATGACTAAATCCATGGGCTAATTCATTTCACACACGTCTGGGTCACAGCTCTGAGTAATCCACACAACACACAAGAGTGTGAACAAAGTTTCTGTCCTGAGAAATCTCCATCAGCAGCTCATAAAGTCCGTGATCTAGAGGAGACGTGGCCACTGCTGACTCCACTCTTCAGCCATTGTTGTGGCTGAAAGCTGACAACATGTGACATGCCACAAACGAATGAAGAATGAATTCCGTGGGTTGTATCTCCGACGCAAGTGCGGAAAGTATCAGAGCTTGAAACCAGGAGCCTGTGGTTAACAGATATGCACTGCAGGACTCAACAATATGACGGCAGCGCGTTTACTCACGCCGGAGTATTTAATAAGCTTGAAAACAGCTGTCAGCGACACGAACATTCCAAGACTGTTACGTAACCCAGAACAGAAGCACACACTACTCCACTTAAAGTTAATTGGGGAGGTGAGGTGGGCACATTTGCAGCCACTTCATACTGAAAAATTTCTCGAAATTGATTGGACACATTTGTTATGCAGCTGGAACCCCGAAACCCCAAAAACACACACATCCGCATGTGGATTACCATCAAGAATGTACTGTGGTATTATTTGAGGTACCATGAAAATACTAGGGTACGTAAACACGATACAGTGATGACAGTAACTGTTGACTGTTCCAAGATGGCAGACGCGTGGTCATGTTTGGAGTATTCAAATGGGGCATATCTATGCATATCATATCTATACATATCTACGGTTGTGCTAATACTGTTCAGTATTAAAGTACCATGGTAGCAACACAATTGACCCTATGCACAGTTACTTCTTGGTTTTCGATAAGCCAGTTCAGGTATTTCCAGTCAATATATAGGATGTCATTCTGCACTCACTGCATTCAAAAAGTGTAAAAAATGATGGTTGAATTAAAATCTTCTGAGGAGAATCAGTGTAATACGCAGCAGTACTCAAATGTTCTGAAATGTCAACGTCTTTTCATCTCGTTTCACGTTTAAAGAAATAAATTCATGTTAAAGCCACAATATGGACGAATTTTGTTATGAAATATCCAAAAATTTTCATGCAGTTGTGCACTTACATTATCCCAAATGTTCCCAAGAATGTGCAAATCCAGAGAAATTCCTGTTTAAAATAATGGCCCGTTGCTTGTCTCCCTTGTATTTGTCGCATATCAGTGACGTAATATCCGGTGCTCCGCACTACCCTCAGTTTCCCCTTGTAGAAACTACGGCAACACGCAAATGCGGAAGTGGTTATACCGCATCTGAGACGCAGCATCTGTTGTTCTGTTATTATGGATCTGTCACGGTCCTGCATTCTTAGTTCTGTATTTCTAGTCATGTGGCAGGATCGGGACGGAGCCCTTAGGTTCTATGTGAGAAAGCCATGAGATGTTTATGTTTTTTACTTCTCATGTGTTTTCTCGTGTCTTGTCATTGGCCCCGCCCCTCTCGTTTCATATATTGCTTCCCTGCCGTGTCTAATGTTTCCCACCTGCCCTGTGTCATTATCCCTCATTTGTCTTACCCTATTTAATGCCCTCTTGTTTCATTGTCCTGGGCTCTTGCGTTGTATATGTGTGTTTGGTAAATGTCCCCCGTAAGTGCAACTCTGTGAGTTCTTGTCTTGTTCCTGCCTTGTCTTTGGGATTATTATTTAACGTTTTGGACTTCCCTGCCTTTTACTTTGACGTTTGGTCGTGTTTTTTTATTTTTTATTTTGTCCTGTTGTTTTGTCCCCTCGTGGGTTTTTTGTTTGTTCATTGTTGGTAATTAAAAGTCTTGTGTAACCCCTTCATTGCCGCTGCCTGCATCTGGGTTCTTCCTCCACTCCACATTCGTGACAGAACGCAAGAGCATCACTGAACCCAGCAGGTAGCATGAGCACAGGGCGGTCCCACCTAGCTCGCCTCCTCTGCGGACTTTGCTAGGGGAGCGAGAGCGTGGACGAGTACGTGGAGAGGTTCCTGGACGTCGCCTAGAATGGCGTCTTCGGTGAGGAGGAACTCTTGGTGCTATTCAACTCCGGTCTCAGGAATCCACTCTCGAGGGCGGAGATGAGGGCGTTGAGGCCGCTGGACTTCGACTCCTTGTGGCTGTCTGCCGTGGAGCGATCGGAGTCCACGGTCTAAACATATAACAGTTACCCATCTCCGCTGGTCACGATCCCTGAGCGTGGGTCCCTGCAGATCGGGGTTGTGGGCACCACCACGCCATCCTCCTCACTCTCGGCAGCCTCTCCACCGTCCACCAGCCCCATTGGCAAGCGGGGGAGGCGAGAATCCTGGGGGTCCTCGTCGGAGGCCTCCAACCCCGAGCCAGCCGTGCCCTTCACCTCCTTCCTTCAGCCGACCACCAGACGGGTGGCTCGGCTGAAGAAGAAGCGGCAACGGAGGGGGGCACGGACTCCGGTACAGTCAGTGTCCAGTCCAGCACCCAGCCCGGTGCAGCCGACGTCCAGTCCGGTGCAGCCGGCGTCCAGTCCGGTGTCCAGTCCGGCGTCCCAGCCGGTGATCCAGCCGGTGCAGCAGCCGCCGTCCCAGCCGGCGTCAAGCCCTCCACAGCCGGCCTTCCGGCCGGCGCAGCAGCCAGCCTTCCTGCCGGCGTCAAGCCCTGTCCAGCCGGCCTTCCAGCCAGCATCAAGCCCTGTCCAGCCGGCCTTCCAGCCGGTGCAGCAGCCGGTCTTCCAGCCGGCCTTCCAGCCGGCGTCAAGCCCTGTCCAGCCGGCCTTCCAGCCGGTGCAGCAGCCGGTCTTCCAGCCGGCCTTCCAGCCGGTCCCCAGCCCTGTGCAGCTGGCCTTCCAGCCGGTCCCCAGCCCTGTGCAGCCAGCCTTCCAGCCGGTCCCCAGCCCTGTGCAGCCGGCCTTCCAGCCGGTCCCCAGCCCTGTGCAGCCGGCCTTCCTGCCGGTGCCCAGCCTTGTTCCCCCCAGGACTTCGCGCCCTCGAGCGCAGCCGGGGACTAGTACTGTTCCCCCCACAAGCCCTTGTCTGTCCCCACCCCCCTCCCATGTTTATTATTTTTGTTGTCCCACCCCAACCCAGTAATTGTATTTTCTGTGTTGCCCTTGGTTATGTTGTCTATGTTTATTTGGTTCCTGTCTTTGTCCCAGTCTGTCATGTCTTGTTTGTCAACCCCTTGGTGAACACCTGGGGGTGTTCATTTACGGGGGGGCTCTGTCACGGTCCTGCATTCTTGGTTCTGTATTTCTAGTCATGTGGCAGGATTGGGACGGAGCCCTTAGGTTCTATGTGAGAAAGCCATGAGATGTTTGTTTTATACTTCTCATGTGTTTTCTCGTGTCTTGTCATTGGCCCCGCCCCTCTCGTTTCATATATTGCTTCCCTGCCGTGTCTAATGTTTCCCACCTGCCCTGTGTCATTATCCCTCATTTGCCTTACCCTATTTAATGCCCTCTTGTTTCATTGTCCTGGGCTCTTGCGTTTCATGTGTTATACCTCGTGTCATGCTTGTGTTCCCCTTGTCCTGCCAAGAAACTTTTCTGTGTTTGCCTTTCCGTGTTATTAGTTAGTCTGGTTCCTGTCATTTTAGTTTAAGTCTAGTTTTCTTGCTTTCTTGCCTTTTTGCCCCGTGTAGGAAATCTTTGTTTTGTATTATTCTGCCTTAGTTGAGTTTTCCCCATCGAGGGTGTTTTTGTTATCAGTTCTAATAAAGTATTTTGTGTTAACCCCTTCACGCCTGCCTGCACTTGGGTTCTTCCACACCATCCCTGACAGGATCACGATTACTCTTTGGCGAGTAAAGGAATCCCAAAAAAGTGTAAACGTAGGCCAAATGAGGCAAGCAGGTTTATGGACAAACTAAGAGATAAAACAAGGATTAATATCGGCGTGGCGTTTTCTAAATGGAGAGAGCTTCACGACCAACTTGGACTCGACAGAGACTCCACTCTCGCATGTGTTTTAATAGACAGGTAAGCACATTTTATTTTATTTTACACGAAACACTCATGCACAGATTATTTGAATAGTTATGAACAGTTACCCTATAAAACACAGTATACAGTATGTCGCACAAAAATATGTAGCCAATAACGTTACTTGTAAATACTGTGGGTTCGTTCAAATTTACTTTTTAAACGACAACTGTATGACTGTTTTAAGTACTTAAAACTGTGTAGCATTACACTACCAAATCAATGGACAAAGTCCATTATCAGTCGCGGGCTAACGTAGCATTACATTTCACGTTTCTTGCAAGCTAATTCATTACGATGACATAAAATTAATTAACATGTCCCATAATGCCACTCTCCTACATAACGTCATTTAGCTTCTCCTTTTGTTGTTGTTTCGAAAGTGTGCCATTCCATATTGTGGCTTTAAAGGGTTACTGAAAATTCTGTCATGTATTATTTCGTGACATAGAAAATATGAGTTGTTCCAAACCTGTATACATTTTATTGTTCTGTTCAAAGAAAGATATTTGGAAAAATGTTGGACATCATTGACTACCATAGTAGGAAAAATCAAAATGGTAGTCAAAGGTGACCCAGAACTGCTTGCTTTCCTAAATTCTTCACATCTAATTTTGTGTTCAACAGAACAACAACAAAAAAAATGATATAATAATTCTTCCTACTTTGGTAGTCAATGATGTCCCAGAAATGTCAGTTGCTAACATCTTTCTTTGTGGTTATCAGAACAAAGAAATGTATACAGGTTTGAAACAACCTGTGGGTGAGTAAACGATGACACAATTTTCAATTTTGGGTGGAGTATCCCTTTAAGGCATGACTATTTTTCTGACTAGACTCTGATTATAAAATAAATATTACACTATTGATGCTGTTAAAGCTACCTCGGAAATGAAAGATATCCTCACGCCAACGAGTTCCCTGTCATATGGTCAATACTTACACAGCAAGTAAAGGATAGGAAACCCCCAAATAAGGTATGCAACAATGTTCTTATTATTTCTTTCACATCATTTAGATGACCGGTTGTGTATGGAAAGTTACTTTAACTGTCTTTTCCTTGGAAAGAAATGAGATGAAACAAGTTTGTAAGCACTTTCAGCACATCATGCAATGAACGTTGCCTCAATTACTGTAGATTTCAAAACACAAACAATCCCTTCAAAACAAATGCAAAGTACACTGTTTATCCACATAACATTTGGCACAAATGTTTGAACAGAAAATGAATCCTGAATGTGAGCTGATCTGCTAAAATGGCTTCAACCTTTCCATTAGTTGAGCGTTACAGTCAAAACAAGGGTGAAACCGTAACACTGTTTGCAGTAAGAAACAGATAAGAGTGTCAGATATGAACTCACTGCTCATTGTTCACCATTTTAAACATACTTCCTATAGTATACAAAACTTCTTTTAGTCAATGGTTGCCTCACTAATAACTAATCAAATAAAAACAAATCATCAAACTGATGTTTTGAGGAAATGGAACACTTGTAATTTCAAATCGATTTTTAAAATATTTGTGTGAAAATATATGTTTCTTTTTTCAATCTATTGAAAGATAACTAATTTCGTTGTATAATGAGATCCTGCTTTGTTGTGTTTCAGAAAGCCTCTGAAAGCATTTTTCACCGAACCATTACTAAGCCGGCCATCTTTCCATGACTCAGTCCGGATCATCTCTGCTCTCGGCCCCTGAACATGTGTCACGACTTGTGCTGTTGATAACTCCAAACTCTTGTGGTTATGTTATTATATCATTGGCTGTCTAGACAAGATAATAGCTTCAGATAAATGCATTAAACGTCATCTTCTCTTTTTGATCGAATCCCCCTCCACTATTCACTGTAGGAGAAAGAAAATGTTATTGTTTAGGAGTTCTTAGTTGTGTTTCATTTAGGTTTCAACTAAGCCTCAGATGTTTCTCGTAAAACTAATGGAAACAGAAACAAAACTGCCTTTGTTGAAACACACGAAGAGTTTGGAGGTGTAAAATGAATGTCGATTGTAGAAGTAAAATAATCTGGATTTGAGTCAATTTGATGAGAAATGTTTCAGTTCAACTTCAATAATATTGACTTTTGATTGCAGACTTGACAAATCTGAGCTCAGTTTGACACATTGTTGATATCTCTTCTTAAACTCTACTGTTGATTTCTGGCTCTTTTTCTCATCAGAAATATCTGATGAACAGATGAAATTTAAGCAAAAATGACCATTTGCTCTCCGTTTAATCTCATTGATGTCTTGATAGAGATCTCATCTGTAATTGTCGTATAGCTGTGGTGAAATTGTGAACTAAAACCAAATGTTCTGTTTTTTTATTAAAAGTGTTTCCTCTCTCAGAATAAAGGAATCATATTAAACTGTAAGTCAAGTTCTTTTCACAGGCAAAGTTTGCACACTTTCAGTTTATTCAGATGGTCCTCATGTGCAGATCAGATGTTTAAAGCCACTCATTAATAGGAAATTCCATCATATTTACAGGAAAGTCTCTGAGATCCTGGTATGTGCTATTTCTCTTCGAAGATTGAGATTTGGGAGAAAAGAGCAAGGTCATCATTTGTCTGAGTTAAAATAATTTTAAAATGCGTCTTTTTAGTTGGCTTATGAATTCTGAATGGGTTTTGCTAGTATTCTCCGTCATGGCTTTTCCCATGGTGTTTGGTGGATGTTCTGTTTCCAACATAAATAAATGTGCTATTTGATTTTAGAAAATTGTTCAGCCTTAGAGGGGAGCTTTCCCATAAGAGAGCAACATCACAGATGAGGTCAGATGTTTAATAGCTCATTATTTCTCCAAGACATGACTGAGATGTGAAGAGCAAGTGGAAACTTTCGCTTAAGTCTCATCTGCATTTCAGATATTTCTCCTGAGAAAAGAGTCAGAAACCTCACAAATGTCTCTTTCATTAGAGTTTCAGAAGAGACGTCAACAATGACCACGTTTACACGGACAACAATAATCCGATATTAACACGATTAAGACAATACTCTGATTAAGAACGGACCATGCAAACAGAGCTTTTTGATTCGCTTAATCCATCTAAACTCATAATGGCAGTAAACACAAATGGAATTAAGACGGGTGGAGTACTCCTGTTTTAGTGGCATTATGGAAGTGCAGTGTAGACATGTACACAACTTAATCGCTGGTGTCAAGCAAGAAAGCACATTTTTGGTCCGAACGGGAAACAAGAAAGATGCCAACAATTCTAGAAAATAGAGTGAAACACCAAAAACTGTATGTGGTACCATGGCGAAGACGAACCGTTTGTTGATAAATGAAATGATGGAGGGAACGTCGAACGGCGTCGCTTAGAGACGTAATGACGTATGCCATTAATCCAACTATGTAGTGTGACATGTAAAACGGGCACATGAAAGGTATATTCTTAATGTAAACACCTTAATCGTAATATTATTTTATTCAGAATAAGGCAAATAATTTGATTACTGACGTCCATGTAAACGTGGTCAGTGTCTCAAACTGAGCTCAGAGTTATCAAGTCTAAAATCAAAAGTCAATATTATTGAAGATCAAATTATTTTACCTCGACAATACATTCATTTTACACCTCTATACTTTCATTTTATGAGAAACAACTCTGAGATTGAGTTGATATCTAACACAAGTGAGAAATGCATCACATCTGATTTATGATAGATCAATCTGTGAGAATAAAAAACCTTTTGGTTTCCCACCAGCAGTTCTTCTGCACAGTTGCACATTATTTTTTCTATCTTTGCCGTTCCTAAATAATGTGTTAGACAATAGCAGCTGGAACTATCGCAGTATATATCACCCATCTCGTTCAGGGTAATTCAAAGCTAATCATTAAAATTTCCATTGAAACGATTATCAAGGCTCCCATTTGTAAGACCACAGCTGTGTCATTCCGCTTCTCCCAACCTCTCACTTTACTGAGCGCAGATGTGGAGCCGACCGTCCTAAGGCTTTAAAAATGGTAGTCCAGAGACCATACAGTAAATGATGACCTCATCTCTAATTCCCTCTCGAGCGTGTGTAGTCAGACCACACAGAGGTTTCTTGCATATGGATCACAAACATTCAGCGTTGCATGTTCCGGTCTGGTGTTTTAGGAGACTCGGGGGCCGGCAGACGATAGAGTCGTAGTCTTTTTTTGGGGTTGGTAATCGGGTGCAGATTAATAGTTGCTGTGTGGGCTTGTAACCAATACAGAGTCACGATCAGATTTGGGGAAACTTTTCTTTCAAACCTTTTGTCCAATCCAAACACAACTGAGGTGCCAAAAGTTGTTGGTCCTTACTGTTCGCGATTTATGACCGATGATGGAATCGTCAGAGATATCATTTGGATGCATAAAACACTACTTCGCTGACAGATCTCTTTTGCGTTTCGTGAACCGGCGAGTAAATGATATTATTTGAATTTATGGAAGAAATGTAGACATTTAAAAGCCCTGGTTATTCTCGGAGCTCTCCTCGCCTATTTCTGTCTAGTTTACGAAATAAATACTGACGTCAAGGTGATGGGAAAGGCATTATTCACACTATTTGACATGGTGACGCAATTCCAACATACTCGGTGTCATCACAGAGTGGAAAACCGGTGTTTAAATCATTATTCAAGCGGACTCTATGAAACACTTTGCCAGACGTGTGAATAATCTCATGCCACGACAACTCTGCTGCTGCTGTAACGTAATGTAGGCTACTAGTAGCACACGTGTTATTTAAATAAATACTACACCCATTAAAAGGTAAGGTTTGATCTTTTTTATATAGAAATGTTCATCAGTGCATATAAGGTCCTACGTTGTGATAAAAAATGATTGTGTAAAATAAAAAACCCTGTTCGTGGTGCGAAACAAATGATGTGTCACCTTTAAGTTGGAAAATGTATTAAAATAGCGTTCTAAACGCTCAAAAGTGTGTTCAGAGTCATAAACGTGTCATCGTCTGAGCAGAACGACTCACCTGAGGCAACATCTGGGGTGGGGCGACGTGTTCGCTCTGATTTTTGTGGCTTTGGGGATCTAGTGCTTTTTCATCTCTGATTGTTTTTTCTTGTCAGTGACTTCATAGCATTATAAGTGACAGCTGCGCTGTGTACAGGCCGGTGCAGGACCGCATGACGCGTACGGTACAATACCGAGGTTATGTAAATAGGCCGTCTGGGTGGGATGAGAGTCAAAAGAATTTTCCATATGTCTCCCTGATGACTTTAACATGACCTGCTGACAAGCACAGACGAGACCCCCACAGCTGACACGCTAAACCTCTTTGTTTGGACCCCGTGTGGTTCTTCGTTTAAAGCGATGGCCAGTTGTTTGAGATGTCCTGAAAGAATGAAAGAAAAAGCACAGATGAGATGTCTTTAATGTCTCCTAGATATCAATGAAATAAAAAGGAGAGCAAACGAGAAAATTCTCAAATATTTCTCGTGAGAAAATGAGATGTCAACACCGAGCTCAGATTTGTCAAGTCTGCAATCAAAAGTCAATATTATTGAAGATCTCAACATTTCTCATCCAATTTACCCAGATTATTTTGCCTCTACAATTTACACTCATTTACCACCTCCATACTCAATGCCCCGGTTTCACAGACAAGACTTAAGACTGATTTTGACCTGTCTTAACTGAAAATAACTTGCCCGGACAAATATCTGTCTCAAGATGCGCATCAGTAATGGTTTCTTATAAGGCATTTTAATAAAAGCGATTTAAATAGCCTAAATGAACCAAGGCATAGTCCTGGCTTAGGCAAAACCTTGTCTGTGAAACTGGGACTAGATGTGTTTAAACTTTTTATCTCTTCAGTCATAAATACAATGTTTCTGACTGGAATACTTTGGTCATGGCCATGATAAAAATAGCATCCATCATTTAAATGAAAAAAATGCTGTATGTAATCATGTTTAATGAAATGGTCTCATTACAAATTTGTCCATACTCTGTTGTATGTTTTATTCAGATGTCATGATCTGTCATGAGTGATAAATATTCACAGGTGTTTCTAGTTATTCAGTAGTTACTGTGCTGGCTTTCTATTGCTTTGTTGTTTAATGATTTCTGTCTGTCTCTATAGCACAAATTTCAGGACGTGTGTAATACTGCCACCTAGTGTTACGATTTCACTATAAACATTTACAAGCTTTCTATTTACTGAAGAAAGTGCAACTCTAGTTAAACTGGTAACACTTTACATTAAGCTTCCCTTCATAAAGCATTTATAAATGTGTTCATTAATGATTAGTAAGTCATTTACAGATGCATTATAAAGCAGTTATAACTGCGTAAATAAAAAGGGAATCTAATGAAATACCTGCCAAATAGTGAGCCATTTTAACTCACATGTTATAAATGCTCAAGAAATGTATTTATTCATTATTTATTTGACTCGAAAGCAGATTCATTATTGTCTTGATGTTGTTTGCAAAATAGGCTGTCAGACGGGAGACTGTAGGGGGTTATGTTGGTTTTTCTTATTATTGTATATTTCATATCGTATGTCACTTTTCAAACCATGTTGCTTACCTGATCCGATTCCCAATGTCTTCATCATGCTTATCCAAAGCAGTTTTTCTTGCTTACCAAGATAAATGCATCAAATCACTTTTTAACACTAAATTTACAAAGGTTGTTGTTTTATTAATGATTCAATTACTTCCAACAGTTAATCAAAACCTGAAAACATTTATTTATTATTTATTTTGTAAACAGAAACAGAATGCTTGCTCACAAGGCTACATTTATTGAGCATTTATAACATGTGAGTTAAAATGGCTCACTATTTGGCAGGTATTTTGTTAGAATCCCTTTTTATTTACGCAGTTATAACTGCTTTATAATGCATTTGTAAATGAGTTATTAATCATTAATGAACACATTTACGAATGCTTTATAAAGGGAACCTTAATGTAAAGTGTTACCGTTAAACTAAATGATTACAATCCAGAGTCGCTGAGTGACTCTTTGTGCACGTGTTTTTTATTATTGGAAACAGTGACCATATACATGTGTGTTTATAAATACCGAACTGATTAGCGTTAGCGTGTGCCGGCAGACACTGCTCCTGAACCCTCCACATGTTGCTTTATCACAAAGCACGAAGCTGCTTACTATTAGCTCGGAGACTCCTGAGATTTGATACTCTTCTCCATAAAACAAACATCTCAATTTCTTCTTGAGAATGGCAACAAAAAGTCCATAAGGTTAAATGAAGTCAAACTAGAGCAATTCTGCCAAAAAGAGTTGGAAGAGATTTGAGAGGGCATCAGAGTAGCCTAAATAAAGCCCAGAATGCCATACAAATCAAGATTAAACATAGGCCTATGTCTGCATACAGCCCATCGATGGCATTAAATCTGGTCATGTTTTTATGAAAAAAGGTTTGAAGGTTAATAAAATTCCTAAAAACTTGCCACATAAAATTTTGACCAAAAGGTGGTGCTTTTGGAAAAAGTATACTGATTTTGCCGGGCTAAAAAGATCGAATTTCTGTGACATCATCGACATTTCTGCGGTATTTTGCAGTGAAAGCTAATAATAATATAACTGTGACATTCATGTGAATGACAGCTGAAGTACATTTTCTTTTAAAGTTTGTTTCTTTATATTTGACTTCTTGTAAAAGCTTTCCTACTGTCAGTCTGCTGGTTGAAGGGGATTTTTCCATTCTTTATTGTGCTTTAATAAGCATTTATTCATAACCATTCTCCAAATCAGATCGTAGCACATCGAGTTAAAGACTTACAAACTTGCTCGAGATTGTCTTCCACTATCCATGATCCATGTAAATACACCATGAATCCATGTAAGATCATTCACACTACTGTCTGATGTTGCCTTCAGAGAAAGCAAAAGGTCCGTCTGTGAGAAGGACAAAGTCTGCAGGAAAGATCTCACCAAAACTCATGAAAGCGGAACATGTCACAGTACAACGAAGCGTTTCTATGATTTTCAGACGAGATGGCTGAATTCAATGTTCTTGGCTGATATTTGACAGGTCTCTTTTTCTAAAAATATCAATACATGTTTTATCAATGCAGCTGTTGCAACGTGTGTCTTTACGGAGGAAACTTATTTATTAGTTAGTAAATCTCTTTGGGCCAGAAGTGAACGTACGTTTACATATTTTTGACAAACTTGTCAATAAAATCGCTGTTAGCATCATCAAACAGAGGCAACACACTTCTGCACAGTGCCCTTCATACAGTTTTAGCAACAATATTTTTGTTGTATTCAAAATGGAAAAAGAAGACAGTTGACAGATTATGAACAAATGCAATCAATAAAAAAAATATTTAATAGGAAATGCTTGGAAACCTGGCATAAATCATTTTTTCTGCTACACGCCATGACCGCTAAGCTTTTTTCAGTGGGCCTTCTTTCTAAAGAGTCAACAATTTGGCAACATAATATGTTTACCGAAAAAGCCTTAAATAATGCACAATATGGCTTTAAACATCTTGACACTAATGCACCATGTAGACCAAACAATCGTGTGCTGTTACCCTGATTCGAAGCGCTACGGTGGCTGACACAGGACAAAGATGTCTTCCCGGTTTCAGTTACAGTATTTACCGAAGGAGATCATGTATTTACGAAATTGTATTTGTCCGTTTAGGGCTACTGTACATGGCGAATTCCATTCAAGGTGTATGCAGATAGAAATAGCTCGTTCTAAGGTCATAACAACATATCAATTCATTTTGTAAGGTCTTTATGCACCTCTGAAGACAGTTATGTATACTATATTGCATTTCCGTCAATAGATTCACCAAAAAATGACAACTTTAAAACAGCTTCTATACAAATATAACGTGCAACACTTGCTTGTCACCAGCCGAGGGCGCTCGCATCGCAGATTTGAGGGACATACACTGAACCCCCAAAAAACTTCATACCATAGATTTTCTATTGTTTTGTAGATTCATTAATCTGTATTTTTTTGTTTATTTTGTAAGTGTACAAGTTATGTAAACAGACATATTTAAATATTTCTAAGATGAATAAAAGACATATTTACTTTAAAGTGATGTGTTTGTGACAACATTTATTTAATACACTCATTTAGATACTCATGTTAGGAAGCATTCCTTACGTGACGTGTCTCCTCAGTATATAAATTCAATGAGAGATCTTTTTTTCGTTTTGAGCGAAATGTCCCTTTAATCTTTTGGAATTGAACCTTTTTTCACATATCAAGGAAAAGACCCATATCACGACTCTATTCTGTCTTATCAGCTATACTTAATCCGGCGGCATTAAACTAGTCTCGCAGTTGCCATAAATTGACACGATTTCCAGCAGACAGTGAGAGAGCGGGACTCATACGGGGATGAAGAGCTCCAGGGATGATGTAATCCTCACACGAGTGTCTTCTAATTCCCGTCCTCTTTTGATGAATCTCAATATCTCGGTTCGGTCCCGTCTGATGACTTTCTGTCTGTAGCACTCAACAGGAGTTCAGGTGGCAGGAATGAGAGAGCTCTGTGATGATATACAGCGTAACCACACAGCAACATGGAGAGATGTCCTCCCTCGGTTCATTTTCCTGAGCACATGAAGCAGATAAAGCGATTATGTGGCTGAAATAGAATTACAGAGAGACCGAGTGGGCGATGTAACAGAATTATCAGCATGGAGGATTTCTTTAGGTCATCATTAACGCTCTGAAGGCCAAACCAACACTGTAATGTATAAAAAAATGAGGGTCACTTATGCATTCTTGATTCATATTTTATACACTTTATATTAATACAAGTCTACAAAGTTACGCAATAATACAAACGTAATTCGAATTTTGTTAGTCGTAAATAAATAATAATTTAAATCTCGGTTATATTTGATCATCTTCAGTGTAGTCAGTCTTTGTGGAGAATTTGCCGAAATGTTCTCTTATGAGGTCTCACCTTGAGATGCTCTTTGAAGGAGTTCACATCTATTCTGATTTTGTAATAAAAATGTACCTAAATATAAACATTGATTTCTTTATACACAAATTCCCTTTAATGTTGGGGTTAAATAGATTTTGTTTTTTTGAGGGATTCTGCACATCAGCTTCTCAGCAGATTCCAGGCTGAGGTAAACTCAACATTGTTGGTTATTTTAAAGTCATCATGAAATAACAAAAATGTTTCTGCTTATTTTTTTTAACAGAATATTGCAGTGTTTGTTATAATTGATTGATCCATGCAGATCTTTTTTTTTATTATTTGCCCTCATAATCAAAATCTGAAATTTCCCTTCCAAACATCTCAGCCTGAGGGCGGGACTATATTTACTGTCTAAGGGCCAGGCATCCAACTGCCAACAATCCAATCAAGTTTTGAGCTTGAATCATCAATTACGACATATCGGTGAATTGTAAATAAACAAAAACTGTACAAATTTTCACATATTTTGAAAATGATTTTCCAGTTGTCATGTCAGAAAATTCTAGAACTGTCTTTAGCACAGGGAAGGTAAGCGATGGAGGATGACTACGTCTGGAACTTGGTTCGTGAGGACAGTACAAGTCATAAAAGACAAAAATGATCAAATGTACACTCCTGAAGACTCATTTTTAGTAACTCTTATGTTAATCTGTTGTTTTGAGCTCAGTGTTATGCCAGTACCTTGTAATTTGAGTAATAATACAGAAATGTATAAATGTGTTTTTTTGTGGTAAAAAAATGTAATGTGATTTTTGTGTTTCTTAAAACAACTTTTTTTACATTGTGTAATCAACAGCCATAAATATTGATGTTAAAAATCTATGTTTACTTTATTCCAAATACAAGCAACATAAACACAATGGTTAATATTTGTCATTTAATGAGAACATGTGCTAAATATCCTAAAACGAAAAAACATGCTTATCTTTAATAATTCAACATTTCTTAGGGTTAAAAAACTCTTTATCCCGCCTTAACCTCCTGTTACATTACATTATTGCATCCACCAAAGCTGCGCATTTCAAGACACTTCTTCAGGTCTTTAAGACACGCTGAGACAAACAAACAGACACATTCATCATGACTCATCTGTGGTTATTTACCTGTATTTACAAAAGACCACGATTGAAATTGAATGAAATTGTTAAAGGTCATGTTCTGTTAATGTGCTTAGTATAGTAAATAAATGATAAACCGAACAAAAGTGTGATTTTTGCAAATCTATTTAATAGATATCAATTTAAAGGGATGATACGACATGGCTAAAATGATTGAAAAATTTGTTTTAGATGTCATGCAATGTGTTTACATGATTTAAGTTTTAAAAACGCTGTATTTTCCACACACCTTGCATGTTTGTATCTCCTCTTTGCTCCGCCTCTCTGAATCTCTCAGATTTTTAACAAAGCTCATGGCTCTGAAAAGCGAGGTGTGCTGTGATTGGCCAGTTAACCGGTGCGTAGTGATTGGTGGAATACTGCAAGCGTGTGAGGGAAATGTCACGCCTCTTACCATATTCGGAACATCAGGTTCCTCTTCAATTGTACTGACAGGTACTCCCACCTTACTTGCGTTTACATTTGGTCGGTCTTAGTCAAATCAGACCACCAACTGACGTAGATTTGTGGGGGTGTGGTTACACGAGGCGTTTCAGGCAGGTCTGGGTGAGCATTCGCTTTTACATAGAATTTTTCTTTTGTTCCCACACTTTCATTTCTGCAATTTTACGTGTCTAATACATGCATGAGCGACTTATAACACACCAAAGACACAGAAAAACACGTGTTCGCGCCATATGACCCCTTTAATGCAACTGGTGTCTCATACCTATCAAGCATGTTTCATACGATCAGTGTTGGTTGTTCACCAGCAGGTGGCAGCATTCGCAAACCTAGTGCAATTCTGTGCTTTTTCTTAATCCAACAGCTTCTCTCGTTCTGTATTTCAGATCCAACACAGTCTAAACTTCTCCATGCATATGAAAGCCATCGAGCCATATAGTAAATCCATATGTAAATAACTCCAGTGAAAGCCTCGTATATTCGGCTTCCGACAAATAACGTAATATAAATAAGAAAGAGAAAGACTGAGGTGTATCTCCTGAGATTGCCTTTTTTTATAGGCGGTAAGCAGGGACGGTGGGCAGCCGAGTTGATCCAGGCTGGGGCGGGCGAAGAGGTAAATGTCATGCACCGCTTATTTTTATTGGAGGTTCTGCCACAATCTCCCCTTTCCGTTCTCCGTCTCTATTGTTTAAAGAGAAGCTTTTAATGCAAGGCACCAGATGGGTCCTCAAACAACTGTGGATAGAGGCATGTTTACCGGTCAGTGGTGTGCAGAACAGGTGGACATATCAAATTTTATGGAATTGTTAAGAGGATATTAGCATCCAGAAGGCAGGATATGAGCAGATATGTGTAGCCATTCAAAATCACATATAAAGGGAGGTTAAGGTTTTCCACTGCTGTGGATTATATGAGATGGATTATACTATAAGTATATTATATTACTCGAATGGAAAAGAATACTATAGGATATAATGTTATATTTACAAGTGAACTGTAGTACAATTTCTAGATACTTTATTTGTTTTATGTAAAAAGCAGCTGGATTGACAGAAATATACCGTAAAATAATATTTTTCCAGTACAATTATAGGATATACTGTAAGGATATATAATAAATTGTTTCCCTGTTTTTCTTGTCAGTTTGCTGTCTTTTTCTATAATTTTACAGTTTTACTTCGGCAGTATTTCAAAAACAAGCAGAATGTTTTACCCTGTAAAATCACACTTTTTCCCCCGTTTTTCTTGTAAATTTGCAGTCTTTTCCCTGTCATGTTTTGACCGTATTTCAAAATTATTCGTTAAAAATTGTTTAAAAAAACAGTATGTTTTTTTTTTTTGACATTTTACATGGAAAATCTGTAAAAAAGTTAAATCAAAAAGTTAAATTCTGGAAAATTACATTTTTTTTAAGTGCTGGCAAAACTCAGGCCACATTGTTACATTTACGCATTTGGCAGACATTTTTATCCAAAGCAACGTACATTGCATTATCCTACACATTTTGTTTCTAAGTATATGCAATCCCCTGGGATCGAAGCCACGACCTTGGCACTGTAAGCGCCATACTCTGAGCCACAGGAAAGATGTTACAAGAATTTTTACCATGTTAGAATAATGTAGCACAATCCTAACATGTTTAAGCATAATGCCAGTATGACTTAGCATGATTTTAAAAGGATGTGGTGCCAAAAAAATGACAATTCTGTCATGAATTACTCACCCTCAAGTCGATCGACAACCTGAGGACCTCTGATTATCTTCAGAACACAAATTAAGGTTTTGTTGCGGTCCAGGAGCTTTCTGACTCCTCCCATAGACTGCAATGCAACCACCTTTCAAAGCACTGAAAGTGAGTAAGTACATTGTTGAAATAGTTCATGTCACTCCAGTGGTTCAGCTTTAATTTAATTATACCATGGTCTGTTTGAATACTCGATTCTGATTGGCTGAAAGTTGTGCATTAAAACCATTTAATGCACAGGTAAAAATTAACTAACGAAAATAACTGTAATTTTCACCTGTCTGATCAGAGATGACACTGTAAACATCAATAATAACTTTAACTTGGCAAATGACCAAGTTATGAGCGGTATAATCCACTGCTACCTGTGCGATACAGTATTTTAAAGCACTTCACAGAAACAAACACTTGGCCTCCACGTCGTGCATCAAAATCCTTCAATGCACGGCTAGCCGTGGACTATCCCTTACTTATATAAAGTGAGGAGGATACTTTTTGTGTGCAAACAAAGAAAAATAACAACTATATTTAACATTTTCCTGACTTCCGTGTTAGTTTCCAACGCGCGTTCACGAGAGCACCAAGACGAGATGACAGTGCATCCGGGTTGTGTCATGCGGTGCTGACCTCGGATGCTCTCTTGAACCCGTGTCTTAATTTGCGTTCTGAAGAGAAATGGAGGTCCTCGGGTTGTCAAACGACTTGAGGATTAGTAATTCATAACATAATTTGAATTTTTCAGCGGAAGGTACCTCTTTAACATCTTAAACCACGATGCTAGCAAAATTTGACATGTTTATGCATGATGCTAGGACGTTTTCACATAATGCTAACATGATTTAGCATACTTTAACATGATACTAGCATGTTGCTAGGTGTTGTAAAGTTCTATAATCTGCTTCCCATGTGTTGCTATGGTGTTCTTTATTTTTACTAAATTATTTTGACATGCCGCTAGCATGACTTAGCATGTTTCAGCATGATGCTGGCTATTTTAGAATTTTTAGCATGATGCTAATAATATGTAGCATGTTTCAACATAACGTCGCCTAACAAGCTTAAAAAGTTTTGCATTCGATTTGACTATGTAGATAAAACCCTTTTGCTTTCAAAGAAAAGTCCCAAAACATACACAACATAAAGAAAAAAACATTGCATAATGTAAATAAACTGTCTAGCTAGAATGCTTTAACCTGATGGTAATATATATATTTTTTGCATTATGCTAACAAGATGTAGCATGTTTTAGCATTACGTTACCATGATCTAGCATGATGCTAAGCTATTGTTTTGCTGTATAATCTGATTTTTGTGTGTTATTCCTTGTTACTATGGTATTTTGGCTGTGTTGATATTAATAACCCAAGCAAAAACATTTGCAACGTGTACAGTAAAAGTGACGTGTATCATCAGAAGAGAACGTGCTCATACAGTATATTTCATACATGCTGGCATCCCTGTGTCATTGGACATATCCATGGTTGTGAGAAATGGGTGGAATGCCCCGTTTAATGTCTCGTATGATATAGGATGTGTGTTGTGGATTGCGTGTGTTTGAGCACCTGGCTCTCTGTCAACACAGGATCAGATCTCTGTGTACATTACGCTGCTCGCACCGTCTCACTGAACATGACAATGGCTGATCCATTTCCTGTGATTAAAACTGAAGGCCAATACTCAACACAATCCCAACACAGGCAGCACTTTCCCATTTAATGGTGCAAGCAAAGTTTTGCACCTTTGGTCTGGCTTCAAAAAAGACTGAATTATGTGATTGATAATATACATGGTGTATTATAGTGTACGTAACAATGCAATGATGATAACAACGTTGAAGCTGTGCCATTACAGGTATTGACCTGTGTGGTTTGAATAGCATCCAATTCCCTGTAAAACCCACTAATACCAAAACCTAAGACGGTTGAAGAAGCAGACTGCCCATTTTAATAAACTCTTTGATTGGAGTTTTTTTTCTCCAAAATTGACACATTCTATAACATGGACACTGCAACAGAACATTTGAACCGCTTTGAGATGAATACTTGTCTGTAGTCTGTCTATTGTCTTTTGAAAATGTCCAACATTTCTACTTCATTATTTCTGCTACAAAACACTTACTGTATAACCACAACTATAAACAATGTTATTCCTTCAACTTTACTGTGCCCTGTAAACAAAGGCGAAAATGCTGAATTCTATACATTATCTAAGGCCTTTTCTACATATTTACATGACTAGTGTAGATTAGTAAATAACTGTTCAAAACTTGATGATATTCGTGGGAAATCTCTGTTATGATTAAGATTCTGTGCTTAACTGCGGTGGAGGTTATCACCTTTTTTGGAACTTGTGAGAGCCGTAAAGATCGACCTCCAGATCATACATGAGATTTGAGATATGGCAAAGGATTATTGTTCAGTTTGCTGTATTTAAATGATTCGACTGCACTTTGACCAACTTTCCTCTGGGATTCCTGCAACGAAAGTGACGTATGGAGGCGTTTGGTGCCGTCAGAGACTCAGAATCGCTAGTGTCTCATTACGATCTCATTATTGTCCTCACTACAAGTAGCAGCAAACTGGCACAACTTTTTAACCTTCAGAATGATATCGTGTAAGGCCTATAACACACTATAATAAGCCTATAACGCAACGAACATAAATCCACCACCTTCTCTTCTGGCCTTACCAGCTGCCCTTTGACCCCGTGGCCTTTTTATACTGACCATGTGCTGCGAGACAAAGGGCTGTCTTCGCATTACTCACAGAGACAGCTCCGCCTGGACCCCCTACCCGGAGTCCTCGGGACAGAGACGAATGAGGCTCTGAGCCTTCTCCCTTCAGTGGCTGTCAACATGGGCGTCCGTCACCAGCTAATAATGCCAGAAGTCAAAGCAAGGGGGTTCAGGTCAAGTTTGGGGCCGTCGACATGAGCCTGTCGTCAGATCCATCATAGTCAGCGCTGGAGGCCAAACATGAGCAGGATTTAAAAGAGGAAAGATGTAATGGACTGCGGAGATGGTAGTTGTCTTTGTATGACGGACAGTTTCATAAATTGACAACAAGTCAAGAAAAGAAAAATGAAACTAAACTGATTGTTGACGTACAGTGACTACACAGCTATAAAATTAGAGTCAATCTTTTTTTATTCAATTATTATAAATATAGTCGTTATAATAAATAACACTATATTTTATTTAAACTATTCTTTATAACTTTGAATTAACTTTGTGTAAAAATGTGCTTTATTAATAAACTTGCCTTAAATGCGTTGTCTAAATGCTCTGTAAGAAAGTAGCAATACCTTTTTGTAATTTCAGACATAGGATCTTGAGAAATCTCAACGTTTTTTTAACTAGATGAGACAGACATGAAAGGAGTTTGTCCAAAGTCTATTTGCTCTCTAGTTAGTCTTGTTGCTGTTTGAGAAAGACATTATAAAAACAACATATTGTCATTGTCCGTTATTGGTCAGTAAATGCACATTTTTTTGCTTGTTGTCAGAAGTTAACAAGCTTTTTGAATGGTTTTCACTGGTTAAAGCAGCATTCCTTAACTTTTGTCTCCCTGTTGCTTTCTACATTTGAAACATAAACGATTCCCCGTTTCCCACGAAATCCCTCACCACTCAAATGACGAATGATTATTATAAACTTACCCTTGTGAATTGGGCTAAAGGAAGGAGACAAATGTTTATAAACTTGCTCAAAAGCTACTTGTTGTTCATTTTAACCAGTAAAAGTTGTGAATCGCAGCTTTAAATATACAACTCAAAAGGTTGACAAATTGTAATGATTTAGGAAAAAACTCTGTCTTTCAGCAACTACTGCATATAAAAAGATCTGATCTGATTTGTGAGTTTTCTGAGCACTGACTCTCTCGCTCTCTCTTTGTGTCATTGTCTCTCTCTCTCTCTCTCTCTCGTTCATCTCTCCGAGCATCTTTCTGGCAAGGCTGAAGGAATCCATCCTGAGATTAGACCCGACTGCTGTCTGAGATACCATTGACATTTCAACATGACATTTGAGACGCACTCCATCTAACTGAAAAACACCTTCTCTCTGCATTACTCCATTATGTGCATCAGAAACATTTACAGAATAACAGACTCCATCACATTAACCTTTAACATGTGACTGACAGCTGGGGTTAAAGGTTTCATTTTATTACGCTTCTTTCTCTGGAGTGATAGACAGCAGTTGCTCGTAAGCAACAGTTTATGATATTAGTAGTAAGATAAATCACAGCGGCAACTTTCGTACGGTCAAAACAGACAACAAGCCCGAGATTGTGTTAAGAAAAGCCCAACAAACATCAGCTAAAGTGGGTTTGGGATTTGATTGTCTAATCACATTCCTCGTAATAAACCATCAGCGCTCTGCGACTCATCACGGAAGCGCGGCGGCCAAAATCAGCTCCAGAGATTGAGAGCGTGCTGGTGATTAACGTGCCCATCCACCGATGGAGACTTCATCTCTACGCTATTAACATCCTGCATGGAGATGGTCTCAGCCCTCAAGTCCTTCTCGTGAAAAAAACACACAAATGATCTGAATAAGATCCTGATTCCAGCTCCACTCATTTGTCTTCTTGAGATGGAAATCGGGCGTTTCCCCAAAGCCTCGCCATCCGCAACACAGTCTAGGGCGTCGGTCGACCCGCGCTCACCGTCTTTGTCACGTCTAAAGTAGATGTAAAGGCATGGCCTTAAGCGCCCGATCTCATCTGCGAGGTCTTAGTATGCAAACCACTCCCTGATGCCCACAGTCTAATTAGGCCTAAATTAATTTGAGTGCAATCTTTTATGTCTCTGGGCCAGGCTGCGGTACTTCCCTCCATTTGCAGAATCATATTAATGTTGGTGTGGGAGCGCTACTCTTGGAGATGAAAAGACTGATACAGTTAATGAACTCCTGGCTCTGTTCTTTCCTTCTCCCGGCACAGGAACGATAAGTGCAATGAGCGGGGCCTTATTAACCCAATTATATGGGCTAATAAGGAAGATCATATACAAATCGAGGATGCTGTACTATTATAGGGGGATGCAAATGACGCCAACTAACGAGCTACGTGTCAACGCTGGAAATGCGACGTCCGGCATTCTCCGTAAATTCATGCGTAATTGCATGCTGCGTGTGTGCGTCTTCTTTATTGGGTGTCAACGCGGTGTGAAGAGTATTTGAGGAGCTGCTTTCAGCACCATGGACAGCAGCCACTGAGTTACTGTGACGTTCTCAGACGGCATCGGCTCGCTTCTGAGACTTCAATTCACAGACTGACGCTTCAAAACCTGTATGTGACTCTTTCGTCTGTGGAACACAAAAGAAGATATTTTGAGGAATGTCTCAGTGGTTTTGTGTTCATACAATGGAAGTCAATGGGGTTGCATGTTGTTTGGTTATCAACGTTCTTTAAAATATCTTCTTTCGTCTTCTGTAGAAGAAAGAAAGTCATACAGGCTTGGAATGATGTGATGTTATATTGTGTTGTAGAGTAATATATTATTATTTGTCAGATTTAATGTTACCATTGTAATACAAGTTTAATATGCAAACGTTGCACTAAACTGCCCTACATATTTAATATTTTAACTGAAAGGTGAAAATGTATTCTTACTGAGGTTTTCAAAACTAGATGGTTCAGCAAGAGTGTTTTGAGTAGTGGTTGTAATAGCAATAGTCAACCTGTAGGTGGAGTTGTGCAAGTGATCCTTACTAAACATACAGTACACTGATATTGATCTATTACAGCTTTAGGATCGTTTCTATATTGGGGCAAATTTAGAATGTGTAGATCTGCATCTGTCTATGCGATTTACTGTTTGAGTCCTAAATCCTCCTAAATGACATAAACAAAAGTAAAACTCAAAACTCCGAGAAATCCTGTCTTGTACATTAGGCTTGTAGACACGTTTGTTAAAATACCCTCATTTCTCTTTGTGTGGTTATGACTGTATTGTGTTTATTGTGTTGATAAGTCTTTTCTGTGATAGTATTAAGAAAAGGCTCGTGGCCAGAATGGGGGGATGTGCCGGCCGAGCAGCTGTATGCAAATGAGACGCGACAAGCACGCGCCGCACAGCAAACACGCGCACGCACACAATCCCATTAAAATGCCATCGAAGTGCGTTGTGCTCAGTTAAACCAAAACAAACCAACTTCTCATAATGTTAACGTAAGCGAAACTTGTTTGGAAAAGGGGAAACGTATACAGAAAGAACAATCTTTACGTGAGGCAAGATGTTAAATATTGATGAGAAAAACTCCTGCCGGGCGCTCGCGCATGATTAAAGCAAAATGCAACATTGCGATCTGAATGTTGTGTAGTTTTTTGTGTGTTTTTTTCAACTCTGTATCATATGATGTTTATGAAAGTGCGGGAGAGAATGACAGCAGGCGCATATCTGAATGCTCGAGCAATTATTTGACTGGGTCATACAGCAGCTTTATGCTAATGAGGGGAACAAAAGATGAATGCAAACCCGCGCAACACGTCTGTCCAATTATGCGGGCAGAAGAGAATTTAAAGCAACTGTTTCGCAGAATTAAAAAAGTCTAAACCTTTAGCTAAAGTGAACGCACGAAAAACAGCATGGGAAATGAATTCAAGACATTTGAATACAGCATTTCATTTCTGACGTGTATCAAAACCCTCTGAAAGTCTCTATAAAAACGCCTTCAATAAAATGTTTATGTTTATAAGTAAACTAACAGATCTAGCAGCGGTATACTGCTGAAGGAATTACGCGCTGTTCTATGCTTCCAGTCGTTTATTGGTGTTATTCAAATTGTAGTAAAACAGAGCTACGCGTTGCACAAATGTAGCGAATGACAGAGCATTCTGGCTTGAGTTGTCGTTGGTGAGGGAGGTTTGGAGTAATGTAATGATGGCTGACCCCTGGCTTGACCTCGAGGTCAGTGCGCATCTTTGATTGCGTCCAGCACGCGTCTCCCTTTTGGCCAGATTGCGCGTGTATCCCTGTTTCACAGCACAGAGGTCAATTTGCTTTTCAAAGGCAGAAAAGGCTGTGACGGCTGGCCAGAAGCGGCCATTGTGTCCAGAGATGAGATGAGAGCTGCTTCTGATGACTTATGCATGCGTGAGCCAGCTGATTTATACCGCGCGCAGACAGACGCGTGGCATTAGAAATGCCTCCCGATGGCCAGATCTGCAGACTTAGACAATGCAGGGAAAGCACTTTGGGCGCACTCGAAATCTTCACGTTTCATAAGTACTGATGAATAAATCAACAATATTCACCTTGCGTGTAATCCTTTTATGGAGAAGATACTTGGTTAGAGCGACCTTAAACGTAATAGATTTTTTTCCAAATACAAAGCTATAAAACATTATTTTACAGACAATGAAAAGTATTATAGATCAAATTCAAAATATAAATGACACATTGAAAGTATAAGTGTTTTTCACAGGATTTCCAAAAAGAACAGTTTTGCTGTATTTCCACCCAAACGGATCTTTTTCCTATTTAAGGAAAACTAAAATAACAACAACAACAACAACAAAAATAAGCATGCATATTCCACCCAGGGAAATGCACCGACACCGATTTAAAGATCAAAGTTAAGCACACATTACCAATAACAGATCTAAAACAAGCACTGGAAACCAACTTTCTTTGTTGTCGCTCATTTGAAATTCTGATGATGATGGCAGTGAGTGACATTTCCCTCGCTCCCCTATAGCCACGGCACGCGCTCCTCTCCATACATGTCCATCAGACCGTGAATAGAGACCAGCGCGCATCGCTATAAGAAAGGCCAGGTACATCTGCTCTGTAGCCCCCGGTCCGAATCTCTCAGCCCTCCCACGGGCAATTCCACAGAGATCGGCGCTCGCCTCTGATTGGACGAGGAGGAAGCGAGCAGGGGCGAGAACAATAACATCATCCCCGCTTAAAAAGAGTGCAGCTATGCGTTAAAGAGCAAAAGCATCTCTCAGAGGGAGGGAGGCGGACGGCGCTTCTGTTGCTCCGGATCATAGACCGTTCGTCCTGTTGTGCCTTGTCATCCTCGCCTCATCCATCCGCCGACATGCCCAAAGGATTCCTAGTGAAAAGAAACAAGAAGGCAGCGCTCGTCTCCTACAGAATTCGCTCGGATGAGGAAGGAGGCTCAGCTCCAGAATGTCACATCCCTCGGATGGAGTCATCTTTGCCCGCGCCCGTCGCTTCCAAGCCGGACAGAATCATCTCAGCATCCCCGTCAGATGGAGCAGATGCACCGGTGCCGGTCCACAGCGCGAAGCCGGTGCAGTTCGGCAACCCGGAGACGGTCTACCAAGCCCTGTACAGCCCCACCCGGCCCATAAGCAAGGAACACGACAGAAAATATTTCGAGAGAAGTTTCAATCTGGGTTCGCCGGTCTCCGCCGAATCGTTTCCCACACCCGCCTCTCTCACCAGCCTGGACCATCATCATCTTCTGTTCGCTCCGGTTGACTTGAAAATCGGCACCAGCAACAGCAACCGGAGCGGAACGGCGAGCAGCGTCGCGCACGCCCCGTCCGTCAGAACCGGCACCAAAAGACCTTCCTCCGACGCCGAGCGCAAAAACGGCGGCGGCGTCAAAAGCGCCAAGAAACCCAAAGCCATACGCAAACTGAATTTCGAGGACGAGGTGACCACGTCCCCGGTGCTGGGCCTGAGAATCAAAGAGGGACCGGTGGAGATGAAACCACGGGCGGCCTCGAGCAACAACACCAACAAGCCCTTGGGAGAGTTCATTTGCCAGCTCTGCAAAGAAGAATACTCGGATCCCTTCTCTCTGGCACAGCACAAGTGCTCCAGGATTGTACGGGTGGAGTACAGGTGTCCCGAGTGCGACAAAGTCTTCAGCTGTCCCGCAAACCTGGCGTCTCACCGGCGATGGCACAAACCGCGAGCCCAGAGCACACCGGGCTCGCAAAGCACCAAACAAGCCATCCAACCCGCCAAACCGTTCCCAGCGGAGCTCAAAGAGTTCTCCAACGACAGGGACTCGCCGAGTCCGGGTCTGTCGGAGTCCAGCTCGGACGACGGGCTGTACGACTGCCAGCACTGCGGGAAGAGATTTAAACGCCAAGCCTACTTGAGAAAGCACATGTTGGGACACCAAGCGCTCCGTAATCAAATGGCGGGAGACGCTTTTCACAACGCGGAGAGGCCCGATGCCGTGGACAGCCAAAGGAGCCAAAGTCCACTCAATCTAAGCCCCGTGGACTGTCTCGTGTGTCCCGCGTGCGGGGAGAACCTGCCCACCAGGGCGAGTCTGGAGCGACACCTGCGCCTCGTGCACGACGATTCTCAGGCGTTTCCCTGCAAGTTCTGCCCTGCCACTTTCTACAGCTCCCCGGGTCTCACCCGACACATCAACAAATGCCACCCCACCGAAAACAGGCAGGTCATTCTGCTCCAGATGCCCGTTCGCAACGCCTGCTGAAGGGCGCCCGCGCGCGTCTCCAAAAACCGACACCAACGGTGTCGACCTCTTACATTCATCAGTTTCCTCTCGCCCCGGAGAAACAAACTAAAACGTGTTAGTTTGGTCCTTACAAAGGTATTTTTCTAGAACCCTTGCACACATCATGGTAATGTAATAGCTTCTAGACCTAAGACACGTTCGTGTACCTCTGCCTCGAATTCACATGCTGTGCGTTTCGCGTCTGTAGCTTTAATCTGGTATGTGAATGACGGGACTGACAGAAAAACACATAGATCTTCAAAAGTTTCCCTTTAGTAGCCAGAAATGCCTTTAGAGAGAAATACAACAAACTACTGCCTTAAGAACTCTTAAGCGTTGAAATGATTGTTCTTGATCTTTGAATGTCGGCACACAATGACTTGTGTAATAACTTGCTATCATGCTGTAAAATTATTGTAATATGTTTATTATCGGTAATATTTTATTTATTTATGTATTTATTTAATTTCAATGGCTCCGTGTACCTAAATTATTGTTTTGTGCTGTCGAATCATTTGTCAAAGTCTCGGGTGGTGTCAAGTTTGGATGTGCGCTCCCTTGAAACGTAAAGCTCTTATAGATGCAATCCTTTTCTACGTATACAGCCTATTTTCCTAAATGTTTGCTACCTAGCGCTTCACGTGTGCGTCCGTGCTGTCTACTCAAATAAAATATTTTCAAAACGAAAAGCTTTCTGTTCGTGTCTTTCTTTCTTTATTCTTGCACTGTAAACACATTTCAGGCTTTACCTTTAATATCAGATGATGTGGTTTTGTTCGGGTTCTCTGTATAGGAAGTCCTTTTTTCTCCGTCTCAGCCACTGTATGTGAACAGCAGATGGCAACTCATAGTTCTTTCATATGGATTTCAATACAACTGAACTTCAAGGGGCCCCTTAATAAAATCCCAAGGGCCAGATGCCCCCATTCTCCATACATCACACTTAACCTAATGCTCTTTAATGGTTTTTATCGGTCGATTATTACAACTTTTGCAAAACATGAATGTATTGTGAAAAACAATTTCTATACAACTCTCAAGGTTATGAGTATTGAAACAACAAAGGCATTCTTCTACAGGTGTCAGAGATGATTTTAACAACCCATATAAAAATAGCATATTTCAGTATTTATAGTAAAATTCCTACATGCTATAGTGTTTTGGAAATTAACCACAGTAAATAATATAGTATACTATCAATTCACAGTTGTTAATACTGCAGTACAGAATATAAAGTGTAGAAATTCATATAATTTATTATTACAATGATTTAATATAAATTACAAGTATATTGACATTTTCTACAGTAAATACTGAAGTATAATATTGATACATTTACTAAGTGAAAATACTGCACAGAACACTAAAATACACATTAGGACAGGTTATGATAGTAAGTTCTGAAGGATTTGTTGATGTTGGGTTGTAAACTCTGTCCTTGCTTAAAGTGCAGCCGTATTGATTGTAAATGTGTCCGGTCATCCTGATTCCCAATGCAAGCCTAACTTGATCAATAAAATCATGTATTTGGCTCACAATAATTCAGCTGGAGTCACTAACCATTGTGATAATGAACACAGAAATGTACAAATGTGATGCATTTCTGCACAGGCGGTATTGATTCTGAGCCGGATTCATCACGCCTCTTTTAAAGACCATTTCTGTCAGTGGTAACAAAAGGCTGTCCATCATAATCCAGAGGTTTACAGTAATACTGTTACTAAATAAATAAAATCAGGGTATGTGAGGGCAGATCAATTACATATAGGAATCACGGCGAGAGAGAACACACGTTCTCCAGAATGAGCAAACAAATGAATCACGTGCGCACATTATTCAGATGTGCAAAGTTCAAAGTCCCTGTCATCTGTATGACTAACATGATTTTGATACAGCATGGTTTAGCGCACTTTTAAAGCGAGACACTGCAGGTGAATAGGATTTTTCTTGTTTGAACATATTAACTTGAAATGTTGTCAATAAATTAAATGACAAATTATTAAATAAAATGTTTTCTGACAAAACATATTTTGATATGCAAATGAGCGAATATCTCATTAAATATGTGCATAATTACATAAATTTAAAAAGCAAAAATCTAGACACTGACAACAGTTACACATGTAATCTTTGTTTCATTTAAACAACATATCAGTGTTACACATTTTTAAAGATTTTTTGAATAAATAAACACAAAACAAATTATCACCATATCCCCCCCCCCAATGGTAGGTAAATCAGCTAAAAAACACTGTGCTGTTAAATCCTTCAGAATATAACTAAGAATGAAAATGAAAAGTATAGCTTGTTTGTTGACATTTTTGGTTCAGACCGTTGAAAAAATCTCATTTTGAGAAAACGGCTGCTAAAGATACGCAATTAGATGAGGACAAATAGAGGATGGGAGTAACAAAACACCTAAAATATTTTTTTTATTGTGAACTTTGTCATTTTAAGGTAGCACTGTTAAAGAGGACAAGCACAATCTGAAAATCGAACATTATGCACAAAAATGACTTTTTTGCCTGCCATGTCTCACCTGAAAGTTTGAAAATATACACACACGCACACACACGCACGCACGCACGCACGCACACACACACACACGCACGCACGCACACACACACACACACACACACACGCACACACACACAGGTAGGCAGTAATTACATGCGAGTGTGATGGAGGCCACCTGCACGAGTTGGAGGTGTTGGAGTGCGTGTGCACCTGTACTCTGGTGAGACGGCGGGAGGGGACGCTTCTCTGCTCGCCCAGCAGCAGGGGAGACAGATGGGAGGAGGTTCAGGTTACTCTCAATATTCCCTCAGCGACAGAAGAACCTCTAACCCCGAGCTTCACCTCCACCCACACAATATGTCCAAGCATTCTCTCACAAGAGCACAAAGCCGCGGATGATTTTAGACCCGTATGTGAAAACATACGGGATGTGACGAACGGTTCTTCAACCTGCTCACAGGCAGGAATGCGAGATGTTTTAAGATGTGTCTGAATGCACGCGTGTCACACATAAGAGTTACCAGTGATGAAGCGTTTTGAAATACCGAGAAAGATTTTTAAAATAAAATACATCAAAGATTCACACAAGATTCAAAATAAGGTTCGACACCGAAAAATAAATTTGGCCATCATAGTTTCACCATTTCTTGTCATTTTATGTAGTCTGTAAATCTAATATCATAAAAATGATAATGATATAAGAATTAGAAAACACCGCTTGCCATAAGAAAGCAAAATCACAGATCTCTATCTCAATTCTCTCTCATCAATGGGATTAAATTAGTCTCATCTGCGTCTCAGGTATTTCTCCCGAGTCAGAAATCGGACAAATGTGTCTGTCATTAGAGTTTCAGAAGAGATGTCAATAATGTCTATAAACTGAGCTGGGATTTGTCAAGACTGCAATCAAAAGTCAATATAATGGAAGATCTCAATGAACTGAAACATTTCTCATCAAATTGAGTCAAATCCAGATTATTATTATACCTTTATAATCTACATTCATTTAACACCTCCGTTCTCTTCACGCGTTTCAACAATTGTCTCCAATTTTAGGAGAAACACCTGAGACTAAGTCGACACTTAATTTAAACCCAACTGAGATTTTGGCAATGAAACACACAACTCATATAAACATGATTTCAAATCGATTTAATGAAATGTTTCAATTTCTTCACATTTCTAGTAAAGATAAAGTAATTACTTTGTCTATTAAAAACAGTCTGATATGTTAACAAGTCAGAATGAAATCTTCAAGCTTCAAGGTCTTTTACAAAGATCATATTACAGGCATTAATATATTTATATCCTTCAGAATTCGTAGCATTCAGAAAAAAAACCAAACAAACAAAGAAAATCCCAACACGTAAGATACAAGGCTAACGGCAAAGTCTACGATGAACGTTATCATTAAAATTGAATCAGGCCATGTGCAGTAAGACACGTCGCCGGCGAGCGCTACGTCAGCATGCTGAACCCAAAAACAGACGGCCCGTTTCAAATCTGCACGAGGCGCGACAGATCGGCGTAGTGGTTTGGATTCGGGCTGTCGATTTGCATACATTCGCCAACGTTTTTCATTCAGAGCGGACTCCGAGATGACGACTCCTATGCTATCCGACCAAACAAACAAACACGACAAACAGGCAACACAAGACAACAAAGAGAAACGTGTACAGGTAAGGCAAAGTAGTGTGTGTCCTGTTGCAGCTCGGGTGGAGCGTAACACCTGGCATCCATGGCAACCGGGATGGGTCTCTACGGAAACAGAGGGGGTGGCGGGGCGTTGGCGAGTGGGGAGAGCCGGAGAGAGAAGCGCTGGCATGCTGCTGGTACGGTAAAGGGCACTCGGAGAGGCACGCGGGATTCAGAGGAAGCAGGTGGAAAAGAACCCCTATCCAGCATCTAATCAACAGAAGCGCCTCTTACAAAACACGGACAATCTCCTTCAATTTCCTCCGCTGAAACGTAAGGATCACACAAAACGTGAAATGATGCCGCTCTCCATCCAGCGAGTGCTGGAACAATTAAAGTTGGGGAAAAACAATACAAAACAAAAAAACGAGGCAATCACGCTCCAGCATGGACGAGCAGCTCCCCGTACACACACAAGTGCATTGAGCTCAGGTTTACCCGAGGCTCTGCCGGAATCTTCATCTCCATCGAGTCAGGTGTACATCACATTACCATGGAAAACATTCTCCCGTATATACACGAAACAAATATATATTATTAACTGAACCGCAACGCGGAGGGAAGAAATGAAACATGGGTCTACGCCACTGGCCGAGTGCAAAAAACACGTAGAAAAACATTGGAATGTCAGAGTAGATTTCCACGAGATCACAAACACAACACGCTGCATAAATCAAGCTCGTAAAACAATCAAACGAGTGGTTTAAAAGAAAATCATACGATTTCATAGCGTCCTACTGTAGTTTGAAAGATGGCACTGATTGTCCGCTCCGTTTACACGTTAGTATTAATCAACGTTTTGTGTGAGAATACTGGAAAACCATGTCTGATTCGCGTCTTCAAGAGGTTCAGTATTCTGTATGAACATTTCAGTGCTGGTACGGACAGGACATTCAGTGCACTCGCTGTCATTGGTCCAGTTTTCAGTGTTCCACACTAAGACATTTAGTTTATTCTGCATTACTATACTCCAAACCAGGAAAACATTAAAAAAGCTTGTCAGAGTATTTAAAAGGTTGAGGGAACTAGCCAAAGCCTCGGTTTTGTAAAAAGATTTTGTTGTAAAACAGTGATTTTGTTGGTTGACTCTGAATCGTTCTACGTGACTGGTGATGCATTACCATGCATTATTGCGAGCGACGGTTGCGTCTTTCAGTGCTACTCAGAAAGAAAACCCAAAATAAAATCAGTCCATGAATACATTCATCCACACAGCTGCAGGACGTTGCAGTCCGAAGCGTTCAGTTGGAGGACTTGCTGATGGCGCTGGCCGAGCGGCGGATCTTCCCGGAAACCCTGTTCTTGGAGGCGCGTGGCATGGTGGGCGAGACCTGGTCGCCGGAGTCGGTCACAGTAACGCTGAGGTCGGCGCTCGTGCTGTAGCTGAGGGAACCTGGCGAATGAGAAGCCAAGATATTACACACAGAGCGACCATGCTATCAACACGCTGCCTTTAAAACCAACAGCATGCCATTACTGGCTCTGACAGAGGCGGATGTGAACGGTGATAAATAAACACTCGAGAAATAGCAATCACGTCTATCTGCTTAAACTGGAAATGAGTCATTATTATAACAATCGGTCGTCAAGGTTGTTGCTTTGCTAATTCAGATGTTGTGATGTGAAGCGCAAACGCGAACTACGGCTGTGCGACACTCTAGAAAGCATCTAAATTAAACAAGCTTCCTGCTTTGTCAAGATGGCATCTGCCTGGCTATTTTCTTTCTTTCTTTTCGACCGTTTTCTGTGTTTCTTTTTTACGGGCCTCTCAAGTTTCCGCGAGCAGATGGTGCGGGGAACATGCGCTCATTGGAGAAGACCTCCACTCCCTCCAGGGCTTCTTTGAAAGAGGGGGAGGAGTCTCAGCACGTGAAAGGAAAATGGGAGGTGCAAACCGGGGGCGGGGTGGTGTCCCATCCACACGTCAGTAGAGACCAGCGCACACTGAGATGCCGGCAGAGAGGATCCACACTTACACACAGTGACAGAGAGTTACGTAGGGGACGTCTGCCAGTTATTGATCACAGTAATATCTCTCTGTCTTACGCTTTCACAAAATTGTCCTAAACGCACTATGAACATCAGATTGGTGAGGCGTGTGAATCAAACCAAACATGCAAACACCCAGATTTTTTTCTTTATGAGTGACCCTCTGTCTCATAAAGTGCCCTCGGAAATCATGGAGAGCACGTTGTGTTTGTCGTGTGAGAAGAAAAACTGGATAAACATTATAGGAGGCCAAACATAAAATAACTATATATAACATGCATAACTGTTTCTTATTTTGACATTTTGAAAGAATCACATGTTAAACATTAATTCAGAAATATAAATACATTTTGACATAAACTACATAAATGATTTTGCTATACACCGCTCAAAAGATTGAACATTCGCAAAGAACAAAAATGAGAAACATAGCGTGTTTAGAAAAAACAAACGTGTCACGCAGCGTTATCCATATAAAACAAATATATAATTTCAAAATGACGTTTTTTATTCAAATATCAAAAAATATTTGAAATAGAAAAGATACGACAAAAATTCCATGTGTCCAAACTTTTGACTGGCAAACATGTGATCGGATTTGCGTGCATATATAAAGATGTATTTAAATATCTTGTATAGTGACCAACTTCATATTTCAAATGTCTACAATTATTTCCTGTTTGGCCCCTTATAAAAACATATAGATAAAGTAAGTATTATATAAGGTAACCTCATTCCCATTGGCTGCCTGCAGCAATCGGAACAAAAGGCGTAAGTGACAAAGACATTTTCCAGTAGGGCAGGTGTTAGTGTCAGATGCGGCCTCAGGCAAACAGACACACGCCGAAAGACAAAGCAACAGGAGAAAAGAGTGGAAAACAGAGAGAGAGAGAGAGAATAAAGCAGAGACATGCAGGAGAGGACGGAGACTCGTTCATTCATTCATGCCGCCGTTCCGAGCGTGCTCAGATCAGCCAGCCCCAGCGCCGCCGCTCCGTGTTCCTTTAAAAGCTGCGTGCGCACGCCGATCATTAGTGAAAATAAAGAGGGGAAAGATGAGGAGACGAGCCGGGGGAGGAGGGTAGGGGCTTCTGTTCGGCCCTAGACTCTTACCTTCGGTTACTGTATTGACACCTGTAACACATTTAATCTACAGGGGGGAGAGAAGACAATAGAGGAACTGGTAAGATCGCACCATCACGGGAAAACTGTGTGTGTGTAAAGAGAGAGAGAGTGAAAATGTGTGTGTTAGTTATCACTCCTGATGGGTACAAGAGGAAAGAATGTTAAAAACACACACAAATAACACATGGAAAGTGAGTGCCCATTCAGACTGTCCCACTTCTGCTCTTTGTGTCATGCCGTGAACGGGAGAGGAAAACGGTGGGACGTAAAACACGTAAAGGCAAAACCACATTGAACATCACTCTTTTCGCACAATATGTGCATTCAACTTGGGTCAGTGTAACATCGGTCGTCCGCACCGGAGAGAGACTCTAGGTGCGGTTATTTTGTAAAATCTGGACGAGATGTGAAAATCTCTGCAGTGGTATTAAATCTCTTGTGCACGTCACGTGATGCTATTTCTATGGTGAAGTGACCATAAGTGACCCTTACTGAAATCTGCTGATGAAGCTGTATTATAGCTGAGGTTCAACTCACAGTTTAATTGAACAAACGAACAATGATGTGCTGGGGAGACTGAACATGTGCTCAGTTCACTTTGAAGGGATGGACATGCAGGGCATCAGAAATAAAGAGAAATGGGGGGTGGGTGGGTGGGAGGGTTCGGTGACATATGTGTAGGGCCACATGCCTAATGGAGGAAGCAGGCAGAAAAGTCTTACAGTCCAGCTTGGCCCAGTGGTAATCCATGTCCCAAACCATCCCTGGCCAACGCCTGCCCGCTGTCATGGGTGAGATGAGGATGAAACACACCCCGAAAAACACACAACAGCTAAAGTCCTACAACCTCTTCTTCTGCAGTCTGTGTGGTCTTTCAAACACTAGAAGAGTCCTCATCAAACATTTGGGTATACTTATATACTTTCCTTATAAGCCATCGAGAGCACTTTTTGACAATATTAGGAAATAGGAAGTCATGGGAGGTCCTAAATGCGTGCATGTACTGTACTTTGAAGGTAGCGAAGTCCACGAAGGGCAGTCCTGTTACTTCATTATTTAACATTCTTCCACTAGAAAATGTAGTCACTGAAAGGTAAACGCTTATTAAGATCTCATCTGTCTCTTCAAGTAAATTGTTGTCGTGTAAAGTAAAGGCGGTCCTGTGACAGACTAGCGTTTACACTGTAAGAATAATATACATTATATTATATAATTATACTTATAGTAAGTAAATACTTTTCATGTAATGTTGTCTTGTTTTTTTCTGCGACGCAAAATGAAACGACACAAAAAGAAGAAACTGGAGAACAGGCACGACAACTCGGGTTAAGCAAATGAAAGTATGAACATGAGAAAACCATGAGAACAAACCGATCTGGATAATTGGCGAAGAACATTTGATGTGTTTGATGGTTGAACAACAAGAAATCGAGGGAGATGCAAAAGAAATTGAGTTTGATGTGTTTAATGGGGTCATTCTCTCTCTCTCTCGCTCTCTCTCTGAGTGGGCGTGTCCTTGAGCTGTTTAGTATGCAGCTTTGTGACAGGTCCAAAGAGGTCACCATAGTGATTTTCAACGCCCCTCAAAGAAATAAAATGAGTGTCGCTTTAGAAATCAAAACTTTGCCTCAATCGTTCTG
The DNA here is from genome assembly GCF_024868665.1 of Triplophysa rosa. Taxonomy (NCBI): domain Eukaryota; kingdom Metazoa; phylum Chordata; class Actinopteri; order Cypriniformes; family Nemacheilidae; genus Triplophysa; species Triplophysa rosa. Next base: position 3,013,077 of record NC_079899.1, on the reverse strand, counting down.
TAAATTCTCCCTAGGAATGTGTACTCTACTATGCATCTCCCACTTTTACTGCCCATACTTAAAAAAAAAATGAACGAAAACAAAAACAAGACAGGAAATCATTCATTTAACTTACACAAAAACTATACACAAGAGTTAGGGATTGTTCGGATTAAATAAGGCAGTGTTATCGCTATGGCATGTGCTTCAGCAATTTCTTTTCAGGATTTTATAATTCACATAATATTCTAAAGCCTGGAAATATTTATTTACAATACTGAAAAAAATACATGAAACCTAAATAATTAACAAAATGACAAACACAAAACAAAATTGCTAAAAAAAAACTCAAATTAGCATGAACACTAAAAATAAGAAGATAAAATCTCATTTAAAATATGTATAAAACTGCAAGCAAGCTTAGCGAAAATACTAAAATAAGCGATCTCGACTAGTGATTAGCTGCTATAATTGAATTTGTTTCAATTCTTTTGAAAAGTTAATGTAAAATAATACTTAATTTTGGTCAAGGTTTTAAATAACATGAGGGCGAGTAAATAAATAGAATTGACTTTTTTAGGGGAACTATGGACGGTTTAAACAACAACATAAACAAACGTTAGTGCACATGTGCGCGTTCGTCGACTGCCCTTACACATTCACAAACAATAGAGTGCCTGTAGATCATTTCTGATAACAAGCAAAAGAAACCAAGAAGAAGCGTTACTTGGCTAAACTTGTCTCTCCAATATTTTGAATTTAGACTGCGATACCATTCTCAACCACTAGATGTTAGTATGTCCCATACGGTTTCTTTATATACGACAAAACTACAGGACCCATTCAACAAATTGTTTATTTAATATACAATATAATAATAATAGAAATAAATATTAACATGCATTAAATGAAATATAAATAGTTACTGTATATTACTAGACACTAGCCAAACACAGACCGGAAGTTAACTGCTGTCCCGGCGCACGCGTCCGATGAAACGGTTAATATTTATACGAGCATGAACATTACCAGAAAACCCATAATTCATAAAGCTGTAATGCAGTGTGTTTTCAGCATGATGTGCTGCATCACACACCCCTGCTTTCCTCCTCAGAATGAATAAGGATCACAGGCCGTATTGATTTTATGTTTGCTTTCATTAATTGTAGCGTTCAGATCCAGATGTCCCATGTAGGGATGTGTTTCTTTCACCCCATGACTTCATGTAGACCCGTGCTCTCTTAACAGCACTCAATAAATAACCACCAACTCCAAAACATCTTTCATTCACTACCACTGATATGACACTTCTTACTATCATACACGTGTTTGACTGGTTCACAGGACGAAGTGATCAAATTATAGTTGCTATCTGTCAGTGCAGAGATTTCATAGTATGTTTCCAGAAAGGAAGGAAAGAGACTGAAGTGGTAGGAAGCAGAAGAACGTGATCAGATGCAGACAGACGGGTTCTTACCTGCACCTGCTGATGGCCAGTAGCTGGGAGAGGGCGAGAACACCTGGGCAGCAAAGTCCTCAAAGGTCATGTTCTCCTTGTGATTCTGAATGATGGCTTCCAGGTAAAGAGCCCTCTCTTCATAACTGAGAAAGGCCATCAAGGAAAATGTGATTCACAGCAAATAACCACAGGGGTCAAAAATACCTGGCTAGATTGAACGACAGCGGGAACGCAGAAAGATAACTCTAAAAAAAAAGGCTACTCGTTATTTAAGTGTAGCCAGAGGCACTTCCTGTTTTAGATTTTGAACACTACAACAACGTATAACCAACAAAACACTGAACTGAATCAAAATTTTATTCTTTAATATTTTATCATATGCACTTTATTATATTTACCACACTGCATTTGCAAGATGTAAACTTCTGATGACCAGAGATTATTTAGTGTTTACAAAAAAGTTTGTTTATTTGAAAATAAAAGGCCTTTTTTCTAAAAACATTGGAATTTGATTTCCTAAAAAAAAGCATCAGTCCTGAATGTCCAATCCAGCATCATGTGTAACTAAATCAATCTCAGCTATAATGGAAAGGGAATTTGTTTTATGCCAACATCAAGATTTACAGTATTTCATGTCCTTTGTTGTCTACGCTCACTCAGACTGCTCAAAGCATTTTACTCTCTCTTACGGAAACGAAAAAGGTTCCGAAGATTTTTCCTTTTTAAACCTGACAGCTCCTGCTCGGTCACTGTTTTTTCTGCATGCCAAAGAACAGCACGGCCATTCTGCTCAACATCTCCTTTTGAATAAAGAAACGGATTTGGAACAACACGATGATGAAAGAATCTCAATGTTTACATCTAAAACCCTCTTATGCTTCCACGAGCAGCTAAAGAAATCGAGGACTAGGCACAGTTTGCTTTAACTTCGATCGGGATTGATCCTGTCCCACTTTGTTTTTTACAGTAAATAAGACAAGGTGGGCATGGGTTGTACGGCAGATAAAACGAATCCCAGTCCGTCAGACTCGTGAAGTTTTTGGCTCTGGAGTCATTACACACATGGCGAGCGTGGCCTGTTCAGTTACAGAGCTCCAGTCCGTTAACCGTCCAAACAATCCCAGGAGCAGGTGTTTCTGCCTCCGCACACCAACTTGCGCCTGCCAATCCCCCAACAACCAACACACGTATACAATCTGCCTGTACGGCTGTATTTATATGTATAAACGGACGAGCGCGCGCTCTGATGTCTAATGAATAGCTTGTGGAGTGGAGGCAGGGGCGTTCCAGGGCTGAAATTCTGGAGGTCCCCACTGATGCCATTCCCATCTCATTAGGAAAGCTGCTTATTCCGCCAGGCGCTAGGCTGTTGCCAAGGCCTCTGCGCTCCGTCGTGACCGCCGCGAGCCGGCATGTGTGCGCGCGCCACGTGCCGGCGCAGCAGGGGCCGAGGCAACCGTGACAAATTGTTGAAAAGGTCCGTCTGAACCCAGCGCTGACAAGCACCTGAGCCTGCGGGCTACACGTGAGGAGGGAGCAATCTGGACGCTTTTACACGCAGTGGAGGGGGGAAGAGAACTTCATAGACGTTACGGCCTACCCTCACAATAAAAACCATCAGCGCATCAGTGGCGACAGTCGCTCGGCGACACACGGTGTTCCGGCCCACCCCGTTTCCTTTCAGGGATCTCTAAATCAGGCCTTGCTACTATGGAAACAGGGTCACAGTTTTAGTTCGCTGGGAAGAGAGCGCACAAAGCAGAAAACTGGTAAAACAAACGGTCTACGGTCAACGTAAAGAGAACAAAGTAGTAGGTGTACAGGAAAGTGTACGCGCGAGAGGAAGGGAGGGGGGGGTAAAGAGAGAGAGGAATGAGAATAAGGGATAATAAGCCTGATCCCACTAGGTCAACAGAGCCATATGGCGTTCCATTATCAGAGATGCAGATGACTTAAGCGTGGCTCGGCTATTGAGATTCCTAAAACAAATATTGACCCCAGCCGCAGTCACCTCTGCCAACCTGCACTCCCTCTTCCCCAGAAGAAAAAAAGACCCTTAACACATTTACACAGCGCTCATACCACACAACACAACACATCGTAGATTCATTGGCGTCCGTCAGTTCCGATAACCTCAGATTTTCGTGATATACTCGCCAGCTGTTTACATAAACGCACACTCTGGATTAGCCTTGTCACTTGTAAACAAGCTTTGTAATACGACAAATGGAAGCGAATGGCGCGATACAACCATAAAACCAACTCCCCAAGTCTAAAAACAATCACGCTTCGACTCTTCAATTCAATTGCTGGTCGCCCTTCTCTAACTTCTCCTCTTTTTAGGTTTCTCTGACACTCCGATTGTTGTGGCACAGGTTGTTCTGCTGAATGACAAGGGTTCACAGATGACGTGGATTCATTTAATAAAACAGAGACCGGTGACGCAGGTTAGCGGGTAACAATCAGGCCGGCGGCGTATATCGAAACATTGAGCTCCGAATGTTTGCACGGACAGAGGTCACTCAAAGGACGCCGCTCCGGCAAACCACAACGGCTGCGCTGAGAGAAAAACAAACACGCACGAGGTCCGGACGGCTAAGCGAACAGAAGCTCAGGGATTTCCCAACTTGAATGTAATTTAAGTCACCATTTCAGCACCTGCGATATAAAAACTCTCCGCTCCGGTAGAAACGCAGCAAAGTGTTGAGGTGGGAATTTCCAAAAAAACGTCATCTGCATGAAGAGAAGGACGTGGTGTCAAGAGGGCAAGTTTAACTCCCTCGTCCCCCTGCCATGTAAAATGAAACGATGACCTCATTCAAGCACAGGTCAGAGCGATGGGAGAAATGGACAAAGAAAAAAATCATGCAAAACAAAACGCACAATAGCTCGGTTAGGCTAGAAGGAGAAAAACAGGCAGCGAAAATCCACTTTGAGGAAAAGCGTACTTGAAATTATTTAGCAGAAAATGCTTTTTTCCACTCTCTTGGCAGCCACTTTTCCGCCCCGCGGTGCACCAGGTGACAAAGGCGAGGCATTAAAGGCCCCGGGGACCGTACGGACTCATTGAGTATTCAGGAAGAGTCCAAAACAATTCATTCAACTGGGTCTCCCGCCAGAATGTAGGAGCACAGTCGCACAAACTTCAACTGTTGTGTGTATACTGTACTTAACAACAAACAACTTGAATAAAATGACAGTAAGAATCACGAGCTCATACCCTATTGTACCCAAATGCTACCCAATTAGCCACCATGAAACGATCCTTTTTTTCTGATGTCAATGATGGGGTGTGAAGAGTTTGTGTGCTGTTGTCCAGATGGTAAGGGGTGGCCGGTGGGGAATTGAGAGGTCAAACACTTTGGCAGATCAAAGCCAAGGTCAGGTGGCGGTAGTGGCCATGTTCAAGGTGCAAGGGGACTGGAAAGGCCTCAGATGGCTTCTCATTAGCAGTCAGCTCAGGCCCCGGACCCCCGGGACCGCCTTCTGAACCCGGCTCACCCTAAAACCCCTCCCCTTTGTCCACCCAACAAAAGATCTCACCCCGCATGACACCTCAGCCTGGATATAACACCAATGACTGGGTCACAATGGCAGTTTGGCAAAAGGCATAAATCAGACATTTACATGTTCATAGAGCAGCAGATAATGCGGGCGAAGAGTTATGAAGATCATATTGTCATATTGAATAGTAAAGTAGAAGTCATATTTCATATCAGAAAGTCTATTCAAGAGGTGAATAACTGACAACCAACAACTCTTTCCTCAACAGCATTTTCAGCACCTCATTGTGTAACAGTATTAAAGCTACAAGCTTGTCAATTGTTGTGTCATAAATGATGAAAAATCATAAGTGGTGGCGAAAAGAGATAAAGTTCAGCCTTAAATAAACAGTTATATGAGAGTTGTATGCATTACTATATTTTGTAGGTTTAATGTGACTTAATTTTGACTTCTTATAGCTTGTTTTCAGTGTTATTGTAGTTTTATAAATATTTTAAATGATCTTTTTTTAAAATATATTTTCATGTTCATTTTAGTTTGATTTTGTTGCTTGCTATTTTATTACTTTTGTTTATTTTTGTTATATTAATTAATATTAATTATAAAAAAGTATACATTGATTTTTATTTCAGTTTTAGCTTAGTTTTTATTTTTGTTCAGTTAAATTTTCAGTGTCTCAAACTTATCCCAGTTAAAATGTCTAATTTCCATTGAAGTTTTTTAAATGATATTTTATTGGATTTCAATGAATAGTTTTAGTACACTATAGCTTCGCAGTGTGACCCATCCTTCTGCTTATGACAACCACGTCTCTTTTTTATAATTTGTAAACACAGATTTGGATGAGACAATGTGAGGAGAGCACAGATGGACGGAGTAACCCAGAGGCCTGAGGAGGAGGCAGAGGTTCGACTCGAGAGCCCTGACAGTTGGGTTTAATGCTTTATTAGCAACGCAGGAGTCAATTAGCAGACAGAAGGTTGAGGCCTTGCACTGCGGAGTCTGGTTAAACTGGAAGAAAGGCCAGGTCTGGTCAGAGGTGGAGGCTGTAATTGAAACATAAGGAGCCTGGAGCTGTAGCCCGAGGAGAGAGGGCCTGACACTGGGAAGTCACCATGATGCGCATCTTTCATTTACGTGCCTCTCTCTTTCATGCAGTCGAGCACCACAAAAATACTTTTGCCTTGTATGAAAAAACAAACAAATGAAGAAGTGCGTTTAGAAAGGTTGATGGAATGAGACTGCCCGGGAATATATGCTTAAACACCATATACACCAAATATATTTTTGTACTATTTTCAGTCTGAAAGGAATTATGTTGGTAGCGCATAAACGGAACAATTATCCCACTATGAATATAATGATTTACACAGATCCGACCAAACAAAAATACAAGCCGCGCTTTTTTGAACTGTCTTGTCACGCAGACTTCTATGTTTAGTGCATAACTTCAGTTCTATTACTGTAAGCTAGGGGTGTCTACCTCTTATTTCTTTTTTGGTTTATTTAGCCTAGTTGTGCAAGCACTGTCGAGCTTGTAGAGATGCAGCAGTAGTGCCAGAGGAGAACTGGTTCCCTCGAGGCTTTTTGCACACTGGCATCAGCTTTAGAAAGTTGTACTTGTTAATATTATTTTACATTTTGCATGAATTATTACTACCCCATATAATCATTTACAGTCTGCATAATATATTACCTGCGTTTCTCTTCTTTGATCTTCTGTCTCTGTGTGCATGTATGCGTGTTGTGGTGAGTGTCAGTGCGTGTATGTTATGTTCGATGTGTGTGGGCAAGCATATGGGTTGTGTCTGTGTTTCTGAGCATGACTGTTTGTGTTCGCTGAGTGTGTGCCTGTTTTTCATGTATGTGCGCTGTGTGTGCGTGCGTGTATGTGTACTGTATATTTTGTGTGTATTGTGTGAATGAGAGTGTATCTATTCACTTTGCTCTTTGTACCTTTTGTATATTATAAATTGATATAGTTCAAATGTTTTCATGTACAGATGCTTTGTAACAATGAAATTTGTAAAAAACGCTATATAAATAAAAGTTGAGTTGAGTCACAAAATTACACATTGACAATTATTAAGATATTGTGACACCCTTATTGATTACAGAATAAGATGCTATATAGTCTAATGAATTGTAAGTAAGTAAGTAAAAAATAAACAAAATGAAAAAAATCGAATGATTGCATTATTTCAATAGCATAACATTGATATTGTGAATTTGTTTGGCCACAATAATTATGTCGTGAAAAACAAGAAAACAGGGATCTTCCTCACGCTTCTATCACGTGTCATTTTTAACGAACCTTTACTAAGGCCATAATATCATAATAATGCACACAAATGTTTAAAATCAAGCCTCTAAAGTTTCAAGCGCAGATGCAAATTTCCGTCATTTCAACGGGGCCACAATTGAGTCACGGCAGAGGTTAACAATACATGTCTGCTTCCCTCTCTTATTTGGCCTCTGAATGGGCTCTTATGTGAGGACGAAGAAGTTGAAGAACCGGAGAGTGACCATGCATGCTCAACCTCCACTCCAGCCAAGCACCAGCCATTAACCTCCACCAATCACATTGACCTTGCCGTCTAGTCGGGAAGAGGATAATTGGCTGGTTAGGAAAAAAGCCCCGCTGCTTTTGGGACATTCTCCGAGCTGGCGTACTGCTGACATTCATAGAATGTTCCGCATACGGATGCCTTCCGCATTTGTTGCATTTGGGCACTAATTAGGCGGCGACATCAACAGTCAGATTACACGCTGACATCAACAGTCACCGACTAAGCGTCACAATGTCATTTACACTGGTAAGTAAGTATACACTATTACCATGACAGAGTCCGTAAGAGGGACAGGATTTTGTTTTGCAGTCGACAAGACTGAACTAGATCTAATAATTGCATTTCAGTACACTGTGTTGAGGCTGCAATCCGTAACGCTTGTTTAAATAAACTTGAAAATCATTACGCAAAACCTTAAGCCAATTCAAAGCGGTATGCTCAAATAATGATTGATGAATTGAGCTTTCGGGTCAGATTTCGCTGGAAATGTCAGTTTGATGTCATAAGTTACGTAAAGTAACCTGCAGTTTAATGTTTCAAACAGAGATGGCGATAGAGAGGCAAAGGTTTCTGATTGAAGCTCTTACGTCGAAAATAACCTTGAGGAAATGAGTCGGACTGTGTTCAATCGAATTTCTCCAACTGAATAGCGCAAGAAACGCTAGCCCCATCACGCGCTGATTACGCTGTTTGTGAACACGCACCATTTACAGACGTACACTCAAGCATAAATGTTAACTCGGAAATGCTCGGCCAATACGTAAAAAGCCCTGAAGTATCGCTTTTGCAACTAACGAAGCATTTCTGAGGGCTTTCATGGGATGGAAAACCGCGTGTGTCGAAAAGCACAACTAAGAACAGCCGCTGGCGAGATAAACCCGCTAAAAAGAGAGCGCGAGTCGCTCCTGACAAATGGACTTGACGCCAGTTACTGTCAGCTCTATCTGCCCGTGGGATAGCAGGTGTTGATTGGTGGCTTTCTGTGGCGCTGCCATAAGTGTACCTGTTGTCACGGTACCGGACGGAGGCGAGAAGCGCGTCTCTGTGGAAAAGCCCAAAGGAGGTGTGAGGTGATTATGAGACGGATGGGGGAGGGCGGGAGAGAGAGCAATCCGGAGGGACGAGTGAAACAATGCTGCCGATATGCTTGTCATTAGCTTAAGGCCCTGGCGTCTCATTAGTCAGCTTGTTCTCAGTAAGACACGATGATTACTGATCAAGAGTGCAAGAGCCAACAAGTGTGTACGAGAGCGAGTCGAACCATCAGAAAGCGTCCGTAAGATATGTGTGTGTGTGTGTGTGTCTTCCGCTATAAGCCGATGCTAATTAAGCCCAAAGCCTAGAGCTGAGGGGACGCGGAGCTAAAACAGGTTAATTGAACCTCCAGGGGGACGTTCACACCCTCCACATCTCACCTCTCCAGCATCCATCTCAGAACGAGACGCAACGACGTAGAATTACGAGCTTGACATCACTGGCCATGCGGATTCCCACATAGAGCCGCCATGTCGGCCGCGTCTGAGCGCAGATTTACGGCGGGTCTAAATCAAACGTCTGCCGTTTCTCAGCGCTACCTGAGCTTGCCAAACAAAGGGCGCCTCTCCCTACGGCGCTCTAACTATTGATCCGATCTACGGGTCGAGGAAGGGGGCTTGTCGGGACAGAGAGAGAGAATGTGGTAAGGTTAACAGGTTACTCCATACTGAAAGATCCACTGATACAGGTGGCACTCGTATTATGGATGTCGGGAGAGCTGTCCATGAAAACCATGCGTGCGTGACTCAGCGGCTCTCCGTGGCCACAGATTAACCAACTCGCATCTGCGGACCATTTTAGGAAAGCTCCGATTTCAGGTCTGAAGTATGACGAATATGACTGCATACGATCTGTTTTGAGGATTTGGAAAACACAAGCGAATTGGATTTTTTAAAAAAAGCACAACTTGACCCGAATCATTCTAGTTGTTTTTGGGCGACGGATACCAACGTCAGTTAAAGTCACTTTAAGAAACCTTTTTTCTCAGGCTGCCGTCTTGCGTGTATCCGATTCTGCTTCGTTCAATACTCTCTTTTAAAGGCTTCCATATGGGATGCAATAATAATGCGAACAAGCCAATACTATAAAAGGCAATCGGTGACAGGCAGTCCTTTTAGAGGAAGTTATAATAAGATGGAGCCATCAAGGCAGACGCATCTCAAGTCGGAGGTGGGCAGTGCAGGTTCTTTGAAGAGCTCTTTTGAATCAGACACACGGCTCTTTGTGATAAAAAGCTTCAGCGTAAATAAAGCCCTCCTCGCCGAAACAATGAGATTAATTCACATGCGAATTTGCATCGGGTGCTGAATAATTAGCTAAACACAGGCTTGTGAATGGACGTGGACTGCGAGATGGAATCGGTGAACCTCTTGTAATGTATCACACAGATGCATGAAAATTAATAAAGGAGTTCAAATAAATAAATAAATTTGGCAGACAAAACAGAGGGGAATAGACCTACCTAAACTAGCGATGACTGTTACACTTCTGTATTAAACTGACAATGTGACACTAACGTTCTGTACTCAATTTGTTTAATGTAACTTTTATTTTGATTTTTTCACTTGAATGCAAAAACGAGCAGTATTTTACAGTTTTAAAATGCCTATATATTTTTACTTAAAGGGATACTTCAGCCAAAAATGAAAATTCTGTCATCATTTGCTCACCTTCGAGTTGTTCCAAATCGGTATACACTTCTTTGTTCTGATGAACACAGAGAAAGATATTTGGAAGAATGTTTATAACCAGACAGATTTTGACCCCCATTGACTACCGTAGTAGGAAAAAAAACAATGGTGGTCAAAAGTGCCCCAGAGCTGATTGCTGTCCTACATTCTTCAAAATGTCTTTTGTGTTCAACAGAACACAATTTTTCCTACTATGGTAGTCAATGGGGGGCAAGATCTGTCTGGTTATGAGCATTCTTCCAAATATCTTTCTCTGTGTTCATCAGAACAAAGACATTTATGCAGATTTGGGACAACTCGAAGGTGAGTAAATGATGACAGAATTTTCATTTTTAGGTGAAGTTTCCCTTTAAATACTTCATATGACAAAAGATATTTTGAGAAATGTCTTTTGAGTGGTTTTGAAATTGGGGTTTTCTGTCACATCTAACTTTTCGAAACGGAGGACGTTTAGGTGGGGACGGGGGAAAAGCAGTAAACAGACTTTTGGGTTAGAAACTCTCAATCCATCTCTTTTCTTTCTTTTCTTGGGGGGGGGTAATTCTTGCCTGCAGGCGTCCCGAGCAGTCAAGCGCACTATTACGAGGCAACAATTAAGCAGGATGTGGAAGGCGGCACCTGGTCCGAGGCATTCAGAGGCTTTCAGGAGCAGCTGACTGTACAGTGTCCTCCACACCAGGTGGTCCTCCTTCAATGACATTAGCTAGTGACTCCAGGGTTAATAAAGGGCCCGTACTGGCCCAGTGTGCTCGCACAAATCCCATTCACTCGGTACGCACACTGGCTTCTTAAATAGGCTGACCAAACAATGTGCTTTCCCAACACCCACAGAAAGAGAGCTGAAAACACAGCAGACACATTGAGAACGTTACTTGGGGTGGCATTAGAAAGCAAGGCTTTCTAAAAAAAAACGTAAGCACTCTTCTCAGGATACGACACTGGAGGAGCCGCAATGTTTGCCACATAGTGACTAAAACGGTGCGCTTTCTTGGCCAATAGGTATTTTCAGTGCATATAATCCATATATCCTTTGTATTTATACCTCCTTGTCTCAATGGCTATCGTGGCCCATGGTTGCTTAGCGACGAAAGATGCCAGGAGAGCGCAAAGTCTTTGGGGAAAAAAGGAGAACGCAGTGCAGCTCGCGTTTTCCGTGCGGTTTTAGACGTTAAATGTGAATCGGGCCTAAAGAAGTCAGAATGCATGACATAGCATGATAGCTTCGCTTTAACATGACATCAATTTTTACACTCATTTTACATCAACCTACAACTTAATAGTGTAAGATTTGAATTCCCTTAAACAACAACAAAAAATGAACAAAAACACACCTAAACCTCACTATGGCAAGATTAACGAGCTGCAGCGCAGCCCATCTTGACGCAGCGCAGATAATCTTGACTCACTTGATTTCACTGTGATTTCACACTTTTGGACCACACTATATGTATTTCAATGTGCATTTAGTTGTCGCTAGCTACCCCTAAATCCATTATTACAGTGATTTATCTTTGGAATTTCTTCACGACAAAATAAAATACATATTCGTTTGGGTGCATTTACTACAATGGATGTGCAGCTCCATAACGTAGGTTGTAAACACTGCGGCAGCATTTTGTGTTGAATACAGGGGTTTGACACTGAAACAACTATACATGTGCAGCCAGGTTGCCAATCTTCACATATTTACATTTTGTCAGAAAGTATGAAAGCTGAATTCGCAAAGCATTAGCACAACTGTACAGAAAATACTGCAATCCAAACAACATAATGGGAGACATGTCACAGGTCAAATAAGGACAAATTGCTGGTGCACTTCTCGCTGGTGCATCTCAAGTGATGTCTCAAACCCACGGTATCCTGGTTAACGTCTCCATACTATGACAGAGAAAATATTTTGTACAAATATGCCCTCCAGACATCACCTTTGGCCACTACTCTACATGCATTAGGAAAGCACCCAACGTTCTTGACGGCAAGTATAAGGTTTAAACTCGAGAGTGAGGAAATATTACACTTAAAGAATGATGAGACACAAAACAGCTTACACAGTACTACAGAGGTGAGTAGGGCTGTCACAGTATCAGATTTTCATCATCATAACGGTATTATCAAAATATCTACTGAAATAAAAATATTAAAAAACTATGCTATTAATCAAATTTATCTTTCATTTTGTGTTTTCTATTTGTTCCACCAATAAAATATATACTGTATCTGTATATTGAGGCGAAGAGAAAGACTTTGCAACCATCTCTTAAAGCAAAATTTAAAAAATGTGCTAAATGATGTACGATATCATCATATGTGTAGAACACGATAATCAGTAATCGTGTTTTTATAGTTACTGTCAATACCGGTATATTGTGACACTCGAGTGGAGGAAAAGAATGAGTGTATCTTTATGTCTGGAAGATCAAGACTAAATATGGGTTGAGAGGGGGGTCTAGGGACACTTTCTGGTCATTCTCACATCAGAGCTCTGTGCAGTAAGCATGAATAAGACTAATATACATGACAACAGCTACAGCTTTGTAGTGGCTCTTCTGTAGTAATTAAAGAGCTGCCTGAACGGTTTGAAAGCAAGATGTGCAAATCACAATAAAACGCTTTAACAGTGCTTTAACACGCTGGATGTCTGGAAATCAAAAGAAGGACCCAAAATAAAAGCATCACGAATGACCGATGTGCAATGACGTTCTGAAAAATGGCATTGCATTACAATGAACATTTAATTAACAAATCGCATGTTTTGTCGAGATGACGCATCGCTGTGCATTTTCGAAATGCAGTCATCTAGCGTGGTAACATTAGTGGGGCTTAGCTCTTCACCGACAAACTGCACTCTTGCACTTCAGCACCTAAAGAACCTCCATTTCCACATCAAAGCCCGGACAGAAAAAAGCACGAGGCACACTCTGATGTCGCGATGCGTATTATTTCGTTGTTGTTGTTTTGTTTATCTCGCCTAGCCTCTTCGGAGAGACTCGGTTTTGTGCGAACATGCAAATGGAGAGACACAAGGACATCCTTTAGCTCGGAACAATCGCGGGCAGCTCGCGGAGACGACGTCTGTTCCCTTTGAACTGTTTAAAGTGGTATTAATGGCCAACTTATAAATAATCAACTAATTCCCTCTTTAAAGATATCCGCCAGGAAGCAGGGCGCGCTAGTCTTTAAAGAATCGACCGTTCTGACCCGAACGTGCAATAAAACAACCTCTTGAAGCTCTGCGTGCTTTTTTTATGTTACAAAAGAATGATTTCCAATATAAAAGAGCCGTTTGGGGTTATTTGCAACAATGTCTGTAAGCATGCTCTAGATGACCGCAGAAAAAAATGTCGGGAGAAAAGTCAGAAAAATGTATGTACCTTGAGATGTAATATCGATACCATTTTTGAGATGGGAATTCTTTTCTTGATAATGGAACGTATAGCTAGTGATATTCAAAAGGAAAGCTCACCCAAAAATCAAAATTTGCACGAAACACTAAAGAAGATATTTTGAGGAATGTCTCAGTGGTTTTGTGTGCTTTAGTGTTTTGCACGAAAAGGGACACGAGGGTGAGTAAATGATGTACGATGTAGTGTTTTTTAATTAAATTAGCATCAAAGTTACTTTTGTTAAAAAAAGGACGAAAAACCAAACGTATTACAGGAAGAATAATATAGTTGCCGGGTTATATGGCGGCTGACATTTGAGTGACATTTAGGAAAGAATCGGATACGTGCGGTATATGAAGGGATAAAAAGGGACGGCGGTCTTCATTCAGGCCGAGAGAGACAAAACTGAGCGAGCGAGCTCGGGGAGATTGAATGCTAATCAGGGCACTGCTGATACTCTCTGATTGAAGACTCTTTCTCACCATTGGAGGATTTCAATATCACAAGAGCCCTAGAGGCCGTATTCTTATCATCCGGCCGCGGACAGAAAAAACCAGATGAGATACAACCTTTAATGAGGGCCCGTCCAGAACAACCATGACGATTAGCGAGAGGGAAATCAGGCATGCATGAAGACCCAAACACAAAGGCACGTAGGCCCTCAAACGTGCACATATATGCTGGCACGCACTCGCGCGCAAACAAACACGAGCCTTGAGACGTGGGAGCGCTCCAAAGAAATCTTTTGAGGGACGTTATCGCGCGAAGAATACCTCCGCTGCTGCGGGCAATTGAATTCTAATGAGCGAAAAACAAAACACAAACAAAACAAAGCCACGGCGCTCTGGAAACGCGCCGTCTCTCGTACGTTCAGATGCTCCCGCACTTAAGTGGCGAAGCTTGCCAGAATTGCTTATTATCACTCCCTTTACAAGACTATAGACAAAGAGCGACCGAGACAAAAGCCACACGCAGCTCATCAATGCGAACGCACTCATTGTGAAAGAGAGCGCGGAGAGGCGTCCATTCGGATAACCTGAGAGGGCTAACAGCTTTCTCCTGGAGTTGGCAGGCCGAGGAGGGAGGAGAAGAAAGTTCATTAATTAAACAGGGCTTGGGCGGACAGATGGAAGTGCTAGCTGGATGCTAATTACTCTGAGAAGACGAGCAGGTTTAACACTCGTCCGCCCCTCCTCCGCCATCAATCACAATTAGCGCGCCGTTCCAAACGTCCGTCCTGCCTGGCGGACCGACAACAGCATAAGCGAGAAACAACAACAAACTACAATCGGCCGACCGCTTCACGTCCAATTATGGAAAACCAAAGCAACATTTCTTTTGTCTTGGATAACGTTGATTAGGGGCAACTGCTGTGCAACAGGTCATTCACATTGGCGTGGCATGTTAACATGCACTAGCATGCTACTTTTCTAAGCATCTTGAATCATCAGTGTTGGAGGTCAGGTCAACCTCGTCGAACATTTCCTGAAAAAAACCTGCATTCTGTGTCTATCACGGTCGCCTGCTATCTAGACACGAAGTAAACAACAACAAAACAACACGGAGTGCAAAAAAAACATGGGTGGGCAGGTGCCAACAGGAGCCGCTCTCACGCTTACGAGGCGCTTTAGTACCGTCACTCCTGAGGGAGCAGTAATAAAGGAGCAAGCTCTGAGTAACTCTACCTCTCTCTCTCTCTCTCTCTCTCACACACTCGCCGGGATCCCACCCTGAGCTGGCAATGGCCCCTCCATTCACAATAGTGGCAGAACATAGACAGATGTCAAGCATGAATGCCGAGCGGAGTGCCGGTGAATTCTTTTTAATGTGGGAGGAGTTTCAAATTTAAATGTACACTGTCAAATTCAAACTCTATACAATGTAAACACAAAATGTCCTGATGACAAATACACGGCTGTTGTGCCTTCAATGACCTTTTTAATTCACCCAATATTATACATATATATACAGTATATACCCAATTACTCTTTATTGCCTCATCCTCTTTAAAACTCATTACCAGAGATATATTAATATTAAATGAGGTAAAAGAGCGGGGAAATTCCTAGATTTGAAGAAAATGCTATGCAACAATTTCGAGGAGGTTAGGAGGATGCGGGGGTTATTATCACTCACTATTTATGTTGATTTAAATCATATAAAATTTAGAGCAAAAAATTATTTGAGAAATAAAAATGAAAAATGTTGACCTAGCAAAGAAGGGAAATAAGTGTAAAGGCACTAAAATTATGAACAGAAAAAAACTCAACTAAATGTGTAACTGAAATAAACCTAAATAGGAATAATAATATTAATAATAACAAAAGTGATAATTATAATAAATAATACATTCAATATTCATAATAATACAATTTGACAAAATAGCTTAAATTAAACTAATTTTAGCCAAAAATAAATAAAAAATACTATAACGATTTTGCGTTTGCTAAAATGTTGTGAATATTTTTTTAGCATGTTGCTTTGCAGTCGCTATGGCATTCTGGATTGTTGCTAGGGTTTTCAGGGTGGTTGCAAACAGACTCGTGTCTAAAGTCCACCTCCAGTGTCTATGATATTTAGTCTGACAATTAATAAAAGCAAAAGCACATCTTGTCTCAGCAAGGCATAAAATCTGAGGTACATGAACAATGTGGAACTATAGTTGAATTGTTATTTCTTCAATTCTTATGTAGGAGCATTAGTGATATTGTCTAAGCAAACAAAAGTAACAAAGAAACTGTGAGTATTTCGCTTGACATTGATAACGCATGAAGAAGTTTGACCCGGTAGCATGCTGTACTCCTATCGAATTAGACCCGACTCGATGACCCGCGAGTCTTCCTGCTCCACACGGAAATTTGATTAAAAAAGCTATTGAGGATTCCAAGCATGATTATAATGCGCCGAAAAGAAAGCCCAGGCCGACCCGAGTCCAGATAAACATGAAGTACACACACCTATTACATCTGCCACCTGTTTTGTGCCAGCTCTTTTAATTCTGTCACTGAGTTGTTTACTGACCTGTGTTTAAGTTCTGGCTTTACCATAAGAGAGAGTCCCCTACGGGCATGAATGCATGTGTGTGTGACTATTCATTGTTCCAGGCATCAGGAGCAGCAGGAGGGGTAGAGAGAGAGAGAATGAAGACTAATGCTATGAGTCATTTGGTGCTGGGGTGGGTGGGGGTGAGGGAGGGAGGGAGAATACTTGAGTATTTCATATAAAGAGGCAGCAGTGAGACGCCATATGCCATATGGGCAAAACTGACTTTCCACTCATGGCTGGGCTTGACAAGCCTGTGGATGGAAGCCCCCCCCCCCACACTCCAGTGTGTGAAGAACAACAACAGTGTTAGGCTTGTTCAGAATGGAATATTATTTCAACAGTATTTCATAATTCAGACATCAGCATTCTACACTGATCTCATTCCATTGAACATTTATTTCATTTAATTAAGTCTTAGAAATATACCTCAATCCAATTTAAACCCAATTTATATCTTAAGTGTATTCAAGAATGTTCACACCAAAACAATAACTATTAAGATAATTTGATTTTAGATTATTCAACATTTGTATTTTTTGATACACCAGCAGTATATACAAAACAACCTGTAGTGAAATGTTAATCTGTTAAACTTTATCTACAGTGAAAACATTTGTATTATTTTTACTGCATACTTTCATTACATTTTTTTATATACAAAAAAGTATAATTGTAAAATTAAGATCTAAAAATGTGTTGTTATTACACATTCAACACAACTGAAATTTAGGTGGTAACATTATTTCACATTTAAAGTCCTTTATATTCAAATAGATTTTGATTGGCTGTCATTATTTTTTAAGTCATCAGCTGGAAAAAATTACCCTGAAAGTGACAGTGACCATATTGTAGATCTTATTTGATTTGATCCTTGGTGTGAATAGTCATGAGAGTAAAATCACTGCTTGTATTACGTTCGGTTCATCCACTGCACTGGAAATAGAAGTGCATTGCATTGTGGGATTGAATATTCATCTCAGTGTGGTCTGTTGCATATTATGGCGAATGCAGCAGGTCATCTGGGTATTGAAAAGATTAGGTTTCATCCAAAACATTGCTGCAACATTAGGAGCAGTATTCTAAACATAGCCCCAGACTGTGTGCATGCTTGTGTGCAGGTGTGGAAACGATGCCGAGGGGGAAAAAAGACTGTGGGCAGGTGTGCGTGGGTTGGCATAACTCGGTGATCTAATGCGCCGGACTTTGTCGGGTCCTCCAACAACAGCTGGTGAGTTGGGAAGCACAGGAAAGCAAGCATGGGGAGCGAGACAAAACCACGTGGGGAGAAAGAACAGCATGCTGGAATGAAAATGGGATTAGAGGCTCTGAAGTCATCTCCATTCATCTTGAAGATGCTCTGCAGGGCCAGAGACATTCTCCAGGCCAGAACTTAAATGCGAATGCTTGGCCGTCACTATCAGGCCCTATGGGAACATACTGTAATCATTTCATCACTCATCCACAAGATAAGACACTATCCACAACTACACTCATAATTCTCTGACCCGAATTGTGCTTTACATGTGACCACACCCCAACCTACCCTTAAACATCCTCCTGCAATCGCAGGTGCTAAAAGCACAGTCTCGCATGACTGACGGCAGGCAGGAACAGATGACGGCTATTGATTTGTGCCCAGAGATGGATGTGAGCCAGGAGGAGAGAGCGGGGAAGGAAGCAGGCTAACTCCATCGATTCTCGGTCAGCGGGGGAGGCAGCAAAAGATACTGAAGGTCAGTGAATCTCTGCATCACGTATTAAAGGCCACTGGCCTGCCATTAGAAAGCGTCTCTCTTGATATTGCCTCGCGCAGAGGCGGAGAGAGGTGCTGCCAAAAACACTTTGACTTCAGGCCAAGAAGAGGCGGCTGCCCCCTTGCCAAATCAAAGTAACTGGATAACACCAGGTTGACTGTTGCCGGTGAAATCCCACCACTCCTTACTTGAGGGTCTTGAGGGCATATTTTTGGGCTGCAAATCAACATTAGGCTCGTAGTGTTTGTGATGGGAGCTTTGCGACTACCCGCCACATTTGTCGGGTCGTCAACAATATGGATTCTGAGTTATTCGGTGTGAACCAGAGGTCAGAAGTACCACTGTCAAGGTCAAGAGAAGCCCACGCCTAACAACTGCCGGCAAAAATACAAAATATTGCTCCTGGAGTCTGAGAACATAGTTGGTCGGGCAATAAACACAGCGGGGAGTTGAGCTGATGAGGCTGTTAACATTCAGAAACTCACTGACAAACACAGTCATGTGCGCCGACTCTTCATTTTCAAAACAATTATGCAAATAAGGTCAACAACTGAAAATCGATGGTTGCAGACATTAAAACCAAGGGTACTCTTGTATCAGACAAATCTTTTTCATTGTGTAATACCCTGTTTCGCAAAACTCGGCCTGCATCAAACTCCAGTTGATGAATCAATAATCTTGGATCCTTACTTCACCTTAAGGACGATGTGAATGGTATCAGCAGGAGATGGGACTGTCCATTCAAACATCCCCGTTAAGCCCTTCGAAAAAATGTAATCCCAGAGCCGTGCGTGACAGAGATCCATACTCGCCTGCGTACACAAACGTACGATCGCAGACAATAGAGTGCGGGCGCAGGCCAGCGTAGGGCACAGGGGTGGATTGCAGTGCCCCATGCCAAGCGCTGGTGGTCATTTCACCAAAACCCATCCAATTAGAGCTGAGTGATGGTTCGGCCCGCTGGAGTCCCCTCCATCACTGCGGCGGGGCCAGAGAGAGACACCTGCTTTTATCAGCCGGCACAGGGTGCACGAGGACTCTCTTTGAAGAAATATTCAACTAATTACATTGGAGCACCGAGCACAACAAGCGGGAAAATTGCAGGGTCCCCTACCCATTGTGAAGCAGAAAACTCCAGCCAAGATTTCATCTCGGCACAAAAACAGATGCCTTTCAGAGCGAGAGGCAAGGTCATTGTTCTGACCGAGAGCAGAGGGAGGAATGGAGTGGAAGAGGCTATGTTCATACCGCAGCTTAATGTGGAGGACATTTGATTTTTTTTCCCTTTACATGTGATGCGACCTGCCTTTGGATGACAATGTGAACTGGAAAAAGCTAAATCTGGGCTGCAAAAATGAACTTCTTATTTAGTATTTTTGGCTATTTTCAGTACAAATTCTAAAACGTAAAAAAGAAACAAAATCTTTAATTCAATTAATATTCATTATAATATTTAACAAAACTATGACCAAACTTATTTCAGCTTAATCAAATAAATGTATAAATAAAATAATTTAATTTTCTTTAAAATTTTTTTTATTGTTTTTGGCATTAAAACAAGGCTTGATGTTTTAGATCATTTTGACCTCTCAATTGAATGTATCTTGATTTAAGTACTTGCAGACATTTGCATAGTAAAACAAGACAAAGATTGTTGTATTTTTTGTGTCACCTCATGACATGTTTTTCCGTCTCCTCTGGGTCAGTTTAGGACAACTGTCTGTTAAGCCCTGTGTCTTAAGTGGTCCAAGTTAAAAAGGTCATGTTAACAACCTCAAAACAACTAAAGACGGATTTGACCAGAAAACATCGCAGAAGAGATGTAATGGAAAGACCAACAGTGAGTGAGTGACTTTTGTGCCGATACGTACAAGCGGCGACTCTAGAGCAGATGTTCTTACGATAGACAGATAAGAGGCAGTGGTGTAGAGGCAGCAGTAAAATGCAGATCAATTATTCATAGGGACAGATCAAGTCATTGCAGGAAGCTGTGAAAACGAAATATCCTTAATGGCTGTTCACACCCTATTCACAGGAGACGCAATAATGATCAGTGACGTAATACCGTTCCAAGAACGAAAACACTTGGTAAAAATGTAAGGCATGATATCTGTTCCACTGCACGCTGGAGGTGTTATACGGGCCTATTACATGACTAAACACTGATTACAAAATGATATAACGGCTTTTCTACAGAGTGCTGCTACTTGGCCCATGGCTCTGTTGGATTCTTTATGTTGATTGGTCTGACTGTCTATATCTTATAAAGGCACAGTATTTCTTTATGTCAGGTGTTATGCGTCGATGCTGTCGATATACTCCAGTTCTATTGTTATGCGAAACATACCGATAATAGCATGTGTTGATCTCACAGTCTTTCAAAGTAAAGGATACAAACTCTGGTAGAGCGGCAATCGAGACTTCACGGCCCTGCTGGCGTTGATACACGTGGCCCGCACCAGACTTGGCAGCAAAGTTCCCGTCACTATCGCCCCGTCAAACAGAGGCCCAAAGAACGGCACCTGATGGATAGAAAACAGAAGAGAGGACGCTGCGAGAAAACCTATGAAGTCTAATCCCAACGCCGTGTGCAAAAATCAGAAACTAAATCAATGTGTAAAATAGCTCGAACCAGGACAAACGAATCCAGTCCATAGTTAATGCAGCACTTCCATTTGTGGAGGCTTGTGTTTATCGAGTGGATGAAATAAGAGTTATTTGAGCTTAGAAGCAGATAACGGCGGCACAGCCGAGGGAATTTCACTAATTGCGGCTGGTGACAGAGAGCATGAAACGTACATCAGACGCCGTCTGATTATCGCAGGCCGCTCGGCACAAAGCAGCCGAGTTCTGTGGCGGTGACGTGTTTACGAGAAATGACAAATGATGCGAGTTGAGTTTCTCTGGGGATCTAGTGGCAGATGCAGGAGGAGGAAGATGAAAGGCAGCTTGACCGCGATGAGAGCGGCGTGCCGACGGTGCAGTAATGGACTTTGAGCATTAGTGCTCTCAGAAACGAGACAGGAAGAGAAACTTTCCCCTCCAGCCACAATCCACATCTCCTGCCAATCAGAGAAACATTGCACATCCTGATCTTAAGACGCCTCTGGAGAGGCATTTCACGTAAGACGTAAAAATCGGGTGAATTACAGCGGATTGTTGCGGTATTTAATGTAACGTAATGTCATTATGATCACGTTAGGGGACATACCTGCGGTTTCTTCATGATCTGAATGAAGAACATGTGGTTTTTCATCGGGTAGATGATGATCAGGACGTCTCCGAAGTCAGTGGGGATGATTCCTCGCCTGTAGTCCCGCGTGTGCTCCGACCACACTATGTGCACTTCGTCGTTTCCCAAGTGACGAAGCTACGGCAAAACGCATCAATAAATCTGACGCTCAACCCATAAAACCTTGCCGACATTAAACATTCATTTCATCTGAGAAAAACAATTGCAGAAATACATTTGTGGAGCGCATGCATATTGAGTAAACAGAAAAAAAGCCTGAAAAATAGAACTAAAAAAAGGCCTGCACACATTTATTAACACGCAGAGAGATGTTTTCTTAATAGTGAGCAATAAATCTAGAAAGAAAAGAGCAAAGGCAGAACATCTATTTTAGTCTGTAACAACTCCTGAAATTATTTAGGGAATTTTCAATCTTAAATGAAATGAGCTAGAGAGATTGGGCTCATTATGTTTCAGTCATTTAAGCAAATTGATTTTACCTAGAAAATTGCTTAGATTTTCATTTTACATACAAATATACATATATCTCTAGGAAATGCATTTTTGCAAGCTCATTTTGCTAAGAGTGTACCGACTCGAAACGCAGGAGCCCTGAGAGTCTGTTTAATATGTAATGCTAATGTTAAACCACCAGTAATGTGTTCAGATCATTTATTTCACATTGCTTGTAAGAAAATGTCCATAATAGGTGCAGAGATACGTAGTGTACCAGCATCCCTAAAACCTGTTTAAGTCCACGCAGGAGAGATTACATTTGTACAGACTAGTTTAGAGTCGGGCGATATACTGGTTAAAACAGGTAAACATTTGTAAACCAGTATACATTTCAATCAGCATTCCTAATTTAGGATTCTACTACAGTTGCAAGAAAAACGTAAATAACTCAAAAACATGGTCTAATCTAAAAAGCGGACATTTTACTGCGAAACGTCTTGATGCATTTTACAGTTAGGGCCATAAATATTTGGACAGAGGCACATTTTTTGTTATTTTAGCTGTGTATCAATATGTTTTCGAGTTACAGTTTTATAATAGATATTGTCTTAAAGTGCACACTCTCAGCTTTATTTAGAGTGTATTCACATCCAGATTATCTGAAGGATTTAGGAATTACAGCTCTTTAATATTAAGCTCCCCCTTTTTCAAGGGACCAAAAGTAATTGGACAATTGAATAAAAAGCTGTTTTTTTCACAGGAATGGGCTTTTCCTTAAATAATTTTGTCATAAATGAAGCATTTAAGAGCGGCCAAATTTGGTACATTCTAAGAAAAAAACAACACACCGCTGAGCTCAGTAACAAAACAATTGTGGGCGTTCATATGAGATAAAAGTGGTTGATGATGACATTATCCTCTCCATGATAAAGAAAAACACCTTCACAATGTCCAGACAAGTGAAGAACACTCTCCAAGAGGTAAATATGTCAATGTTTGTCAATCAAAACAATAAAGAGAATACAATTAAAAAATAGAGAGGGTTCACAACAAGGTGCAAAAGCCTCAAGAATAGGATGGGTAGATTAGACTTCTGAAATAGCCGAACAAGCTCTAGAAAGCATTTTTTTGTAGAGATCAAATTAATTTCAGCCTGCATAAGACTAAAAAGAATAAAAGATATGGAGAAAGCTTGGAATATCTCATGATATGAGCATACAACATCTTCAGTAAAATAGTGTTCAGGCAGTGTGATTCCTTTCCACGCATGACGTCCTCAGGCACTGGGTCACTGGTGTTTTTTGGTGATGTAACAGAAGACAGACGCATCCGGATTAATTCTTCACTTGTCTGGAAGTTGTGAAGATGTTTTTCTTCATCATGGAGAGGATAACGTCATCATCCACCACTTTTATCTCAAATGGACGCCCAGGATTGTTTTGTTACTGAGCTCAGCGGTGTGTTTTTTTCCCCCCAGAATGTCCCAAATTGTTGATTTGGCCGCTCTTAATGTTCCTGGCATCTTTCTGACGGATGTGTAGTGTTTTTGAAATCTAACTATGGTCTGTTTCACTTGCATGGCGATCTCCCTGAACCCCATGATGTGGGTTCACAGCAACAGCTTCCAAATGCAAACACCACATGTAGAATCAACTCCAGACCTTTAACGTGCTTCATTTATGACAAAATTATTTAAGGAAAAGCCCATACATGTGAATAAAACAGCTTTTTATTCAACTGTCCAATACCTTTTGGTCCCTTGAAAAAGGGGGGCGCTTCATATTAAAGAGCTGTAATTCCTAAATCCTTCAGCTAATCTGGATGTGAATACACTCTAAATAAAGCTGAGAGTGTGCACTTTAAGACAATATCCATTATAAAACTGTAACTCGAAAACATATTGATACACAGCTAAAATAACAAAAAATGTGCCTCTGTCCAAATATTTATGGCCCTAACTGTATTTTTGATGGCAAGAATTCAGGCTCTCTTGGCTTGTAGTGCCTTTCCAATCCTCATAAGCGTTGTGCAGTTTTGCCGGAATGTTCAAACCTGACCCATCTGAACATTTTCAGAAGCAACTGTGGAACACTCACGATGTGCTGCAACGTAGTTTTTACAAAGATGTGGTATTAACATCATTTGTTCAGTGTTCTGCTAGCGGACGTGGGTTTCTGGTGTTATTCTGCTGTTGCCCTTGGGTTCTCTGTCGTCAGTAATATCCTTGTGTGATCAGAAGATGGCTCACATCAGAACCAGGATGGTTGAACAATAGTAAACCAACCTTTCTTCAGAACAGCAGAATTGTTAAGCGTCTTTATTTAAAAGACATGCACCTGCACAACCCACATCTTCAGTCTTGTCTTATTAATTGAAACACCTGACTCTTATTATTTCTGGATGAGTTGTTACCACTTTTCAGTCTGTACTGTGCGTGACTGTGTTTAATACACAACTGTTCGTTATGCGTTATTAATCAGATTGCGTTTCTCTATAATTGTGTGTTGCGTTTCTATCATTGACAGTGATCATGCAGAATTCAAAGGGGTTATGCAGGTAAACTCAACGTTTTCTTGCAACTGTATCTAGAGAGTAGGATGGCTGATTTTCAATATGGATGCTATTGAATTATACATAAGCTGTACATATATAACTGATAAATTACATTTTACTCAACGTTTACAAATAAACAGAAAATGTGTAAAAAATAAAACGTGCATTATTCATTGAAAAGGACTGCTGGGTGGTGTGGCACGGTTATTTCGAAATATAGCGGTGTTTCGTCCAAATTGATCAGACTAATTGTTTCTATTGCGGTTGTGCATAAAAACAGGCAAACCAGTCACTTTAAATATTCACAAAAAAAGAAAAAGAGTTTGTTGGAAAGAACTATATGACAGGCCCAACTAACGTGGCCTTTTTAAGGATCTTGTTTTAAACTGCCAGTCTTTTAAAAGCATATCAAAGATGTATATTATTAGGATATCCCAATACTATGACCTGATTTGTATTTTTTGCTGTATCGTACACCGTAAACATGATCATTTTAACACACTGTACATTTGTTTACTCAAAATCTATACAAAACAAAAACAGCACCGACCACAAAGAATTCATTGTAAACAAATAACAACAATTAAGCAGACTATTACCAAAATGGTAAGAATCAAAGTGACCGTTTTGAGTTTTGGAAACAATGTGGTCGCGATGGCGCGACCTCCAGCGAACTCCTCTCAATGGGTTTTAAACATCTGCCGGTGCACCGAAGCCTAATGAGCCATTACCAAAACATGTCCTCTTCACCAAAAAATGCAATTACCACATTTCCCCATAAGCCCTTAATTATTCTAATGGGCTAAAATTAAACAAACTGATTGGGCCGGCGCATACCGAGCCATTTAGCGAGACGGCAGAAGAATCGGTGGTATGTAAACAGGTTGGGCGGAGACATGAGATGCGTGACATACTGTACGTGTGCACCAGATGTCAATCTCAATGAAAGGGAGCAGGTGTCAAAGAACGCAGACTTCTAAGATAGCATTCTATTTGACTTCATTTAAGAATAGATAGCCGTGCCTGCCCGTGCCAAACTGGCCATTAGCATTTTTGAGTTTCGACAGCGGCTGTCAGGGTGTTGCTTTGTGGTTGCTAAGGGTTCTTGAGCGGTTTTAGGTGATGCTTGCATTATCAAATACCACTTATAAGAGAATATAACCGCTCATACGTTGCCTGGAGCACAACATATACGTAGACTATTAACACTGAACAGAACAGAAGAGATGCCCTGAGGCTTAAATGCTGCCTTGTACAAACAGCAGCGTCCATCCCTCTGCAACAAAGAACCGTGTGTGCGTGTGTGTGTGATGACCGGCTGCCTCCTGACACGACGGCCTCGCATGGCAACACCCTCCCAGTAACTGCATTACCGGGCCAGCCAGCTGCTTGGCTCCCTTCTGTCCCCCAGCACTCAATTGGATTCAGAAATTCTTTCTCTGTGTTTTTCTTGGTGTCGCCCCTCCTTTCTGTCCCTGTCTATGAAAGTTGCATTTGTTAATTAGAGGAGTTACTTCCTGCCTGTAGCCGATAAAACAGCCCTTTCAGCCCTGCCCCCGCCCGACCTCTCTCGCTCCTAGAGTAATTACTGAGCCAAAATGAATCGAGCGCGGCTCTCGGCACACGAGCGGAGTGCGGCTGAGACGGGCTAATATGAGCTCTGACAGAGTCCGGGAGGAGACGGGAGCCTGATTCATTTTTGTTCTCCGCAGGCCACATGATCGGATCGAGCCTCGAGCTACGCGGGTTCCCACCGGCTCATTTCGCCAGCGCTAACCTGCTAACGCACGTCAATCGCTATCCTGCCGACACGGGCGGAATTCGATAGCAGGGCCCTGCTGGTATCCGGCAGGCCTTTGGCCCTTGCGGTGTGAGTTAATGTGCTGATCGGGGCCCCGGTCACAGCGCGCGCGAGAGCCCGGAGAGCTAGAGCTGTTACTAAATCTGCACGCGCTCAGATCCCTCGCTGACAACATGGTGTCTGAGCTCGCAGCGGTCTGACAGAGACATGCAATCGGCGGAACATCTCTGGAATCACGCTTGAAACACGTGTCACTCGCCTGCTGCTGTGCTTGAGCGACACACCAGCCATAAAACACAGTTAATGCTAAACTAAACTGTTTAAAAAATGATCAGGGTCTGAGTCGGGTGGAGGATATAAGCCCAAATAAAAAGTAATTTCCACTCATTTTTAACTACAGAAGTATATTGCCCTCGACTAATCGAAATAGTTTAATACACATGAACGTGTCTAAGGCGATAGATACAATGTGTGTGTGAGACGATTTGTGATATTTTGAATGTACCTTTTTAGTGATGGAATCGTCTGAGTCAGAAGGCATGCGAGTGGACACGTGGAAGATGACCTCCACGTTGGAGGTAGCGTAATACGGCGCTGTGTTTCCCGTGCTGCCGTTCCTCTGTAAACCTCCCATGAACCCACAGTGAGTGGCCAGATCCACCTGAGAGAGAAACAGAGAGAGAGCGTCACGCTCACAGATGAAGACTGCTGAAGTTGGTTTCATTGTATGTGTTCGGTTATGTGAGCAGCACCTCCCATCCGAGTCCAGAAACAAAGTCTTCATAAGCCTGAGTGCCTTCAGTGTTGGACAGAATGGAGTATTTTTCCTCTTGGCCTTCTCCAATGTAGAAGACGGCAATCTTATGGGTCTCTCGACTGAAATATACAAAACAAACCAAAGTCATGCGGATTAAAAATGATAACTATCGTTTAAAAAAACTCAATTCAGTTCCCTTACCACAACGAACAACTGTAAGTTTATAACGATTTATAAGTTCAGGAAAGTTTAACGTTATTCATTTTCAGAACTTGTTCAAATAAGTGTAAATGAATCTGCAATTTGATGTTTCAAACAGAGATGGCGATAGAGAGGCAAACGTTACAGATTACAACTTTACATAATCTTTCAAATAATGAGTCACAGACATATCTTATGATATAAACTGCTTACATTTTAGTTGGTATTTTTATCAATACACAAATCACTAAATAATCGTAAAAGAAATCAAAAACAGATAAGAGGGAAATAAGAGTGTTACTTAGTAGGAGCTAGCTAGAAACCAAAAGTTGGTTTGTTAATAATGTCAAATTTAAATTTCCCATAAACTATAACAGTTTTCTTACAACACTTTGAAAACAGGCCAAATCAACTCAGAAAAGAAGTCCAAATGACCAAATGATACTTGGGTGTGACAATTTTATAAAGTATTTCCCATTTTAATAGGGACATTAAATGGGCTACGAGAAATAAAGAATATACAATATAAATATAAAAAATAAATATACTTTCAGTAAAAATTGTAAGATTTAATGACTAAATAAATTGTTTCTAAAAAGGACTGAATAGCAAATTCAACAAATGACGAAATTGTGTAGGTGCAATTGTTGGATCAAAAAGGACAGGCAAAAAGAAATGGATGTGTTTACACCGGCTACTTGTTATACTGGGAATTTTATGTTCACTATTAATTTACGTAACAAATCTAGTCAGAGACGGTCTAGAAAAGAAACGTACGTGTTCAACCAAACCAGAATTCACGAAGACATGAATTTGAAAAGACAACTGAAGCGTTGTCGCACCGAGTGCCTGTCTAGGAAATAAACAAACCACTGGTATGTGTGAAAACCTGCGAGCGGCGTCTCTCCCTGAGCGGTGTTGCTAGGGAAGCATCATGCCCTTGCAGCGAGATGTTTGGCATGCTCAGTCAGCGGTTGCCATGCGTGGGGCGACTCTGAGCGCCGAGGGGAACTGCGGGCCGGTCCTGTGGGTATTCTTTAATAAGCCTCTGTAATTAGGCACTCTGAGCACCCATTGATCGCTGCCGGCGGAGAAGTGTGGAGCTGTGATCAGCCAGACGTGAGCAGGATTAGGCTGTGAGGAGCAGAGGATCTGAAAGTGGTCTTAAGACATGTCTCTTTAATAGTGCTTTTAAAGGACTAAGCCGCTCTCTGTAGACTGGCATTAGGCTGCGTGATTGGGCTCTCCAAATGCACGCTCTTGTTTGCTAAGATTTGTAGCGTTAAGTGCTGTGAAATCTAAAGCAGGGTTAAAATAATGTTTTCCTGTGGCGTTGTGCGTGATTTTCGGCATGAAACTTTAAGCCATGGACCAGAGCATGTGAGCAGAGCTGAGCGGTGAGAATTTCCGCTCCCTGCTCACGTGGGTGTTCGCTCCCCCCGCTCTACCGCTCCAGGTCGCACCAGACCGCTCCGCTCAATTCCGCTCCGCGCTCACCTACAATTTCATCCCGCTACGGTGAAATCGCTCCACGCTCGCTCAAATTTAAAATTCCTCTGCATGCCTAACACCTGCCGTTTTCAACCGAAGCCTTACCCCTCGTTTACACCTCACGCATCTGAGGCACGTTACGGCTCCGACACGGGCACCGGAACTGATAGCGGTCATTCTAGTCTATGCTTGTGTTTACACCAGACGCGCCGCGGCACGTTTCAAAAGCGTCCCAGAAGCGCTTCGCTTAAGATAGGTGCCTAGTCTATTTTTGGCGAACTGGATCAAGACAGAGCGATCGCTCTGTCCTTTGGATGAAAACCCGCTCCGCGATCCGACTATATTTCTCTCGGTCTGACTATATTTCTCATGCTCCGCTCCCTGCTCCACTCCGCTCACATGCTCTGCCACGGACGCTTTCTGAAAAACGAAAAACGTTACCACTGCCTTGAGTCCAAATTCTTCAGCTCTCTCAAGAGCTTAGAGTTCTTCTTTAGAAGATGAAAGCTCTTCCTGTGGAATAAGAAAATGTAGTAGTTAGGAAACCAGACGTTCCACAAGTATGCTTACCTTTAAATGGTAAAAGTAACGCAAAACATTTGTTACACTAGAAAACATCTCAAAGTTCCGTCTGATTATTACGCAACTAATTCAATTACAGTGTCGACGTTTACACTAGAGGTCAACCGATTGATCGGCCGGCCAAAGTTTAAATCCTGACCTGTTAATTCCCGTTATTTACGCATTATGTCCGTAGGCGGTACTTTCCTGTCAGGCTTTCTATTGTCCAATAAAACAGAAAAAGGCTAAAAGCTAAATATAACTAAAAACGCAGTTATGAGCAGCAGGCTGTGTAATATGAGTGATTTTTTTATTTTTGTTTTCACTTAGATTATGACCACTTGACTTATAGCAGTGTCTTCCAACAAACATAAACAAAAAGCATGATTCAGAACAGTTTGAGAAGGTGCTTAAAAGTTTTGAGCAATGTATTATTACTATGAATTAGACTGCTATCTTGTACCCTGCAATAAACACTTACTCAACCTTTCTCAATCAAGTGCACTGATTTGAAGTGCACTTGTCTTCAATAAATGTTTAATTTGTTTTAATATTTAAAAGCAATATTCTGTATCACTTCTTGTTACTTAATTAGATTTTATGAGATGAAGGTGGAAAAAAGAAAATCGGCCAAACATATCGGCCAAAAAAATCGGCTTCATATATTGACCATCGGCTGGCCTGATTTCTAAAATCGGCATTGGCCAGAGAAAAACCTATATCGGTCGACCTCTAGTTAACACAACAGTCTCTCCGTCCTATTTGGAGTGCATTTGACTGCATACAACAGAAGTGTCTTTAAATGTCCAGGACTGAATTTTGTGTTTAAGAGAACCACACTTGACATTCGGCCGTGTCATTGCCATACGTATGACATGAAGCATGTGTGTCTACAGTAATTACTATTTACTGTCAGTCACTAATGTTGGGCTGTCAGCTTCTCTTGGGTTACACAAAAATGGCAGAAAATGGGGCTATTGTGTGGTCTGAGAGCCCGACAAAAGCCCTGTTAAGTGTTCGAGTCACGTGTTAGTAAATACAGTTGTCAATCCCAAATACTGACTTTGTGGTTGTAGTCTGTATGTGTTTTAAAAGCTGAAAATAGATAACAGATATCCTAAAAACGGCAAACATCTAGAGTATAAGATAATGGAATTATGAGCATTCTACCCTTTTGACTTTCATTGTTCTCATTGAAACTCAAAAGAATGCCTTTTTTTACTCTTTCCCTGCCTGAATTTTACGTAATTTATCAGCCGTCATTGGATAATTTACACGACAATGTTTCCCGCATTTTGCTGTTGTACAGTAGGGGGTACTGTTTCACATCTTTTGAAAGAGTACAGCATCTACTGATACAAAAGCAAAAAATACTCTGTTTTAATCATCATTCTGAACCTAACCAAGTCTTTGACGAAACGCATTTTCCTCTCTGTCGCCTGTGAATTACCTGCGGTCCCACGAGTTCATGCCAAGGTCATTGAGGAGAAGTCTGCAAAGGTAAAAGGGTGATTTGGGTTCTTGGTGCGTGGGCTCTCTTTGAGAGGCCGCTCTGATGCTGGAGTCCTCGCATTGTCTCCGTGCCAGCTCCTCATCCTCCTGCTGTGTCTGCCTGAGGATGGCATCCATGATAAGGCCTTCCATCTCAGGGTTCATGCCCATGGGTGGAGACGGCGGCTGAGTGAGTCTCTGCTCGGGTTGCGGTAGGCACTCCGGGCTACTGTTTCCCAGGTCTTCCAGCAGCTGATCCAACACATCCATGCCATCTTCCACCTCTACTTCTGAAGAATGGACGGAGTTCTGCTTGGATGCAGCGGCAGGCCGGATTGTCTCGTGACATGACCCCTCTCTGCTGCCGGCCGAATTCGAGGCGGCTCCTTCCAACGTCCGGTAGAGAACGCCACCGTCCCACGAGTACTTCCCAGAGATGTCCCGAACGATGATGCGGACCTCTGAGGAATGGTCTCTGGGGTTTGAATTAACCGGAGCAATGCTGGAATTGTCGGAGGGGATCTGCATGTACGAGACTAGCGTGCTGTCATTGAAGACAAAGAGCTGCAGATTGGGGCTCTTGAAGACTTCAGAGGAGAGTTCGGAGGACTCTACGTAAGGGTTGTCGTGGTTCTCATTCACCAGGCTGTTAAGGATGGCAGGGCCTCCGCTCAAAGGATAATGTCCTAAATGATTGACCAGGTGTGTCATTACCATGCGAGCAGTTAGAGGAATCAGCTCCAAGCTTCTTCTTTTCTTTTCTGAAATAAAAGACAATATATACAATATAATAAATGTAAAGTTAATCACTTTACATTTGAAAAATGACTAACCCTCAGGTATCTAAGATGTAGGTGACACTGTTAGTTCAGCAGAAAAGTAAATCATTTTTTGCTGTTTTACTGAGAAACAGTGTCACCTACATTGTGGATAGCATGGGTGTGAGAAAATTAACAGCAAATGCTTACTTTTAGGAAAACTAATGCTTTAATAATTACAAAAAAAAACAGTTTATTATTTCAAGAATTAATGGTTTTCTTTCTTTCTGAATATGTTTTTTTGTTTGTTACCTTTTTGGGGGTGTGCAGATTTTTTATTTCATAAGTGACATTTAAGTTACATGTCCACCCGTTACAGTTATTACGCATGTACAATAACAAATCTTCTTTTCTTACACAAGTAGGCTTACAATAATTTATAATTGGAGACTTCAAGTTTGATATCGCAGGAATTGTCCGTTTGGTATCATCTTCAACCAACGTAAAGATAAGAACTTAAAGTGTAATTTCAATTTTACGTTCAGGGCTCAACGCTAAGGATTTTTTCGGTCGGGCAAGTGATTCCAATTTTTACTGTCCCCATCACAAAATGTATTAAATAATATCTAGTTTTTTTATTACCTATGTAATCTTAATAAATAAGGGTATGATCCCATAAAAACTATTAGCCTATAACTCAACATTTCAAATCTTGTTGAAGACAACTAATCAGTGAGTAATAAAATAAGATCAAGTAATAAAAGTATGTGTAATAGCACATATAAATGTAATAACATAAAACATACAAATAATCAGTGCATTTCAGACGTTTAAGGTTTATCTAATAATAGTAGTTATCAGGTACAGAAATTAAATAGTGTAAATACTTCATAGTCTTCACTGTATTAAATATAATATTGATTTAACCTTACTATGTTACAGAGACTGCCCTTTTAAAAGTACATAATCACTTAATGCTTACCGCTGATTCAGGAAAGGGAGCTATTTTGATTCTCCTCGACCTTACGGCAGCTTTCGATATGATTGATCACAATATTCTTTTAAATCGACTAAGTCAACTCTGAGGCATTCGAGGAAATGCTCTTAAATGGTTCTGTGCTTACTTAAAAAAACAGAAGTTCTGTAGTTCAGCTGGGTTATTTATTTTTCTGACTCCGCAGCTTCCTGTTGTGGGGTTCCCCAGGGATCAATTCTGAGGCCCATCTTATTTTCCTTATATATGATTCCACTCTGGTTTATCTGTCGTAAATTCAATATTCCATACCATTTTTATGCAGATGATGCACAGCTTTATCTTCCACTGAAAGTAGGTGATGATGATGAGTTAGGTGATCTACTGACCTGCTATCGCGAGATTAAACTATGGATGGCTCAGAACTTTTTACATTTAAATGAAACTAAAGCAGAATGCCTAATATTTGGTTCTATCACAATGTCTGTACACGCGTTATCTGATCTAGGTGTTATTGCCTCAAATCTGCACAAGCAAGTTAGAAACTTGGGAGTGGTCTTTGACTCTGAGCTTAAATTTGATAAGCAAGTAAACTCTGTGGTTAAGGCGGGATATTTCCATTTAAGAAATATTGCAAAAATAAAACATTTTTTGTCATTTGAGGATTTGAAGCGTGTTATACATGCTTTTATTATGTAAAGACTGGATTATTGTAACTCTTTGTACTTGGGAATTCCTGCTGTTCTCATGAACCGTCTTCAAGGATTACAAAAAGCAGCAACTAGATTGTTGACTGGGACCAAGAAACAGGTCAGCGTTTCCCCGATGTTAGCCTCCTTGCACTGGTTGCCTGTTAATTTTAAAGTTCAATTTAAGATTTTAGTGTATGTTTTTAAAGCTTTGCATGGCCTAGCACCTGAATATATTTCTGACATGATCCAGCTTTAATCCACGTCACGGCCACTGAGGTCATCGCACAAACTTTTATTAAAAGTCCCAAAATCCTGTTTAAAGTTCAAAGGGGACCATGCCTTTTTGGTAGCCACACCTCTTCTCTGGAACGATCTGCCACTGGAAATCAGATGCTGTACATATTTAGATCATTTTAAAGCTCTCTTAAAAGGACAATTACTTACCCGGGTATTTGGTGTGAGATAACCTATATCTGATCTGTCTTATATCTCACTGCTTGTCATGTTGTCTGTGTATTATGTTGTCTTAAAATGTTTGTTTTTTGTTACTTTATATGCTGTTTATTGGAAAGCACTTTGGTCAACATCAGTTGTTTTAAATGTGCTATATAAATAAATAAATGAATGAAATGAATAAAGTTATAATTTAATCAGCGAAGAGCAGTGAGTGTTTTTGTCTTTGTTCTTTGATGAACAAAATTGAGATGTTTATTATGCTGCTGCCCCTTTAAGAGATGCACGGATCTAATATAATGTAATACGTGCGATTTGTTTCCACATGCGTTTTGTTCCCGTAAGACATAATTGATTACATTTTACAAGGATACTTGGTAATATTGGCATTTTGGCATAATTTTGTGTCGATATGTCAGATTAAGAGTAAGAAGATGTGAAAGAGAACTCAATTCAGTATTTTGCCCGTTGTCTGATGCGGCATTCCGGCCGCGCACATATCTCAAACAACACGTGAGAACCGAATCCAGTCCTCTTTTGCATCTTCTTGGGAATATTGTAATAGGCAAGTCTTAAAACATACAAATGATATTTTCCATGGCGATACAGCACTGGCCCGATCGGGCAAGTTACAGTGCTCTCAACTGGCCCGAGGATCTCCCATGCTGGCCCCGGGCCATCGGACAGTCCTTTAAGTCGAGCCCTGATGTTTTAAACATAGATGGCGACAGAGAGGCAAAAGTTACGGATTGCAGCTTTAAATCAATATTTTATTAGTCGTGTAATAATCTGGATAGTGCAATATAACAAATTTGTTTCACTAATAACGGACTGACTGTGCATTACCCTGTACATATTGTAATCTGCCTTTTAGCACCATCCAGTAGTCTGTACGGAACATATCTATTCAGTCTCTTAACACCCGACTGAAAGAGCTGCACTAATGAGCATCACACCTTTAGCCATGAGTGAATGGGGCTCGACAAACAGCGCACGAACTAAAGACCTCCGAAGGCTGAACATCTCTCCAAGTGAGAAATCTAGTGTTGTCATTAGTGGATATTAAGATTAAGATGAGAGAGCGAGGAGAGGGGGAAAAAAGCCAAAGTGCTCACATTGTGACAGTGCTATCAATACTATCATCCTCATCAAAGTGGAAAAAGCTCTTTGGAAAGACGAGCAAGTTACATTAGGGATGCATGGAGCTTTGAAGTGAGCTAATCAATATGAGCTAGGTAGTGGAATATTGCTCGCGAGTTGCTCTTTGGCTGGGCTTCTTTGTTTTTTCCTTCGCCGAGATATAAAAGGCATGTCAATGGACCGAGATGTTTGCGTTGCAAAAGCCAGCATTCTTTCTCTTCCTCTCCACCGCAGATATAAATGTACTGTCATAAAAGGCAGTTGAAAGAAAGCACTGCCCCCCCACCCCCCATTCCCACCCACAGCCCGAGAACACCAAAAACACATGACATTTGATGACATGCCAAGGTAGAGAACACAGAAGAGAAATATTGCCTAATGGATAAAGCAAGGTTGGAGGAGGAAAAATCATTTCTTTAATAATTGGCATAAATGGGCTTGCTTTGAGTGGATCAGGGAACTAATGCACACCTCTTTAAAATTCTATTTCATTTCACATTGTGCTACATTTGCTCTAATATGATTCAACAGAGCTCAGTCAAAATTTAAGGGACAGATTAAAAATGTCCCTTTTTTGGTCTTTTTCTTTGTTGTTTCTACGGGGATGCAGCAGTTTCGCAATTAAGGATGAAACCCTGAAAGCCGCTGTAATACGTTTTGTAAATATAAATACCCTGAGTATTTTGTCTTGATGTGGCAAAAATATTCCAAACAAATAATAATTATATCATGTAACGCACAAAGGTGTTTTATGAAGATCACAAAGAAAATGTCCACGTCAGATTTCATGTGCATATGTGTATATACTGTACGTAAAGATAAATCAGCTTGGCCCTGTTAGGAATCGCACTGTGAAATCATTTCAGAACTAAAACAGGATTATTGTCTCGATGTTTTGTGATTTTCACCCAAATACTACACAAAGGTACTACAGACAACCTTTAAATATGAACAATTATGCTCATTATGTTCACACTATCGCCTGTCCTTACCTTCAGCCACAGTAAGCAGATTTCCAAAGTCTCCCATGGCATTGTGTACAGGTGTTGGTTCAAAGCTCTTGACTTGGCCTAGAGCAAGGAAAGGCTCGTAATCTGTGGACAGATCGGCGAGACTGAGGACGTAGTGACTCTGTTGAGTGTGGAGGTTAGACCCTGATACACAAGTGTGGAGCACCTGAGACAGCGGAGAGAGCAGAGAAACAGTAAATTCATATTCTAATGTATAACATATGCTTAGAAATTACACAACGACTAAGAAGCTGCATAGGGCCTAATACAAAACTCTGAGGAACACCTTCACAGCAAAGGTGAGATCACAAGCTAAAAACGATGTATTTAATAATAAACAGCTTTCTTGGATGTAGAAGCACTACTGACATTCTTCAAAGGTTATTTAAACGACTTGAAAGCCTACGACATGCATTAAATAGTGGACTCCAGCCATAAAGATTTCTTTTTTTGGCAAAACACCGAGATGAATTAAAAAAATCTGTAATACACTGAAACGTTGTCACACCCCCCATACGGTGTGGTTGAGCGCTACAGGGTCACCATATGGAGATGGGACGATATTTACAACGCTAAGCCAGCAAACCCAGTGAGAGGGCCTTTATGGGCTAATAATCTATTTCTCGTGTGATATGGGAGTGTATCGATGTGCAAAAACAGATGGCCATGACTCGATTGGCTGAAGATGATAAGACACAGTCCAGCATAGTTTATCATACTGCCTGAACAGGTTTGCTCTGTTTGATTTAATTAAGACTTTATCCCTTGGCTCATTCTCAAACATTGCACACTCGCATGCAAACAACCACCCTGTAAGCTAAATAAACATGAAATCCATGTAAAAATACCTTAAAATACAATCATTTCCAGCGTAATCACCACCCTTGAGCCGTATAGTGCCATCTGGTTCAAATGCAAATTGCCGATGTTTTAGAGACATGGGTCATTCAAGGTTGTGATGGATGACCTCTCAATGTAAATCAGTAACCAATGGCATACTACACAACTAATTGTTTTAGTAGATGAAGCAAGATTCATTTGTGCTACATTCTAATTGTTAAACTGCGCCAAATGGATGACTTTATACCACATCAATACTTCTTCCTTCATGTCGATTCATTTCTACACCATACCAAACAATAATCAAAATATTTGCTATATTTTATAATTAGATTTTCAATTCAGTTTATTCATTTATTAAAGCAAAACTTTTTGTTAAATGAACATTTAATGAGCAATTACATTGATGTCACTTTAAAGTACTCGCGCATTAGTTCAACTGTCATGAATACTGATTTTAAATTGTCTATAAAAATGTCTATAAATAAAATCATGAGTCCACGACCCTAAAGGACAGTTAACACAAATTAATATTTGAGCAGCTTCAGGCCTTGAGACGCACAAGTACCGCCCTGGGTTACATACATGTGCTCGCGTTAAGACACCACTCAGCTCTGACAAATGGGAGATTAAAGTAATCCTGCTGAGCGTATAATAACTAGAGGAAAATGATTAACAGTCAAACGAGTGCGGAGGAAAACAAAGAACATTTATTCTTCCCTTCTACCCTTTGCAGCAGGTGCATTTTCTCTCATATGACGATGAACCGAATTCTGCCGTTCGCCATTCATTGGCCATCTTATCAATCCCACAATGGGGCATTTAAATAATTTGGCCATTTTTTTGCTGGGAGCATGACATCTGCACAAAGGTCCGGGTCTGTCTGCATCTGCACAACAGCCAGGGACTAATATCTCATTTATTCTCTGCCCCTTTGTGCCCTCTCATTAGTGTCTGATGACTAAATATGAGCCGCCTCTCCCTGCGACGAGACAAGTGCATTTTAAACAGAAGAATATCACACGCGTGTGCTTTAACATTTCTATTGCGGTGGATGGTGACCTGTGCACGCGACCTCTCTCTCTCGCTGTACCCACCCTGTAAATGTAGTCGAGCAGAGGGGCTTTCTGCGAGGCGGGGTCGTCCAGCACGGGCATAGTGATGGGCTCCAGGAGGATGGAGAGGGGTACGGCCATGCACCAGTCCAGCAGGCACAGCAGTAGAGACACCATTAACTACAGCACATGAAGAAAGCGTTCATTCAGCACACTCATAACACCACTAGAAAAGAATCAATAAACCGGCAAAGCGACAAAGAGAGGAACGTGCGGCAAATGAAGTACGGCGTGTGGCACACAAACAGAGTTGGACTCACAGCTTTACCTTTTTATCCGCCTCGACTGTTGAGTGCTCGGCACTGGGCAGAAGAAATGCAATGGTTGCTACAAATATCTAAAAAACAAGATAAGCGTGAGATTGAGGAGGGATCACCATGTTATTTGACATCAGAAGTGTTTTCCAGAAGGCTTCATACCTCTATAATTCTTTTGGGAAGGGATGACTCCAGTCTCTGTAAATGCTGCCAATGAGAGATCAGCAGCTGAAAGATGTCACAGGCCACACTGGCCACCACCTTATTTCCAAACTGAAAGAGAAAAACGCATCGAATCAGAGCTCAGAGGAGGACTGAAACCTCATGTCTACACATTTCGTGATTTTCTTTTGCCACAGATCATTATTATACGTCACCCTTTATGTTTGTCGCTGGGTTTTGCAAATATCTAACCAATAAAAGTATTCAAAAGTGCTTTATGCAAGTATTAAAAACACAGTGTGCAATCATTAAAAAAGTTCAGTGTTTTTTTTCCATTTCCTGAAAAACTGCAAATTTGGACATATGAGGTTTCAGAAGGACCGAGCGACAGAGTCAATTCAATTATTGTTATTTAACGGACTTATTTTGGGGTATTTTAGTTTGGAAACGATTATCTTTGGCTTTTGGGTAAACAAGTGAACAAAATAAATGCACCTAAAAAGCTTTGGTAAATCATGACGTTTCAAACTGAATCATTAATTCATGGATGGCATTGCAGAAATGTATAGGCGTTAATGCCATGAGCATAAATCAGAGACCGCAGAGACTGAGAATCACGAAACTGGCCTACTGGCACAGTCTTTAAGAAACTTGATGGCCAAGTAAAAAAATCATTAAAATCAGGGCGAAACAATAAAATAAAATGCAACGTAATCAGGCTTATTATAGTTTCACAAAAACCATTCAAACTTTTCTGGTAATAACGTAATTTAAAAGAAATAAGAAATGTTGCCTTAGCAATAAACTGAAAGAAGTTTAATATGAGTCACTAATAGTACAAACTGAAAATAAAAAGCTGAAAAACCTATATAGCAATATTAAAATATGCACATTTGCTAAAAATTCTAATAAAATGTACATTTACCCCCCCTCCCCAATTAATAAATAAGTAAATAAAAGCGAATTCAAAATATTAATTTAAAAACTGAAATAAATCTGAAATACTCAAATGTTAATAATATCGTACATGACTGAATACTGCTTTAGGGTAGATGGACCTGAGCCATCATACATCTGTAAATATATGCTATCTTTGGTGTAACTTCTGTTTCTCATCCTTTATTTCTGTTCAACAGGTGTTTATTGTAAAAGACAGATGCCGTGAAACACATCCACGCATAGATTCATGGACACTTTCAATAGTGCTTTACCCACAATCCTCTCTTGCTCTGGTAAACAGAGGTAAACAGCATCTGCGCTTACAGATGGGATCTCAGTGAGCTTTATTTGGTCTTGACCTGCTGTGTCAACTTGTACAGGACGTTATAACTGTTCCACGAGGAAAGGAAAGTGAATGCTCAAATTGGGAAATGTCATCTGAGAAAGGTTTGAA
Source organism: Triplophysa rosa (assembly GCF_024868665.1). Classification (NCBI taxonomy): domain Eukaryota; kingdom Metazoa; phylum Chordata; class Actinopteri; order Cypriniformes; family Nemacheilidae; genus Triplophysa; species Triplophysa rosa. Next base: position 2,973,321 of record NC_079899.1, on the reverse strand, counting down.
ATGACTTTCTGTTTCAGAAAAATGTATCAGTAATGTATATTTATGAACAGTATTTTGGCAAATTTATAGCATGATGAGACTTTAAAATAAGACTATTTGTTTGTGTTTAACTGAAGAAAAGAGTTTTCATTTTTGGGTGAACTATTCTTTTAAATAAGGATAATAAATGAAACCTTGCTAAGAAGAATATAACGTAGTGGAGAAGTACAAAAGTGGAGAGCAGATGAATTGAACTCACCTTTAAAGTGACACCCAGGACGTTGATGGCGTCTTTCACCTGATGATGAGTTTCGGGTTGTACCAGCTCCTCACACACCCACAGCCCCAGACTGCAGATAGCTATACACCTGAACCACGGTAAAAAAAAATAAAAAAATACATCATCAGACAGACAGAGATAGTCAGATTGAGTGTTGTTCTTGAAAGGGATCACTGAATAAACCATGAATAGATTCTTTAATAATGTAAATGAAGCAAGGGGACGATGGGTAAAGGATGGTTTGATTGTACCTGGCTCCTTCACACGACTCATTGCGGGCAGTCTTCAAAAGGATGTTCACAAGATAGTCCTAAAGACAGATCAAATCCATAATAAACAACACCTGACAACAACTCTAAGACATAAAGAAAGATGAAGGGTGTAAGATTTCTAACCAAGACTAAAAAACACAGCGATAACTATATTTGCATCCACGACAACGGACGAGAACGTTACGTTACGAATTTGTTACGCTTTAGCACTGCAGTTTCACGTGTTAAATACACAAGCCCTTTAAATGTGAAGGAATTCTGATTGGCTGTCATTAGTTTAGCTGGAAATAAAATCACTCTGAAAGCGATCACAACGATATCAGTCCTCTGTACCGTTACTGTTATAGTCGCGATGGCAACTCCACTCTTGCCTTTAAATTCAAAAAAAGTATGTCAAGCAGGTTTGGGTTTGGGTTCACGTAACTTCTAGCGAAAATGATATACCTTCATGTCTTCATTGCCGACCATGATGTCCTCAGATCCCGGAAGAGACTGCAAAGAGGGGATCTGGCAATACAGGTTGGGAAAGCACACCAGAGACCCCAAAACCGTCTGAGCCTCGATCCGTGGCGCCTGTTCAGAGAACGCATCAACGTAAGGCCGTGTGCTTCAGTGAGGGGTGAACGGCTCTGATTTAAAGCTAGCTGCAGGTACCTCAAAGGAGTCCGTGTTGAGGACGCGGGCGGCGGCGGTGATGAAGACTCCCACGAGCATGGTGAAGCCCGGCAGGCCCAGGAAGAAAAAGCGCGGCGAGCACCATCTGATCATTGTGTTCAACACATCCTAAAGAAAAAGGTGACAGCGCAGATAACAGTGTAAAACATGACGTAACCCTGTCAGCTTCCTGAGCCATGTGTACAAACAAACAAACATGGCTGCTCTGTACCTGCCACATTTTCCTTAATTGAATCTTTTGTAAACACTGTCAAAAAAAGCCCTGTACCGTAGGCAATCCAGGCGCACAAAAAGGGTCCTGCTGAGAGGGAGATGTGAAATTGGAGGAAGCGGCGCATCTGCAGGGACATTTTACCCTCATTCTGCCATAACTGACCTTTGCAATGCTTAGCAACCAGCGGTAATTAAGCGCCACCAAACTGCACCGTGATTACCCAAAATGAGCATGTCGGAGGAAGCGGCAATTGCGCAAAGCGGGTCTATTATGCAGCGGTAAATACAGACGGCCCAATCTAAATCTGCGGTGTGTGTGTTTAACAGTCTGAATTGTGAAGAAAATGCCGTACAGACGAGCGTAAGACTGTACATGTGGCTCACCCTCTTAGATCTGTGACTCTAAACACGGCAGAGGTCAAGATCAGTGTGTGGATGGTCAGCGCAGCTGGCATGTCCGACACCTGTTGGCACTGGTCTTATTTGTTGACTTACCTGTTCCTATAGCGCGCCACAAAGAACGGCTTGATCATTAACTACAGACTCAACATTTCACAGCGCACGCTAAAGTAAACCAGCACACAGAGAATACAATAATGTGTAAATAAACTTCTTTAGTAAAACTAAAATACATAATAACATAACAATGAATCATTGTCTGAAATGACACTGCAAAAAAAAAAAATGCAGCGAAAATTTATTTTTATCACAAGTATTGTTAAACCTATAGTTTTTGAATGATCTTCTTGACAGCAGAATGACCATTGATGCCTGTGAGTTTCTATCTACTGTATCATCAGAAACACCCTGCACGACTCCTCCATACTTTCTTATTCAACACATTATTTCAAATTGCCGCTCAAATCTATCCCAATTCGCGTCGTTTTTGCGGTCTGCCGGGAGCGTGTATCGTCTGTTCAGACCCGTCACATAACCCGAGTTAAGCTCAGCTGTACCGACTCCATCAAGTCAAAGCTAAAACGCACAGAAAACATCTGAGCTCCATTTGAGCAGTTGAAGTGAGTGAGAAATGAAGTCAGCTGGGACACTAACACAACGGGATCATTATCTAGACACTTAAAGCATCCACAATGGTGCCCAAAGCACTTTTACTGTCTCTCCCATTCCATAAACCTCTGTCACTGTCCAATCTCCAGATTCACATAAACGCTTTAGCCACTTTATAAAACTAGAGCAAAAAACACAAAAGCTGGGAGTGTGATTTCAATACACCCATCCAGACAAAGAGCTTAAAGAGATGTCATGAATTCAGTTGGATGAAGATTTTTATAAGTGTTAACACTTTGTTCTATTTCAGGAAACGTAGTTCCAATGAACTATTCTGTGAAGAACCAACTTTTGCTATACGCAGAAGTATAAAAACAATCTTTTAACAGGCACTAAATGTACACACACACACGCCTCTTAGTCACAATTACATTATTCATCTGATGATCAACAAAGATTGAAGCATCTCACACAGAACAGACAGTTGTCAAATGCTTCATCACATGATAAAAATGACTGCGGCACCATCTAGTGGTCAGACATCACACAGAAATAAGACAATTATACCCTAAAAGCATCCAATGGCAGGAATATCTGGGTGTGGTATACAGTAGGGCTGTCACAATTTCAGATTTTCACTACGCAATTATCGTGGCCAAAATATTTCACAATAACAATATATCGCCATGTCTATTGAAATTATAATGCTATCACAACATACTAAATTGGTGTGTCAACCAAATACTGACGCTGGATTATTTATGACAATAAGATATGTAGCGGAGTATTAACACAATATCAATCACGGTTATTAATATTACAGTTATTGACAATACCAGCAGTACGTCATTATTATTTAACGTATGTGTACGGGCAGTGAATATAACACTGAGATTTAATAAATAGGCTGCTAGGTGACGATCCATTATATGTTGATGGCGTACATGATATAAGGGGTGGATTGCTTGTACCAAACAATACGTGGGTAGTTGACAGACTAATATCCAAATTTGTGGTGTGATGGCAAAAATGTAGAAAAAAACCTAACATAAAGATAAATCTTTCTTATGCTATTTTATATGATGTAATGTTAAATGTAACATTTTGGCTGTCTAGGACACTGCAGGACCCATGTACAGAAAAAACAGTCCACACACAAAACATTATTAAATATTACTGAATTCATATACAGTATAGCTTTACATTTTTGACAGAGCAGATACAAAAATGTTTGTTCTAAAAGCATTCTTTTCCTCTAATTCTATTTTTGAAGACTTGAAAACTGTACAGTACATGAAACATCCATGCATGTTATCAATGCAAATTGTGAGTGTGACATTACACTCCAGACTGATCCCAGGTCGAACTGATTCCTCTTTACAACAAAAGGAAAAAGTCTCAGACAACTCATAAACTGAGAGTAAAACTCTTTTAATATGTTTTTATTCAATGCACAAGATAACTCCACCAAAAATGAAAATTCCTTCATCAATTTCTCATGTCATTCCAGAACGTTATGACTTTTTCTTCTTCAGCAGAACACAAACAAAGATATTTCGAATAATGTTGGTGACCCAACCACATTGAACCCCATTGACTTCCATTGTATGAACACGAAACCACTGAGACATTTCTCAAAATATCTTCTTTTGTGTCCTACAGAAGAAAGAGTCGTGTACAGATTTTGAACCACATGAAAGTGAATCAATGATGAATTTAGATTTTTGGGTGAACTGTCCCTTTAAACTGTGTCATTTAGGCGATCGTTATTTATTTATTTAATGTAGATGGGTCAATGACATATAACGACCACTTATGTGGTGTGACCGATAATATCAATAATTGTATTTGATTCAAAATAAAATCTGTCATTTTGTGGCTGAAATATGAATCTCTGATACATTATGCTTAAGTGAATAGTACTTTTAAAACAAATCAGTTTTCAGAAAAATAAGTTTGTTCATTTTGTTCATTTAAGAAGACAAAATTATAGAACAAACATATGAGATGATTACTTACCAAAACTCAAACAAATGCAAAAACTTCGTTTCTAAACAACAAATTTTAAGCATGTCAATTAAATGAATTAATTTTACACACCACATGACATTTTTAAGGCTATGGCATGTGTACATGTGTGTACACCGCATTCTTAATGTTGAAATAACAGCAATATATATACATATATATATATTATTATATCTTTTAAATAGGCATGACGAACCTCCTTATACGTCACTGACCCATATATATTTCCTTTAGTAAGAGACAGTATACAGTCAGTGAATTTGAGCCAGAATAGCCCTTTATATAGTGCATGACGAATGGTACCTGATCGTCGCTGGTGAAGCCCTTGTGCATGACGTGGTAGAGATGCACCAGGAAGTCACTGTTGGGCAGCACGTCCTGATGTTTGGTCATCATCTCACAGATGAGTTTATACGCGTGCAGCTTCCCAGGCTTGAACTCTGACGGCAGCATTGTAGCCTGAGTGAACACATTACAGTCAACCGTCACATCCTCAACAACTCGATTTAGTAAAAAAAATATGTTTTCTTGCACGTTACCTTAAAGAGCCAGGAGGCCAGCATGCGCAGAGGAGGGATGAACAACGGTCTGGCCGTGGCTGTCTCTGTGTCCACTCTGATCCCGAGGTTATCTCTGATCTGATACATCAGAAACATCAAGATATGAATCTCATGGATTACAAGGTGACCGTATGTAAGGTTCTCCAGGGTCTGATGGTGACCCACCTTGGCCAGCTTGTGCCAGAGCTCATAGAGGTAACTGAAGACCTTGGCGTGGATACGGGCACAGCGGATGCTGTTAACGTCGCCCAGAATCCCCAGGGTTCGCCTCCAGAGGACGAAGGCGGAGTCGGCGTGCCATCCGGTCAAACTGCCACCTGCGATGATGCTGATGTCTTCCGCCAGAAACTCGCTGCTGTCTGGAATGAAGAGCACACAGAACATATCGATGCTCAAATAAGTTTCCCTTCAGTTTTTGCTTCTCTGTTGGAAACGAATTACACTTCAACAAACTACACGTCTGTCCACTAACTCGCTCACTAGAGGGGCGGAAATCTTTCCTCTCGAGAACGATAAGTATGGCTTGAAGAAATCATACTCTCCGAAGGTGTAGAGGTCACAACAAGAGGAACTCTGGGATGTTTAAACGTCGGGCTGACGATCTCTTTGAGATGAATTAAGCAGAAGTCAGATGAGTCAGGAAAAACCTCACCGGGTCTCTATTAATCCTTGACCGTGCTGAACATTCGTCTGAACCACAACAAATCCCCAAAAAACACTGCTCTACCGCATTCATTTCGTGGTAATGTTGTTTTGTAGAAATGTTTTTTTTTGTACCGGTCAAAAGTGCATTTATAATCCCGTCCTGCACTCTACAAGTCAGTCAGAAATGCAGAAACCATTTCAGAGAGAGCAAGTTCTAATGAAAGGTTTTGAATATAAACGTCAGAAAAATGAATTAATAAATTATTTAAAGAGTAATTTCACTTTAGTTCATGGAGCGTCCAACAACAAGTTTACGTACATTATACACTGTGTAAAAACACTTTCATTTCTAATAATAGGCAGTTATTATTACTTTACTTCTTGACTGATTCTTTCGGCGATTCATCTGTCTAATCCCCTCCTTTCTGTCAGCCTACTCTGATCTGATTGGTCAGATGGTCTAGTCTGCTGTGATTGGTCTACCGCGTGCAACGCCGCAAATGTAACATAGGCGGCCATTACACGGAGTGATGCAAATCTGACCGGAACTGAAATTAGAATGACAGATGACTCGATGATTCAGAGTTTTTCCCAAGCCAATAACTTTGTTATTCGTTCACTTTCGGCTTGGCAGCTGACGGCATGAAATGTCATTTTAAGGACATTGTAATAGTTACTCTTTAAACATAAAAACATAGAAATCTCTACGAGGACAGAACAGAAGTTCTAAACTCATTTTGGCTAAAAAAAACCCTCTCAAACTAGACAACATGTTAAGTTATCCTAAGAAACAAGACACACTCTGTTGCTCATTTCTCCGTGAAACAGCAAACGTGAAGGCAGACCGTGACGCGTGGTTTGAAGAATGAAGGTAGAGTGGGTAAAGATGAGTTTGAGGGAGGTAGAGAGGATGAGTGCTATACCCAGAAGGTCAGGCATGTTCATGGCATCCTCCAGGAGCTGAGGGCCCTCACAGCAGCCGTGAGGCAGGAGAAGAGCTGGGGACACTGGGGGACAGTGAGGAGGGGCCGCACAATTTGACCCTACACATGATACAACACACATAACACAACACGGTGATGGATGGGGCGGGGTGGTGAGATCACAAAAATCACAAACACAGTCACCAACAGACACATGAGGCGGATCATGATAACCTCAAACGAATGATTCAAAGGAATGCTCCAGGTTTACATATAACCGACATCGATGGCATCTGTCATTTATCCGTAGTCAGTGTATTAGTGGTGGATGCAGAAGAGTCAAAATCTCTTTTGGGGTAATTAAATATAACAAATAAAACAACTGTAATATTTTAAAATATTATAATCACACCGGTCTTATGACGGCTTAGGTAACATTTAACCGAAAGAGTACTGTTCATAAACCCTGAATATTCCTTTAATGTTTGATCACATGAGTGCTGATGTCATCGACACATCCCACGTGGCAGGGCGTTGAGTAATATCAACAAGCAAACTTTACACACAACGCAGAGGCTGAGGGACAGGAGGTCACGTGACTTTGCGATCACAGAAGTGATGCTTGATCACATGAGCTTCGGGCGGTATGGTGTGTATTGTGTTGTTTCGGGTACCTGCGAGAGCGTCGGTGTGGCTCAGAAGTAGACTCCTCTGGCTCTCTGTATCCACGGTAACGCTCACGTCATGAGCAGAGGAGGAGTCCGGCTCCTCCTCCAGCGCATTCCACGACAGCAGACCCGCATCTGCGTCGTTCAGAAACCCGTTAGACGTCTCGCTGCTCACGCTCTCACCTGAGACCACACGCAGAAAAGTTACACGTGTACAGCTCGGGACAAAAAAAGATGCAGATCATAAAAAAATACATGCCATGCTAAATTTGGGTAGTTGAAAAAATAAGATGAAAATATGTTTTTTTCTTTTCAATTCAGGATTTAAGTCTAGAACTTAAAGGAATGGGTCATTTAAAGTTAGACGGCTCCTCCCCTTCAACTGTCAGTCTGTCAGTCCATTTCGAAATGCAACGGCTTTTAATACAATGCAATCAAAACGCAAAGGAAGACGGAAGCTATTCAAAATTCCATTTCATGTGGAAATGCTTCAAAATATGGAAGTAAAAATGATGGAAACTTCTTGTTCAGGGGGACTTTAAGAATAAAAACGTCAACATCACATCACGTGTTTTGTTTAGATTTTGAGCAATTTTACTAATGTATTTTTTTATTTGATTATTATTATTATTTAAAATTGTATTATTTTATTAATTAAAATAAAAATGTATACTTTTTAAATTATTCATCTTTTCCTTACACACTTTTTAGTATTCATGTATGTGAAAATGACCATAAGTACAGTAAAACAAGTCAAAAAAAGTTTGAATGAATGAATTAAAACCTCACTAAATGTAACACCTCATTTTCCAACAAAGACGAGACAAACTTTTGTTAAAACTAAGCTTACTTTTCTCCCGCAGTTTAGGTTTCAGGAGCGCTGGAGCTCCCTCTGCTGGATAATCCAGATCGGCCGGACTGCTGCTCCTCCGGATGAAAATCTAAGGAGAGATGCACACATTCCGTCATGACGTCATTCACAAGAGACCGATGTGTGACTCGGTGATGTCACTGACCGTAGGAGCATCACTCTCTCTCTTCCCCGCAGAGCTGATCTCTGACACGGACGTTCTGCCTGTCTGTGGTGACTCCTCTCTTTTCTGACCTGTAGTTCACATAATTCAGCATTTAGCACTCATCATTCACGCGAGTGAAACTACTTCTGCCCAGATTTGTGTGAGCGTGATTGGATACCTGGGAACGTGTCGTTGATCTGTTGTGTGATGTCAGAAGCGCTGCTGCTGCGGGGCAGGGGACTGTCTCCATCTCCTGTCTCACATTCAGAGAGCTGACACTCCTCCACGTCTGCTGGACAGACAGACAGACAGACAGACCATCAGCACTGCATCATCTGACACTGAACGCTCGCATTTATCACAGCTGAATGGATGGAAGTGTATTTAGCAGCTCGCATATGTTGCTGTGGTTCAGTGACTTCTGAAAGCGCTGGTGGAAATCACTCTTGCTTTGATGGAGAATTGAGTTGTCATTTCTTGAGCTCTGAAAGCTTCCCAACACGTCGCCGGTACAACCTGACCAAAGCAGCTACATCAGCAAAGCAAACAAACAGCTGGTCTGTCCCGTGGAAACCTGGAGATGCCTCCTGTGCTGCTGTTTTTCATCAATCCACATCAAAGGATAATCTGATATCATTTTCGTGAGGAATAATTCCATTTATCGGTAAATTTGATAAAGAATCATTCCTTAAAGGGATACTTCAGCCCAAAATGAAAATTCTGTCAACATTTCCTCACCTTCGAGTTGTTCCAAAGGTGTACACATGTCTTTGTTCTGATGAACACGGTGAAAGATATTTGGAAGAATGCTTATAACCAGACAAATCTCGACCCCCATTGACTACCATAGTAGTTTTTCCTACTATGGTAGTCAATGGGGATCGAGATCTGTTTGGTTTTAAGCATACAATGGTGGCCAAAAGTGCCTCAGAACGGTTTGCTGTCCTACATTCTTCAAAATGTGTTCAACAGAACAAAACAATGAAAACGTTTTTTTCCTACTATGGGAATCAATGGGGGTTTGGTTATAAGCATTCTTCCAAATATCTTTCTCTGTGTTCATCAGACCAAAGACATGTGTACACCTTTGGAACAACTAGAAGGTGAGGAAATGGTGACAGAATTGTCATTTTTGGGTGAAGTATCCCTTTAACACAGTCCTTATTGGTTCAGTTTAACCAATCAGGTCTGGGTCTGGGATAGGGAGACCTGTCAATCAATCTACCGTTGAGATGTGATGACTCCTGAGTGACGGGGTTTTGGAGCGAAAAAGACCAGATTTTGTACATTGAAGCGATCGCAATGCCAAAGCGGCCCAAATGCACGTTGAACAGTAATGGGAGTAACTCAGATCTTACAACGTGGTGACAGACGACTCAAAGACTATATATAAATATAACTATAACTGAATTCAGAGCACAGTTGAATGATTTAATGAATATCAAACTGAATATGGGATTATCCTACTTCTGTTCATCATCAGCACACCTTCAAACTGTACAGTAAATTTTACATTATATGTTCTGCAATATATACTTCACAAAAGACAAGACATTTCTTTGGCCCGAACAAAAGAATTGGGATTAATGTGTAATGCAGCATTTTATTTTTATACAGAAGAATAACTTTAACACTTATTCAAATCAGGATAAACATTTGTTTGCAAAGGCGTACAGTAGAAAACCACTCGTCAGCCACACGTGGTGTTTTATCTACAGAGATCAAAGCTCTTCGGCATAGTATTGTGTTCAGCAACAGCGAAACAAGAATGAGCTTTAATAACACTTCAAACGTGAAAGCAAGAGTGTTTTCCCACCAACACTTTCATTAAAATACAGCTGTGTCCAAACCGAATAATTCACGCGCTTGGACAGATTTTCTCACTCTATCACAAAAGTGTTTTTTGCAGTGAGGATGAGATGACAGGATGGAAATGAGGAAACGAAAGCGACAGAAGTTACCTGAGAGTCTGTGAGGGCAGTGAGAGATGCCAGGTAAGAAAGAGCTGACAGTGTGCAGCAGCATGGGCACGCTCTTAGTGGCCGGAAAAGCCTCACAAAGATGCACACAGTTGCTGATAGACTGACTTCTCTTAGCTGACCGCAGAACCAGCCAGAGAGGAGAGAAAAGTTTGAAAGGTACAGACAGAGACAGAAACGATTACATTCTACAGCTTACATAAAACAAAAACTTAAATATACATCCCCACGCAGCAGAGCAGAAGAATAAAAGCAAACAGTGACTGAACAAACATTTAGTCTTGTTTCTTTCAAAGACAAACATATCACACATCATTTCTTCCTTTATTTGACAACAGCAGAAATGTGATGTTTTTCACGTCACTCACTCAAAATGACAAACTTTTCCCGCGAGTGATAAAGAGTATGGAACGCGATTGTTCGTGTTTAGTGTGAACACAGCCTCTAAGAGTTTCGAGAGGCTGACAGCGTGTTGCTATGCCGTTGCTAAGGCATTGGACTGGCTGACAGCATCTTGCTATGCGGTTATTAAAGTGTTCTGAGAGGTTGACAACATGTTGCTATGTGGTTGCTAAGGTTCTCGGAGTAGTTGACAGCTTTGAAATATAGGGTTTCATAACTTAAACGTTTATTGGAACTGGGCTCCGGCCTGAAGATGTGCCTCAGACTCCTCCGTTATTCACAAGATCGGTTAGAAATGTAACGCAACATTCATTTAGGAGTTACGTCTTAACATTCAATAAATGCAATAAAACCTCCAACATAAACAGTAACAGTTACACTTGTCACTTGGCGAACACTAATAATACCATACAAAGTAAAAGATCATTGATCCTCTCCTACAATTCCACAAACGCTCAGCGTTTTTGAACATAAATAAGTCAAACAGAAGACGCTCTTTGAGGAGTTCTCATTTGGCCCTCTGCGTCTTTTGATACTCGAGAAGGAAATACGAAGAGCGTTATTTTTAAGTTTGCTCTGCCAGCTGTGATAAGACGAAATATTAGCGTTGTGTTTTCTGGCCACTCCATGTCACGTCTGGAGAAGAGCCGTGAAAGAGAAGGCTCTATTATTCCCGCTTTAATTACCGCCTTCTCTTTCCAGATTACATCGCCTTCTCCGACTTACCTAGTTATGCATAGTAATGAGCATTAATTACGCTCTTAATTAAACTATCAGAAACGAGCAGGCGGTTTGATGAGGCGGCTCTCTGAACGTTTGAAGATCAATGTGGGAGAAATCCAATTAGGCGAAAGAAAGGAGGGAATTTCAAGCCACGGCGTTTCATGTGTCTCGCGCGACCGCGGATGTTTCCGTGTGAGAGGCATCCTTCAGTCTCAAACGCATCTGCTCCAAACTCAACAAGCTCTCCACCATAAAGAGATACAATCATCTCAGAGTCTAGAGAGAGCGAACGGAAAGCTTTGAAAGGACACAAAGAAACCGAGCGAGCGTACCCGAGGCTTTCTGTCGGACGATGTTGCGGGCTTTCTCAACGGCCGGAGCTCCGGTGGTTGTGGCGCTGCGGAATCTCATGGGCTCCTGAGCTCCCATCTGATCTCCAGAGTTCCTCCAGCCCACAGAGAACATGCGACTACTATCCGAAGACTTCTGAGAGTCCTGCATCACTCCTGAAACACACACAGTCAGAGACAGATATCATTTGTCCGTTCTATATTTGAGATGATTGCGTTGACATTATAACATTAATATAATATACAGTATTACATTAATATAATATAACGTTTCTGCATCAGTACACCAATTTTGGGCTTGACAAGTGAAAAAAGCATCAAAATATGTTTGATTAACATTTAAATGTTACAGACAGATAAATCAGGGCAGGCCTAGAATCTCTTCGTTGTTTTGCCTTTTTGAGATTACAGGCAACTCTTTAAAATGTTTTCGATTGAACTGTTTTTCAAGAATAGTGAATTTAAGTAAAAAACAAATAGAATCATTGATTTTATATATGAGATTGCTTTTACAAATATCAGAGAAAGTTTCACGAATTTTCACGAAGTTTTTATTAATGTAATATTGTTGTGTTATGATGGTTAGTAAATGAATATATTCTTAACTAAAAATCGATGAAAAAATGTAATATATATATATATACAGTATATACTGTATATACACAACACTTTTTTATATTTTTTAAATAATAAAATAGTTTACATGACATTTTTCATTATTTATTAAAGAACCAATAAATAATTAGTCATTCGTTTATTTTCTACATACATGAACATTTTGTTTTAGCTTTAAATATTTATATGACAAATACCCCTTTAAGCACTTTCAAGGGAATATGGAAACAGAGATACACGTGTAAATACCATGTTAACAAAAAGACATTTTTGTTTCTATCACCCTCCACACGGCATTTAAACACACACCCCGGCCGCGCTGCTTCTTTTCCTTCTGCTCTGAGAGTTTGTCCAGCGGCAGGTTGTGCAGGTCCAGACCGTAGACGTATCGTGCCAGTACGGCAGTGAGAGAGTCCATGATGCTGGCCCACTCGAACACCAGCTCCTCCCAGTGGCTGAGAGACGACAGCAAAGCCAGCAGCTCGTCCCACAGCTCACGGGAGATGAACACCGTCAGGTTGGCCCGCACCCATGCCACGAAGATCGTCTGATAACAACAAGTCAAACGGTATGCGCACAGTGAAAACCTCAATATCGACGAAGAGAACTAAATGAAGGTTAACACTATAAATGAAGTGATGGGTGACTCACTTTGAAGAGGATGCTGGCCAGGCTGTGGGCGAACACATCTTTTCTTTGGCTCTCCTGCGGTCTCTTCATCACCGCTTCCGTGATCCTCAGCAACACCTGCAGCAACTGCTCCCTAAACATTACCCACAATGCCTTTTAACAGCGCCGCCTCAGTCAATCTCTGAATAAGCAGTAAGGCAGATGTGAGTGTGGAAACGGGACTGACCAGGTCTGACGGTCCATGTTCTGCTCCATGATGATGTGGCGGTACACGCTGAGCACTCCTTTGCACACCTCCAGCTGGTTCTCCATCAGCTTCGGCACATCCTGACATGGCTCCAATAGGAACACATTAGCAGAGTTGGTCAGGAACACCTGGAAACCAGCACACATGACCTCAAACTACATATTTACAGATGAATGTGGAGCTCATTGAACTTCTGCTGTTCTGTGTGATGTGAGCTGGGATTACGATTGAAGTTTAAGTGGATTGTCAGAAGTTTGGTCCATATAAATGATATGTGTCTATATGTGTGCGCACGCATGTTTGTCTGTGCACCTGCAGGGCGGGCTGAATGCCGGCCTTCACATTGTGGTTCTGTTCTGCAGTCAGACAGCCTCTGCTGATGGCGCTGCTGAACGAGTAAGTGCGCCCCCAGCTGGACGATCGTTTGTGTCCGTGAGTCTCGATGGCCTGCAGGATTGATGGAGGACATGTAAGTTAACACACTTCAGTGTTTTAGCATGAACAGTCTTGGTGTATAAATATACATGAATCTGTGCGCTGTCTGTCTCAGAGACGAGGTGTTCTTCCTCGCCGTCTTCCTCCCGGCTGCTGTTCTCGGGCTCATGCATGAAAGTGGGCTTCTCCTGCAGGAACCACTTCCTGTACACTTTGATCACCTTACGGGTGGCTGAGGCTTCACATGACGGCAGGAGGAATGCCTGTACAACACACAAACATTCACGCTCAAACAACTGTTCACGTTTATTCATCTGTCCAACATGCGTCATTTACATTTGGACCCTTCTCACGTCAAAAAAAAACGTATTCACTACGGTAAACTGTATATTACTGTAATTACACTACAGCATTATATAACTACTAAAGTACACCACATCAAAGTATACTACAATATTGTTTTCTCGTGTGTTTCAGCCAAAGCATCTTACAAAAATGAGAAAAACAATGAAGTGATTCAGAAAGTGACTTTTTTATCTATGCATAATAATACTAAGAATAAAAATAATGTAATATTTATAGGATACAATTGTCAATTATTATTATGATTATTATATAAATAATACTATTATATACAAATATTATTTATAAATTACTACTGTTTAGTAATTCAGAAAAAATTAAATCACACTGTAATAACACAATCTGACCACAGTGTGGCAGCAGAGAACAGAATAGTTAACCAGGTTCCAATTTTGTTTGTATAGAAAACCTGGCAAAACATCCAGTCTAATGTACTGTATACACACACACACACACACACACACACACACATGTCTGGTTTACTATCCACAGCCTACACACGATAGAACACAGCTTGTTACTATCCGTGGACATCCATAGGCTAATTTTATACTGTACAAACTGTATTTCTATCCCACTATCCCTAACCCAACCCCTAAACTAAAGATCATAGAACACTTTTTGCATTTTTAGATTTTAAAAAATATTGTTCTGTACAATTATTAGCTTTTTGCCCATGGGACCTCAATTTTGGTCCCCACAGTGACACGAGTCCCATGTGTTGGTGTGCATTTCAGGTTTAGGTCCCACCGGGATATACACATCACACACACACACACACACACTTGTCTGGTTTACTATCTCCGTGGGGACAGTCCATAGGCTTAATGAGTTGTATACTGTACAAACTGTATATTTTATCCCCTAACCCAACCCCTAAACCTAAAGATCACAGAAAACTTTTTGCATTTTTAGATTTTCAAAAATTATCATTCTGTACAATTTATAAGCTTTTGTGCCCCTGGGGACGTCAATTTTGGTCCCCACAGTGACACGGGTCCCCATGAGCTGGTGTGCATTCAGGTTTAGGTCCCCACTAACATATAAAAACATGTCCACACACACACATATATTGGCCACTTCCCAAGATGTACACACTGGTCCAGAACCACTCTCCGTTTCAATATTATTATTATTATTATATTTTTACATGAATAAATCTTCAAGATATACGATTAATATTTTAAATTGGCTATACATGTTTTATGTGCTGACCTGATGGAAGACCTCGTTGACGAAATTGACGTTGTCTCTGGTGGACAGCAGGATGGACTGCACCATGTCGTAGACGGTTCGATGTTCCTCCTCAATGCTACACAGACTGGAGTTACTGCCCCTGCGATCGGACAGCGTGCTGCTGTTTGAGTGACTCTTGTCCTGATCCACAGGACCGTTGGGTTCAGAATCAGAGCTCTTCTCCTGACTGATGCCGCCCGCAGTCACAGTCTGATCACACAACACAGATCAACACTTCTCGGTCATTCTCAGTGATGCACAAAATCAGTGCTCGATTTGAAGGGGGTCTGGGGGGATCCGGGACCCCCCATAAGGCATTAGGGACCCCCCATGAGAAGTAAAAAATAGACTCAGATAAAAATAGATGAAATAGTATATAGTTATGCATTTTGTGATCAAATATATTGTGTATTTTGTATAAATTGTATATTGCGAGACTAACCCCCACCCCCACCCAAAAAAATTTTTTTTTTGGGGTTCCCCCATAATACTTGATTCAATTCGAGCACTGCACAAAATAATTGTTTTTCAAAATAATTGTGCACAAAATAAACTCTGTTTCTGTTAGGATACTACCTAAAGAGGCATCTCTCAGTGTTTCAGAGTTTCAATGTGGTTAAGTTCTACATGATCTTGTTTCCGCTCACCTGGATGAGTTTAGGAAGCACCTCTCCTCCATTCTTTGAAGCGCTCGTGTTTGAGTTCACATACTTCTTCTCCAGGAAGAAGTTCACGAGCCACGTGATGAAGGCCACGCGGGGAGCCAGGTACTGGTCCCTGGTGCAGTATGTGCTCTCGTTGTTACGCGTCACGGGGACGTAAAGAGGCTTTGGTCTGTTTATGGGAAGATCTGAGAGACAGAGAATAACATTTAAATGGCCAGTCGCAACAGTGTCAAATATTCGTCTAACCGATTTCCAACACAGTTGTGCCGTCTCTTGCCGCTGATATTCTCACCTCCTTTATGTCCCTTTATTTATTTAGTAAGCTTTCACTTATTCCCAGAAGTGTAGAGACAATAAATCTGTCCAAATGGCCGTTACACATGTTATAAACCAAAGATGGCTAAACTCTGGCAAGGCTGCCACTGTTCCTTTATTTTAATAAAACACTAGTGCATTTGAGACAGAATTTTGGTCACAATGACTCATTTGACAGAGTGCAAACTTGATCCAATAGATGGCGCCAAGATGCACTATGCAGTTCCCTGGTGCCGTGACGTGAATTAGAGAAAAATAACAGAGGTAGTAACTGAAAAGTCATTGTGAAATTCTCTCAATGTCACATATTACATCTTTTTTACATATTTGTGAACCTGGACCACAAAACCAGTCATTTGGGTCCATTTTTGGAAATTTGTCAGGATATAGCAATATTTGGCCGAGATACAACTATTTGAAAATCTGGAATATGAGGATGAAAAAAATCGAAATATTCAGAAAATCGTCTTTAAAGTTGTCCATCAGAGGCGCTGTAGCAGGACGTTGCTAAGAAGAAACAGGTTTGTTTTAACGCTCTCTATTGTCTAACCGCTGTAATGACGTTGTGTAGAGTAGATGAACCGAAAGCTGAAATTCGAAGCTTTACATAGATACCAAACTTGAATGCTTAATTCCCAAAAAGCGGGCAGCAGCGAGTGAAGTTTGCAGGCGTGTTTCCAGCCATTTTTGATGGCGATTTTCCTGCATCCACTCACAAAAATAAAGTTTTGATATAACTGCGGTAGGAAATTTACAACATATCTTTCTGGACCATGATCTTTGCTAATATCCTAATGATTTTTGGCATAAAAGAAAAATTGATAATTTTGACCCATACGATGTATTGTTGGTTATTGCTACAAATCTACCTGTGTGACAAATGATTGGTTTCGTGGGTAATATTTGTACATATAACATACTTGCTATGCAGGGTCGAGGTTTTAAGTATTTGAGCGTTTCTTTTTTCCTTCACTTGGGTTTGAAATTTAAAGTGGCTCCCACGTCACAATGTTTGCACAAATACATTTGTATTCATACATTCTGAATTCATAATTGACTTGTAAAATGAGTTTTAGTACGCAGGGGTCAAACCCACCTAACTGTGGTTTGTAGAGATTGGTGTGTTTTGTGAAGGAGGGGAACAGGTGAGACAGGTAGTACTTCTTGAAGAGCGAGAACAGAAACCTGAAGCCTGTGTCCTGGTTCTCTTTGCTTTTCCACTCCAAGCTGGAGGCCTGTGGAAGAATTCGACGTTTAAATGTCATGACAATTCGGTTATGAGCAACATGCACGTTCACAATTAAGCTGATGCTGAGAGACAGACCGAACTCCATCTCACCTGGACAACCATGACCTTCAGGATGATCTGGAGGATGGAGCAGATGTGGTCGTCCGTCACTTTCTCTCCAGGAACAGCAGGCACCAGTGGGGTGATCTCTTCTGCTATGATCTTAGCTGCAAAACCACAAACATGAAGTCACACAGGTTGTCTTGAATAAAACACAAGACGATGCTTTGATTCAGCTCTATTCTAAAATGATAAAACTTCACCTTTCAACTATACGTGCGCAACATTGGAATTTCTTTTCAGATTTTACATCAGACATCAGGCCACCTATGAAGCTTCGTTCTACCTTATTCCCAAATTTGTCCCTTCGTTTTTTACATCTCAAAAAGAAGGCAAAACCTTGAGCGTGAATCAGAGCATGTGAGCGGAGCGGAGCGTGCGAAATATAGTCGGAGTGCGTTTTTATCCAAAGGCCGGAGCGATCGCTCTGTCTCGCTCCGGTTCGCCAAAAATAGACTAGGCGCCTATCTTTAGTGAAGCGGATCTTTTGAAACGTGCCGCGGCGTGTCTGGTGTATACACAAGCATAGACTAGAATGACCGCTATCAGTTCTGGTACCCGCGTTGGAGCTGTAACGTGCCTCAGATGCGTGCGGTGTAAACGAGGGGTAAGGCTTCGGTTGAAAACGGCAGGTGTTAGGCATGCAGAGGAATTTTAAATTTGAGCGAGCGTGGAGCGATTTCACTGGAGCGGGGTGAAACTGTAGGTGAGCGGGGAGCGGAATTGAGCGGAGCGGTCTGGTGCGACTTGGAGCGGTAGAGCGGGGCAGCGGAAATTCTCACCGCTCAGCTCCGCTCACATGCTCTGGCGTGAATATGTCTTTCACTAACAAAGTATTAAAGCTCCTCGGCGCAAACAGAAGGAAAAATTCACCCATTTCAAATCCGCACAAGCTCATTCAACGTGCTTGAAATGAACGTGTCCTTACCAGTTCAAGGGCATCTATAAAATCTATTCCTAGAGGAAACATCAAGGGAAATGGCTTCCTTTCAGAGTTTAACTGAGTCTGACCTCCATCCCTGAGCACGCTGTCTGTGCGCTGCTATTTGATTATAACGCGCTAATAGTAGATTTAAAGTGTCTTTGTGCCACGAGAGCATTAATGGCCACCATTAAAAACTGCATTCCATGGCACAAAGATAGTAGATGGGTCATAAAAAGGGTGGGGATGAAATGCAAGAAGGGCAAATATGTGAACAGGGAGGAATAAAGGGGTGACTGGGTACTTCAGGTGTACTTCTGGGTACCTATGCTGAACATTATTATTGACTTTAACCTATTTGTCCAGGTGCTTCTGTTGAAGAGGGTACAAGCATTATCTGAACGTGAGTACATTTCATCTCCAGCGCTCAGAATTAACAGACCCATAGGCCGCTCAGTGGGCCAAGTGATACATGTTGTGCGCAAAAAGGTGTGGTTGTGTGTGTTTTACCATCAGGCGGGTTGGAGAAGGGGTTGTATATGATGGTGTCCAGTGTGCAGGGTCCTCTGGATGAGGGTACAGCAGGGAATCCTGGGATCAGACAGGCGAAGATGAGGAGCTGCTCTTCGGCACAGTTGTTCTGCAGAGCCTGTAGCCAGAGCAGGAACAGACGCATGCCCTCGCAGCGGATCTACACACACACACACACACACACACACAGATCATCACAACCTTAAAATCACTGCATCTGGTTACACATATATCAGATTCAGAGCCAAATGCCATTATCATAATGTTTTGGTTTTATGTGAACCAGATAATCATTTATTTCTTTGGGGATGCATACGCTACCTTGAATGAGTTTCCAGTGTGCAAAAGCTTTTTGAGAATCGAACCTGAATAATAAATACAACGGTGTGAGAAAACTTCCAGTCAACACACGTCAACAGCTTTCTGACACACCTAAAAACATATTGATATTAAAATGAAGGTTTAATAATATTGACCATGGTTAATAATATACAGTGCATATATATATATACAGTATATACAGTGCTGTGAAAAAGTATTTTCCCCCTTCCTGATTTTTTTGTTTTTTGCATATTTGTCATGCTTAAATGATCCAGATCATCAAACAAAATGTAATATTACACAAAGAAAATACAAAATGCATTTTTTAAATGATGGTTTTATTTATTTAGGAATAAAACAAACCAAACATTTCTGACCCTATGTGAAAAAGTAATTGCCCCCCGTGGTAAATCATGAATTAACTGTGATGAATTGAATAACTGAGTTAAATTTCACTAGCCACACTAGTATTTAATTACTGTTACATGCTCGGATATCATGCAGTGGGTGGCAGGTAATAACATGCGCATGATGTGCAGATCAAAACAAAGCTATCCGTCTGGAGCGGAAAAAAAGGCAATAATGCGAAACAAAAGAACAAGGCGGCATGTGTTTTTGTACTATTTTAAAGTCTTATTTAGTTTTGCCAAATGATTCAATAAATTACTTATTTAACAATTCTCCAATGCCAATGATAATAAGTCATTTTTAGTTTGTGCCATCACATTTAGAGAATTATTTGTGTTTTCGTATGCTTAGCTTTCTTGAGTAAACTGTTTTTGTCATGCTTTATTTTTGTTAGTTTATCGCTCATTTGGTTAGTAAAAACCAGTGTTTTTTGACAGCTGGATATTCCAGAGCAACGCATGTCGTCAATTTAAATTCGAATGAACTTTTATACTTAATTGTTCTGACTGTCAGTCTTCATTCGTTTAAGTGTGTTAACTGATTTATTTTTTACTTTACAGTTATGTTTATATCTCATTTTAATTCTTTGTACAAGGGCCCCTCACAAGTTTGCTTAGGGCCCCAGATGTCTAGGATCGACACTAAAACTATTCCTTTTAGATCTATTGTATACTTTAAAAATGCTGATCCCTACTTGCTTCTCTCGCTCTTAAAAAGCTATTCTATGTTTTTATGCACTGAGGACTGTGTGAGGTGAGCAGAAGAAAATATCTTTGCCCAACATACAAACAACTGGAAATACCTGAAGACACCCAAACTGTTGCATGAATCTCTGACTACATTTCCCAGAGGAATGAATCGAGACGGTCTGTGTGTCTGTATCAATTGAAGCGCACTAATTGAGGTTATTCCCCCCTTTGAGGGTCTTCCAGTACGAGTGACTGAAACCCCCAGACGCATAATTTAATTTAGTCATTTGCATTTCAAATCATGCCTCTCATTTGCATTTCTCATTTATTAACCTCCCGCTCTCACTCTCTCTGTATCATATTATTTTCCATCAAAAAGCGAAGCATTTAAACCAGGTTACAATGACTTGCCTTTGAACCCGAGTCACCAGCAGATGCTCGTGAAACACACTCGACGGGTCACAGTAACAAAGACGCTGTTTCAGTGAATTACTGCGACAGTCTAAGAGGTGTTTAGAGTCACTTACCTATACTGTGAAACTGCCATCGACTGTTGATTTTCTCAGGTAGAAGTTGCAGAATTTTCTAAAGGAAAGAGAATATGTTACTATTGAGTAACTAGAGCTAAAAATGTTGACATCACAATTTCCACAATTCCAAATGACACACCTTGAATGTCATAAGGGTGAGTAAATTATGGTTTGAATTTCATTTTCAGGTGAACTATTAGGGTAATACATGAAGAGATAAGTAGACAAGGTCATGTCATCAGTCACAGTGCATTGTGGATAATGGCATCATGATACACTCTACCAATCTAGGACGGCCTGGGATCAATTCTGACAATGCAACATCCGTCAACAGTGCAACACTCCTTCACGACTGAATGTGGCCGTCCTTCTGAAAGCACACTCGAAGAGTGTCGGCCTTGACACGCTACACATAAACCTGCCTCTCTGTCAACATAATCTCGCATGTTGTGCGACAGCCGTCACTCAAGAAGCGAACTGTCCTGTCTCATGTTGTCATTCTCGATTACTTCTTGTGCTGATATGATACGTGATGACACATGAGGCGGAGAGCATTCAGGCACGCTTGTATTGATCTGCAGCGTCTAGAGGACGACGGCTCTGGATAACAGCCTGTCATTGCCCTGAGGAAGCAGACAAACAACCGGTGCCGACGTTTCTGTCTAAGCTCGCGCACTCGGGGTCCTCGGAGGAAAGCTGAGGTTTTGGTGGCTTTTTACTCCATCTTGTCGCCGTGAAAAAAAACACCTCCCTGCGGTGCGGCAACACAAGTTGGGATGGTGGCTTCTGATGCCAGAGACGGCAGTAATCTGCAGCAGCTCTCCAAGCATAAGGATGAAGCATTACAGCGGACGTTCCTGCACCTGCATTATCCACTCTCAACGAGCTTGCCACGTAGCGTGCATGACTGAGAATACACTATGCGATGAGCGATGGGCCTGCACGCCGTCCGGGATTTACAGCTGTCACGTGCCACCACATCTTCTGAAGCGGTGTGTCTGAGTGACACCAACAGCCGATGAAACGCTTCAGAACTGATATCTGTTATTAGAACAAACATTTTAGGACAACATTCTTGCAAACGGAGACCTCTGTGGTACAACTACTGAGCAGTTTATTAATAGGAGAGTGAATAGTGAAGTTCAATAATGCGAGTGAGGAATAGAAAGTGGTCTTAATTGTTGTTATAATAATTACAATTAGTGTTACACTAACATTCAAAAGTTTAGGATTAATAAAAAAAATTATCAATTATTTTCGACTCAAAAATCCTCTGTTTGATGATCTTTAGTGTAGTCAGTCTTTGTGTAGAATTTGCAGAAATGTTCTTATTTTATCAAAGCAACTTTTAAACAGCAGTGAAGGAGTTGACATCTATTCTGACTATGGCTCCAACTAAGAATTATTTTTCGAATTTATTAATGTTGTGACTATATTTTAATTAATCGGTTAATCTAAGCATTTTTTATTTAAACAACCGATTATTTTTTGATTAGTAGATTATTTTTTAAGACCAGAAATTAACAAGACTGTAAATTAAGACTATGCCAAGAAAGGTAGATCAATATTGCTAAAATAGACTAGAAATTAGGGATGCACAGAAAAAAATTCTTGGCCGAAACAGAATAAAAATTAAACACTTGGACGAAGGCCAAATACCAACACCGAACATGTTTTTTTGCATTTCTTCTATGTATTTAGCCAATTTTTTAACTATTGCATAAACTGAAAGGTTTTCCATTAATACAATTTAACTTTAAAAATAAAACTGAACAGATAAAGTAAATAAAATTCCCTCCCTCAATGGACTGACTGCGGAAAGAATGTATTGTACTAAACGTACTAAAAGTGTTATTCAACATAAGCCAAAAATACGAAAATGATTTAAAGAAAAAACATCCATGTAAGCAATGCTTGTTCTTCCGGCAAATGGCGGTGACAAAATCTCCCACCATAGTAGACGCTATCCTATTGGCTGAAAACGAAAAAATGCAGCGTTCGTCACCGGAACTTACTACATGCCTGCGTCATCTGCCTGAAGAACAAGCCTCTGGTTCACGCGTCATTCGAGAGATGACGGAAGCTAGACATCAACGTTAATAGCGCTGTCAATATGGATATTTCTCTTAAACAAACACATCGATTCGCTTCAGAAGACCTTTGTTAAGACCACAGAGCTGTGTCGAGCAGTTCTTTGATCTATGGATGCACTTTTTGGAGCTTCAAAAAATCATCACTTTGTCACTCCCATTCTACCGCTTGGAAGCAAAATGATACGTGGTATTATAACTCTGACTGGATTATTCTTCCAGATGAAAACCATATTCAGTTAGTATGCGTTGAGGGTGAGTAAAACATGGGGAAATTTTGATTTGGTAGTAAAATACCCCTTTAAGAGTGGCCGCTCTAAGCAGGTCTAATGCGCTTCCTATTTTAACTACTCTTTGCATTCATTTAAGACATTATTTAACTCGTTGAAGACTGTGCTTGCGAAAATACTAGACAAAATGTGCTTTCTGGCATAATCTTGTGTGTTTTTGTTCATTCAAGCACGAAAGAGAAGTTAATACTGGTGCGCTTGTCTGACAGATTCTGACGCAGCCTTTAGCCCGTGTGTTCACCAGACGGGACCGCTGTCGCGTTGCGCCGTGTTCTACAGCCAGAAGCTGCCAATCTATACTGGACATGTCAATACAACCACTTCTAAATAGTTTCAAGGCCTTTATACAAATTAGAGCGTGATTATATAATGTAACCCTAGACAATGATGACATAAAAAATGGAAGTTGAACAAACTGCAGCAAAATAACTGCTGAGACATTCTCTAATCTAGGTAACACAGATCTAACATAAGAGTGAATAAAGATTACGTAATTAACACAATAATTTCCACACAGTTCAGTCAAGTCACACGTTTGACCGCAGTGTATATTTCTATATCTGTCATTTGAAAGCATGTGACAAAAACAATTTCTGTGCGAGTAAAGAGACGTCACACAATATAACAATTATAAGACTATATGTATGTAATGTATGTTTTAGTCTGAGATTTAAACGCCATCGCCTCTTTTGACATTAAAAACTACTGTCACGATTTAGCAATAAAATGTCCTCACCGTACAAACATCAAGCACCTCTACTGTAACAATAATGTACACCTTCAAGACAGCGTTTCTTGCTGTGAGGAACAACCTTGCTTTGCACACGTCCTTTTCTTTTTGACAATGACAGTTTGGGTAATAAAAGGTAACAGGCTTTTTTTGCCAGCAGGCGGTCAACAAAATAAACTCCAAAGGGTCAGAGTACAAAGTCTGTAGGCATAAGGCTTAACGTTACGTTATTCCTCAAAGCACAGCATAAGAAACAGTGTTTTCACTGCAAATGTGTCGCTGTAATGCTGTAAATAGAAAAAGGCCCTAATGGTGTGAGGAGAAGAGGACAAGATTGAACAGAAACTCTATTTACAACACACACACTGCATGCCAATAAAATGAGTTCCCCTGGACTTTGACTGCTTTTAAGTCCATCTTATATAACCCTCACTACACATATGTACATCTGGTGAACTCAGCTGCAGACCAAGACCCTTTAATCCCAAATTTAAATCAATAAATCATAAATCATGACTCATGAATAATAATATTGAGAACTGTTCAAGCAACTGCCTTACTTAAAATGACCCATTTTAGAAATACTATTTCATAAGAAATGCCCCTGCAATACTGGGATGATCCAGAAGGGGGAAGCAACACAATGCACATCACTCCAATAAATCAAATAAAGAAACAGAACTATAACCACTAAGTTTCACACATTTGGTAAATTAGGAGAGATACAATCATAAAACCATAAACAACAACATGAATGGCATCTGCATCTATAACAGAATGACATTTTATACAATTCCTACATCCAAATTTAATAGCTTGTTTTTTTAACAGTCTACAATTTCTAGCAAAGAGGAAAAAAGAAACAGAGGGAGTGACACAGTCAGAAAGTCAGAGGAATAAAGGAACAGGATGTGCCAGTATTTCCAGATCACTAACTGAAATACATCTACTATTATTAAAGACTATTAAGGGTGTATACTGAGGGTTCGGTTTTTATAAAACGGTGAATAAATAGACAATAAAAACAGAGTAAATAGACAATACTTTTCTCCAACCTCCGATTGGCAAATTAGCAATAGGTAAAACTCAAGACCAACACTAACATCAAACATTTTTATACAATTTCATGTTTTACTCTTACAAACATTAAGCATAATGTGTTATATGTCATATTGACTTGATAACAGACTTAACAGTGAGTTGGTACCATTTCAGTCTCTTCACATTATGACACTTCAAATTATTTTTTTAATTCTTAATGATGTGTTATTAATATTTGCTATTTACTAACACAAATCAAACAAACATGACAATAATCTAACAAACAATAAGGACAAACAGTGCCATGCCTATATTCACAAAATAACACAGCCTCTCGCTCACCCATTATTACTGCAAAAACAAATTAGGGGAGAGAGAGAAGAATAGATCAGGTGTGTATATTCTTCACCAGAATCAGATGGTTACATGAGGCCGTTGACATTGATGAGAAAAGAGGAAGTGAGCGAGTGAGAGAGAGAGAGACTGGTAGAAGACTGTTTTTCGAGCTCCTTGCTTTCTTATTTATGACCTTCTTAGGCCATTTACATACTCAAACCTTCTAATGGGCCTAAATGGACATTGCTGATGGCCAATGAGTTACAAATGTATTACACACTGCCAAAATCCTTTTTCGTTTCGTAGAGAACTTGGCATCATATTAACACATGATCACGGGGTTATGTTCTCATCAGATTAGGAGAGTGCTAATACAATCATATAACGGTATATTGTGATTCTTTTTCTCAAAACGCTTAATTGATGAGGGGACATGCTGTATAGATGGTTTCAAAGCAACAACATAAACAAACGTTAGTGCGCATGTGCGCGTTCGTAGACTGCCCTTAACCTCCTGTACACATTCACAAACAATAGAGTGCCTTTAGATCATTTCTGATAACAAGCAAAAGAAACCAAGAAGAACCGTTACTTGGCTAAACTTGTCTCTCCAATATTTGCAATACCAAGCTCAACCACTAGATGTCAATATGTCATTTTGCTGCAGATATTGTGAGGACACCAAATCTTGAAAGCTTAACAGCAAAAATAGAGAATTTAACAAAATACACTGATGCTGCGTCCACTGCAGTGAGCATCACTCTTGAATTTACAGGTTATAGCAAATGTGTTATGGGCAAATGGGTTTTGTCTTCAACCTGGGATAATGTAAGTACACGCGCATAAACAAAATATACAACACTTTGCTGGTAGTTTTGGGTGTTATGATGCAAAAAATCGTACACACTGTTCCTTTAAAACATTAACATGCAGTCATGCTATATGTGCATGTTACGAACACAGCTGTGGTTAGATTTACATGCTTAAATTCACTTTGACCGCATGAATCTGAAGGAAATCTCATAGTGTTGCTCCACGACTCAAATGTGAAGTCAGAGGAAAATCATTCATATAAATTAACAAATAGCATATATAATCAACATGTTATAATAATCATGATCAGAGTAAAACGATGTTAAAAGCAGCATTGCTGCATTAAAATGACAATATCCTTATGCATTTAGTGAAGAATCAGAGCAAGTTTTCAGTAAGTCTGATATCCACATTCATAGTTAACAACAAACATGTAAACATGTCCAAGTTTCCCTTTACTAAGTAAAGATGGCAAAAAAGGCTACCGGACAGCGCTGACACAGGGTCAAGTCCAGTCACATGAAATGAGATTACAGATGCAGGGATCAGAGGTCTGATGGTGACGGACAGAAGGGCCTGAGACCACAGGGGTAAGAAACCGGTTCAGGGAGTTTCTCCTGCAAAACCATCAGCGTTATTTCATAGAAGCTGATTCAAATTCTCTTCCTAAAACGTGCACTTGTATATTAATCTCACAAACATTTATATATGAAATATATTACATCAATGACATGAAATGTAATTTCATTGATGTTGAACCTAGAGCGGTACTTTAAGAGATGGAACACCAGGCGAATACGTGTCTTGATTTTGCCAACTGCCTCTCTCTCTTTGCCATAAGAGACTCTTTGTGTTTGTGTCGAGTGTGTGTGTGTGTGTGTGTGTGTGTGTGTGTGTGTGTGTGTGTGTGTGTGTGTGTGTGGCACCTGTGAGTGTGAGACAGGGCTGTGGGCAGCAGAGAGGAAGCCGCTATTATGTGCCCATCTGGATGCCAAAGACGCTGTCTTAAGCTAATGACTATCGAGGGTGATAACAGTGCTCTCATTCATCATCTGAGAGGTTTCCTGACCAGCCGTGATCAGATGAGTGTTTGAGACAAAAGGGCGTTCAAGATGACTCTAGAGTCTGCACGAAAAGACACATTGAAGATAGTTGATCTTCAACTGCGCACCGCTGCAATGCATGATAAAGCCCGATCGAACGCCTGACCTCACTTCATGACTAACACTGTTTACAGCATGAAGCCATTGTCTGTGTATCCTATCCGATGCTTTCAGAACACACAAGCTTCTGAGTGCTAGTCGCCGCATGGCTACGCATTTGCATAAAACTTTAACACACGTTGTCAATGGTGTCTGTCACTCACACGACAATGAAACTGCATCATTTCTGATGATTTCGGCATTGCACATAACAGTTGCTGTAATGCAGGGCGATGGGATTATGTGAACGCTGCTTCATCACATGTCAGATTTGTCAGGATTTCATATCCACAGAAAAACTTACACTTGAAGCATGTTTTCAACCATGTGTTCATTTACACACAGCGAAACGCAGCCAAAATCCACGGCGGATGGTGCCAGACACAAAGAGAGAAGCTCAGAGGAGGAGGAGGTGTCGAACAATAACACCACCCCCCGCACCCCCCTCTCGACGGCAGCTTGAGCGATCATCTCTCCTCTGCCGACCCATAAAAAAAGGGTCAAACACCCACCACACCGCAGTCTGGTATAATCTCCTCCAGCACCATCATAACACACAACAGCAACCGTGAAAGGATGAGAGAGGAATGAGGATGCTGCTGATGGAGACGCAGGGCTCGTGTAAGATGGTGGCTGTGGTTCTTTCATGCTGCATTAACAGTGTGATGCTGGCACAGCGTGAAACCAATCGTGGCACGTCTCTTGCTGTTACCCTATGCTGGAGCTCCACTAGATGGCTGCGGTATGTTTATGTGGACACAAGACGCTTTTGAAACTAATGAGACGTGAAGAAAAGAGCAAAGTACACTATTCAAATAGTCTTATAAAAACATGCTTTCGTTAGCTTTTTTGTTGTTCATTATATGCGTCCATGTAAAATAAGTCTCTGTCTTACTTTAGCCGACAATTATGCTCCTTCCTCCAAAGGAATGACATCAATGAAGAATTCCAGTCTGGATTTAGAGCATGTCACAGTACAGAGACTGCTTTGATCAGAGTTACAAATGATCTGCTATTGGCGTCTGACCGAGGTTGTATCTCGTTATTGGTGCTGCTAGACCTTAGTGCTGCATTCGACACCATTGACCACAGCACACTCCTACATAGACTCGAAAATTACGTCGGCATTAAAGGAATAGCTTTGAAATGGTTTCAATCTTATTTATCCGACCATTTTCAATTTGTAGCAATAAACAATGAGGTGTCACTCAAATCGCAAGTCCAGTACGGTGTACCACAGGGCTCAGTCTTAGGGCCTCTGCTCTTCGCATTATACATGCTACCTCTAGGAGATATAATAAAGCAACACGGAGTTAGCTTTCACTGTTATGCTGATGATACTCAACTTTATATTTCCTCGAAGCCTCATGAAACACAGCAGTTCCATCGAATAATGGAATGCATAAAAAACAAATTTTATTACTGAACTCGGACAAAACAGAAGTATTACTTACTGGACTGCAAACCGCCATACGTAACAACAAAGAATACTGCTTAACTATTGACGGATGTTCCATAAAACCCTCGTCATCAGCTAAGAATCTTGGTGTTCTATTCGATAGTAATCTGTCATTTGAGAGCCATGTCGCAAACACCTGTAAAATTGCGTTTTTCCATTTTAAGAATATATCTAAACTACGTCATATGCTGTCAATGTCAGATGCAGAGAAGTTAATTCATGACATCTAGATTACTGTAATGCACTGTTAGGTGGTTTATTACAGGTTTATTACAAAAACTCCAACTGGTCCAAAACGCGGCAGCTCGAGTTCTTACATGTACAAAAAAGTATGAACATATTAGCCCGGTTCTGTCAACCTTGCACTGGTTACCTATAAAGCATCGCGTTAACTTCAAAATCTTGCTTATTACCTATGAAGCCCTACATGGTTTAGCTCCTCAATACTTGAATGAACTCCTTTTGTATTACAGTCCTTCACATACATTACGCTCTCAGGCTTCCTGTCAGTTGGTAATACCTAGAATTTCAAAATCAAGTGCAGGTGGTAGATCCTTTTCCTATCTAGCGCCTAAACTTTGGAATAGTCTTCCCTGCACTGTCCGGGAGGCAGACACACTCTGTCAGTTTAAATCTAGACTAAAGACGCATCTTTTTAATTGCATACACTACACTTCCATAATATAAATCCTCTGAGGGTTTAGGCTGCATTAGTTAGATCAACCGGAACCATGAACACTTCCAACAACAACTGGTGAACAGTATTCTACTCTCAGCCAGTCTTGTCTCATTGTTCCAAGGTTACCACAGCCTGATGGTAGAGCGGAGAATGGGAAGCAGCGACCTGACAAGAGCTGAGATGATAGAGTTGGATAAAGAAGGACATGGCGATTTGACACGTCTTCACTACAAAATTTCAAATGCTATTAGATTATTAATGATAATCTTAAATCTATAATTTACCTTATTAGTAAGTTTATTTATTTTTATTTAGCCTTGTTGTGCAAGCACTGTGGAGCTTGTGCAGAGGCAGCAGCTTTTGCCAGAGGGGAACTGGAATCCCCTGGTTGGGCCTGGGTTCTCTTGAGTTTTTTTTTCTCCATTGGAGTTTTGGGTTCCTTTGCCTGGCCGGGGGGCTACTTTAGAATTTTAAAGTTTTACTTAATTAATATTGCATATAGGAATTCATAGTCTGTTTAATATTTGACCTGTGTTTCTCTCTCCTCTATCTTAAATGTGTACTTTCACTGTGCGTGCGTGCGTGTCTGTGTGTGTGTGCGTGTTTGTCAGTGTGTGTGTGCATGCTTGTCTGTGTGTGTTAATGTCTATGTGTGTTGGTGCGTGTGCATATTGTGTGTGTGGAGTGTTTTGTATGTGGGTATGTCTGTCTTCTGTGTTTTCAACCTTTTCTTGTTTTTGCAGGTACAACTTTAATTGTTTTGCTTATAGTCAATATGTCTCATGTACAGCTGCTTTGTAACAATGAAAATTGTAAAAAGCGCTATATAAATCAAGTTGAGTTGAGTTGAGACACAGATTGAACTTTGTATCAATAGGTTACCACTGAAGCTATAGACAGCACACACACACACACACACACACACACACACACACACACACACTGAGAGAGAGAAGTGGCTTGCATTCAAATGCAACGTAAAAAATAAATAGCAAGACATGTTAATGTACAGTTTATGTACAGTGTGTGTGTAGATACTGTACATGCACAGACAGATTTTCTGTATGCTTTGTGCACTAATGCTGTGAAAAAAACTGCTGTTGTTTCACACGTTATCAGTTGAGATAAAGGTCCAGTGTGTAATTTTTTGGAGGATCTTTTGACAGAAATGCAATATATTATACATAACTATACCTTACATAATGAAGCGTCATATTTTTATGATCTTAAAATGAGCTATTTCTATCTACATACACCTTGGGCCCATTCGCCATGTTGTTTTTACAGTAGCCCTAAACCAGGGGTTCTCAACCTTTTTGACTCCAAGGCCCCCATTGTATTCAATAATATTCAAAGGCCTCCCTTCTACTCACAAAACCTCAAAATTTCTACCCAATAAAATATTTTAGTGCTTAATGTTAATGGGAATAGTGCTTAAAAAGGGAGGAAGAAGGGGTGGAGTGAGCCTTTGGTTGGAATTCGCAACCTCACCACTAGATGACGATAAAATCTACACATTGCTTTTTTTAAGAAATGATGGAAACGCCCCGTCAAAATGGAGTAAGCTGTTAACACATAACCTGAGCACAAAGTGCTGCATAGTACTACTGCTTGATATTATAACGTCCAAACTAGAGAAATTAAATTGTAATAATACGATTCATATATTATCAAATAAATGCTTTGGCTCTTATCTGATCTTTTGAAGATAACTGGTAAACATAAGAAGCGTTTTCGATGAACTACCAGATGTATTCAGAACAGGCCTGTTGCTTGTTGCTAAGCCAAAGTTTGCCAAATACCGTTGTTATTGAAGTCCGTTGAAAACTTACAGTATGCCAGTTAAAATTGTTTGGCTTCATTACTTTAATATTAACAGATGTTAAACAGCTTTCAGAAGAAATCCCAGTGTCCTATTCCATAATCTGATCATAGGGAACATCCCAATTCTACAGTACATGAATGTTCTGACATCCTTCTCATTTACTTACGCACTTACTGTCCATCTTTGGCAAAAACAAGTGCTTTTGCATGCAGACACTTAACAGTGAAACTAGCGAGTGAATGTTAGCTGCGTGGCATTAATTCAGGAAAACGAAATGAAAACAAAAAGCTACTTGTTTTGACAAAAAGCCAAACTCATGAAAAGCATTTCTCCAGGCTGACTTTTTAAGTCAACCTTTGGTTATGTAACGCATACTCTCCTCTCACACCCAGCCTATTTTTCCTGAAAGAGACACACCGCTCGGCTCCACGAGCAAATGAAACCAGAGAGCTCCCGACTGCCTATTTGTATTGCAAACTAGAATCTAGCTTTCAGCCAGGTGGGAAAAGCACAGGGAGGATGGCACCTCCAGGACAGAGTGGAAAAACCTGCTCCGCTCAAAGACGCACACAAACAAACAAACACGTCACAACCCGAATGCACAAATGCAAAACCAGCAGGTTAAGCTAACATCAACAAATCAAGAGAAAAAGGCATCTTCGACAAGACTATACAAAGTGTGTGTGGAGGAAGCTTACTTCAAAAATAAAGAGGATGGAGTCCAGCTCCTCCCGTTGAGATTTGTTCCCTGAAAAAAGCGACACAATTAGTAGGTTATGAAGTGAATTTCAGATTCACTATGTGTTAGAAATGTTAAAGATATACATTTAAATTATGGTGTTGAATTGTATTACAAATACTTCTACGAAATATAGCATTTCCAATAGAGTTATGTTAGAATGTAAGCTGTACACTAACACCGTGTCTACACCAGACGCCGATGCAACACACGGCTTGTTCTAATGGGATTGTCGCGCAGCACCACGCCACGTCCGGTGTGGACAAAATTTAAAATGATAATGGGTTCTAATGCATTCTATTGTCTCTTGTCACATCGTGCCGCATCTGGTGTAGACACGGTGTAACAAGCAGATTGACAAAGCACACACATGCATGGGATAAATCAGTCCATTTATAAATTAGACTGATCTATTTTTTTTTAAATCAGCACTGAATGAAATACAAGAAAAATCTAAATGTTATTAAAAATCTGCTCTGAAATGACATTGTAATATAATGTTATAACATTGGAGGCTATTTTGTTATCTAGTATCTAATGGACTATTCAGCCTACCCTGTGTCAAGTCTGTAATCTTACAAACTGCACTGCAGTCAAATTGAACTAGAAATTATCTCTAAAAGAATGTAGCACTTAAACACATTACATTCATTGCTTTTCTGTCACCATCAGTGTTTAGATTGAAACAGCCGTACTTTAATGCCAACATATACTGTATAACCTCCAGAGAGCAGCCAATAAGAGCTTAAACATGTTCCTTACCTTTTTGTTTTAAGTTACTTTCCAGTGTAATGAAATTTTCATAGAAGATAAAATAAATCTGTGAGCAGTTGGTTTCAAAAAATGCCTTCAGTTCACTCCTCTCAGTATTATCTGCGGAGAAAAAGGACAAAGAAAGAGAAATATTGTGAAAATTGTGAAATAAAGAATGTGACGTAGAAACAACTGTAGTTCACAGCTAATCCAATTTACAGCATAGCTCGGAGATCGCGTTAACCGAAAATTCTCCATCATTGACAGAATTTTTATACCATTGACGGAAAAATCTGAAGGCCCTACGTCAAGGGTCAAAACTGGCCAGCAATAATATCTGGCCCGCGCCAGCAGCATTATTTTGATCATTTTGCCAGCAGCTGGTTCTGAAATAGATCTGTCGCAATCACGTCTTTAGTGAATTTGCCTTCAAAATAAAAGTACGAGAACGTTTTTGCAGCAATGTTTTATTTTGAAATGAATAGAGAGCTTTTCATTTGAATAGTTCAGAAAGATATTCTAAGGAGTCTGTCGATCGCTAGACACACTTCTAAAATTGCCGTCATGAAATATGGTGTATGAAAAAACTAACAGTGAAGCATTGAAACGTTTTCTTATAACGCGGGGCCTCAGCACGAGAGCATGTGAGCGAAGCGGAGCAAGAGCATAGCGTTAATATTTCTCGCGGAGCGGAGAGCGCCTTTCTGACATCGCATGAGCCTGAATAATAGCGCAACGGCATGCGTGTCAACTACAACTCGTCCATTTGCGGAGTTGCACGGGCGACAAGAGGTTTGATACAGGCTCATTTCAGTTAAAAAAACATTATAACATTTATATTTATTTCTCTTAAGACATTGTGTCACTTACCCAATGTAACCGTTGCTTTTCTGAAATAAAACCTGTCATATGCGGCAAATGTGATCTCCGCATGCATGCAACCTTCGAAGATGCAGCTACTTTGTCCAAGTTTCTTAAAGTACATTCTAAAACGCTGTTACTTTTGAGGTTTGACGTTTTAAGACCGCATTTCCCCTTGTTTCGGTCTATTTTTCTTTAGAGCCTGTTTCTTTTATTAACCCCGGTAATAATAAAGGTGTTCATAGTGCATTTCATCTTTTGTGCGTTTATATTGAATGTTGCACTATGGCAGCTATATGTTCACGGAAATAAAGTAACGAAAATCAAATATACTTGATCAGTTATTATACAGTTATTTTAGGCACTCTTTAAATAAAAAATGACAAAAAATATTGGCTGTAATGTCACAGAATGTCGGACTGAAACATATCTGCTCTTTTTCAGCCTACTACTTAAACTGAGACATTTATTCAGGAAGTTTATTATAAACTGAAAACAATTACACTCTAAAAAAAAGCCGTAAAAATAGGGTACAATATACTGTATTAATATGAAGGAATTTTCCGTGTTCATTTTTACAGTTGTTTTACCTGTATTTACATTTTGCACTGCATTCATTTGCATTTTAGCATTAATGGAAATGTCCGTAAAATAAAGGAAAATGTACTGGTAATTTTCTGCCAGTACTTTATCTGTTTTTTTACGGGATTTTTTTTTACAGTGTAGGCTTACTAGACACATTTTATGTCAGAGTGGGATTTGAGTGTGAGCGTAATGTGAGCGGAGCGTTTGCTTGGTCCGAAGCGCACAGTCATTGAGCGAAATATTGAGCGCTTCGCTCACATGCTCTGCTCAGCACCAATACGTGAAAAATAACAAAGCAAATTCAGCTTCCCTTTTTTTTGAAGGTGCCATGCTTCGTCTCGTAGTGCCGTCTAATATTATATTCTTTGCAAACAGCGACAACTTTGTTGCAGATAAGACACACCGGCTTTGCATTCACAAAACTAGGTCGGATGAATTGTCGTTCCATTCCTCTTTGTATGCCCTATTTTCGCTGTCAACGACTCTTTGAAAGTGCCATTTTCTCTCACCATCTAGCTATCTTAAATGTTAACATCAATCTGCACACGACGTAATAGCGTACCCCCAGCAGGCAAAAAAATGCAGTTTAGTATGTGAGGAGTGTAAAAAAATAGGCTACGTTAAATAATTATATAATAGCTATGCTATTGTAGTTGCATTTTTCATCAATTAATTTCTTAAATTATCCTTTGACTATGTTCTGGCCCGCCATGTAGTGGCGAATTAGGTTTTTTGGCATAATTTTTGGATTACAATAAGGGCATTTTGTAATTCCCCATTTTGTCGAATTGGTAGCATCCAATCATTTCCTTTCATCAGAACGTGATCGCAAGCGACCAGAGGTACCCCTGCCCTGAACGCGAAGGGACGCGTATGTTTCTTATTCATTACTCATAATCGCCTCATTAAGGAAAACCCACACGGGATCAGCGTAGCCTCACGATGTGGAGCCAGGCGCGTGTAGAAACAAGGCATTAGATTATGACGGCCCCCCACAGTCTAATTTGTTTCACCATAGTTTCAAAACGAACTGAAAATCTTATTACACTATTAAAATAACAATCTCTAACGTTGATTGTGGCGTTGTTTCTGGATCTGATTCTGCAAAGCATGCATCTGTCATTCAATCGCACAAACTAGTGGTGCGGTGTTTACAGTAGTGCTGCAACGACGCGTCGACGTCGTGCATGAAATGCGTCGACGCTTCGTATTATTTACGTTTATCTGCTGTAATAGCAGTTTCTGTTCCCGGGCGTGTGTAAGTTAATCAGCAGACCAAGAGAAAGTATAATACACCCGACAAAAAGCGATCGAGAGCCTCGGACACAGTAAGTTAGTGAATGGACGGAGGAATTCCCCCTAACGTTAAGTTACCCCAGGAATGCGATCATCACAGCATGGACACGCAATCACAAACGGACGGAGAGGGGCACGTAGATGTAGACTTTCATAATAAATTACTTTTTTTGTAATTTACTTTTTTGTAATGTAAAACTACGCTTTACATTAATGATTTACATTAACGCTATTGTACTAGTGTAAGTTAGTGTATGTGAACCTTTGCAGATTGTGACCCTGCTTAAATTACTCTTAATCTTCAAAAAGGACTGAGTATCATGAAACCACCAATGCACTTTTTATGTCATTCGATAGCTTTATGCGAGGAATAAACCAATATAGCATAATGAAGAAACTCTGACCTCCGCTGGTGCTGTCTGTCAATCTCCAGTCAGCATGCGTGTGTACGGTGACGGTCAGGACGCTACTCTTTCCAACATGTTCCAATGTTTTCATTATTCTTCATGATGACAAGATGATTGCTAGAAATTTTGCTAGAGACTGTGAGTTAACGTTACTCGATGAGTATAGCTTAGCTTATTAGAAGCACTGGAAGCGGTCTGAATATTTTGCGTCTTCATATGAAATAACTCTCTTTAAACCGCATAACTGTAAATAACGAAGCGAATGCATTAAGCGCATCATTCTGAGTTCCGGGTGCGCGGGCTCGCTTTAACGCCACTCTGCATTAGAGTCTTTTAT
Organism: Triplophysa rosa; assembly: GCF_024868665.1. Lineage (NCBI taxonomy): Eukaryota > Metazoa > Chordata > Actinopteri > Cypriniformes > Nemacheilidae > Triplophysa > Triplophysa rosa. Next base: position 2,936,902 of record NC_079899.1, on the reverse strand, counting down.
TCGGTGATAGTTTTGTACAATAAACAGAGACAGATACTAGTATTTTACTTTTACTCAATTACATGATGAGACTGAAAATAGAGTTGGATATTACTTGGAGGAAAAAAATACAGAGCATATATCATGCTCTAGTATTTCATATACACATTTTTTTATGTTTTTACATTTACATTTAGTCATTTAGCAGACGCTTTTATCCAAAGCGACCTACAGATGAGGGAAACAATGGAAGCAATTGGAACAACATAAGGACAACAAAAAGCATAAGTGCAATTAAACATTTTTATTTACCTTTAATACTTAAGTACATAAAAAATCAGTATTTTTTTACTTTTAAAATTAAAACTACTTAATTAAAAGAAGATGGATTAAAGACACGGATTAAAATGTTAAAACAACAATATTTATTTATAAAATGTAGTGGAGTAAAAAGTATGATTTGCTTTATAATGTAAGAAAATACTAGAATTTATTGTTTATTTGCAAAGTTTGCCAAAGGATTAATAAAGTAATCCAAAAAATCTTTATTAGATTAATAAAAATAATAATCGTTAGATTAGTCGACCAATCGAAAAAATAATCGTCAGATTAGTCGACAATTAAAATAATCGTTAGTTGCATCCCCAGTTTACAGACTTTTTTCCTTCAGACAGAGATAGCGACTAACGTCATTTCGGATAAACCTGTGTAAAAATGTCTCTCTGCATCTTCTTCGTTCATGACCAAACAGCATCTTAAAGTTACTCAAGTGAATGAATGAATGATTACAAAACAGCGTTTACAAGCACCTGTCATTGTTACTGACTGGACATATGAACATAACATTTGTCGGTATAATATTTTATGTCTAAAATACCGTAATGGCAGCATAAAAAGCACAACATGACTCATATTACGTCTTATCACACGTGCACCTGAAACTAGTGATGGGAAGTTCGAGTCATTTTTGCGATTCGGATGTTTGAATCTCGTTCAGCAAAATGAACGAATCTTTTTTCGAGTCATTTCGTTCATCTGAGCAGAGTTAAATTAATTTTGCATGTTAATAGCCAAATTACCCCATAACCTTTATTTATGCTAGTTTTGATCAGATATATAATAAGAAATAACTTATATTGTAGTTAGGGACAAGTTATGAGAAACAGTTATTTAACTATTTCCTGACAGCATTTCTGTAAAGTTATGTATTTATAATTCATTAACAATTTTGGGTCACTCAGGTATGCAATAAGGTTTACAGGTTGTTGTTTTTTACTAAAAAGTCTCATGCAGTTTGCAAAGTATATAATAATAGGCTATTGAAATCATTTAAATGTGCAATTATTTAATAAGAGATCACTTGTGTTTTTTACTAAAACGTCTCGTGCAGTTTGCAAAGTATATAATAATAGGCTATTGAAATCATTTAAATGTGCAATTATTTAATAAGAGATCACTTGTGTACATTAGACATAAACACTGACTTTGCTAGTGTTGCTTATGTTTATATTTTGCCAGCACAGTTCTTATGCAAAATAGTTAGTTATTAAGATAAATTAAAAACACATGCAGAAATCCACAAGAAACATTTATGAATATACTGACAGAAAAAAGAACAGAACGGTACATTTTAGAGAAGATCTTTATTGCACATATCTTTTGATAATTTTATAATATTTCTTCCTATAATACAACATATAACACGTAAATCATGCATTTGACTGATGATCCGGGAAGTGGTCGCGTAACGTTAAAGACTCGGACTCGAAGACTCCGGTACAGGCTGCAGGTTTGCCTGCGGAGCTACCATTTGACAAAAGAACAAAAGGGCTCGGACCCGATGACTCGAGAGACGAACTAATCATTTCTCTTTCCGGTATAAAAGAACGAAAGGACTCAGACCTGATGACTCGAGAGACGAATTTCATTACTGTTTCTGGTACAATGTTGCACATGCGCGGTCAACACAAAATGAACGAATCACTCGCTGAGACACTCGTTACTCCCGAGTCATTTTAAAGAATCGTTCAAAAAGAACGAATCGTTCATGAACGACCCATCACTACCTGAAACGCTTCTGCGAAAGGAGAGACACAGCTCACAGACGGCAGAACGTGCATCCTTTTGGCTTTCTTTATTTTACAAAAGCACAATGTTTTGTGGTTATCGTAGATCTACGCAAATAAATGTAAACTCTTTAAAGCTTTGAATGATATCATACGTGTCTGTATGATGGCTAGATGATACAGAGTTTAGTAAATTTCGGCAGTTAAAGTGATCGCGTAGATGCATCACGCATGAACACACACAAGTTCTAGCTAACTTGACCGATAGATCAGGATCGCTGCTTCACTACGCAGAGTGGGAGATGTTAAGAACAGAAAGAAGACAAGAAAAAAACATTTGATATTGGCATTTTAAAATAGCGATTTTATTCATTATATGCGCGCGAAGTGTCATGTGACTGAGCACGTGAGAAGTGCATTTTCCGGGTTCGCAGGATTACAAACTCACACTTCCCCTGTGAATTTATGTCTGTCCGAACTCATGAGTTTTTTCACCGAGGAGCCATGCAGATTTATTTTTACAGACGTCCTCATGAGAAACAATTACCGTCCGACACCCGAATCAAACAAGCAAACATCTTTAAAGCTCAAACAAGATCAGGGGGTCGTTTAGATAGATGGAGTGACTCTCAAGCCCAAAGTATACTTCACTCGCCCGTGTGTCCTCCCGTCTCACAGAGAACACGTGTGAGATTACATTCCTAAACAGAAGGTTCTCTAAGTGGAGGACAGATTGGAGAGGAGAATACATGTATGCTAATGTCTGACTACACATTTCATCTGTCGTATATCATTGTTGTGGCATAAACATTAGCTCATCTTTCCAAAACAAAACCATCAAAGCACCAGAAGCTATAGCGCTCTCCAAAACGGGTCCACCGAGTGGCTCCAGGGAAACGCTGGCATTTGCAACCCATTTGCAGCAGCTTGGCCTGATTTTTAATAGCAGCGGGGAGAGATGACAGATGATGACGAGGAATGGATTTGATGGCTAAAATAATGTTTTTTCTGGAGCCAGAATGGGAGGGCTGCGAGAGTACAGCCATTTGATAAATGTGCATGAAGTCACTGGGCCAACAGTGCTTAAGATGGGATGCACTGTATTTTAGGTAATTGCACATTGAATATGACCAATTTCTGAGTAATGGATTAGAACATCTAAATGTAAATTACATGATACCGCCAAAAAAAGCTATGAAACCAGAAAATATATTTTGATGGGTGAGCTACCCATGTAAAAACCCACATCTGACTGAAGTAAGAGCACAAGAAGATGAGTTGCATCATCATTACTTTAACTAGCACAAGAGAGGAGCTTCAGGTCAAAAAGGAAATGACTTAACATGCCTTGGATGTTGGGTTTGTAATTTTAGCTGTCTCAATTCATTGTCTCATTGAGACTTTGTCTGTGTCTAGTCAGAAGTTGCGACTTTTTCATTGTCCGTCATTTCGGCTCGTAGAAAATCCGTCATAATCTATTTTTACCCGTCACTATGGTGCAAGGTGATGTTACGTGCTAATTAGCATGTTTGTGACATCATCACAATGGTCGCAAATGCAATCGTTTTTATAACGTGCGAGGTAAAACACAGAATCCATAAAATTTAAAACCGAAAAAACGAAATTTTGGAAAAAATATAATGGATTTCATAGGACCCTAATAATACTAGCAGTTTATTTCCTTATATTCAAATCCTATTGTTTATATAATTTCTTAATCTTGTAAAAAGTTAGATTTAGTGAACCCTGAACTCTATTTGGAATCAAAAGCCTTGTCAGGTGACATTTCTGACATGCAAAACATATTAGATCTCAGTGTGTTTCCCTTTTTGTGTGCAAAGTTCACTAACAAACAAATCAAATGTCTCTGTATTACAGTGCATTCAACACAGAGAAGAGCAGAAGATCAGCAGTAACGGCACAGCGTGTCTCTTATCACAGCGTCTCACATGCTCTACATTTCAACTCTCATTGTGTCGACCGTCTTCCTGCTACCCTGGAAAACCTTTAAACTCATTACAGAGAGACCCAGAAACATCCTCACACAAACAGGAAACCGGAGTTTACATGAACATGTTGAAATAGAGATGGGTGCCTCTGACAGCATGTCAGACGTGAATGTGATGGTGCTAAAGTTAATTTCCATCATCTTCGATCACTGAATAACAAGTAGACAATAAGGCAAAAAGACAGTGCTGTAAAAAAAACATTACTGCTTGATTGTCTTAATCCAAACCCATTTCTTGTGTTCAGTCATTAACTGTAACAACACTGAACTGTCAAATTTGAGCTAATTTCAGTTTTTGAAAATACAGTAAACATTTAAAAGAATTATTAGCGTGAGGCAAAGCTTCATCTCCTCTGCCCGGTCACATTTCTGTCTGTCAGTGTCTGACGGTAAAATCTCTTATGCTTGTCTGACTTGTCTGTCTGGTAGTGGTCTCTGCTGTGCGAGCGCCACGCAAGCTCAACTTCCATGGGAATGGATTGAAAACGCTCGCCCTGCTCCGAGAGCGGCGCGAATTAAAGACTAGGATCCATAATAAGTAGAAATGATTTCCCTGGATGCGACGCAACAAAAGCTTTGTTTGAAATGGTTTGATCATTATGTTCATTTAAATTAAAGCCCAGAAGACACATATGATGGTGTTTTTATTTCTCAGCACAGTTAATCATGCAATAACAACATTGCAGTTATGATATACAAGCATCTTTCTAGGTTCAATTTAAATGTGACTTTTGTCTGTCTAAGTTTAAAAAAAGATCTAAAATCAACTTATTTGTGGTCAGAACTGAATAAATGCATACAGAGTGTATAACTGGCAAATACTGAACATGAATAATATAATGATTCCAGTGGCAAATTAAAAATAATCAATATTATAATCAAACTAAAACCCTCAAGTGTTCTTAATGTAAAAAATAAACCAATGTAAACCGAATCAGCAAAATAAACTTATGAACAGGTTTTTTGTATTGAAAACACCAAAAATGTACATGTTGCTCATATTATATCATAAACTTTTATCAACAAGCATTCTCTTTGCCTCCCCATCGTCTTGTCAATGATTTTGCTGTTTCACTGTCTTCAAGTGACTCTCGCTGCTCTGTGCTGTGAGCTGCAAATAACGCTGTAAACAAATACAAACAAGGCTAAAAAGCCCGTAATCTAGCGCTGTAGAGAAGACACGTCTGACTTTTATGTTGCTTAACAACCTACCGGTGTCATGACCGCGGACAGAAGAACTCAATTGCAGAACAGCGACGGTGGCAAATAGAGCTGTGTATTGGCAAGTGCCTCCCGATATGATACATATCACGATAGATGGGTCACGATATAATATGTTGCTATGTATTTCGATACGATACACATTTGCGATATATTACAATACTTTAAATAGAAAATGTAAAAAGTAGAGCTAGAAATACAACATGCTGTACACCACTGGGGGTTTTCTGTAAGGATAAGTGTAAAAACATCCCTTACCTCTGCAGAGTGGCCATGATGTGCGATGCATGGACCTTTAGATCAGAGGTTTGGGTTCTCAAACTGTGGGTTGCGCCCCTCAAGTGGGTAGCACAGGGGAATAAGGTGGCTCACGCAAGTCACTTGGCTGTTGTGGTGCATTACAGTTAAAACAATGAACATGGGCAGTATAAAACCCCTGCTTCATCCGTGCTGTAAATGTGCTGGTGTCACATCCGTGAAAGCACAATAAATGTCATTGTTACTTTTCTTAATAAACTTTTTGTCTAATGCACTGCAGTAGCCAAGTGACTTGTGTCATGACTTGCGAAGCCTGTAAACAGCATTATTTTATATAACTCATTTGTCACGGTTCTGCCTTCTTGTTTCTGAACTTCTAGTCGTGTGGCAGGATCGGGACAGAGCCCTTAGGTTTTATGTGAGAAAGCCATGAGTTGTTTACGTTTTACATCTCATGTGCTTTCTCGTGTCTTGTCATTGGCCCCGCCCCTCTCGTTTCATGTATTGCTTCCCTGCCGTGTCTAATGTTTCCCACCTGCTCTGTGTCATTATCCCTCTTTTGTCTTGCCTTTAAAATGCCCTTATGTTACTTTGTCCTGTGCTCGTGGATTGTGTATGTGCGTGATGTTGTGCAGCTTCTTGTTCGCGTCATCGTAGGGCTGGGCGATATGGCAAAAAAGTAAACTCGATAGTTTTTTTCTATATTGATCGATAACGATATTTATTTCGATATATATTTAATTAAAAAACTGTATTTAAAATAATCTATTTTAAATACAGTTTATTAACAAAAGTTAACCTTTAACCAGTTAAAATTCAATTAAATGAATGCACTGTTGCAACACAGAGGATATTAGGCCATAAACAACATGTACCAGTTCATTCAGTCTCATTTTGACTAAATTGACTCGTTAAGTAAAGGGAGTGTTTATTCAGTACATTCAACCAATGAAAGGGCTCTGTTACTGTGTACATTCGACCGCTATTGGCTCAGCACCTGCGCACATACATAACGCTGCAATAATGTCTTGCTCGAGTAGTGGGATTCATTCAATGCATTCAGTGAACCTTAGTCTTTAAAAAAGACATCTCACATAAACTGTAGTACATTTCTTTAATCATGCAAGCATCTTACATACAAGGTTCAATATTTTAATGTGCACACAAACTCACTTCATTACATCTCTAATCTCTACAGGGCAGCGCTGGTTTGTTTCATATGCACCAGCTCATGTTAGCAGATATGTTAACGATGGATATAAAAACGTTTGTGCTTGAGTTTCGAAGTAACTCGCTTGCAATTGCGCCTCAATTTTGTTTTGTTTAACTGGCGATTGCGAAAAAAAATAAGACACTTGATAAACCGCGTGATGACAACTCGAGGTTAGTTTCACCTTTGTTTCCACTTTCTGTCATGTTTTCCTCCTCATGTCGAGTTTTCTTTGGCAAGTGCAGTATGAAATGGACTTTGTACTTTGACGCGCATGATAAAAGCTGCACGCTGACTGACTGTTGCTGCGTTTATTTCTGCGTTCTGTTAGACTGTAAGATTAATCCATATCGAGTCAAAATGCCAATAGCTTATCATCGTTTCTGAAATACATTCTATCGCGATTCGATATGATATCATTTATCGGCACAGCCCTACGTCATCGTCTTGCCTTGTCCTTTCATCTGTTCCCCAAGAGTGAGTTTATTAGTTGACCTTTGTTTCTGTTTTGCCCCCACGTGGGAAGTGTTTTGATTTCTTGTTTTCTTCCTGTGTTCTTAGTTCCTGTTTTGTTTTGCACCCCATCGTGGGTTTTTGTTTTGAACAATTAAAGTCTTGTTTTGTTAACCCCTTCACGCCTGCCTGCATTTGGGTTCTTCCGCCACGAGAACGTGACATCATTACTCCATGACTTATTTTGAAAACCAAAGCACACCCACACATCAGCTCTGAGAGCTCCAAGCGTTCTTATATTTTTCGCCATGCTCACTTCCACTTACTTTTGGCCGTATGTATATGACATGATTAAAAAAAATATCTATAGTAGAGGTATCACTATCGATACACTATCTAAAATTTTTTTTGCGATAGTTACATGTATCGATATTTTTGCGCAGCCCTAGTGGCAAACAAAACTTTATTTAAACAATAAACACAAAACAAAGACCCACAAGGGGGTAAAACACTAAGGACAGAGATAAATAATATATACAGACTTGACAGGCACACTACACTGACTAGACTAACTACAAAACACTTGACATAAACTAGACTGACTTACTAATGACAAGACGAAGACAATCCAAAGTACAAGAAACAGCGAATACCATTAACTACAAGGCAAGACAAGATCTCTACAAACTATGACTATGAAATCTCTTTGATAGAGAGTGAATACACAAACAAAACGAACCAGCACAGGACAGCAAACACAAGGGCATTAAATAGGGGATAAATCAAGAGGGGAACAGGTGCAGGGCATGAACTAATTAACAATCAATAATAAGGAAATGAGAGGGCGGGGACATAGACAAGACCCGAGAGCGCGTGGTATGCCTTAGCCAACAATACCACGTCTCTCTCACACTAAACGCGAATCATGACAACCGGTCTCTTTTTATTCCTACTGTTTGCATAATTCACAACGGTTTACCGTTTGAACCAGTAAATCACCCAGCACTAACTGAAATTTAATTTATTAATGATTAATAAATGAAAGATAATAATACTCATTCTTTAGCATCACACAACACTGTATTGTTCAAATAAAATAAGAAGTGGAGAACAACAGAGCAAGACAGAGGTGTTAATGGAGATTTCACTGAACCTCAAAAAGAAATCGTGGTTAGTGCGCTGACATTCACCGCTAGTATGCTCGCAGCGACCTGAGATCGATTCCGGTCTCGTGCGGTCCTATGTCGATCCTGCTCCCCTTTCTCTACCCAACACTTTCCCGTCACCTCGCCACTATTAGGGATGCACCAAATGTTTGGCAACCGAACACAAATAAGTGAAATGGCCAAATAAATTTTAACGAACATGACGTGTGATTCGATCAAGCAGCAACCAGCGCAGAGAGAGAAAGAGAGTGCGCACTTTATTAATGCAGCAAACATGTCGGCAGTGATGTGTGTGGAGCATTTTAAAGTGTCAGAGAAAGACACAGAACGGGACTTGCCATGCGGGAGTAAATTTCTGAATGAAAGCTGTCATGGACGTGGAGGTGAGACACGGACAGAGGACCCAAGTGCAGACAGCGGGTAATGGGTTAACACAAACTTTAATAAATAATAAACAAAACAAAAACCCATGTGGGGGTAAAACAACAAAGCACACGGGTATAAAACATGACATCAGGGACAAGGACTAACTACACCTAACCAGACTAAGACAACACTTGAATTAAATACAAAATTACTAAACTACACTGACAAGACAGGAACTCACCACATAAGACACACAATGAACCAGCACAGGACAGAGAACAAAGGGGCATTAAATAAGGGATCAAATCAAGAGGGGACAGGTGCGGGGCATGAACTAATAACGAGCACTAACGAGGAAACAAGAGGGCAGGAACAATGACGAGACCTGGAGAGAGTATGGCGAGCCATAAGGGCCAAAATTACCTCCTCCACATGAAACAAGAGGCTCTGCCACACGATCAAGAAAAGCAAGACAATATGGGGCAGAACCATGACAGAAAGCATCTTTACCGGTCGGTAACTTGTGTACTTCAAACGGTGGTTGCGAGCACACAGTTCCCTGAACTAAACAACTTGTGAAAGTATGGTCTGTGCATCCCGGCCCACGAGTGCATCTTCTGAGAGAACAGTCAGCTTTTGTGGGCGGAGTTTGGAGGAACTGAAATGGTTGTCTGTCAGCGTCAGTCATGATGCATTGATGTTTTTTTCTTTAAATCATTTTGCAGTGTAGCCTATAATAATCCAACAGTTTTCGTTTATTCATATTTTTAGCTTATAATGTTGAATGAAACTTTTGAATTAAGTGTTTTGTTGTAGGGGCACAGAGTAAAGTATATTCTTTCAGCAGTCAGTTATAGGCCTAATATAGGCTATTCACTCAAGAAGGGCTACATTTTTTTGTTTTAATTTACTTGTTTTGCTCAATTATATTTTAAGTCATATTTTATTCTATTGAAAAGCAAGACAAAATATAAAAAGCACATTTTGAACATTCAGTTTATGCAAAAGTGAAACAATTGGCTAAATAAATAGAAGAAATGTAAAAAAAACATGTTCGGCCTTCAGCCAAGTGTTTCATTTTTATTCGGCTTCGGCCAACAATTTTCATTTCGGTGCATCCCTATCCACTATCTTATCATAATAAAGGCAAAAAGCCCATAACTATAACTAAAAAAAAAGAAATCTTCATGGGCAAAGCATTCAGGTCCTTTCAGGACAAAACGTAATCAACAACCAAAGAAACAACAATTTGAATACAGTCAAAAAGGGATGTAAACAGAAGCGAGTGGCCTCAACTGTGTTTCAGATCTGACATGTCCCTTCTGCAACAGCTCGACCCGTCAAGCCCGACAGTACAAGACTACGGATGAAGCAAGAGAGAGATATCCTGTCCACATGATAGAAATTAACTAAGACAGGAATATAAAACAGCTGTGGAGAGAATTCCCATGCATTTGGAATGGAAATCAAGAACCAGCTCGAGTTGTCTTTTCAGTGAATCTCCTCTTAGTCTCACGTCTAACTTGATATTCGCCTCTGGGTTTGACTGTTTGTCAGAGTCTCTTTACACACTATGTCCATGTAATGACAGAGGACATCTGACACTTTAATTATGACACTCAGATCAGTTCATGGTTCAAGGGCTATCAGCTTCAAACAGGACAATGGTCTGAGAAAGGTAGCTACATTTCCTGATATATTAGAGGAATGTGTTTCTAGAAGTCACTCTTGTCATAATCCCTGTATTTGACCAAGATGACTAGATCGAGCTTTGAAACTTTTTGTTGTAAGAAGTCCGAGGCTATTTATGCATTTACTTCATGCAGGTGTAAAGCAAACAAAGTTTAATAGAATAAAGTCTGTAATAACAAAACTGGTTGTAACACTACAGGTGACCGATAACCAAGCTTAACTAAACCTTACAACAACAAGATTTATCTTAAAGTAGGGATGCACCGAATATGTTCGGCTGAAAATAGCAAAAAACACAAGTTCGGTGTTCGGCCGAATTTGTGAAGTGGCCGAATAAATTTTACCGAACATGACTCGTGATACGATCAAGCAGCAACCAGCACAGAGAGAGAGAGAGAGAGAGACGCGTGTGCTTTATTACTTCCGCAAACATTTTGGCAGTGTGTGTGCGTGTGTGTGTGTGTGTGTGGAGCATTTTAAAGTGTCAGAGAAAGACACAGCATGGGACTTGCCGCACGGAAGTAAATTTCCGAATGAAAGCGTGTTTACCGGTCGGTAACTTTACTTCAGACGGAAGCGGGCTGTCTGACAGTAGCCCCGCCACTCGTGACATCCTTTGACATCATACAGTGGTCGCGTGCACACAGTTCCCTGTACTAAACAACTTGTCAAAGTATGTTCGGTGCATACGAGTGCACCTTCTGAGAGAACGGTTAGCTTTTGTGGGCGGAGTTTGGAAGTGAGACGTGAACCGAAATGGTTGTCAGTCAGCATCAGTCAGAACTGCTTGCATTGGATGGTTTTTTTCTCAAATAATTTTGCAATGTAGCCTATAATAATCCAACAGTTTTAGTTTATTCGTATTTTTATCTTATAGACCTAATGTGGAATGACAGTTTTTAATGAAGTGTTTTGTTGTAGGGGTACAGAGTAACTTACATTACATTCTTTTAGCAGTCAGTTATAGGCCTAATTAATATAGGCTATTCACAGGCTCAATTTTTTGTTTGAATTTACTTTGTTTTGCTCAATTTTATATTAATAAGTTGTATTGTATTTTATTGAAAAGCACATTTTGACTATTCAGTTTGTGCAATAGTGAAAAAAAAATGCAATAGTTAATAAAATAATTTATTAAATTAACATGACGTACATCATTGTAATGTCTTACAACTTACAACTGTCTTAAACTGTGCAGTTGGATCGTTGAATCAGCGTATACTGTACACAGTGAGTTCGCCAGTATGAACGCACATTGCGTTCAGAACGACTCGCACACTAATGACTCATTTGAACCGATTCATTTAAACTATTGAACTTTTCAGTCACTAGCGAATATAAGAGATCCTTGAATCATTTAAAGTGAACCACAGAGAATGCAAGATGTGAATGAGCTTTGCTCATTTAGTAAGACTGGTTAATTCAGTTGGCTATTGTGGGCTGAAAAGTTAGTTGAAATGATAAAAAAGCTTTATTTGATTAAAAAAACATTTCTGTTTGGTTGAATAAAAGTAATGTTTTATATAACTTAATAATTATCATTTTTATCTAATTTTATTAGAACGTTTAATATGTCAAAGTCTCTTTGGTTAAGCCACTTAAAGATACGGTAGGCCTACGTGTGTATAAAAGATCAGGATGGCACCACCTCCGCCTCATTTTGAGCCAGGAAAAACCCTGTGCAACAATACAGCTCACCCACGGTTCAATACAAACCTCAGTTTTTCACCCACGGATTTCGGTTAGGTTCAGATGGCTTGGCACATTAAAGTGTTTTTTCATTGTTCTATGTTTATGCGACAGGAACAGTAAAAAGTTAAGAAGAAAAAAAACTATTTTACTGAAATTCTCTTTATTTTACTTGACTTATTTTATTATCTTTAAGCAAAAATCAACTTGTATAAATTCCTGGTGTATTGAATAAATGTAAAGATTTACACTGGCAGCTCACAGCAGTTTTTGGGTTACTGTGCATCAACATGCCAGTAAAATAAGCCTCTTGAAGAGGTTTTGCGCATCAGAGTATTTAAAATAACGTAATGCAAAACTTGTGATTGCTGTAATGGAAGTAAACGTGCGGTGCAAACACCAGCACTCAATGGGAAAGGCCAAAGATAATAGACGCCTTTACTATTAGTAAACATTGTGACGCGTTTTTGTGGGCGGAGCTTAGTTGGAGGCAGAAAGATCCCACTGACCACTGATTTCTAATGCTAGGTAGCACATTTTGTTTGCTTGCTTTTTGACAATGACTAAAAAAACCTGATTAAGTTTTAACATTTAAGGTCACTCACTGTCTAGGACCGCGATTGTTTTTGAAAAAGTTAACTTTAACGCCATGAACCTGGCCAACCTGTACGTGCTCACTCAATGGATCCAGGGACGAACTGAAAGGATTACCTCCAGTTAAGTGGCCTGACATCTACACCTATTACACCTACCAGACAGAGAAACCAAGCGTGTATAGTAAAGATAATCTGAGAGCGAATAAATCTAAAGATGCCTGCGTGTACTAACAGTGGCAAACGTTAGCAAATGCATTTACTTGAAAACAAACCTGACACATAACATGAGCGTTCTCACTGTTCCCTCTCCCTTTATATGAATGCACTTGTGACAACTAAAGAAAAAGATGACAAACAGTTTCCTTTATGTTTAGTTTCTGGCCGATAGTTGCTAGTTGTATAACTAACAAAGTTAGCGAGCATACCCTATGAGTTTAAAAGCTAATGCTAACTTGCGTGAAAAATAACATTGTTCCCCAGTTTCTGATTTGGGCATAACGTACTTAAGATATTTTTAGACGCATACTCAAATCATAATCCACATCAACAAAAGACAGTAGCTTTTTAATCTTAAGTGTTATGAAGTGAAACACGAGCATTTTTGATGATCGTTTCGGTTCAGTCCGCTAACGGGACAGAGCCCGTTATTGAAAACCAACCAATCTATTTCTTATGTTACTTTGAAAAGAAGTATTGTAAAGCTTTTGATTTAAAGACTTTAACAGAAACAGAGTTCTTCACCCCAAAACCTATTTTTCCTTCTAAGTGAACAATTTTATTGTTTGACACCTCTTGCTTTTCAAAATAAATCTTATCTGTTTTACAAAACACCGCCCTGCAGAACGGTTTTAAAGAGACTGGAGAGCCGCAGAATGAGTTATGAGTTGTTTCCTAATGGGCTGCTTGTTTCAGTCCGCCTGTTTCCTGAGGCCATGAACATGGGCCCAGCAGCATCTGTTAAGTTATCACGTGGGGACAGAAAGTGTGAAAAATACAACCTACAGCAAGAGCTGATGGGCACATGAAATATTCACAGCGGGCGTTCAGGGAGAAAATAACAGCTATTTAAGGCAGGGAGAATTCTCTATGTTATCAGACATATTGAAAACAAAAGAGAAATCATAGGCTGGAAATCACAGACTAGAGCTAGACTGCTCTGTGAAACTCATAGATAACAGATGCTTTTAGCAAGCCAATTCCAAAGCATTAAACACGCGGACCTAACCGCCATCTATAACAATAAATAAACCGCAGATAACAAATAAACTAGCACACACTTTGGACTGTAGTAACTGAATGCAGCAGAGATTCTTAAGTCATATGGAAAGAAAATCTGGAAATCTGGTTCATTGTTTAGTTGTTTATCTGTATTAAATTAGCAAAGCATCTGGCACAATTGACTAGATTATCCAAAATGAGAATTTCAACATATAAGGGATAACGTACATCTAGAAGTTTGTTATCGCAAAATAAATAATGATCAGGAAATTGCATTTCCAACAAATGCAAACCTTTGACGAGGAAAGTTTTAGTGGTTTTCTGTCAGTTTTAGCGGTTGTTATTTCAGAATCAGAATCAGAAGAGCTTTATTGCCAAGTGTGCTTGCACACAAGGAATTTTCTTTGGTGTTGGAAGCTTCTAGTACAGACATTCAACACAATGACAATACAATATAATACGATTTACAGTCTAAAAGATTCTAAATTGTGCATATATAAAATAAAGACTATTTTACAGAAAGTGGGGGATAATAACATATAAGAGACATTGCACAGGGTAGTATATAGTAGAATATACATATTAATATTAATTTGGGAATACAGAACATGGAATTTTGCAACTAGGCATGGGCCGAAAAGCGGGTTCAAGGTTATGTTTGGAAAAGCTCAAGAAGTTAAAGTCACTAAAATTTACTGTTATACCGTTCCCAAGGTATGAGCTCTTATTTAAGTCTCATCAAAGATGGAACGTGTAGGAATCAGGTTCTGTGCTACTTTTTGTTTATGCTTAATTTGTTGTTTACTCATCTGCATTTAATTTATACATGTATGCAAGCATGTAATGGCACTTTTCCACTGCATGGTACCGTCAGGTTTAGTACGACTCGGCTCAGTACAGCTCATTTCACTTCGGCTCACTTTGCTTTTCCACAGCAGTTTAATAGCGCTTCAAAGTGGGTGGGGATTAGACATGTGCCCGGTTAACCGCGGTTACCACTAAATTCTGCTGAAACCGAGCTGGCTGCGATAATGCAAGGTATCGATTATTTTATTGATGCGTAGCTTGTCCGTGAAGCACGGCTCTGGGATCAGTAGGAAATGCTGCTCGATCTAAAAGCAGTGCGAGTTTGAGTCGCTTATAACGTGTATTTAAAAAAGCAACACCCGTCAAACATGATCATTATAAATATACTTTATTATCATGAAAACACCTGAGGAGGCTTGAGGAACAGTGATAAAAACATGTCATTAGGCATTTCCTAGAACTACGTGTGTTATGGTCTTCTTCTGCAGTGCGTATTTGGAGTTTCTGCACGAGAGCGCCCTCTGGCTTTCAGATGCAGCAGCATTTTACCGTACTTCACTCACAAGTTGTGCATAAATCACGTGATAGATATTTTCGGTTAACCGGGCAGATGTCTAGTGGGGATTATAAACTTATAGTCATGGTTGTGCCTCCTCTACTGCCGTAGCATCATTGTGAATGCGACAAACACACGCACAACACAGGAGTAATGGAGCATATCGATTTGGATGGCAGCAAAACATTATACTGCTAAAATACCAGAGAGTTTGGGAAATCTTACAGCAAAGAGCAGACAACGATAATTTGGTTTGCTCGACGGTGTACGAGGGTAAGCTAATGTAGCATTTAGCATTGCGTTAAGGGTCTCAATCTCTATTTTACTGTCAGGAAGCATATAACGAAATGCCAATATTACGTATTAAAATGCGTATTCATGTGTTGCAAATCCAATGACGCTGGTAATGATTCTCTCTGCCCAATCAGTGATCTGTGTGTAAACACGTCACATTTTGATATCGGTACGGTACTCTTGGAACCCCAACCGAGGTGGTACTAAAAAAAGTATCAGGAACTATGTACTGTACCCAGTGGAAAACCCCCCAAAAGTGAGCTGTACCGCGCAGTACTATGCAGTGGAAAAGCGCCATAAGTTACTAGAAATGCATGTAAAAAAAATGACTAGAAAGGGGTGCCATGCTTTCAAAAGGTTTGGGAACCATTGATTTAACCTGACAGACAGTACATGTTTACTACTGTTCCAAATATTTTGCTTAAAAATAAAATATATTGTGTTCAATGTCATACCGCGAAACCAGAATGATTTGGCTTAAGGTTATCATAACGACAAAATCTCGGTCCACGCAGGCAACTGACCAATCAGAATTAATTCATCCTTTTTTATCACTTAGGGTCCTCAATGGGAATTTAACTTGACACGTGATAGGGCCCTGACAGGCCTTTTGTGACAATACAAAGGTTTATTTCAATGTATGTCAATATATCAGCAGAGAATGACATTATGTGAGCTGAAACATGTGCACTTGCCCTGTGGACATCAGGAGCTGGCGTGTATCTGCAACAGCCTATTAAGTTAATTGAGAAAATGACAGAGGCAGCAGCTTCTGACCACATTGTGACAGGGGTTAATAACAAATCCATGGCTTTCAGCTGGAGCTCAACCCATATGAACGCAGAGGGCAGTAAAGATATGGCCTTTATAGCGCTCTAATACAGCAAGCCGCAGTCGCACTGGACGCTGATAGATTCTTGGAACGGCCTCAACATTCGAGACGCAGATAATCAATTCATCATCCTCAGTGGGACAGACAGCTTTCATCACAATGCCAAACAGAGGCAATTCCTCCAACTCCCACATGACCCACGGAGATGCTGAAAGCATCGGAAAACATGTTGAGCTGCGAGTTTCATTCATAAAGCTTCACCTGCAGGACAGCGGGAGGTGAAGAAAGGAGCTCTGCCACATGAATAAGCTCAATAACAAAAGCCTGTTAGCACGCTGCTGAAAAAAAGAAATAACAGCTCAATATAACAGGCCTGTTTGTTTGCTGCGATGTGCATTCGCGAGACAACTACAGGAGGATAATACAGAATTTCCTTGATGAGCAAAGTGCTTTGTTTTGCGGTCTCTCTGACCTTGTCGGGAGACAGTAGCATTGGACATTAAAGTTTTTGTCTTTATTAGAATAAATAAACTTTCCTTTTCATCCGTCAGAGTTGGTGCAACTTTTGTTGTGGTAGGGAGGGATGCTCATTTCGGTTCATTTCCCTAACCGAGAACCGACACACGTTATCCGAACATTAACCGTTAACTGCTAAGATTTTAATATTAAATTGGAATTAAATAAACATACATGCTGCATGCCTGCGTCTCGTTTCGAAGGCAACAAGAATTTTAACATGCAAACGGCAGCATAACGAATAGATCAACAACAGCACCTGCATTCACATATTATCACATTTTCACGAACCTGCACCATTTTGGACAGTTGAGAAAAGCTTAAATAATTTAAATCCTATTCATAAAATAAACAGGCGAGAAAATACAGAAGAACCGGCAAAGTTTATTTCCGCTAGAAAGTTTTTTCATCAAATAAAAATAGCAGGCCTACTTGATTCCAAAGCTTGGCTAGTTGTTATTTATATAGTTATTTAAGTTATTGTTATTTAATAAAGTACCATGTTTACGTGTTGTGGGGACAGTCTGGAGCCTGTTGACAATTAGACCTGAGGCAAAAAACACCCTTTCAGATGGCACGGCTGTCCCGGGAATGCAGAGATAACACCTCAGGAAGCACGTTTCATTTGCTTTCCACCAGCCAGGATTAATATCCGAAGAGGGCATAAATGTGTCTTAGCTAGACAGATATAAATCCGATCTGCTATACCCATGCAAAATACAAACATTATTAATTACTTATTCATATTTCACATTTGTATTTTTACGTCACGTCTAAAAGAAGGCAGGGAAACTACGGGTCGCGCCGTTTTCTCCTCCTTTCCAAAGCGCACGGGAAGCTGCCAATGCTGCTGAGCATCCATGATAAGTTTATCAGGGCTCTAGACTGCGACCAAAATGCTCGCAAATGTGACCATTTTTTTATAACGTGCGAGGTAAAATTTCAGAGGGTCGCATTGGTGCCAGTGCGTAAAACAAATTTTTGCCCCGCCAAAGATTTATTTGAACATTTAATGTGATGACGTGCTTGTGATTAGTCCAGGAAAGAGCGAGCAGAGAGCTCGTGCACTCCCTCCGTCTCCAAACTAAAGTGTGTGTTTGACTTCATTCTGTGAAGCATCGCAGGACAGAGCGCTCCATATGCTTTTAAAACGCTCTCACGGAACATTGATGTCATATTCCGATCATTCTGTGCAGCACTTAATGAAGTCAAATACGTCGGATTATGAACTGTCTCTCTCATTTCATAGCCAATATATAACTTGAATATAAAACTAAATAATAACAACTGTATAAAATAACAAATACAACGTTTCTTTTCATTTATTTTGGATTTATTGGGCTCGCAAGTGTTAAAGCGCAAATATGAAGTGGTCTATAGCCGACTATTTTAAAAGACAGAGTGACAAATTAACAGAACAATTCATCAACTGAGGTTATTATGCAAGGTCTTTATCAGAATCAGAACCAGAAAGAGCTTTATTGCCAAGTGTGCTTGGACACATAAGGAATTTGTCTTAGTGACAGAAGCTTCCAGTGCACATACAGGTTAAAAAAGTGACAAGGCACAGGTAACAAAATGTAAAAAATAAATATGTGAGAGACAATACACATTTGGCAAAAAGGACAATATTAGACAAAAGGACAATAGTATATTGTATGTACAGATGTGCTATATACAAATTACACTGCGTTATATACAAGTTATGCAGGGGAATGTGGATAGCTTAATATTATAAAAATTACTGTATGATTACTATAATAAAGGGTGCGACCAAATAGTAAGTTGGTGCAACGAACTGAGAAAGTGGGTCGCATCAGTGCGACCAGTGGGAAAAATGGGTCTAGAGCCCTCTTTATGTAAAGGATAAATTGATTGCTAGCACCGAAATTCCCTTGCAGTAGCTCCACTATTAGCTTTGCTTTGCTAAGCTTCATGTCACTGCGGTTTAGACCAGAGCATGTGAGCGGAGCGTGCAAAATATAGTCGGAGCGTGGAGCGGGTTTTTATCGGAGCGAACGCTCGGTCTCGCTCCGGTTCCGCTCCGATACCGCTCACACCACGAGTCTAGGGCATGCACAAATCCACCCAGAATTCACCTGTGCCTTCAACAATTAACAAAACTGTCAGCCTACACTTCAAAAATCGTTCGTTGTGAAGGAGAGATGTCTGATGTAAACACAAGCATAGCAGTGGCGATCCGTGACTCCTCTTCAGGGGAAGCAGTAATGCGAAGCTCGGCAAAACATGTATTTAGCCCGTCATGTGTGTGGCGCATCATATCAAAATATGTGCCTGCTGCAGACGCGTCGAAAGGGTTTTTAATAAAAGAGACGCTCACGTTTGCTAGACACTCGCTTAGTCTCATGTGTAATCAGAGTAAAGTGTTAACGCAGTGTCTGAACGCGAGCATCTCTTTTATCATAAACCCTTTCGACGCGTCTGCAGCAGGCACGTATTTTGACATGATGCGTGATGCACATAGGTTCACGTGAAGCGCTGAACACGTATTTTGAATTCCAGCTTCCCCTGAAGAGGAGGCACCGATCGCCACTGAAGCATAGACTAGAATGACGCCGATCAGTTCCGGTAGCCGCGTCAGAGCCGTAACGTGCCTCAGATGCGTGCGGTATAAACGAGGGGTTGAAAACGGCAGGTGTTAGGCATGTAGAGGAATTTTAAATTTGAGCGTGCGTGGAGCGATTTCACCGAGGTGGGATGAAATTGTAGGTGAGCGGGAAGCGGAGCGGTCTGGTGCGACTTTGAGGGAGCGAACACCCACGTGAGCGGGGAGCGGAAATTCTGACCGCTGAGCTCCGCTCACATGCTCTGCACCCCGGGAAAACAGAGAATGTAATGACGCGTTGTGAGCGTGATTGTCGCGCGTCTACATATAAAATGACGAACTTGAGCTTGAGCAAGGCTGCCAGTGATGCACTCCATTTGGAGGAGTAAAGCCATGACAAATGTGGCCTCAACAATCAGATGGCTTACACTTGTCCAGTTTCGTCAAGTGGTTTGTGTGATCGGTATCTCGAAAACGTTTCGGAGGGCATTTACACCTGGTCACACGCATCTGCACGCTCCCTGAGTTAACAAATGTTCAGGGTTTTTCCTGCATAGAGAAATTGGAGGTGGCCGCCTCCGTTTAATGTCGTGCCGCCTCAGACTCTTGCCAAAATTATGTCGGGTGTCATCACAAGAAATGCTGCATGCATTTAACAGATTGCCATTTGTAACTGCAGTTGCGGCATTATGCCACAGTGGGGGCGCTGTTTCGTTATCAGCACACTGAGGCGCTAAAAAGAGTTGCAGAACAAGAGCTGGCTGTGTTTCAAGGCTGTTTGTTTTGCATCAAAGTACGTTTAATGTCTTAAATTAACATGCCGTACATCATTGTAATGTCTTTAGCTGTGCATATACTGTACACAGCGAGTTCGCCAGTATGAACGCATATTGCATTCAGAATGACTCGCACACGAATGACTCATTTGAACCGATTCATTTAAGCTATTGAACTTTTCATTCACTAGACTCTAGAGAATATAAGAGATCATTAAATCATTTAAAGTGAACCACAGATAATGCAAGATGTGAATGAGCTTTGCTCATTTAGTAAGACTGGTTAATTCGGTTATTTCATTTTCATCTCATTTTATTAGAACTTTTAATATGTCAAAGTCACTTTGGTTAAGCCACTTAAAGGTATGGTAGGCCTTCGTGTGTGTGTGTGTGTGTGTGTGTGTACAAGATCGGGATGGCGCCACCTCCGCCTCATTTTGAGCCAGGAAAAACCCTGATGTTTAGCATGAACATCCCTTATATGTGGCATTTTAAAAGAATTCTTATAATTGTTTTACTTATGTATCTACCTTATCTCAACTTCTGTTAAGCATGTAGGCTAAATGTATGGGCTTTACTAGAAGGCCAAAATGTCCTGCAGGTTTGTTTGTTTTTATTGCACCAATGATTATGACCAAAACAGAACACAATTTAAGAGGAAATTGCACAGAATTTAACAGAACAAACCAAAAAAAGAGTACATAAAACAAATTCAATGTTTCTTATGGTTTCTAAGTCATTACAGATAATAATTCAAAACAGCATTATTCGTAATAACAATGAATTTAATGTTGTCCTGATTTTTTGCACAATATTATCCCCCTTCATAGCAAAGAGGGAAGTGAAAATAATGTTTCCAACAAAGCTTGGGTCATCTCAATTTCAACTATGGAATTTGTTTACAAAGTTACTGCTAGAGTCACTTTTAGGAGCAACCAAGAGCCATTGTTCCTGTCAAAGTCAATCTTAATGCTAGTTGACATTTCATCTTTCTTGCATTGAAACCTCACAGTTGACAATAGTCTCTATTATACGAGTAAAGGCACCTAAGCAGCATGTCTGTGTGGAATAATGGACAGGTGTGGCACTACAGCCTGCTGAGCAGGAACAGGAGGGGAACTCCGCTCCCTCTGTTCCTCCTGCATACCAATCCCTAAAAATACCTAATTATGACATTACAATTATTACAACTGTCATGAAAGTGGGAACAGCAGATGGGTGGCACTCCTAAGTCTTCTGAATGTCACCAAACCAGTACAATGTTCCCTTTCTCAATGGACCTGCCAATGTTCACCTTATCAACTTCAAAATCACAACACAAACTTGAAAATCATAATCTGAAACAGCAAAATATTGTGGGTTTTTTTCAGATCTGTTATTGTGGTATTGTTTTATCATATTTAGACTTATCTGACCCCTAAACAGCATGAAAGCTAAGTGAATTGTGGTTAGGCACTTTACATATTGGCAGGGCCGTACGTTAACTTTTTTTGCACATAAAGGCTTAAAGTGTTGTAGCACAGGCTAAATAGTTATAGTATAAAAAATAGTATAAAAAGTGCATTTCATAACATAAATAGGCAGGTAAATGACACAGGACATTAATGTTACATACCGATGGATAAATTAGGGCCATATCATTTTTAGTTTTTCCAAATTCATTTTTTCCTTTTTAATTGTTCCGAGTTCTGTATTTTCAATGTTTTGTTATACAATAGTAAGAACATTTGTCCATAAAAACTGTAGTATACAATAGTAATTATAATATAGTAAGTATTTCATTATAGTGAAATTCTTGGGTACTAGTTTTGATTAACCTTACTATAGTAAATATTAAAGTATACTATAGTATTCACTAGTTTCTAAAATTACTACAAGTAAATATTCTTTTTCATCTGGTTCAAATTAAGTCTAAAAGTAAGACTTTTATTTTGGCGGGTCGTCGCAAAGACGCTTGAGGTTCAGTGTGTTTGACGGTGGCTTCACTCAAACAGTGAAACGCTTGTAAAATATACTCAGAACAGCTCTGTGGATGAAGTTCATGTGCTCATGTCTTCGTATAGTGAGATACGGACAAATCCACGAGTGTTACGCTTGTAACATGTTAAAGTGTACAACTCATTCACTCGTACACATGCAGAACAAGCAGAGGACATATTTAAATAGTAGAATTCTGCTTACGCGATTCCTTCCACGGTTTCCCACATCGCGCAGATCAGGGCTCTAGATCAATGGACTCAATGCAGGCGGATAACAAGTTTTAATCGCAAGAACTAAATATAAACAAAACAAGCGGCTCTGTCTAATGCATCTGCCAAACTGTATCGCACGCTTGCTACACGATTACATTTTTCGTAGCACGTATGTCGCACTGTACAGCCCTGCATATTGGTCCTGTCCAAGTTGGCGATTCTTGACCAACACAACCTGCAAATCATTAATGTCGGCATTTTAGCAAAACGTTTCACAAACATTTGACAGAGTTTCAATGGTAAATGTTTGCAATAAAAATGTTTGCAAAGGATATTTGAAGTCTTGAGACTGGTGGCTGGATTCCTGTACAGCTCCGTTCTTAACCAAACAGCTCAAGGTTCAAAGTGACCTCTGGCGGGACAGGGCCAGATGATGATTTGCCTCATTCAAACCCACATGCAAAAACAGGACTCATGTAAATAGTTTTCTTTTAGCTTCCTGGTAATCTGATGTCAGGATAAAGGTGCTATATATAAGATAAAAATATCATCATAATCAGTTCTCCTAGGCCACGTACACACTGCAACGTTTCGGGAGTGACAACTGCATCTAAATGTGGGAATGAATTTACTGCACAATCGTTCCATGTTTGTACGGAGCGGGAGTCACTCCCGCAATTTGCGAGTTGTAACTATAGCAACGTGTTGACCGCAGCAGTAAGGAAACATTAATCCCTAGAGTTTAACCTGCTTGGTATGTTGTTTTCTGGTAAAGATTGGTTATGTTCCACATTTTGAGCTAAAGTAACGCTAAGAGAGATGCGGCGTTTTCTTTGTCATCGGAAGGCTGCTTCAGCTGCCATGTTCTCTTATTTATAAACGTTTCGTGTTTGTTGTTTGGTCATCATTCATAAAGCTACAGTATAGATACTAATAGTTAACAAAGCTGACAGCTGGGTGTAGCGTTTTTTTATCTTATAAAATATAAAATATGTCGATTTTTTTGGTTCATTTTGGGCTTACCCCTGTTTGCTGATTTTTCAACTTAAATATCTGGCAACACTGTCACTTGCACATACACACTGGTCTGAGCAAATAGCACAATAAATACACAAAACTTTTGCAATGTCCTCGCTGGCAGGATGAACACACAATGTTACCTGAAACATGCAAAGTTTGGAGCTAATTTATTTTATTAAACAGTTGAAGCTCCTTGGGTGTGGTCAGAGCCATTGAGAGAGAGAGTTCTGCCATTGGAAGTCCAAAACGCTGGAGCGTCACGTGATTCATGGAGCCTTCAGATAGTTCCAGGAAGTTATGTTTTCTCTTTAAATGCTTTATTTCTTTCATTTTTTAAAAGTTAAAAGTTTATCTCAGTTGGTCTGTTTTTGACAGCTCCATGCATAACTAGTAACTTCCGGGAACTATTGAGAGCCTCCATGAACCGCCATTGCTGTGAATAAACTTTTCCATTGGAGTCAACGGTGTTGGGTGAACTGGCTCAGAAAACCGCAGAACAGAGGCTGGAACTGTATTCAGCATAATACCGGTTAATAACACATAGCCTATATAATCCAAATTATTGACGGATTGTTGACTAGTTACATGACAATTTAGAGGTAATGACCTACAACAACATCTAGTAGACAAAAATAATTCATTAAACAGGGGAGGGTAAATAATAGCTTAATTGTTAATAATTACTGCTGGAAGGTATTTTTGTAAACAGATTTTTACCAAAATGCATTTGCATCATCAGTCAACAATGTCACAAAACTCCCTGCGTGCTTCAAAAATGTTAATTGTTTGTTTTAAGTATGGCGATATGTATAAAAATAAAAATGATCAAAATATATGAATAAATTCTTAAATACTAATCAGTTCTCAGTCAAAATCAGTCAAAACTAAGCACTGTGTTTCAACATTATTGTTTGGCTGAAACAACAAACTGCCAGAGTAAATACATATCAAGATATAAATTGGATGTTGTCAAAAGTTTGCTAGATTTTTACGATTTCCATAAAAGGCTAATTGAGGTTGTTAATCAATGCAAGTTCATCGATTTGTTTTGCAATGTATGATGAATGAGGCTTTTAGACTACCAGTGTACATTAACACAACAAAGTAAACAGCAAACACAAGGTGAGTACGTTTACAGTCCCGACACTGGATTAAATTTACAGCATCGTACCGAAAGTAAACAGCCCTCTCTGGACAAACAGCATAATGTACAGCATGTGTCAATCAGACACGAGCCAGTAGAGTTGGTCATCTCGTAACCCGGACTGTTGACTGTTGGTCCTGTCTCAGTGATAGCTATGGCTGTGGGGGTTGGCTGTGTGTGATCAGGTGATGCTGTAATTACCAAACTCAACCAGGCATGACCAGTGACTGCATGCACAGCAACCACAACACAGCCACAGCTAAAAACACGCCACTAGCACATAAAGATAGAAAAATCCAGTCCGATTCAGTAAACGGTGTATGCCACCAACAAACACAGAGGAACTAACTGCAACAATATATTGTTTAAAAGTAAGAAGGTGAAGTTACTAATTCCTGCACCACCAAACTAGAGAAGAGTCAGGATGGTCAACACAATCGCACAGGAATTCGTAGCTATATTACGAGGTGTTCATATTAATTTGTATGATCTTATTTGTACGATTTGCTTTTGTGCTAGTATCGTTAGGGTTAGTAAGTCTTCAGTATTACATTTTCCAAATTATCGTACGTTTTGTACGATTCACGTCGTTCAAATTTATATGATTTAGTCACTTCGTAAAATAGTTATGAATTCCCTCGAGATCAGGTGAGGGTTAGCTAGTCAAGCTGGGCGGGANATGACCAGTGACTGCATGCACAGCAACCACAACACAGCCACAGCTAAAAACACGCCACTAGCACATAAAGATAGAAAAATCCAGTCCGATTCAGTAAACGGTGTATGCCGCCACCAACAAACACAGAGGAACTAACTGCAACAATATATTGTTTAAAAGTAAGAAGGTGAAGTTACTAATTCCTGCACCACCAAACTAGAGAAGAGTCAGGATAGTCAACACAATCGCACAGGAATTCGTAGCTATATTACGAGGTGTTCATATTAATTTGTATGATCTTATTTGTACGATTTGCTTTTGTGCTAGTATCGTTAGGGTTAGTAAGTCTTCAGAATTACATTTTCCAAATTATCGTACGTTTTGTACGATTCACGTCGTTCAAATTTATATGATTTAGTCACTTCGTAAAATAGTTATGAATTCCCTCGAGATCAGGTGAGGGTTAGCTAGTCAAGCTGGGCGGGAACTAGCTTATATAATTGTTGTTTTGAAAGAGAGTTTTTTGGCGTGCTCTGCTTTAGCATGCAAACAGTCAAACGATAACTGTTATCGAGATAAAACTGTAAGGTACACGGATAAAAAATAAAAGGTTATTTTGCACAAATATTCATTAAATATCTATCAGGGTCCTATACCAACTATTTGACTAGTCATATCATTTTTTTTTATGTACGCTATGAGCTTATATGCTAAATTAGTAGGCTACATCATGGAGGTCTGCTGGCAACAGCATAGAAAAGTTGACACTTAAGCAAGTAAAAGAACACGTGTGAAGATTTTGCTTGAACAAATTTGTCAATGCGTGATTTAGCCTACTAACAGGACCAAGTTTAAAATGACAATTATAAAACAGTCAATTCTGGTGCTTGATTCTGATTGGTTGAGCAGAGTTCTAAGCCGTTATAAAATACCCCTGTAACCCACTGCTTCTTGGGGCTTATTGCTTTATTACTAAGCACACTTATATAAAATCATATTGAAAATCACAAGCAGTTTTGACCTGGTATAGCACCACTGGTATTTAAATAAATCTGTGAAAAATCAGATAAAATTGGCCTCTAATGTCCTTTCTCTTTAGTGTCCATCACTCATCCCCATTTCCTGTCTACACAGGAAACAGCCGGTAAGAGGAAATCCTTCTTTCCTTTTATGAAAACACTGCACCATGTCACATTGCAGCCGGGTGAGAGTACATGGAGATCCTAAAAACAGCTGATGGCAAAACAGACCGGTTTTATTCAGCTCCAAACTTACAGACTAGTAAAAACACCAGGAAGTTCCAGACAGGTCCCTTTGTGACCTGTGACCTCTGCTCACTTGTCTTGACATTGAACCAGAAATGAGTCAGCATGAAAAGGACTGATAAACTACTCACACAAAGTCTGAACTCAACCAGACTCCTTTGAATGTCATTGAGATATGCCTTATAATAAAAGGCTAGAATAAATAGGCTTCTCAGTACAGTTTCAAGGGTGAAAAGACTAAACAAACAAACATTTTGGGCATCATGGCAGCTTCTGATGTGCAAAATTCTGGCAGAATTGGGTTTTTTAAACACAACCACGGCCCGGATTAAATTTAGGGCAATTAATAAAATAAGTACAATTTATAAAAACCATCACACATAATATACATGGCATAACTAACTAGTACAACCCAAAATAAAATTCATGAGTTTGAGACAGAGATCCATATGCACCGAAACAACACTAACATTATGTGAATAAACGATCACGTAACAGTTTGCACTGTCAAGTCTAATATTTTGAATAAATTAACACATCATTTAGTTTTCTTACTTACTCACGCATGTCAGTTAGTTTATATATATATATATATATATATATATATATATATATGCACATATAGTAGCCTGTTTGCTGCTATGCACATTGACATAAGTAAGGTCTATTGCTAGATTAATAATAAAATAAATGTAATGTTTATTCTATATTTGCGATCTATAGTTATACTCTGCATATCAGTCTGTTGATATATATTGTGTGTAACGTTATATTCAAACATATACTAGTCTGTCAGGTCTGCTATTATATATTCTGTGTATATTCACTCATATTCGTGTTTCAGATCTGTTATATATTCACACATTCACCAATGAGATTACATATTATGTCTACACAAAAATTAGTCCGTCAGGTCTGCTGTTCTATATTTTCTATTTATTCGCATACATACAGTACATAACAGTCTGTCAGGTCAATTGCCATATATTATATGCATATTCACAAATATATCAGTCTGTTGTTATATATTCTGTCAATATATTTACACGTACACAGAGACATCTGTCTGTCAGTCTGTTGTTGATGTAGCCTGATAAGCTAGCTAACGCTAGTAATTCAATTTATACATTATCGATCACAAATAACGCCAGGCACATATTACAGGCCGTTGTTTAGACAGCACACGAACGTCTCTAAAACATTTAAATCCCCGACAGGGATGATTTTTATTAGGTCGAACCCGCGCAGAAGGTGATGTGTTTCTGAACGCTTCAGTCCTGTCAGAGACTCACTCACCTAACAGCGCGCGCAGATGCTTCAAGCGCGTGAAAACATCCTTCTTTGGGTCCAGAACTTTCTGTGTAGATTTCTTGACGTCTCCATAACCCCTTCGAGTGAACATTCCGCTGTAAAAGGCGATTTTGTGGCCGGGTTTTACCTTCCTGTCACCATTCAGACCCGTGTGTCTCTGTGTGTGTATGTGTATGAAGAATAGCAGCTGCCTCACTGACTGACTGACTGACCGACCGACCGGGGCGCCAGATGCTCGTGAAATAATCCCCACCGTCATCGAAGGCAATCTCCCGCGCTTAGTTTATAACAATCACATCAACTATTGCGTAATTAAGACAATATTGTTGTCAACAAAAATCTCACTTACAAAATAATGAACTTTAATGTGACAAAAAACGACTGAATAACTAAAAGCAGGTTTGGTTTCGGATTGCACCGAATCGATATGTCTTCATCGAAGGATAATATGTATTATGGTCAACATAGTATATTTAAAATATATTATGTGTATAATTAAATTATGTCAGTTTCACATATTTAAATATTGACAATGGATTTGTACAGAAACACATAAACGGTTTTGGCACAAAATATGGCAACACGTGTTACCGTTTGTGGGTGTGTAATTACGGAAGCAACCATAAAAGATTCAGATGTTGATGATGATAAAAATGATGATGATTATTAATATTAATATCCCTATTATTGTTTTATACACAATTTTAAACATTATCCAGTGGACATCTTTAAATTTATAGCCTATGTTTTTATCATTTATTTTATCTTTTTAATTATGTTTCACATTTTCTTGTCGTAATGTGCCATAATGTAACACTGCAATTCTACTTTCATAATAAAAGCAAGCTCTGATTACGTCAAGGCGTTTGCTTACGCTCTCAAATGACATTTATCAGGTGTGGTGTTACATAGATTGTTCTACATCGCCACCTGGTGTTTTATGTTTAAACTGCGCTCATCCACATTTACTCGCACTACGCACGCAGTCGCTCCAGGTGTAATAATACATTTATTATTATGTTAAATGTACACTAACGTTTGTTTATTTTACTCATTCGTTATTTGTATTTTTTCTTCATTTTACAACGATAGCAAACTCATCAAATCTATGGAATAACACAAAACTATGTTGTTTGTCAGTGGAGTAAAACTGAATAATTAGCAAACCTGTGAATAATTGGCAGAAATGTTCTTTTGTCATTTTATCTTGAGGTCTCACCCTGAGATGCTTTTAAACAGCGTTGAAGGAGATCATATGTATTTTGAGCTCTTAGTGGCTGCTTTTTTATTATTCAGTCCAAGTCATCCATTTCAAACACATTTACATCTAATAAAATTGTAGTTTTCTAATTAAATAAACTAATTGGTTGCACGATTATTTTTGCATCCACAAAACTAATTTCTGACATTCAAGCAGAATTAAGCCTTTGTGAGAAATGTTTCACTGAAGAGACCTTTTATTTTTATTTTCTTCTACTGAAATACATGACATGTTTTAGTAAAATATTCTAGGATAATGTTCTGCACAAACTTATATGCCAATTTAGTTACTACAGCAAAAGAGGGACAAACTTGTGATGCTGAAAATGAAGTAAATATCGAAAAAAATGTGTTGCGTTAGAAAAATGCATTTCCACGAATGGTGTCAAACATTGGACATTGTATAGCCAGGAAAAAAGAAAGAGACCACTCCAAAATTATTTTCAGTTTTTCTGAAATGATTATTTCTATGTTTAAAGTTATAGTTCGCCCCAAAATGAAAATTTTGTTATCATTTACCCACCCTCTTGTCATTTCAAACCTGTATGACTTTTTTTCATTTGCAGAACAACATTTCAAAATGAAATGCCAAAATGTATTCGTTTTTGGGTGAAGTATCCCTTTAAGTGAAATGATCATTTTTGTTTAATTCTGTGAACAAGAACAACATTTCTTTGTAATTCCAAATGTAAATATTGTTTTAATTTGCATTTATTTGCAAAAAAAATCAAATGGGACAAACTGCTCAAAATAAGATGCAATGTTTGCAAACTATACTGCAAAGGAAGCAATTACATACAGTCGTGTTTAAAGAACACGTACTAATGTTTCACGTGTACAGTATTTTAATGTATGATGGGTTAAGCTTTATTAAGCTTATTTCTTTTCACAAGTTTCATGCGTCTTAATATTATCTCAGTATTTCACATTGCTGTTGGGTCATTCCTGAGGTTTGTTTCTGTTGAAATTCAAAAGACACTGGACTGGAATTAGCACAATACATGCAGAAATGCAGATTAAAGGCAAAACTAGAGTGCTCTCTCAATTTTTTCCACTGCTGTCTGAAAAAACTGTCAGCTGGTCAATAATGCAAACAACAGGCCTTGAAAGATTGATCAGATCTCATGACCTAATTGGTTTATTTTGCAATAATGAATGGCTGACTGCTTGTCTAATAAATAAAAGTTGTTTTAATCATGGGAAAAAGGCAATGAAAAGACATGAAACCAGTACAATTACTGTATTAAACAAACTCGAACAGTTACACATAAATAAAATGGCATGATTGTGAAAATCTAAACCAAATATTCATGTACTAAATATAACAATCTCTCTTTTTTAACACACCTGCAGACGCATCAGTACATGGACAGAAGCTGAATGTTGGTCTCTGTGTGTGTTGTGTGTTACTGGCTTGTGTCTGAGTCCCTCTGTGCTCACAGCTGGATGCTGCACCGTTGAAGGGCATCGGGTCATTGGCACACACGACCAGCCGCCAATCATTTCAGCTGCTTACAGAAATCACAGAAGCACCTCCTGTGGTGTCAGTGAACTAAAGCTTGCTCTGTTATGTCAAGGTCGCCTTATTAGCCAGGCAGCAAATTAACATTTTGTGCAACGTGAGAATGTTCTGGCAAAGCTGAAATGTCATGTAAAATGAGATTCATATGTTTTTCTTTACTTCTTTATCTACAACTACAATAAATAAATTGGTTATTAAACCTCTAAATTAATAAAAGGTTAATTGCTTGAATACCTAAAACCTATGGAAATATATATTATATAAATTATAATGTAATATATAATATGTTATCAGATTATGTATCATGTGTTAGCAAAATGGTGTGCAAACAGATCAAATTATAATGGGCAGCTTTCTTACTAACTATTATACTAAAACATACTTATATGTACTGTAGTACATAAATGCTCACCTCTTGTTTTTTAACTAGTTTTACTGATGTTCATTTCTATATGTGTAATAAGACTATGCACGAAAAGTGTATCCATTACCCATTACAATCGTATACAATTCAATATGAAAGTAAAACTATTATTAACCAGATTATACACTAAGGCCCGGTTTCACAGACACGGTTTAGTTTAATCCAGGACTATGCCTTAGTTGAATTAATGACCTTAGAAGAAAACATTACCGGTTTGCATCTTGAGACAAAACAATGGCACTAATATATTTTAAGATATTTCTGGGCAAGTTATATTCCGTTAAAACAGGTCACATGTTCATTTTAGTCTGGGACTATCCTTAAGCCTCGTCTGTGAAACCGGGCCTAAGTGACATTTGTAAGTGAAGGTTAACACAGACAGCAGATGGCGTCGTTGAGCAAAAAAATGTGATAGAATGTCTTAAAAATCCAAAATGATCAAAATCAAAAAATGATTTAAATTTGAGTATTAAAATTGTTAAAATTAGTATTACGTTTTATTGGCCAATTTGAAATATTTTTTGCCACTTTGAATTGAAAATGAATTATACAATACAGTTATTATATCACTATATCGCTATGTTCTAATGTAATAGAATGCATTCATCATGTGTTTTAACTGTTAACAAATTAGTTGGATAAATTATAAGTGATTCGTTGATCCAGTTTACTACTGGGATGAATAATTCTGGAGGCCACAGGGTGGCGAGATGACTCCATGAATAAATCTACTCCTTCAGCTTCAATAAACACATTGGTGAAAGGCTTGAAGCACTTGTCTTTCCTAAATTCACATGGAGAGCTTGGAAATGCTTGACTTTTCTCTTTGTGTGGTTGTTTTCTCCTTCATGTGCGTTAAAGTGTCATTAAAACTTTAAACACATCCGGCGAAGATTAAAAAGACAATGAGCCCGTAGCCTACTATTCATAAAACAACACGCTATAAATGTATCTTAAACACAATATCACGTCCATGAATGTGAACTTTTTACCTTCTGTATTAGTGTGCACTCCTTATACTGCAAGAAACTGATGTTGATTTGCTACACACGACAGCATTGCAAGCTTTTATTTAGATGACATTTCATACACCCAATAGCCTACGTTTTTTCTTAACCTTAACCTTTTTCTTATAATAATATACATTATTATGTCTTATAAATGATAAAACATTCAAAACAATGATTTCTAAAGAAAAATGTGCATTTGTAAACAAAACGTATATTAAATGGATCCTTTTTCCTTTAACAACCACATTTCTTTTCTTCTCCACACCGTGTTGGTTTTAACCATTTTTAAGAAGACTGTCCTCCAGGGGGCGTTTTCAAGTTCATGTTTCAAAGAGAAGAGCGATAAGACATTTAAGTTGCAATTGGTGAGAAGAAATTAACGTCAAAATGCATTAATACAATAGCTTTTTTAGAGCTGCTATTTAATTGTTTTGATTGAATTGTTTAATTGTCAAATATACAGGCAAAAGTGCATTTTGTGATATACATCGAGGTCATGAAAAATGTTAAAAATGTCATAAAAAAATACAATTCAATTTAATTGACTCATAAAAAATAATTATTTAAATAAAAATGATAATTTAATGAATGAAATATAATATTTAAACAATTACAGTAGGCTAGCCTAATATTTGAAATAGAATAACATTTGTATAATTCTAGTAAGGTTACGTTCAATGCTGAATTATGCCTACTTAGAAACCCATGCACACACTCAATTAAAAACCACAGCCCCCCCAAAAAACAAGATGTATCTGAGCAGATAATCTAGTGTGAAATGAATGAGCATTAGAGAGGGGAATTCTTATAATGGAGTGAAGGTGTTTTGGAGCGTATACATGGCAGGGGTCTCCGTGTTGAACGTGTAATAAAAGCAGCACAGCAAACAGATCTTCAGTTTCTCTTCCTCTATAATCTGATTCCAATTAAACTTGTCATCAGACACTTAGGGAGTGAGATAGCAGATGTGTAATCCAAACATCTCCATCTTAATTGAGTTCATTTCAATGTAACATTAAATGCCTTATCGGTACTTATCTTTTAACATCGCAGTTGGACACGATTTGAACCGTACATCAGTTAAGGCGGGAAATGACGTGGCCGTTCATTTATTCATCTTGGAAACGAATAGACTTGCACGTAAACTATAGCAGCCTCGCAACATTCATCTGACAAACAGATGCTACCGTGGTTCTCAACAAGACGGCTTGATTTCCAGTGTCCTTCAGTCGTGAAGTTATCCAATTGTTCTCATGCTTACTTTCTCGTTTAACAATAGAGAAAAAAGTATTTGCTGTTCTTAGTTAGGCTTAATTTTGAGAAATGTTCAGACAATGGAAGTCAATTGGGTTTAATGTTGTTTGGTTATCAACGTTCTTCAAAATATCGTCTATTCTGTTCTGCAGGAGAAAAAACGTATAGAGCACGTAGTGAGTAAATGATAAAAGAATCTCAGAATCTTAGTCAAGATTAACAAATGCTGTAAAAATATCACGTCTATTTTTAGGTTATTAACACCATTAAATAATGTTAAGAAACATTACAATAACGTGTTACCCAACAAGCAACATAAAGGCACCCGTACAAATGAATAATACACTTTAATATATAGATACAGAAATCAGCAGTCGGTTTGATAAGGAAACGTAACCTCCGAGGTAATTCCACCCTGTTTCATCATCACACAATCACATCCCTTCATTCCCCCACCTTCAAAAAAACCCATTTTCCATACCGTCTCTCCAACACTGATTGGTGCTCTGGCAGTTTGAATACTAATGCCCGCTGTGTCCGTCCAACCCCATGCACACAATCCCCAACAGCAGCTGAACATTAATAGCGTGTTTGTGAGAAAATGTACATAGGAATTTCTTTTACAGGAAGAGCATAACATACTGTGATTCAATCGGATTGATTCTACTGGATATGTTGATAGCGTGTAAGGGTAAATGCCAATACCCGTGAAGCATCTGAACCTAACCATTAACCGAGATGTAGACCACAATCAAAGAAATTCACCCGATTTGTGGCTTTAATTTGATTCTTTCTGTATCACTAGACATAAAACCATTAGGCTGTCCAATACAGCCTCCAATATTTTCCTGCTCCCGGTCAACAAAACATACACATTTAAGTGGCTCTTTAGGGACCTATTTAGATGGCCAAGAACAACTGGCTTTTCAGCCTCAGATTAACCCTGTTAGCCCAGCAAGTTTCATTGCTAGTTTTTAAGGGATTGTTTTCAAACTTGTAGCCACGGGGGTGTGAAATAACAAGCGCCGGAGGGATTTCAGACCGGCCGCCGTCACACCAACACAGTCCTCTGAAAGTCCGGCGCGGACAGTGTTTTGAAACGCTTTCACCTTCTCTCAGTCACTTCAGTGAGAATGCTAGAGAGCCCAGCATCGTCATTATCTTTCCTCCCTGTCTGCGGCCGAGCTCGCCGACCCACCCCCCTTTTTAAGGTTTGTTTTATTAGTATCTTCTCATCGCGGTTTATCGTGTACCAAGTGCGGACCGAAAGCCTCTTTTCTGACGTGTTGACAGAAAACCGATAGCTGCTTTCCTACGAGCGGCTAATTAACGAAACACTTGTGTCACGTCGGGTCCACAGGTAGTGGCTTTGTGTCAGAAGATCGTATCGGCTCACTGAACTACAGATTAAAGTGTCAAGAGGTGAGAAGTAAACACACGTGCAAGATAACGTATTCATTTTCTCCGCTTTAACACAAGATTTGACTGGAAAGTTCTCTGGCTGAAGATTCGGCGGAAAAAAAACTGAGGGAAACGGCCAATCCGGAAAACACCCCACCAGGAGTGACACTTGCAAATTTCCAGTGCGGACAAGGTGGCTGTACAAACGCTTGATAGATGGCAGGGAATAAAAGGGCTTCTCCTGACAATCTTTCAGCAAATGTCAGCCTTTCATGGTGTTGAGAAGGCCCATTTCATATCTATTACAGCAGGCTTTCCACGCCCGATATTGCCGATTTTAGCGCTCGCCGCGCCGCAAATCCTCTGCCAATCTTCCCCGCAAGAATCTCTGCCAGCCTCCCCGACGCATTCCTCCCCTCTGTACCTCCCTTGCTCGCGTCTTTGATGTGACAGAACAAACCGCGACCTATTAGGATTAAGGCTTTGAAAAGATCTTTGATGCTGCTCAAGGTTCCTTTAAACTGACAATATGAGCTGTGCGGAGGCAGCCTTTGAATGAGGAGATTGGTCGTCCTCGTCGAGGTCTACGCCAGTCCCCCACCTTCCCTCGCAATCCCCGAACGACACCCCTGAACCTTGCGAGAGAATTCTGGTCCGGCCGCGGCCCGGTGCGAGACACCTACGAATGTGTGTTTTGCTTTGGGTTTTCTATTAGACTCGGTTCGGCGCCCTTGTCGTATCTGAACTGTTGCCTGGGAATCGGAGCGAAACAATAGCTCATTTTACCCCCACCTCCCCTCTATTTATTCCTAAGGACAAGCAAGCAACGTCTAAAGAATCTGCCGACTGCAGAGCCGAGGATGTGAAGGACGGGAATAAATGGCGTGCCACGTTATTCAAAAGAAGCGAGCGATGGAAAAACCTTTTAAAGGAAGAGTCAGCGTTCGCAGAATTGAATTCCAACCGCACCCACAAGCGTTCCTTTATATCCGCTAAATATCGAGCCCCACTGTTTTGATGACTGTCGTCGACCTCAGTGGGGATATTCGGGGTACGGGTGTGCGACTCCTCGCAGCCGATGCGGAGAACGCGTAAACTGTGACTGAATTGACGGCGGGAGTGAATAGCTAACTAGCGTTATTATATTGCACTTTGGTTCAATACTGTTCATTTTCAATTTCAACATAATCTACGGCTACGCAGCAATAAATTCAATCATTAGATGTCATAGAAAGATCCGAGTTGAGTTTTCAAGTGGAGACAAAGAGCGAATGAAGAAACAGCGTTACAGAGCAGATCTCTTCTGTCAAGCCGGCACCGCTGTAGTTTTAGATGCGACCTTACTTTCATAACCTTATTGACCTCGTCTCTGTAGCTCTGCATTTCAATGCTCAATACTCTGAAAGCCTCTTGGGTCTAGAAGAGGGGTGGCTGATCTTTACAAAGAAGAGCTTCGGGTTTCCTCTCTGATTTGGAGATTGCCTTTTTTCATGAAAATAACAGCGAGAGGTGATAAAAGGAGAGAAGCATCTGGTCTAAAGCGTGTGAAGTTCTTAGAAATGTGGTCTTTTATTCATGTCGGATTCATGCAGTACATTTCTGAAAACCGTTTATACCACTTTGGACGAAAATTTTGATTGATGACTATGATGAAAATGTCAAGTGGTGTAACATTTTTAAAAATCCATACTCTAACAAATGCTGGGCTGTTTTCAATGCATGGCTGGGTAAATCCAGAACCAACAGCTGGGTTATAACTGAACCTGTGCTGGGTTGTTTAGACTAGTGGTTCTTAAACTGGTGGCCAAGATTGATCCAGGGCACCACAGATTTTGTCATTTTATGAAATATAGAAATGTATCATATTTTTTTGCGATCAAACATCAGAAAAGTAAGACCACCAACCAAGAACTGATGTTCCAGCATTGTATAACTGAATATGTTTTTGGTTTAATTCAAATTTAAGAGTACATTTTATAATCTTAAATTTAAGATTATAAATCCTTATTTGGGGGCCATACAACGATAAAGTTTCAGAACCACTGGTTTAGACCCCTGGGTTGAAAACAACCCAGCATTTCAAGTGCATGTAAAAATTAAACAAAATATCCCTTCAAGGCATAATCAAGACATTTGGTATATTTATTCAAGACATTATTCATTTATCATTTTGTTTATTTATTTAACCAATTTTATTTATTTATTTATTCAAGCAATTCAAATTTTTATTTGTTCATTTATTCAAGGCATTATTTCATGCAGTTATTTATTTATTTATAACTTACATTTTAATTTTTTTATTCATGCCATTTATTAATTATTTACTTGTTTGTTTGTTCAGGCCATTTAATTATTTATTTAAGCCATTTTGTATGATTTATTTATTTAGGCCACTATTTGTTTATTTATTTAAGACATTTTATTTATCGTTATTTTTATTTAAGAAATAATCATTTTATTTTTTGTCAAGATCCACTGGGTTTCCCAAAAATCGTATATGGCCCTCTGGCATGCTTGATCCTGATTGGTCAACCACAGCATTCTGCTGTTAAATACATTTTGATTGTAATATATCACATTTATGATACACGACACGTTTCACCGGCGTATGTTTCGTTCACTGCTTTGCACGAACCAACAAAGCAAGGCTTAGTTTAGGCATCTGTTTGGTCAGCAAACAGTGAACACTGAACAACAGTTTCCAAACTGAACAATGCACCATGGTACTTTCATTCTCTTCATAGATTCACTGCAAGGAGAAGCGACAAGGCTTGACCGGACATATTGTTTCTGTGTAGTGGTGCCGTCAGACGCCTGTTTGTTTTTAGGCCCGCTTTAAAAGACCCAATGATGCATTTTGTTAGTTCCACACAAACAGCAGCTGAACATCACCAGCATGCCATCCCCATCCTTCGGGCCATGAATGACCGTCAAACAATAACAGCCGTGACGACGTTCCAAGGGTTTGATTAGCACCGTTGGCCGCGGATGACTTTAGTGTATCGTTCCATTAAAAATCCCTGGGTGTGAATCCATAATCCATACGCATAGTCCAAATTCCCTCCTCTTCGGCCCGTGTCAATTTTCAGTGAGATTGCCTGCATAGAGTGGGTTCTTATGCCGCCGTTCAACTAATCATATCCTCTTCTGTCATTTCATTAGATGTAAAAAGATGAGACAGCGACCATTAATATGGTATTGCTTCATCTGAAATTAAAATAGAAAAAGCCCAGGGAATCAAGAGAACAGCGAATCAATTTGCCACAGTTAGCACGTTCACTTGAAAGGAAACACTAATTTGTACCATTATCTGTCTGAAATCCCATTAAAACTGGGTTAATGTGCTACCACTGTCAGATTACTTCTACAGTATATCGATATCCTACCGACAGGTGTCGTTTCTTTCTTTATTTGATTTTATTTGGGGTTACATAATGTTAATCTGATTCTAATATCAAATAACAATCCTCAAGAAAAATGAACGAGCTATTGTGCATTTACTGTTAATGTCTTATGTGTGTCTGGATTAAGACTTCTTTGGATTGGTTTAAAAATCATTGAACATTATAGAAGCCCACTAAAGTGGCCTACTCACGATTATTTTACACACTGCCTTCCACAAATGTCTATGTACACTTCAATCTATCCAGTCGTGATTCTTCTGTGCGCTGTGAGGGCAGTAAATAATGCTCTTCTGAATGCTCATACTCAGAATGATCGCAGATGACAAGAATGTGCTTTTAAATGGGCTTGCGTTACCAAGAACATAGTAAACTTGCAACGCTAGTTGTATTGCGGACAGCAAAATAAAGTGTTTCGCCGAATACTTGATATCAAGCATTATATAAACATATAAAGTCAAGAGTTTTCGAGATTAAAAGAATAAAGCAGCGAGCTTGACGCATGACCCTTAAACACGACTGAGGAATTGTACGGTGCGGATGCTGAAATGAAGTTTACAGTTCCAGTCAAACACAGGTAAATGGAGAGGCATCAATTGTGCGTTCCCCGCGTCTTCTTTCATTGTTGTGAGGAATCAAGGACTCTTCACCAATATCATCGGCTGTGTCGCTACAGTTTGAAAAATACGCCTCATCTGCACCTGCACCCTGCTCTCATTTCATTTCTCTCCTTCACCTCGCTCAAGGTTTATAAGCCACTGATTTATTATAAACAACTGGATTGCTCGTGACATCATTACATTTTGTTTTTGAGTTAGATTTTTGGCACAGTAGCAAACATCGAACCTGATCTCACTAGAATTCGTAACTATTTCATGAGATGGCTTCTTCGTAAAAAATGCGTACGTTGTGAATCATGCAAAAATGGACGATTACAAGAAAAAAGCAATACTGAAGCCCCACCCTTAACCCCACCCCTAACCTTCACTGGCACGAAAGCATCATACTAAAATGAATGAATGGGATCGTACAAATTCGTTCGAATTAGCCAAAATTAGCCACATCGTAAAATATCAAGGTCATCAAGTTTTGGAGTGTACAATGTAGTGTTAGAGGATTTTCAGCATGATTGCAGCATGAAGCTCTTTGCACTACCTCACATCTGCACTGTTGTATACTTCACTGGTTTGCACTCTATCTGCCATTACCTATCTTCTTTTTCTTTTTTTAAATATCCCTGCCTGTAATAGTTGTATTTTACATATATATAATAATCTGTATTTTTTCATATATATTCTTATTCGTAGTGTTATTTGTATGCACCATGGGTCTGAGAGTAACGCAATTTCAATCCTCTATATGTATGTACTGTACATGTGACAGCATTGACATTAAAGCAGACTTTGACTTTGATGATGTCATGGGAAAGGAATTTACGAGGTGGCACATTTGTGGGGTTTTTTAGAATGTGAACTGTCCATAAACGTACGATTATGAATGAAATCGCTATAATGATGCCCCACACCTAACCACATCACTGGCACTGTGAACTGGCACACATGAAATGGATCATCATGAAACCTACAAATGATGTTGTACAAATTCGTACGAATTTGCCGTCTCTAAAAAAAGTAACGAATTGACATTCGATATTGTGTTGGGTATTTTTGTATGTTGTTGTCACAATCCACTGTCTGCCCTCTTTCACCACCGGACTACACTCCCCATAATCCTTTGCACCCGTCTCACCTGATCCCCATCATTCATACATTATTAGTTAATCCCCATCATCTGTCTACCCCTCATTATCTCTATTATTCAAGTTCTCTTCTTAGTTTGGTTACTTGTCCGGTATTGTTTATGTAGATACATGTTTATGTATGGGGTGATGTGCTTCTGCCTGGTTTCCCTTGGATGATTTTAAACCTTTTTTTGGATTATCTGTGTTTTCTCGAGTGTTCCCTGCACGCACCGTTACAGTTGTATTCAAATGAATTTTTAATAACCCTTGGAAACTAACTATCTCAGAGATACTAATGTTTGTATGAGATACGAATTTTAGATCAAATATTGGCTGTCAGTCATTCTCATCCTCAGGCAGATGGCTATACATATACAGTATATTAATATGGTGGCTTGGTGGTTTTGCTTTCTTCTGTTTCTTTAGAATTACATCAGCAATCTAGTCGCACATAGAGATGAGTGGCATATATTCTCACATTGGTTTTATTTTATTTTTGTCAGTTGTTTTGTGTAGCTCTCTGCCTTTTAAAAACAAACCCCAAAGAACAGATCTATGAAGCTAAAAGAGTGTTGAGCGCTTGTAGAATCGAAGCTGAAAAGTAGTTCAATAAATTTGTGTACCCCTTTACACTTAAAGCAACAATCCGTAGGTTTTGCCTCTCTGTCGCCATCTCTGTTTGAAACTTTATGTACTTATTTTTACGTGTGCTCAAGTCAAATAACGTCAAATTGACATTTCCGTTGAAATCGTACACGAGAGCTCAAATCGTTATTATAAGATTACTGTTGTAAATCATGGAAAAGAGACTGATTTTATTTTATTATGGCACTGACAATGTGAAAGAAAGTGAAGCTGACTGAAGCTGTGCAGTCTTGAATAACACGGTTTCACACTGTGCGTCTACATTTAAATATACAGATATTTTTCATAGATAACATTCTCTAAATCAGTTCTACTAACAATCAGGTTTTCCCTTCTTTCAGACCAAGGCTTTTTTCATAACTTTTGTGAAAATGACGCCATATCCAAAAGCCATTCTGTCTTTGCTCTTCAATAGTTTGAGATCATAGATGGCTTGGAATTCTGTGTTTTGTGAGACGTGAAAGTAGAAAACTCATTGTTCATGCATTGATCCATTTCACAGCCGTATTTGACTTCTGTCTACAAGGCATTGTGTTATTGTCTGCCCATACATATATTCACTTCAATGGAATCGTTTATAATGTCTCGCAAAAGTTAAAAAAGGGATTCAGATGCCTTCCATTTTACTAAGTAAACTTTATTTCAGCACCGCAGGACCTCAACGAAATACTAACCTGATCTCTCCTGTCAATATATGCTGATAAAAACCCTCAAAAGAAAGTTCATTCAAAGTCATTACATTATCGGGCAGATAAACACTAAACAAACGTTTCAAAAAGTGTAGTTAAATATCAGTTGTTTTATTTCTACGTCATTGATAAACATATTATTGACCATCGATTTCTTTCTGCAATTGGTCAATTTTCACACAGAGATCAATGTTTTTGTGTCACATCTTGCTGTTTGTCTCAATTCATAAATCCCACACTTTTGAGATGCCGCATCAAATTTTTGAGAACTGATGCATAATTTGCCTAACACCATGTCTACACCGGACGCGGCGCGGCGGGACGTGACACACGGCTTGTTTTAATGGGATTGTCGCGTCGCATCCAGTGTGGACAAAATGTAAAATTATAAGGGGTTCTAATGCGTTCTATAGGCCCGTTTCACATGATGACACGCATCTTCCGTTCTGCCGCGAAGCAGTGTATCGTTACTTCTGCTAGCGCCTCAGAATGGAGTTTACAAAGTCCCCTGCACAGCTGTCACAAATACGGCTAGATGATGTACAACATCTTGCAGACAAATTTTAGCTTAAGACAAGATCAAAGCTAGATAAAGGATATAAATTCTTCGTTGAACAGTGCCTGTTTGATTATGAAGGTAAGTGTTTTGTATTCATTTTG
Organism: Triplophysa rosa; assembly: GCF_024868665.1. Classification (NCBI taxonomy): domain Eukaryota; kingdom Metazoa; phylum Chordata; class Actinopteri; order Cypriniformes; family Nemacheilidae; genus Triplophysa; species Triplophysa rosa. The sequence continues at coordinate 2,895,036 of NC_079899.1, read as the reverse complement.
TGTTAATTAGGTGCTAGGATAAGTACTTGAATAAGTGTTATGTCCGTTTTTTTTCACTGTTGTTAAATTCCAGCGTGACGGCAAAACGGAAGTTCTTCTTCTTCTTCTTCTTCTTGTTTGTTGCAAGACGGATGTTATGATACACTGCTTGCGAAAAGGCGGAAGTTAAGTGACGTCATTGTGAAAAGGGCCTATTGTCTTTTTTCGCGTCGCCTCTCGCCGCGTCCGGTGTAGACATTGTGTAAGAATATTATGAGAGCAATCTTTAGCAGTTTTCAAGTGTGTAAACAGGCCTTTGTATGCAGATTATAAAAAACAATAAAAACAGCACAAAGAGGGGAATAAATTGTGTTATGTTTATTGTCTCCGTTTACAATGAAATTACAACGATAAGCTGGTAGCGAATTTTGATGTAGTTCTAGCCATATGCTGCTTCCCAATCTGCATACTATCTGTCCTAAATAGTATTCTAAAATAGAATTAGTATGTCCCAAATTAAAGTATGCTGAAGTGAGTTTTCTCAAAGTACCCAGATGATCTACTGTTTCCGGTAAAAATTCGAAGTGTGAATCCATGGACACTTAACGACTGCTATTACCCACAACTCACGGCGAGAGGGCGGAGTTCAGTGACGCTCCACATTACATATAATTTTGTAATTATATTTATTTAATAAATTTATTTATTTAATTAAACATATAATTCATAATGAATGAATAAGAGCTGTATTTTGATGTTCATGACAGTTCATCATCGCAGTGTCGTCTAGGCAACAACGGCCACTTCCGTTTCGTGTTAGTTTGTCCCAGTGCGTGCATACAGTTCTGCATGCAATATACTGTATATACTTTTCGTAACAAAAACAGTACATACTTTTAGTGCATATTATAAGTAGGCGCATTGGGATGCAGCGATAGTCTTTTGACTAAAATGCAATTGAACGTTACTTATGTTTTAGTCATCTGCACTGTTTTAGTTTTAGTCTTGATGTAGTTGAATAAATCTACAGCCCATAAGGTCTGGTTGAGCAAAATCTAAAGGAATTAACTGCAACTTAGTTAAAGATGTCATTAAATGTGCCACACAGGGAAATAATTAACTGTTGTGATACTGTATATACATCTTTATTAGTTCTGACTGGAAATTTGTATTAGTTAGTGACAATGTATTTTCATCATAGATTCATCATCATAAATCAGTTTTTATTTAGTTATTGTCTCATTTTTGTCAGCGATAGTTAACCTAAAAATGAAGACTGTCATGATGTATGTCAAACCTGTATGAGTTTCTTTCTTCTGCAGAACACAAAAGAAGATATTTTGAAGAATGTTGGGAAACACTAAACAACATTGAACCCCACTGACTTCCATTACGAACACAAAACCACTTCTGTTCCGCAGAAGAGTCCTACACAGGTTTACAGCCACATGACCGTGAGTGAATGATGGCAGAATTTTTGTATCTGGATAAACTATCCCTAAAAAAGTGAAAGAAAAGCCGTCCTCGAGCTAGTATGGCTGCGAGGTGTGTCCTCACCTCCGGGGTTGGGCTCATTTACTCAGTCATCTCTCAAACGGTTAGTGTTTGACTTCCTCCCTGTAGGAGTGGGTAATTCAGCCGCACCGTATGAGCTTGTTAGATCACCGAGGCCCACGGCGGTACCATTCTTTGCAGACCCTTGACAGCAAATATGTAGTAATGATATTGTCTCCAGCTGGGTAATAACACACAATTCAGCTGGCCGCACGCCGCAGCGCTGCAGAAATAGAGGGGAGAGAAGAATTGCGCTGAAGTACTGCAGGAAAATCACTGTGGAAATGTCTCCAGCCTGTGAAGTGGGGCATCGAGAAACGTTCTCCTGTACAACTGGACCCTAGATAGCGGTTTGATCTCTCAACAAAACAAATACGATGCTTGTATAGATATAGAATAAACTCATACAAACGCAAATTGTGCTCATATAGAGACAATTTTGGGGTTTTATTTATTGTTTGAGGTTGCCTGTGTGCCGGTGTACTTGTAAAACGTTTAGCAAAAATATGCACTAAACTATCTAAAAGGCTATTGGCTGCCGCACATCCCACCCCGACATTCTCTGTCAATGGAAGATATGTCAACAAATGAAAGAAAACAGTGCTCATTGAAGCCGTTAATGAGAATCGATTGACATTGATGGATGGCACTGGCATAAAAGCAGTAAAAGTTTCCTCGGCTCACCCCTGCTGTAGTGTGAAATGGTGGCCCATGATCTGTAATGAGTGTGAAGCGTAGACAGGGTCTTGACATAATACCTCAGGGGCCTCACTGGAACAGTCTATTAGCTTCCCGCTGGGCTTTGGCTCACACGCGGAGTTAACTGCTATAGATTTGCTCTAATGTCCCTTCGTGGATGCCTCTAGGCTGCGAGCTCTACTTCTGCTGTCAATCACGCCAGTTAAAAGACCGCTGAACTGTTTGCTTTACTTTTTAGTAGCGCTCGCTACAGGCACCCTAGCAACTGCATAGCAACAACGTGGCGACACCTTAGCAGACCTCTTTACCAGATGCAAACACTGGTCCACTTCCGGTGCCATTTTTTATGTTTGAAATGTACATGCAGAATTCAATCTTAAAGATATTCGTTTAAAATTTCGATTCGGTTCTAAACGTTGGTTGTATTTTGTTCAAACGTTTGTGTAGTGTTCTAAAGATGGTCTTAACCAAGAAACGTACAGAAAGATTTATGATAGTGTTATTTTCTTTAGATCATTTATGATGACTGAATAAAAAGCCTGTGTTCATACCCACTTACACATTGCAAAAAAACACATTTTCCCTGTAAACAAAATGCTACAAAATGGGGGTTTTTTTGTGCTTAAAACAAGAAAAAGCTGTTTGTCAGTTGGAAAAACAAGATTCTTTTTAACCTGTTATCGCACAAATTTGACGAGTTGGCTAATTTGTATGAATTCATATAATGCGAATCGTACAATTGCAAGGAAAAGGCAATAATCAAGCTCCGCCCCTAAACCTAACCGTGACTGGCGCGAATGCAGATCGTACAAATCCATGTGAATTAGCCAAATAGTCTTAAATAAATGTAAATAAAAAGTTCAATAAGAACTGAAAAACAGATCGGAAATAAAACTAAACATTATACACAGACTACACATACTATACATAAAGTGCACGTGTGCAAACGTCACAATTCTTATTGTCAATGTTTTTGCTTACGAAGTCAGTAAGAATATAATGTACACTGTTAAACAAATGGAATGAGTTGTAGTGCGGGCTTGTATGTATTTTACTGCAACTGGAAGGCTTCCGTTGATACTAAAGCTGTCTGGCAGTGACCTCAAACACGGAGGGAGTCCACCCCCACTCCTACACTTCCACGCGCTCGCAGACGGATTGTTCACGAGGGGTTGTGTATGGAGAGCTGCCCTCGGGCAGGAGAGAATGTTTTAATCTGAATGGCTGATCGTGGCTCTGAATCGTCTCTCTGTCACCCCGCTCAGCTTGTGGCCCTGAACTCCGTCTCCCGTCTGAGCGGCGAGCGAACGATTGGATGATAGAGAGAGAAAGAGAAAAGAGCTTCCTGTTCCTCTCCATTATTCCCACCCTCTGATTCTGATATTTCAAAATGTGAAAATAAATTAGAATGCCATGTAAAACGTAGCCTTGATACACCCCGGCAGAGAGAAAAGGAGGCACATTAAAATAGACTAATTCATCGCGTTCTTGGGCTGGAGAGCGGCAGCGTATAGAGCATACATTTCATCCCCCGTGACCTCTAGTGATTAAATAAACGCAGCTAAAAGAGACTTAAATGATGAATGCGAGCCATACAACTTGTTTCGCCTATTGAAATAATAAAGAATGACATTTAGCTTTAGCTCTTTTGAAGTGCTTCATCCAAGTCTTTGCTGTGGACGCTCAACATCTAAAACCCGTGAAAGACGTACAGTAGACACATTCTGACACCGAAGCCACGCTAAAAATGTATATGAATGTCTTTGCATTATATGACAAACCAAGTGCCATATATTCAAAAAATGAAGATGAAATAAAAATATGTGGAAATTTTCGACTTGTTCTTGGTTAAGGTGATAAACTTCCCCCGTGCAGTAGTGTACGCTACAATTTCTTTATAGAGTCCTCAAAATTCACACTCTTTTAAAACAGAAATGTCTACCGTCACCATGCAAGTGTCACTTGGTTTGATATTTTATATGTAATGCAGTCAATGTTCATCTGTCTTTTATGTTTTTTCATGAGTTTAACGTGGAAGTAACAGTGTGCTGTGCCATGTCACGTATCATGTATTTGATCATTTTTTCGTACGTTCGCGATTAATCGCATCCAGAATAAAAGTTTGTGTTTACATAATACATGTCTGTGCACTGTGCATGTTAATTCATAAAGACAAAATACATGCTTATAATTAAGAACATTTTTAAATATACAAATTAAATAACATTTAGATGTAAATTCAATTATTGAAAAATGTAAATATTTCCTAAATATATATACATGTATGTTTATGTGTTTATAAATACAAAAATCTATATGTACGCAGTACACAGACATATATTATGTAAACACAAACTTTTATTCTGGATGCGATTATGATTAATCGTTTGACAGCCCTACTTTATATGTAGGGTTGCCAACTTCAGAAAAACTAAGATCAATCTTTGTTCTTTATAGAAAGATAAAGGGAAGTTCAAATATGAGTACTGTACAGCAGTACATGGATTTCCATCAAAACGTGAAGCTAATCTTTTTCAAATTCGAAAAAAAGAAAAAAATGAATTACGTTTACGTGTCCGTCAAGCTGTTCAAGCGGATGGCGGTGAAATTGGTAATCTAGTAAACCATAAGTAAATAAAATAAGACAAGCATCGAAAATGGACCAGAAAGACACCATCAGCAGAAACTAACACATTCTCACTACCGACTCGTCACATATTGACGCCCGGTCAGCGCCCCTCGGCGTCACTTTTTAACGCGCAGTGCACCCCTTTGGCGTCGTTTTTCGGGCACAAAATTTTTACCGTCGTTATGAAATTGGATATTGGATATAATTTGCAATGATGATGTGTCGGGGGTTGATTTAAGTTTAACGGCAAGGATAATTGCATTTACATGACACTATTCAGGCAGTTTGAGCAAGTAATCTCAGGCACTCCTCTCCGCTGGTTCAAATCCTACCTCTCCGGCAGATCCTTCAGGGTGTCATGAAGGGGCTCGCTGTCCACTGCTCACCACATGATCACTGAGGTCCTTCATGGATCGGTGCTTGGACCGCTGCTTTTTTCCATCTTCACGACATCCTTGGGACCCATCATACGGGCACACAGCTTCTCCTATCACTGTTATGCTGACGACACCCAGACCTACATCTCGTTGGATCGGTGCTTGGACCGCTGCTTTTTTCCATCTTCACGACATCCTTGGGACCCATCATACGGGCACACAGCTTCTCCTATCACTGTTATGCTGACGACACCCAGACCTACATCTCGTTTCTCCCAGACCTACATCTCGTTTCACCCAGACGATACCGCTGTAGCAGCTCGCATTACAGCCTGCCTAGACATCTCAGCTTGGATGAAAGAGCATCACCTCCAGCTGAACCCAGCCAAGACAGAACTACTCATGTTTCCAGCACACCCCACGGTGCAACACGATCTCACCATCCAACTTGGCAATACCACAATCACTCCTTCCAAATCAGCCAGGAACCTCGGAGTCATATTTGATGAACAGCTGTCCTTCAATGATCACATTGCAAAGACAACGCGGTCATGCCAATATGCCTTATTCAACATTAGAAAGGTTAGACCCTATCTCACTGAGCATGCGGCACAACTCCTTGTCCAGGCCCTGGTTATCTCAAGGTTGGACTTCTGCAATGCTCTCCTTGCTGGTCTTCCTGCAAAGGCTATCAAACCGCTCCAGCTGGTTCAGAATGCAGAAGAACGTCTCATCTTCCAACAGCCCAAAAGGGCTCATGTGACTGGCTACCGGTTGAAGCCCGTATCAGATTCAAGTCACTAATGCTTCCCTACAGGACTATCACTGGATCTGCACCGGCATACTTTCATACCTTCCTACACCCCATCAAGACCTACATCCCTGCGTTCAGCAAACCAGCGGCGTCAGTAAACCGCTTTCCCGCTCATTCTCCTTCACAACTCCTTCCTGGTGGAACATTCTTCCTAACTCGGTCCGGTCAACCACATCTCTCACAACATTCAAAAGACTACTTAAAACCCATCTCTTCTGTGAATACTTGACAGACAAATGAGAAAAAAACACTAACCCTCTCTCTTTCTCTCAACAGGTAGTGGTCTAGCTTTTGTTGAAACTAGTAACTTTGTATTAGCACCTATTGTGTTATTGCTCCTGTATGACATATCGCTTTATTGCTGCCTGAACTCTCTGTAAGTCGCTTTGGATAAAAGCGTCTGCTAAATGACTAAATGTAAATGTAATGTAACAGTTTATTTATCGTAATATAAAACACAAGATAGAAGCAGTCACAATGGCGTTCAAAAATACAGATATTCCAAGGGTACCAACGCGAAACGATCGATTTGTACGAGGAACAGATGTGAAAGCGATCACCGTCTACCGTAAATCTCAGATCCGGTGAAGAACAACAGATGATCAAAAATTGCCACCAGTAGAAGAGTTACGTCAGCTTCGATGCCATTGGCTCTCCTGTGTCTCGTTATCGATCGCGTCATTTTGCTGGCTTTGAACGTGAAACGGTTTTGGCTCCCGCGATCGACTGTATTTAGCTAATGTTCCGGTTTCTTTTTTGAATGGGAGCCGACTGCATGCATTCACGGACACGTCATCTTCATTTAGAGTTATCGTACGGCTTCGGTGCAAAAAGGTCTGCGACACGAGTTGTTTGTAATACTTTTACACTGCGTTTGGTCAGTTTGTGCAATAAATACCTGTGACTGTCCTTTTATTTGCGTGTTGTGTTTTATATGGTTGAGAAGTGGTTAGGTTTAGGGTGGGGTTAGGTGCTCCAAAATATTAAAACCACAAATAATTATGAAATGCTAAGAACTGTACGCATCTCAGTCTGGAGCATTTAGCGAACTACAACGCAGTTCCCCGCTCATCGAAAAACGACGTACCCTGCGCATTCAAAAGTGATGCCAAGGGGCGCTGACCAAGTTGTTTTGTTCATTGTTCTTTGTAGTTCTTTTGTTCATTGGTTCCCCTTGATTGGTTTCCCAGGTGTGTCTGGTTTCCTTGTTAGATCCCTCATTAGTTCTGTATATTTAAACCCCAGTGTTAAAGTTGTCTTTTGTCATTTGTTGTACCTGTTATGTTGTATGTTACGCGCTCGTGGTTCTTCGGGTGTTTTTGGATTTATTATTAATCTGTGGATGTCATGTCACTCTGTGGACTTTACTAATGGATATTTTACTGCATTTGGATCCTTTCCCTGTTTTCCTGCCTGCCCAAATGTAACAAACACAGAGTGATGGAAAAATAGCTGGTGTCTGTAGTTAACTATGTATATAAATTACAGTTTTTGTCTGAATGAAATGCTTAAATGAATCTCAGACATAAACATTTGTTTTGCTTAAACTATCTGTGTTCAATTTCTGAAAGTTTAATGTCGTTGCACACAAACTATCTGCCTGAGCAAAATGTACCATTACAGAATTAGGAGAAACTGATTCTGTTATTTAAAGTGGTTCTTGTCATTTTTATTTTTAAAGTACTCAGCTGGCCTGTATTTTTTCTTTTTTTTTTGCAGTTGATGTAGACATGTTTTGTCTTCCGTGTTCCACATTTTTGCCACTGTTCAGCCACTGTTGCTGTAAAGTTAAAGACGTCCCCTCACTGTCTGCTGACGTCAAGGTAACATAGCAACACCCAATGACAGACAGCTCCTCACACATACACCTCGTGTACGTAAGTTCACGCTTTAATTCAGTAAGTGTACATACTGTTATATCGCGCTGACAATACTGACTGCACATTTATATACAGGCCACTGTAACATCATGGCACTAAAGATTTTGACTATAAAGTAAATAATTTGGTAACACAAAAACGATAACACAAAACACAAAAAATGATAAACATAACTGTGTTCTCTACGTTGGACAAAGCACAATTTTAACATAGGAATTTTTTTAAAATCTTTTTTCTGCTGAAATTCTCATTAACGTAACACATATTGAATTTAAAGAGAGTAAAATTAAAATATTCGGAAAAAAAACAATTGGATGTTCTAGATGTTCTCAAATGACAAAAAATGACAAAAAAAATCATTGACAAAATATTTATGTATAATAAAAATGAAATGAAGTGGGAAAAAGAAGTGTCCATGACTGATATTCTCATCCTCCATAACATTTTTAAAGGTCTGTTTACACACAAATATATTTACATTAAAGGAGAACTCCGACCAAAAATGAAAATTCTGCCATTAAGTAGTTTAACATCTGTAGGACCTCAATTTTTCCCCCAAACTGGCAATCTTCAAAGCGCTGAAAGTGCGTAAAGACATTGTAAAATTGTCCACGCGACTCCGGTGGTTCAGTATAAATTAATATAATGCGACGAGGCTACTTTTTGTGCGCAAACAAACAAAACTAACGACTATATTCAAAAACTTCCTAATTTGAATGTTAGTTTCCAGCGCGCGATCCTGAGAGCCACAATACAGTGCATCCGGTGTCAGCATCGCTCGACGCATGCGCGTTCTGACGTAGAGCCTGTGTGGTCAGAACGCGCATGCGTCGAGCGATGCTGACACCGGATGCACTGTCATGTGGCTCGTGTGTTTGGTTGCGTTGCAATCTATTGAGTAGTCAGAAAGCTTCCAAAATGACCTTCCTTTGCGATCTGGGGAAAACGGAGGTCCTAGGGATGTTCAACTACTTGAGGGTGAGTAATTAATGGCAGAATTTTCATTTTTGAGTGGAGTTCCCCTTTAAGTTTGAATTTATGTGAAGAAACACATCTGCCAGTACCTTTCAAATATCTAGCAGGTTGACAGATTACTTTATATTTTTCTAGTTAAAACGTAATATTCTCTTGACACGCTGTGTACAGGATTTTTTCATTCTCATTACCGATACAGATTATTTTCCACACAAAAAAAGTATATGTTACATGTATAATTTTCTAGCAAAATATAATTCATTATTGTCTTATTATGTATAATTAATAAAACTCGCTTAGGCATCATTGCTTCTGTAAAAAAAAAACATGCTATGGGATTGACAGTTTTAAATGGTTACGATAATGAGAATTTTTAAGACTTTTTTTGTAAAAAATTGTGTTAAACTGTCAGTAAAAGTTTTGAATTTGTTTTCCAAACTTGTTTTTTTAACAAGTAAATTTGGTGATACGAGTGTTTTTAAGAATATCGCGTTTGACATCTTGAAACCAAGATTTTGTGAGAATCACCCATACGCCTCTCAATGTTGCATACACGGGATAACCTGCGTTTCATGTGCGTTTATAACGGAAGACATAATACCATACATTTCAACTTTAAGATTTCGTTAGTGTAAACTTGACTACGATGATACTACAAAATGCTCACTGTGTTGAAAAATACACACACAGGTAAACAGTTCACACACAAACCTGTGTCGCCATTGAAAATTACATGTCAGAACACCGGACACCTTCTTCCTCAAATCTGTCATTTTCAGCCCCTATATTATTTCCAGGCCCTATATCTTAACGCCGGTGTTTAACAGCGTAATACACTCCTCAACATCAGTCAATCTACTGCCTACATGTGCTGGCAAATGGACAGTGACTGGTGTTATGAGCCGGCGGTCTGCGGGATTGTTTTATTATCTCAGAGTGAGGAAACTTCAATGCTTCCCCATCGCTCCCCTCCCGAGAACGCCGGTGACCGCGCTGCAGAAAGAGCGCACTGCAGGTGGGGAAAAAAGCAATTTCATGGTTCATTCAGCCTGTAATGTGCGGCTGTAATCTTCGGATAGAGCCCGGCTTTTTGTTTAAGTTTCTCAGAGGACGGAGCCGAGGCCGGCCCAATTAATCATTCTGCTAAAGTGAACAGCGATGGCGGGGGAACCAGAGCCTCTGTTGCTTATGCATGTGCAAAAAAAGGTTTCGTCTTAGATCGTTCCACATGCTTGTACGATTTCGCGCGAGACCCGAGTACATGAATATGTCACGGTGTGGATTTGGTTATCCTCTCTCTCTCTTTCTCTCGCCATCTCCGGCTTTTGTTTTCGTCTCAGAGCGGCAGGGGAAAATCACAGCATGAGGGTCATTTTCTGCAAGAGCTCACCTCGGCTTCCCCTCTTGGCCAGCAGGACCACTAAATTAACACTTCACGCCGCTGAACCTTGCCGCTGATGAGCTCTAACTACGGCAGGAGGAGGAGGGTGGGAAAACAAACACTCCGTTTCCGCGTCGTTTGGCCCTCCAAAGGAGAGATACGTTCACCTGGAAAGGCAGCGACTGATGACAGTAGCTCAGTTCTGGCCTAAGCTAGCCCTGATAGGAAGGTCGCTAGGGCCGTCTGTTTCTGTGTTTTGTGAAAGAGTGAGATTAGCGAGACGATCATGAGAACGGGCTAACCCATCCTGCTGAATACTATATGAGGGGCTCGTACACTAGCCGCGGCAGCCACGCTAACGACTAGCAAGATGCGGTGTCACGGCCCGGAGCCCATCAGTTCTCTTACACCTGTTGGGCTTCATCTAATTACTCAACCAGATTGTATGCAACCCGTCTGGGCCGCTGTGAAATTGGAAGATGGCGACGGCGGCGGAGCGTGAAATATGGAGCGGATCATGTGTGGCCAGCAGACATGATGGGAAAGCGAGGTTGTTGTGTTTCCGCGCGTTACCGAGAGGGACCTTGTGCATTTGTTTTCACACTCGATGTGCTCAGAAAACAAAAACATCGTGTAAACCAACGCTTGACATCCTTCACGCGACTAGTTTCGTAGCCTAATTGCGGTGAAGAGACATTCCGCACGTAAATCCGGCGGAAAGCGGAATGTCGGAGGTGACGGTAATTTACGGGGTGGCGTGAGCATTCGTCATTTTATACCTTCAGTCAACATTTTTTTATTCGTTTTTTCAGTTCTCTTTGTTGTTCTGAGTGTTTATTTGCGCGCATAAGAGGGATTTGACGCTTTGTATCCGAGCAAATAGAAGCGCAAAAGTGCTTGAGAGTGGAATTAATTAGCGTGCTCTTAAACACGAGCGCCCGGCGAGTGTTTGTGTTTGTAGGATGAGGCCAAGCAGCGGTGCGGTGAGGGGGTGGATTGCAGGCAGGTTAAAATTACTTGTTATGCTGGAGATCATCATCATGATAGGATTCCAATTGGTCAACGCTGGCGACAAACAATCAACACGGCTCATGGACGGAAACGCTTCATTCCTGGTATGGCTGCTTGAATGCGGAAGGATGCGAGCGGTCACGCATGTGAATGAGGAAAGGAAAAGCAAATCGGGAGTTCAGCTTTACGTGAAACACAAAAAAATGAAAGGCCAATAATAATTCAACAAATAAGGCAATAGTTATTGTGGTGAAGATGTTTTTTGAGATCTCAATGTCAAGCAAATATTGCAGGTCTGCTGTTTAAGTGTAACAGACACGATCAATAAAAAAGTGACATCAATAACAGAAGTGGCTTGTCTGAAGTGAAATGGAGAATCAAATGTCTGTTTTGGGTCTGATAAGATCCAGGTAAAGCCTGATGTTCCTTTAGATAGCGCATTGCTTAACATCTCTATTTCTGAAGTGTGTAGAGAGAGAGATGTTATCACAGATTAACAAGTCGATAGAGCTCCCATCTCAAACATACAACCTTCGACTGGAAAAACACAATGTTAGCTTTTTACCACATAAATAAAGAGACAAATAAGTTTCGAAGTTCTTGTGTTCAAACATTTAGTCTTTTAAGAGGCTTTTATAGGATTGTCTTATTTTTTCAGTATTCTTTCACACACACATTCACATGTAGACGCTTCATTCTTCAATAGCATCCACTTTCTGCCTCACAGATTTATAAAACAAACCGCACCGAGCGATCTTAATCAAAATATACACTTCAGATGCTTGTTTCTAATGTTGTGATCATTCAGAAAAACTCGAAGAGCAACAGGTGCTACACAGCCTGGTACAGTCTGCGACACATCTCACACTTGTTGTCAGTTCTTCTAGTGTTCTGGGTTATAGTATCAATTTGTCTTGCAGGATGAGTTTTTGAGTAAGCATGGGCGTTCATGTGTTGATGCATTCATCGATCTCACGTCAGAAAGTTGTACAAGTTGGATAAAGTTCTGAAGTTCTCATAATACAGCTCTTTCATACACAGTGTAAATGCAAAGGTTTTATACCACCCTTTTTCATATGCCCATTAGAGGGAAGGTCAGTGAGACAAAATGGCGGCGATGACACGCTCGCTCGTTTTCAGCGGTGCTGCTAAGCTCTCACACCCTGAAGTGGAGGCACTTGAACATCGAGAGTGACAGAAACTTAACATAAGCTAGAAGGACTCTGTCAACGGTCTCCCTCCTAATTTCTCTCCCAAATACGCCTCACCCCGGGGTCGCCCCACTGTTCTCCCGGGTCACAGGCCGCCCCGCGTGGGAGCGCACGGCTACAGTCACAGGTAGAGATTAGAGAGGCGATAGTCCATGATCCCTCACCTAAAAAGCAAGAGGATAAAAGAATGAAAGGTGGGATACGCGGGGGGCTCTCGTCCTCTCTGCGGCGAGCCGTAATTGTTCCGCTCGGTTCCCAGTCACAGGTGCCACCCAGCAGTACCGCAACCATGTAATCCCCCCAAATCCAGCCTCTTCCGACGAGCACTAACCAGGAATGTTCTAGCGGGGTCAATGGATTAGATGGAATTCGCCGACACGGCTCGGCTCGAGAGGCCGAATTAGAGGAAGGAGCGACGGACGCGGAGGGAAAGAAAGGCGTTATATTAAAATGAGCTTACCAGGTGGTCCCCCGAAAAGTGGACACAGTGTGTCGAGTAATCTGAAAAGCTCCCGGCTTCACTCGCTGCTCATTGGCTCCCGCTTGAAAAAGCGAGAAAATAAGGGAGCCAGAGAGGGGGGCGGAGGTGGGCCCTGGAGGTCGCACCCATGTGCTCTATTGAGGTCTCAGTGAAATGTCTGTCAGGCTTGGTTTACCACAATCACAGCAGTGATTAGACTTCTTTTGATGATAGGTTTAGTTTTCTGGCCATTCTGAGAAAGAGGAGAAGAGCAAAGGCTGGGGGAGGTGCAGCCGGGATGCGCACAAGGAACGGGGAGGGCTACGGGGACGGCATATTAATGTCCCACACCAGGAGGGACCTCCTACGTAATTTCCCAGCGGGTCGAAGGGGTCAGGTTTGTATTTAGTTAGTGGTAATGATCTCGTTAGGGATCTGAATGGACCACCGTCTAAGCCTTTTCAGGCCAGCGAGCGTGCCTGTCCTCTCCCCCTCCCCCCGCCGCCGCTGTGTGGGCTTCCGCAGCCCCTGAACTGTGATTAATAGACTTCCAGGGCTTAATAACTTGCAAAACAGCATTAAACAAGAGACGGCCTGGGACAATCGGCCCGGGGGAGCCCGGGAAGGCCGCTGAGGGGTGGGCCGTAAAACTGGGACGGCAACAATCGCCAATGCCTGGAATTAACTAAGACGGCAGCGGAGAGCACAATGCTACAGCTGGCCGCTGGCGAGGCGCCGGGGTGGGGGCCAACGTGCAAACTCCATTGCAGCTTCCAGGTGGCCTGAGCCCAGCCCAGACTGAATCTTTTCAGTTTTGTAAGTGTTAAAAGATAGAGAAAGAGAGCGACTGGGGCGGGCGGGTGGTTGAGGGGTTGGATGGGTGTGCTGGGGGACGGACAGTGAGAGGAAGCCATTGAGCAGGGACAAGAAAGAGTGTAAAGAGCAGAGAGAGTGATAAGCAGATAATAGGCAGCACATTCAATGGAACAAGTAATCCTTGACATGTCAAAGCCCGAATATGAGCGCGCTTTGTTTTTGCAATTCGCTTCGCCCACAACACTAAAGTGGGAAAAATGGGCATGGTGACCCATACATACACAAACACACGTAAACAACTTCTCGGTCGCTGCCCCCCTCCCTCCGCCGGCCCGCATATCTTCCAGCCCCTGCGCTCTCTGTTCCCACCCTTGTGCTCTCTTGTCTAAATACAAATGTGCTCAGCATGGCGGCTTGTTCAATCCGCCCTCTCTTCATGTAATGTAGCGGTTCTTTTCTTTCGCTCGTGGGTGTGCATTTTATGCCAATATATCAGTGCTTTATAATAAAGTTGCGGTGGACCTGGAAAGAAGCGCTTTTGATGAAGAAAGGCTACGTGGCCTCTTGTTGCAGGCTCGGTGAATGAACGTAGTTTGTATAAGTGTTTTGTGTAATTTACGTAAATACCGCATGTCACAGTTTGGTAGAATTTCACCTTATTTTATGACATCGCAGAGGGCTGTGTTGATAAATAAAACAAAACCGATCAAATCGTTCTTATCGCCGCTAAACCTAGCGAGTCCATAAATCGAACCTGTCTTCTACATATGCGTCCGCACATGCACCTATAGGAGACTTGTTTGCATTGGTTTGATGGATGCATCTCTTTGTATAAAGGCACCGATTGCGCGCCATACTGAGAACATGTGGCCTCTGTGAGCAGGGACAGAGATGGGTGGCAATACAACATTCATCTCACAGAAAAGCTTATAATCAGACCATCAATTAAACAGGACCGCTAAATGGCCATTGGCAGGAATCGCGTAAATCGTGCAGCATGTGCTCAATTATCACCAATCATGAGACAATTTCAAAGGTATCTGCTTAGAATAAGAACAGATCGCTTTTCCTCTACGATTTTCTGCTATAACATGGATTGAGCGCATGATGCTAAAATGGTGTCGTACCAAATACTAAATACATTTTGGAATTTACGTAAATTATGCCGATCATTTATAATGATAATAAAAAAACATTTTCACGAGTGATCTCTGACTTTTGAACCCCACTGTTGTTTTTAAAGAGGAGGAGTTTATTGCATAATAGTGTTGTAATTACAGTATATGCAAATGAAGTCATGTGATCAGTCCAAATGCAGCAGGTCACTTGTCTTTTTCCAGACACTTGTTAAATATGGAGCTGTAACGTCATTTAAACGAACTAAAGTGCATTTCTATTATAGAAATATTAATGTGAACGATTGTGTTTGTGTTGTTGTATCGTCTGCATAACTAAGGCAAGGTTCAAAAGTGTCTTTGTAGGGTTTTTTTGCGTCATTTTCGCTCCTCCTCGTCCCCTCTCCTTTTCCCATCCTGAAAACCCTTTTTTTGTGTCTGCTTTGTCTCGCTCCCTCTCTTTTCTGACCTCTCAGTTCCCTCTTCTCACCCTTTCTCTCTGCTTCTCCCAGCTGTCGCTGGCTCAGCCTCTATCGTAGCGTGGGGGTCTGGGAGGGCCGGTACGGGTGGGCTTCTCTGCAGTGCTAAGCCCCTGACTCCATGCTTAGCCCTGCCATGAATAATGGATTGAGAAAATACATTTATCTTTTAATAGCCATGGCCTCCCCCCACGCCCCCCTCCGTCTACTCCCACTCTGGTTGGCTGACACTGGAGGCTATGGTTCACACTTGTCAATTGTCTCCTGTCTGTTTGAAGCAGTCGCTTCTTAGTGTCCTAGAGAAGTTTAGTCAGGCTTGATTTGATCTGCCAGCGATATTTCGCTTTTTAGTTTGGGGATCAATATCAAGCATCTTTAGGGAAGATATGATCATACACTGAGTGTTTTTTTATTTTGCTCTTGCATCTATAGTATTTACAACATTTACAAAAAGTGTACCATTACCATTTCGATTCAGTTATAAATGTTCTGTTTATTCCTACACTGTTAAAAAATATGTGATCAATAAGTCATGGCAATTATTTGTTTAACTCATCAAAATAGGTTAATACATTTTAACTTAGTAACAGCAACTTGCCAAAATGTTGAGAATTTTACAGTGTAGTTCAAAAAATTGAAACAGGAAGTGCCAGTGTTGTTTACATCTTGCAAAATGGTCTATATTAGAAAGTGAATCCAGATTGTATTACAATCGAAAACAAGCGTGTACTTTTGTTCCTCTCACAAAATCACAAAGTTCTGTTATTATTAGTATTATAAGTCTCGTGTAATTTCAATCCAAAAAGTCAAATATAAAATCCTTGATGCAGAGCTAAAAATCTTCCAATAAAGTACAATGTAATAAAGAAAACAAAGAATACATGCCTACATTCTTTTTCTTTTTGAGAGTATTTAATTTCATCGTGCAATTCTAAGAGATGGAAAGAAGCATCACAAACAGAGAGAGAGAGACAAGTGAAGAGTATTTGCAACAGAAATAAAGGAGCACTCCTTCAGCAGCTCACTCGCTCTCACTCTTAATAAAGTGCCTTTGAGTTTCATCTCAACCAGCCTCTCAGGCCCTCGGTCTAATACACCAATAACTCGGCCCAAATGCAAGAACACATCTTCTCTTCCATCATCTCATCTAGACACGTAAGCCGGTGAAATGCAGGATTGCTCGAAAGTCCAACACTGCACCCTAAAACAATGTTTTATGTTATGAACATACGAGAGAACACGTTTCAAACGACCTAATCTGGAATGCTTTGAATGTTGTTACTTATGTCAAGTTTGACAAAATGTTTACATTTATAATTCTGAATAAGAAACAATTAGCACAGTATGATGCAAAAATACCCAGTGTGCATGGAAATGCTTGCTGTTTGTTATTGTTTTACGTTGTTTCTCTAAATTCATATGCTTTGTTTCTTAGATTGATCTACGGTAATTAAAATCACAACAGGACCAGGAGAGGATCCCAAAAAACATGTCTGGCTATCGTCCACCTGGGTCTACTATGATATTACTGATGGTGAAGTTGTTTTCATCTATTCTTAAAGGGACGGTTCACCCAAAATGAAAATTCTGTCACCATTTACTCACCCTTAGGTTGTTCCAAACCTGTATACGTTTCTTTGTTCTGCTAAACACAAAGGAAGATTTTTGTAAAAATGTCAGTAACCAAACAAACCATTTATTTTCCCTACTCTGGCAGTAAATGGGGAATGAGATCTGTTTGGTTACTGACATTCTTACAAACATCTTCCTTTGTGTTGAGCAGAACAAAGACATTAATACTGGTTTGTAACAATCTGAGGGTGAGTGAACAATGACTGAATTTTCATTTTTGGGTGAGCTATCCCTCTAAGAGTGTGACATTTGTAATGTTTTTGGTAAATCTGTAGTTAAATGCAGTTGTTATATAAACGATATTGATTGTCAGTCAGCATGTACTGTACAATTCCCTGCACGAGTCAACTTGAATACAATGAATACATGGCAAAACAAAAACAACCATGTAAATCAAAAGCCTACACAGAACTATGCGTGTAAATATTCCCAAAGCTCGTTTGCAAGTTTTAGGAAAGATTTTCTCTTTTTACTGTGAACTAGAGAGGTCAGAATAGAGTTTGAGATACTATCGCCCTTCACCGGACGACCATCTTCATTTCCACACCCCACTCGTTTCGCCCGTCCCCTCAGCGGGAGCCGTACGCCAGCCAGCGGCTCCTCAGCACTGCTTTCTGGGTTGGAAGAGCAAAAAGAGACACGGAGAGGAGACTGAAAGCCTCATTTATCATCACTTGTGTGGGCAGTGTTGCCAAGGCAACGCTCAGGCTGGCAAATGCCACCGCGTTGAATAGTAATGAGGCACTTGGCAGGGCTGCGCGGAGGACACGGCTGTCGCTCTGCTCCAGAAACCCTCAGAGCCGAGGTAAACAGTCAAAAGGGAAATCAATTAAGGGCCTTCCACAGGGCTTTGGCAAGGGTGTTAATCTGCAAAGCCACGTTTAAAATAATGCTCCAATCTGCCTGCGGTACCCTCCAACTTTTGGCTTCGCTAAACTAGAGGAAAAAACAAACAAAAACACGAAACAGCAGAACAAGGAAGTTTCACTTGAGTGGCATATCGCTTTTTATTATGCTATATACCAGAACGGCAGCATGCGTGTTTTGGGAAACAAAATCTTAGAATAGTGGCCTTTTAGAAATGTAATTACCTGTATATATAACATATTTGCCATTTTCTATTGATTTCAGCTAATGTAAAGCTACAGTGCTAGCATAATGCATTGATTCAAAATGATTCAAATTCACTAATAAATATACAGTAAAAAAGCGAACGCACCGTAGCGTCATAAACGTAAAATCCCCGATAAAGCCTTTAAATACTTCACACCAGTGTTTCTTGAGAACCTGACCCACGATGCCTCCCCGAAGGCACATTTACATAAATCCTATAGCGAGCAGCTCTGCGTTAACAAGACCACCAATTTCCACCTGACAGATCGGTGTGCTTTCTCTCCTTTTCTCAGGTAATGGTGCCGGGGATAAATTAAGCAGGAGCATGTCTTCTCCCCGCTCGCTGCGCTCCTTTATTGATTCAGGCACTTTGATCGAGCAGGTCCTAATCAATTCTTCAGCGCCGAGACGTGGGCAAAATCATTTCCCCGACAAACCCCTTCAAATGACTTGTCATTAATTTGCCTCTTTACTGGCACTTGTTTGCTCAGAAAACGAGATGCGTTTGCCTTTCTCTGTCTATTAGCAGGGGTTGTGCTCTTTGGGGGATTTTCATGGGCTGCTAAGCGTCAGGGAGGGCACGTGGAAGGATTGGATACACCATGTTTGCTCATCCTTACCGAGTCACTTATTAGCGCTAATTGGGTGGGACAGTTCAAACAAGCGCGGCAGAGTGGGGTGTCATGCGAGCGTGACAAGGGTGCAAACAGGCAGGCGGTATGACGTGGGGGTTACGCCGTCCGCGCACCCGGCCAACCTGGCACGTTCTCCACAGGACCTCCGAACCCCAGGCCTGGTAGCACCCACGTTCATCGTCCTTATTCACACCCTTGTCATTTGAGGTCAGATGAGTCATGACAACACCCAGAATTTCTTGCTCCATTTCTGAATTGCATAAATACACACCCAGTACAAGACAGGGCAGCCGTGCGCCGTTACACGCGGCCCTTGGGAACCTTATGCTAATCCAAAATCACCCCATCTCACTGTCAACACCGAGGCCCTAACCGCAAAAAAATGCTAATTTTCAGGGATTATTTACCTCCATAATAGCTGCAATTATATTCCATGCTAACCGATTTAAAGTATAAGCACCAATTAGTAACTGGTCATTATCTTGAGCATTTGA
The DNA here is from genome assembly GCF_024868665.1 of Triplophysa rosa. Taxonomy (NCBI): domain Eukaryota; kingdom Metazoa; phylum Chordata; class Actinopteri; order Cypriniformes; family Nemacheilidae; genus Triplophysa; species Triplophysa rosa. The sequence goes on along the minus strand of NC_079899.1, from coordinate 2,875,782 downwards.
AACTCACAGTGAAGTAATAGGCTGACATTTTCTAGCCCGTGCAGTGGAATCGCTGTAGTGCCTCTATAATTAGAGCCTGTTTACCTTCAGTCTGCAGAAGATGCTAGAAATTCTCAACTCTACTCTTCTGCGTCATGCCCAGAGCAAAACTTCACTGTAATCATGAAGCAAACATCACATCCTGCTCAACAAAGCAAGTCAAAATCATTTTATAGATTTGCGGCATTCTCTTGTTTTCAAGCATGGAAACGATTGTAATTTTGTTACTAATAAATACAAAGCAGAGCGAAAACAAATGTAAAGATCACAGGTTTCCTGTATGATCAAATTCATGGACTTAATACTTCAAGTAGTCAAGAGTGTCCATACACTCAGAAAATTATTCTTGCCACGAATCAAAATTAAGCAAACGATTACAATAAAAATATTTGGGAAAAGTACTTTTATTGTTCCGAATTACTATTACACACCATGAATGGAATGGAAACAAGTTCAACCTGATCAAATGACTTGCTATAATTGATTTGTATAAAAAAAAAACGTGATGTCGACTCAAAGAAAGAAATTGAATCAATATTGATTTCATAGAAATGTAAAAATGTTGTATGCACATTTCATACCATAGGGTTGTGCACATAGCCTGTTTATGTTAAGTTATTAATTATAATCCCAAACTGCACACAGGAAAGTGGGTACGCAAAAAATGGCCATTAAAATTGCGTACGTAATTTTCCATGCACATATCATGAAAAAAACAAACAAACAATAATCTGCACACCCTATACGGACACTTTTGACTATATTTACACATTATACAATTTTAGGCTGATAAACAATGAATCGCGATTAATGGGATTCAGAATATTTTATTTATTTTTGTATTATAAACACGTATACATACACATAAACATATTTAACAATTATTTGTATATATATACTGTATATATATGTATGTGTATGTGTTTATGAATACAAAAATAATATGCACAGTAAACAAACTTTTATTCTGGATACGATGAATCGCGATGAATCGTTTGACACCCTTATTTTTACAATAACTTTAAATGGTAAACGTCTCAAAAATCCACCTTTATTTATGTGTGAGCGTAAGGATTGTCTTGATTTCCGCAAACGTGAATTTACAATCCCAGTCATTGTACGCAAAGTCTATTTAAAAAACAAAACGGCCTTAAATGTCGCAAACAGTCGTAAATGCTGTCGAGCGGTAACTAAGAGCTGCGGCGTGTTGTGGTTTTACTGCCGTCCACAGCGTTCCCTGCAACAGCGGGGCGGAGAGCCTCCATCTCCCAATAAATCAAGACAATACATTGGGTCTGGCTAATGGATGTTTAACAAAACCCCCTCATTTCAAACAGTTTGACCCCACGTCCCAAAACACAATGTGAAAACTCCCCCTGGATTACCGCTGACCCCGGGGGCAGGCAGGCCACACAGGCTCTATTAGAAGCTACTGTTGCCGTCTCGGAGCACTGGCCCTGGCAGGACGCGTGAAGAGAAAAGGGACGGTGTATGCGTCGGGGACATTTGTATGCATGTGTGTGTGTGTGTGTTAGAGCGTTACATGACAGTGGGTTGGAACAGGTCACCGTTGAGACTTCTTAATGGACGGTCACTGACACCCACTAAAGCTGCGTTGCGTCGGGGCGCTTTTTAATTAGGCTTTGTGTTTCCATGCCGGTAGGCGTCGTAGGTGGTTAGGACCGCACTCCTCTTCCGAGTCCCCGGATTAGCTTTCCTTTTCAACGTGTATATCCTACATGCAATGCACAACGCTCCGCCTCGAGAATAATATTCATATAGCAAGATCAAAATAATGATTTCTATTCTGTCAAAAGTGGCCCCATGAAGTTTTCTAGTTTTCATGAACAGAAATGTGAGATTGAGGTGGGAGCAGTCAGACAGGCATGTCGAAATTATTTTCTTAGTAACTGACCTTGATCTGACAATCAGACGGGTCAAAGACTCTCCAGTCATCCTTGGAGGACCCGACAGAATGATAATGAATTGCCGCGCCGCATATTAAAACAAGGCTTTTCAGCGGCGCTGTCTAAACTGTTTCGGCACGTCGAGTATCTCTGGCTGAAAGATGAGAGAGATCTGGTCGTAAAACCTGGTACAACAACGGTGAGGGAAGAAATGGGCTTGGAAACATTCCACTCTATTCCAGCAGGGTGGGTATTTTCCTCCTTATTCTCTCTCTCTCTCTCTCTCTCTCTCCCCGCGAATGAAAGAGGTGGTAAATGAAAATTTCACTCCAATGAGGACTGCGTGACATTGTGCTGTTTTGGGGAGCACAATGGGTCCTTTCAGGGCCGGGCAGGAGCCAAGCCGTTTCCGCTGGCCCGGACGTGTTTCAGTATTTATCTGTGGTTTTGTTTGGTGGACAGCTGCAGGCCTTGTTTGTCTTGGCCTGTTTTTGATCGCTTAGCATGCTTGAAGAGGCCACGAGTCACTATTGTTTCAAAACAGAGTCTGGCATTGTAAGTGCCGGGACTGTTGTAGTGCTCGCTGGCTCCAAAATCCAAACAGAAAGTATACAGAAAGAAAGATTATTCTGGAAGGAGACATAGAAGAAATGTTTACACAGATTTTACCAAAGTTAATTATTAAAATAAATATAGTGTTAAAATGCTAAAACCTTATACAGTAAAGACTATATTTATATTTATATATATATATATATATATATTATGGAGAAGCTCAAGTTACAGTATACTCACTGTATGTAACTACTGAATCTACTCTAGTAAAACTATACATTAATAAAAATAACATTTAGCCTATATTTGTAGACTGTAGTGATGTACTGTAGCAATTATAACAGCTAATTTAGATTTTTTTCAAGCGATTTCATTACTTGATGTTGTTTTGTAGGATATATTGTGATACAAAAAGATTAGAGTATAGATTACAACATGACTATTTCATTTGACTATTTAACACTTTTACTGCTCTTTTTAATTTTATGTTAAAATTTAGTTCCATTTGACAGTGACAGACCTATTCAATTTTTATGTCTTTGGATACAATAGGTTTATTTAAACCTTAAATGCTGTAAGCTCCATAACTAAAAATGGTAGCAAACAAAGGTGTGCAGCAAAAACATACAATGTAAAAAACGTGGAAAATGTTATTAAATAAAAAATAAACGGGTTATTTAAATTTCTGTTTTTAAATGTTGTAATACTATTTTATTGTTTGCTTCGTATCGTGTTGCCTATGAAATCATAAGCTGAGTGTTTTGTTACGCTCAAACAAATTAAATATATCATATATTATATACATTAAATATAATATATTATATAATATATGCTAATTCTCTCAAAATAACACTGTAATATAATATCAATAGAGCATAAATAATATTTATTCATTTAATAATGCTTATTGATTACTAATAAATATCATAGTACGATAATTATGTAATTCATTTCGTCCATAACTACCATGGAGCTCATGTTGATAAAAAAACTTTAGTAATACATTTATTATTATTGATTATTCATATTTTGTATTAAGAAAAAAATATTTTCAAGCATTTCCAAAATCATTTAAAAGTGTGTGCTTTGTAGCAATAATGAAGAAATGCAAACAGATCAGCCCTCTCACACACACGCACACACACACACACACACACGCAGGATGACGTCTGCCTCCACCCTTCACATTGAGATATGTGTGCAGAGACATTCGGAGGGGGGGCTGCTGTTTTTAACACCTCTCCTGTAAGAGTGCTTCACACAGAAAGCTCTGATGATATATCAGAGAGAGAGAGAGAGAGAGAGAGAGAGAGAGAGAGTTAAAGCAGGAGAGACAGAAAGCTGTCTTGCTTGTTGAACTCTAAAAACCTAGCACTAGCATCTTAGCACCAAGCTCTCCTTCCTCACCGGGTCGCAGCTGGGATGAACGTAGAGAAATATATCAGCGGGCAACATCTGCAGATGGTGATTAGCATTAGGAAATTGCCTCCTTGAATGAAATTGGAATGTCGACTGTCAATTTCCTTTCACGCTCGCTACTGCTGTTCTGGAAAGCTAGAGACTACAGCTTTGTCCTTAATTGGTTACAATTTAGATATCGAAAACACAGACATGTGCGCGCGCACACACAAACACACAGTGTTGTTATGATGTATTTTTAGAACACAGAAAGGACAGTATTAATTGTATTGTTCACGAAGGCATTTATTCTGTGATTTGTGGATCTTCTCTCGGTGGTGTTATGTTTTTGTTGGGATGTTATCAAGATGTTTGTGGGTAATTTTACAGCGAATGAGAAGCGGCAGTAATATCTTCAGACTTCAGCTGATGAGGCACAGTTTAATTGGGCCTGTGCTTTAAAGTGTGTAGGGCTCTCCACGGCACACAGAGACGCATTCATCCTTTGCCCATTTACCTCGAGTGTGTGCTACACGTAGATATATTTTTTTGCGTTTAGAATACAAATCAAAAGCTACACAACACAGAGTCATTTCATTTGATTATTACTTATCTCAGAGAATGCATAATTCAGTATCAACATCACGAATATTATAAAAAAAATAAGCAGTTGTTATTTTTATTATTATTTTAATATTTGTATTTGCTATTAATTATTATTACTACCATTATTATGATTATTATTTATCTTTATTATGGATATTATTATTATTATTATACTAAACAACTACCTATTTGAATAAATAATTAAATAAACTAATCGCTTCATTTAAAATAGGGTACACGTGGTGTACAGATTTATTCAATTTAATACTTGCAACACATTAAATATGTAGAGAAAGTATTTACGTATCATAGTGTTCAGTTATACTGTTTGTGTGTTTGTTAAAGTGAAATCGTTGCACTGTAAAACAAGCCCACAACTTCTCATGTCTCCTGATTTAGCATATTTAGTGGGGGTAAAATGAAACGTTATTATTATTATTAAATACAACGTGAAGTCTATCTACATTCAACAACATTATTGAGAAATGTAACATTGAGATGTTAGTCAGGTCATTGAACGAGGAAGGTTTCTCTCCTGCTGGGATATTTGTACAGTTCTTAAGACGTCCCGATCGCTGACTACGACAACAACAGCAGCAGTTCTCTTTTCTCTCTTTCTGGTACAAGCAGGATTTACACAGAGCCCAGATGTGCCACAATAAGGTTTTAACTCTGGAGCTGTAGATAAGGCTAGAGGCTTGTGTAAACGCGTCGCACGCACAGCAAAATACTCCGGCAATTAGCACGGCCGTTAAACCCTAGTGCGGCCATTAACCAGGGAAAGATGACGTGTGCGAGACAGGCGAGAGTCTGTTCCTGCTTCCCAAACTCTTCAAGAATATTTGGCATTCTTTTTATGGCCATATGCGCACGGATATGGAGTGCCTCCGACCGCACAGTTAGCGTAGCACTGCCGATGAAGTGAGGAAGACTCCTCCGCCACTCTCATTAGCCGCCGCGGCTAGGCGACGCTTCGCGGAGGCACAAACGAGGCAGCTATCAGCCTCCGCCTCCACGCTCGGCCTTATCTCATTAGGTTCCACATCAAAGTTAATCGTAGATGGGCATGGTAATTGGTGGAGGAGACAATGGCATGCATCGGGGAGGGGTGGGGCTCCTCCGCAACGCGTGTCATCTTGAAACATTGGCAGGGCTGGCGACAGAAGATAGGCAGCGGCACAAGATGGAGACGGGGGGGGATTGTTGGGGGTGGTTGGAGGATAGAAAGCCGTAACGGCAGAGGCATAACAAGCAAGCTGCTCAGAATTAATGAGCTTAGCCAATAAGAAAAGAATAACCAATCAGCGTGTGTTGGGCAAATATAATTTAGGAATAATTGCTTGATTGCTTTTCTATCGTGGGCTGATTTGACCACACACAAGAACCGAGAATTAAGATGTCAAGACAAGAATTAATTTGGCATGCGAGGGCACGTAAATTCTTTCTCTCCTCTTTTACGCGCAGCGTTAGCCGAGTCGTCTCCCGCTAATGATGAAAACACAGAGGTAGATTGCGCATTCATTTCCTGACTCCATTATCCGTAAGGAGTCGCATCGCTAATGCCACAGATGCCCCGATATCATGGAAAAGAGTGTGTATGCTAACAAATTTAATTGCCGTTTTTGCATATTCCACTCCAGTCGTGATAGCAAGCCCCGGCTGATTGTGCGGTTTGTTTCTGTATTGATTTCAGATTCTTTTTTTTGTTCCCAGGCACGCAGACTGTAATTGCGATGTCTGACAGGCCCCTCCCCTCCCGAAACAGTGCTCAATTTTCAAGATCTCACTTTTCTCGCTGGATTACAAATGTACGCCGGCTTAAGAGGGGACTTTTTATTACTCGCTACCTGCTTTGAGAAATGAGCCGCAACCTCTCTTGACAGTCGCCTTGGAGAGCTTTGTCGGAAGCATTTTGTCTTTTTGGGAAGAGGTCACGGGTAGACGCGGCACTTTAACGGTCGGAGCGCCGGGTCCGCGATAGGGTCTGAGACTGCGACTCTAATTTACTGACCCAATATGACAAATGCTTTATTTCAGCTGTATTAGGAAAAAGGCCAGAATGTAGTTACTTATTAAATAAGAAGGGAGTCTGTAATAACGGCTATATCTAATGCAAGACTGGGTTTGACATTAGCCTGATCAGTCGGATTGAGTTTGAGCAGCCCCAGTTCAATTTATATTTAAATAGACGCCGTGTCCAAATAGGGGAACGTGCATATGAATATAGCCGTATATTTGCTCCCACATGCGTCTGCTACTTAGTTCCAATTAGGGTGGAAACATTGCCACTGTGGCAGAGTCCGCTCACAGCGCCCGACTTATCGCTGCTCTGCAGGTTGCACAGCTATGTGTTTATTCATTTCATGCGCGTCGACAGCAGCGGCAGGTCGAGTAAAAGGGAATAAACAAGGCGGCGAGGTTTGTCAGGTGGGTATCACGACTGGCCTCAGTGCCCCTGCGGCTTCAGCCGGGACGGCCGCGTCCCGCACACCGTTCGCGAGGTGCCTCCTCTCTGAACTGCGTGAGGCCTAATTGAGTCACAGGCGATGACTCTATCTCTCCACATCAAGGAATTTGCCTGTGTTCGATTATTTCACCAGGGGATTAAACCTCATTTTCGGGTGTTCCGCATTAACCTATTAGGAAGGCTCATCTGCATTGCTAATGCGGGCAGGGGACAGCTGTCACAGGCGAGGGAAAACATGATCGCGCAATCCTTGAGTGAGTGATCCCGGCTCCGATTAGCCGCAGTGAAGTTCGCTGAGCCCGAGTGATAAGACGGGCTGAAATTCCCAAGTTGCCAATAGCTCAGAAAATTATCAGACTGTAGGCAAAGGAAAAATTGTGCCTCGCGGCGCCGGGGCTTCAATCCAGGGACTGCCCAGATTGACGTTATTTAAAGCTAGGGAAATGTGCTCTGCCTGCCTATCAGACCCTGGGTAAAATAAGATTTTTCCCCTTCGTGCTCCGTTTGTGAACATTTTCTGTGTGCTGCCATTCTCGAAAAAGCAATTTGCGAGTAATTTAAACATTTTATGATCTAATCTGGATAACAGAAATAAACAAACCTGCACACCGCCGGGAAGGATGCAGAACACGGCACTTCTATGGGTCTTAGGTCATACAGAAACCCATGCAATGAAAACGAGCATCAGTTTCAGTTCTCATTTATATACATTTCTATTGTCTGTGGTAACGATAACATATTATTTGTGAACGGAACTGACGGTACATATTTGTCTGTCTACAGGGGCATCATTATACGTGTAGTCATTTATGGTTCAAGTGCAGACTGAGTACATCAGTCCACCTTAACTCGTCTAATTTATACTTAGCAGAATACTAAAATTATGGACATTTGAAAAAATACGCCATATTTCAATGTGCAGTTGTCACGCTGATGTGCTGTTGACATGTACAATGACAGTTTCTACAGCAGGTAAACATAAGAGCCTCATTGACCCGAGAGAAACATGCCTCGGTGCCAGCGCTGGTGCATTTACAGATGTACAGATCAGGATTTAGTGGTCTGTTAGGCTTCTCTTATGTTGGGCATTTGCCAAATTCAGTTACTGTTGGAATAGTAATGAAAGTACAGTCTCATCTGTATGCAAATTGTGCTTTTCATTGTTATGTGAATATAACTTTTGGCTACTGAAACGTATCAACACAACCAGCAAGCCGACACAACTGTTTTGTTTTTATGTAGACACTGTGATAATACCTTTCGTTACACACTTTGAACACTCATATTATTATTACTCTCCTATATTTGGCATAAAAACGCCTTTGAACAGGTTATAGTCCCAAAACCTAAAATCTATATACAGTAAGCATGAAAAATGCTGGTAAATTGTTTCTATTTGAGAGTTACTTGCATAACAGCTACATCTTTCACAGTACGTTTCTATCTGGACCAAACCTAATCAGTGTCAGGGTTGAAGAAAGCATCCTTTGGCCCAAGCTGTTTGACTTAAGCGTCCTTTTTGTGCTTTCTTTGGTCCCACTGGCTTTGTGTGCATTGTAATGAGTGTTACCATAATCCTAGGATTTTCCCTTGGCTTGACCCCAGGCTATGCCTTCTCTCTGTCCCTCCACACCAGGACACCGAGAGTTTACCCCAAACAGTGTGGCTCGACGAAACACAACAATGACATGTCCCCCAAGAGATGCGTCCATTTGCGGCTGGTTTGGAGCTTTCTCTGATAGACCTGGAAATTTTAATCCTATTAGAGCTTCCCAACAAAGGGTGAAGCTGCAGAAGGCAGGGCGAAGACTGAGCGCTCCCGATATCTGCCGCAGGGACAGTGATGCTCCCCCCTGTCGACACCCCCATCATTATCTATTAGAGTCACATGAAAAACAAAACCTCTGGCAATAACAGAAGCCAGTGTACAGAAAGGGGGACCCCAATAACCAGGCATCTACAAAGTCAACTCATCCATCTCCAGCCAAAACGGATGTGTTATTGACGGAGAGGGTGATAAATTTCTCGCCGGCCGAGGCACAGGAAGTGGATCTGTGGTGCCTTGTGAGCGCTAGTACCTAAGTGTCGTGTCACAAAAGATCGGAGAAGCTGGGAGGCCTCAATGTGCTTTTGTTTTGCTCTCCGATTATGGGACACGCGGTGGCCAAGTGTGCTGGTGGTCCGTCCTGTTGCCCCATCGCCAGTGTCGAAGCTTAAAGTCCTCCATTGTGACGGATGAGGAGGAGGGGTGGCAGGGTCCATACAGACAGAAAGTCTTCTTTGGCCAAACAGGCCAGGATATGACTCTTTAAGAGCCAAGGGGGTGTCAATGGACAATGCCATGACAGAAGAAAAAGCAGCTCTATGTTGGGACGACTGGGTTAACAAACGATCTACGAGGATGATATACATGCGTAATGCTTACGGTTTTCAACTAATGCAACTACGTAAGCTGCAAAGCTGAGCATCACATTCACACCATTTCTCACAGAAACGTATACATTCAGGAGCGTCAACGTGACAACCTTTACCACACAAACCTGAGAGCCACACTATTACTTTCGGACTTTTTGTTTACAGATCAGGGATACTGCAGAGTTCCAACCCCTATCCAACACACGTACCCGTCATTCTCAAGTAATCCTGAAGACGTCAATGAGCTTTTTCAGGTGTGTTGGATTGGGGTTGAAGCTAAACTCTGGAGGACACCGGCCCTTCAGGAATGGAGTTGACTAACCCACATTACACGCGTATCAAGTTTATGACCCATTTACACATTATGCAAACAATCACAATGTAGGACCCTTTTTACCAAGTCGTGGTTATTTCTTCCCATTGTAAAAGAGGAGTGGGATGGAGAGTTTGGATGATTGACAGCTTCTTTAAGGCTCCTGTGTGCTTAGGTTTACTCTGTGTCCCCAGAGGCAAAAGTGTGGGATGCTAAACACGGTGCTATACATTTATGTATGGACCTGACCTTTTCAATAATGAGTTGACACGGTAACAGAAAATACATTCAGATGCTCTCCGCTGAGGTGTGTGACAAGAACCAGGGGAAAACACACACACACACACACACACACACACACACACACACACAGGAAACAAAACAGAACAACAAAGACACCTACTTAATGATGCTCAGAATAAAACGTTTTTTATAGAAAATTACAAAGTTTTTGTCAACATCAGAGTAATTTCTTTTGTAATTTCATTGAAAGTATGCAAATTACTTAATGGTTGACTTTTGCAACAAGATTTCAACTTTGCCCAATAAAAGCATCAACTAGTTATGACATGGAATCCAAACTAGAAATCTTGCTAACTGACAAGTAACTAACACTTATGTGCGCTCCAGTCGCTCCGTATCTTTTGCTGCACAGTGCATGTTCTTCCCCTCGTGTTTTCATCCGCTGGTAATTCCACACACAATGGACACAAAGAGGCGTGGGCTCGCCCAACACATGCCCCCCACATAATTGCCTCCTTTTGGACGTGGCGCATCCCTGCCACAAAACAAGCGCCTGGCACTCTAAGCCGTTTATCACGGTCATGCTAGGTTTGCGGCGAAAGGAGCTAAACGTTATCACCACACGCAATCACTAAACGAATCGGTGGCGGTAGCTGCTCATAGCTGCTTCATTTTATCACAGGGACGGAGCAAGCAGGAGCCGTGCGGTGAAACACATCAGCTGTTTTTTCCCCGAGAGCCGAGTTTGCTGGCAAGCGCACTGCAGCAGGTCAGAGAGTGTACTTGACAGAAAATATGCATAGTGAGTGGCTACTTGTGCCGCTTTTCATTTGCATTGTGTATTGATTTTTGGGGGGCCCCATTTAATCTAATATTACACCTACTTTCAGACACGTGTGAGGGGGACGCTTTTATGGGGGCTTAATGATTATTGCCACAGTTGTGGTAAACCAAAGTAGATCCCGTCCTGTACGCCCACTCCGAAACACCCCCATTTCTCTTCATCCCAGCTTCCGCCTCCAGCCCGCTAAGTCAAACCCGTCGGACACGTTCTGCATACGCATCGAGGAAAAGTATTCCAAGACGATGGATGGCTGACTGTATGGAGGATAATTGAACAAATACAGCTAAATCCAGTCCTGGGAAAATAAAGAATCCCTAACACGGCTTACTTCGCTGTGAAATATAATTAACCTTTCCCGCTTGTTATTTGGGTCTTTAGTACACTTCACAATAGAAGGAATAAGAAAGGCTTTTTAAAAGGTGACATTTCTAATTCGTGTGCGATTACCTATTCCGTCACAGTGTCCACTCGCTCTTCCCGGACCACATTAGATGTTACATGGAAATGTCACTTCCTGAAGAAGACATCAAACCCACAGCTCTCAGGGGATCTCGATAAATGCCGCATCCATCTGTACAAAAAAAAACGACAAGCATGGTGTGATGGTTATCATCGAACACGTATGTAAAAATAATTACTGCTGCCAAAACATACAAATAGTATTGTCACCTTCCTCCGTCTCCTGATAGAACCAGATTAAGCTGTCAGAGACGGCGAGGCGCTAAGCTGTTGTTTGATCTACAAATGAAGAGTAATGAGGGCCACTGGCAGCCAAATACAGTCACACACATCTCCAATCCTCCAGGACAACATTTCAATTCATGCCTGAATGTTGATGCTCGAATCTTGCCAAGTGAGAATTCAGGTGTCTCTCATCATTCATCTAAGCCTCCCTGCTCGGATGCGGAGCTGGTAACTGTTGCGGTGTCCAAAAGGGCCCCCGTTTCCAGGGTTGTTTACATCTCGTACGCAAGTAACGGACATGCACAAACATTAATGAGCTTAACGAAGAGCGGGCGAGGAATATTAATTAGATTCGCCAAAGAGCTCTAGGCTTAGAAGCGCGCAGACAGAAGGCCCCTCAGGGCCGCTGTGGGCACAGGACGCCGTTTGAAAGACAGATGTCACAGGAAACGTTTTTGCGCAAGACTTCATCAAAGCCGACAAGTTTGATCAGGAAACGTGCTCGGGAAGACGGAATTGAACGTACGTCTAGGCGAAGGAGGCCGTTTCTTGGCGTGAAAGTTTTAAAAGTGACTCGAATGCTAATTAGACGCAGGGGAGGCAATACTCGTTGCTTTGCCGCCTCGGCTAACAAAGAACTATGGCGAAGGCGCATTTTCTTGCCCGCGAGCCACACTCGCATGATCCAGATTCAAATAGCGCTATTTGTTTTGAACATCAATGAGCACCTCTCAGTGGTCTGTTTTAACCTCTATTAGGCAGGATTACAAGGCTGCTAGCTTGCTGGCATTTGGTAAGTGTCACAGTGACAGCACTTGGTGGGGAAATGCTGGGCTGTCAGCGGCGAGCTTTATCACCAGGCTTCTCTCCCGCACCGAGTGTGGACTAATAAGCCTAGAAATTACAATTGCCTCCCTGCCGAATCCCCGATAGCTGCAAATAATGATATCAGTGCCCCGCTAATCTCCTCCGCTCGCGGCCTGGCATCAACCTATTGAGTCACCTGTCATACTTATTTCTGATGAGGTGAACTTAATCTTGCCGTCCGTAATGACAATGGAGGCCATTTGAATGTTAAGAATGATATTCGTCAAAGTCTCCTGCCTTTTTTTGTCCTTCAACGTCTTTTTCAGACAGGGCAATTGAAATGCCCTGTCAAAATGCATGAATCCCCAGACTTAGTTAAGACATATTCAGATATGAGACTTCTTTCAATTTTCTTCTCTATTCATGATTTCAAAAGATCGGCCTCAAGTCGACAAGTTTTCATCATTTCCATCTCTTGAGAAATGCGAGCGCGTATTATCGATTATTTTCACAGACCTCCTCAAAATCACCATTGCGGTTTTCAGATAAGAAGCGCATATACAGTATACAGAACGCTGCGATACACTGTCATGTAACTGATGTCTTCTCATCGATTGAAACTCTCAATGTGTATTCTTATATTAACCACAGTTTACATCAATCTGAATGAACCCTGAGCGGGTGAATGGAAGAAGTCAGGTAGAACGGATCTATCGTGTAGGAGGAACCTTGCATGGTCATCTGTCTTCAAAAGCTCCCTTTGTGCAGCTGTATTTATGAGCGCATCCAATCACGGTAACATCAGGTACAGACCGACAATGCCACATGCCGTTATGACCCATCTTTTCCAGCACTTGCAGATATGAAGCAATCAGAGGTCGCCGAGGGTATGTGCCGATGCCCCTCTATCCTGTATTATTCAGTCCTATGGAGAGAGCCGAGCGGAGATAAATTGACCTAAGAGACCCACACAGAAGTACAGTGTGCGTTAAACTAAATGTTCTGGAGAGCGCCGAACGACGTGTCAGTCTATTCACCGGCTAGCTCTCTGTTAACAGCTGCATCTCAGCCACTTAACTATGTGCCGTGCCTCTTTAACAATTTCAGCCGTTTAAAAAATGTCTTTTGCCGTTTCGCACCGGCTGACGGGAATTATAGAGAGATGTGGAAAATGATGAATTTCATTGCGCTGTGTAAATGACACCATTAAGTGTTGAGGCTGAAACAAAGAGAACATCAATTTGAAACATGACAGAAATGCTGTCATTTCAACCGTGGAAGCATTGTGTCACAGAAGCACATCACAGACGTTTACCGGTCCATGCGTTTCTTAGGAATCAAACCTGTGACCTTGGCATCGCGAGCACCGTGCTCTACCAGTTGTGCCATGGTAAACTATATTCTGCTTAAATATCGCGCACACTTAATGACCGTTATATCCGAATAATCGTTCATTCTGTAATTCTGTGCTTGTGCAAGTGAGAGCAGGAATGACTGGAGAAAGGTCTCGGTTGTGATAAGCAGCAGTGCTTTGCAGTGCCATCATCCACCTCTTCATCAAGCATTGATCATTCAGACGGAAAACTGTGCCATTAGATAAATGACCGCTTCCCTCTGCTGTCGGATTAACACTGATGGCACTTTCTTATTTATGTCTGCGCGGACAAAGAATCATTTAGTTTGAGCAAGTACATGTCCGCTCTACTCCCCGCCACAAAGAACAAATGACAGTTGTCACCATGCACCGTGAAGGGAAGTAGATTTTTATCAACTCATTTTCCTGTAACCTTTCGTTGAAAATGGTGATGGCCCGTACAGAAACAGTCTAGTGGCATTAGTGGAAATTTCTTCAACAAGACAATGTTTCTTCCCAGTCAGACAAGGATTATGCAAACAGTAAAAGGACAGTAATGTTTTGCATTTGATTTTGAGTAAACATCACAAGTAATATTAATATTAATAATTGACGGCAATTCTTTCTGATTTCTGTGAGGAGAAGCCGTTATAACAAAACACAGGTCGTGCATTTCCGCTCATGCCTGAATTATCCAGAGATTGTATTGGTCAATATACTGGTCGTGGTTTTTATATACGACCCTGCCTGCGAAAAGCAAGCTAAAGTTATTTATTTTATTTTCATAAATAAATTCATTCAATGAAAATATAACATTGATATTTTTAATATTGACCATGTCAAAGATTGAAATTAATATTATTAATTAAGGAAGCCAACCTCTGGTGTTGTTTTGTGCAAATAAGAATTAATACATAAATAACAATAAAATCATTCATTTCGGTATTATAAATGAAAATGTAATTACTGTATGTGAAAATCTATCATTAACAGCAATAAACACACATGACCTATTTTCACCGTTTTTATGGCTCGGACTCCGCTCTGATGCTCTTAACCTCATGAATAGATTTTGAGACTTTAGCTTGAATTTCACAGACAGGCTTATGGCCGTTTTTGTACTGACACAAGACATGAACATGCCATTTCCTAAAGCGTGCACGATAATCAGAGCAAAACAGACATATTTTTTTCCTCAGAATAACTGCCGGCTTCTCAACTGCAGCAATTTTAAATCTGTTTGGCTCCCATGAAGAGGAGTATTATGTCTGAGGAGGAGACACAGGCGCGCTAATGAGCGTGGTTATAAACATCATTATATTTTAAGTGTCATTCTGGAGTTCACAGCAGGAAACGTAAGAAATCTCGGTAATAATCTGCTTTTCAAAGTGACAGAAGAATCTGTCGCTTTAAAACCGCCGAATCGTTTCGGTGTGCCGGGGAAGGCGAGCGTTAATGAAGATACGTTGAGTAGGACTAATTTGGTTGTTCTTCAGTTTGAGTTACTGCCACGCTGATATTTGGTTTAATTCGCACTGATGTCTCGACAGAAGTAGCGTGCCGCTTGAACAAAAGGGCTAGGGTATGTTAAGTGCTTTTGAAATGGTGAGCTTTCCAGGCAGCGGAACCGCGCCTGATGAAAGGGTGTGAAATACTATGTGGAAATCGATTTCACAATCTCCCCGCGCGCTTGCCAGCTCTGTCGTACGTGGCCGTACGTTTAACGCACTCGACAACGAAGGATTTAGCGGTTTGCGCAACCGTCATTAAGCTTGACAAATGAATGCATGTTTGAGTTGGAATGAGAGGTAGACGGATGGAAATTTTCAACTGCTTTGAAATGGACTGCATTGTTGATATAATGTAGTGCCACTAGAGTTGCGATTCTGAAGACAACTCCTGCATTTTGTTGCCTTGGACAGCTTAAACAGACGGCTTAAATGTTCCCTGATGAAAATAAAAATACATGCCGTGGCATCTTAGATTGTACGGACGGCTTAATTAGCATGCTAAGCGGTGCTAATGGCAAGCAAGGAGTAAAGCCCTGAGCTCCTCTCAGAGTGATTGACGTCTGAAGCGTACTTGTCAGGATGTGTGATGTGTTTGCATCTTGGTGTTTTTGTTGTCGCGAGTCTGTATTTTTTTTCCTCGGTGCACGTGTCAGTCGATTATAAATGGCAGCTCAAAAGGTCTACAGAATAGGAATTGATGGGACAGGCCGATTTGAGCTGGTTTGCCGAGCCCTGTTTGTACCATCTGTGTGATTGGGCATAACACAATGAAACGAAAAGCCTTTTTCTTTCTGATTAATGGCAATGAAACACGTCAAGCCATTTGAGCATATTTAACACAAGTACGGCAGAATGCAGCTGTTGCATTCTTTACATGAAATAGTTGGGGGTGGGGGCAGAAAGCATTGCGGCAATGGCAAGCAAAAGAAAAAGGAGATGTGTGGCGTATCTCGCAGCCACTGTTATTTCTCCCAAGGGGTAATACATTTCAAATACAAAAATGTCATGGGTAATAATGCTGATGGCGGACATCTCAAAGTTTCGGCCGCTTTTAATCCTTTCTCTGCCATTTGCTTGTTGTCTCCAGTAAAATAAATAAGTAGATAAGCAAATAAAGGACAGAACCGAACCAGAGTCAATTAAGGAGATTGTCCTTACAGAAACTAGGAAGATGAACCACACTTGAGCTAACTCGGTCATCACCATATTACGCGAAGGGAGGACAAATTATGCTAACGATGAGCCAGTAATGTCTTCAGTGACATTGTTTGGCCTCAGATCCTTTTGCGGTTCCTGCCTAACGAGATACAAGAAAGGCCGGAGTGATGCGCCTTTCTTCCGTTTTTGTTTTGCGCAGTTAACTCGTGGCTCTGTCTTCGCTCGGCTCTGTCTCTTGGCATCGGCAGGCCTGATTTGGCAGAGGAGAGCGCACTAGAGTGGGGCTTCGCAGCGGGCGGGGGGGCCTTTGATGGGGACCCCCCGGGAGCCTGACGCCAAGGCAGCAGTAGGATCACAGATGTGGCGGCTTTCATGTGACAGTTAACTTTTTCCTAATTAAAGTCGCCCGGCTAATTACAGGCGCTTCTATCTGATCATCGGGAAACAGGATAAGGTATAGCGGGCGACATCAAAGACGGGCGGCGAGCGGCGATTGGAGCAGATGGGGGTGAAAGCGTGGCTCTTGTCTGGGATTTGGGCTCACCTGGACGCAGGAGTGCAGGAGTCACCGAAGACGGCAGGGCCCATCTCATTTGCAACAGTTCCTTCCCTGAATGCTGAGATGTAATTACGAAAGAAGAGTTGCGAAAAAAATCCACCAAAGAAAAAAATCCCATAATTAGCGAGGCAACTCCAAGCACAAGAAATGGAAATTAGTCACAGTGTTATAAATTAGCCCGTGCATACATTACGTGAAATGAACACCCTCGGGGCCTCGAATTAGCGCTTTTGGCTGTGCACCCTCATGTATCTAAATAAAACATTCAGTCCTCGCTTATTATGGGCTAACAAAGAGACATCTCGTACACAGTCGTTCTCTACAAATTGGCCACACACACATCATTTATGAGAGCTCTATATGCTGCGGGGGGTGTTGGGCATTTGTCGGTGGGTGGGGGGCTCCTCATCTTCTTGTGTACAACACTCGTGTATTTGTAAACCAGCACGTAGCTCCTTTTACTTAGTGCCTGCATTTTGATGGCCTATTGCACCGTGGTATATAAATCAAAAATGTTAATTTCAGCTGGAAGACTGTTACATCAAAAACGTTATAAATTCCGACTGAAACCGCAAATGGCAAGCGAATGAGAAATTAAAAGTGTATTTTGTCACCGCTCTATTTGGAAGTGATGAGCCAGAGACTCTGGGGTTAACAAAAAAAAAACCTTGGGCGCCGGAGCCGTGTTTTGATGAATCTTATCTAGAGCGATTATTCATACTTGTCCTTCTGCTTGAATTAAAGCAAGAGTGCTGGAGCCTGTTAAAGCCAAATACTTGAATGGCTAGTGAACTCTCACCTTCGCGCGCATCCATTTAGCTTGCAAATGAAAGCCAAGTACAGTCGGCGAGAGCCATAATGGGCCTTTCTTCTTGCGGAGTGCGGTCATTACATACTAATTTCTTCTGGAAGCTCTTCAGGAATTGAAACACTTGGCTGCGGTGGCCCAGCCTCGTGCTGAAACGCGCAGGCCAACAATGCCGGCGCACAAGGTGTTTGTTTAAGGCCGTCCTCGTGGCGGCTGACCACAATCAGGCTCATCTGAAGAGGGCTGATTGCGGCTTGACGCCGCGCTGTCTTCAGACCTATGCCAATCCTGAATATCATATGAAGAAGGACAATGCAGTCATCAGTAAGGGCATTTTTTTTAAACCTTTCTCTTAGGCATTAGGATATTGCATATTATGAGAATCGCAATAACCGTGATTATTAATACAGATAATACAGTAAATAATTCAGCACTTGTTTCACATTTCGCCTTGAGAGGTTACAGTATTGACCTATTAATGTTATTAACATGTGAAGTCACTTGGCAAATGATTACAGATAAAAGACCATATGAACTATTAGTTAAATATAAAGCATGTATTAGCTCAGGCACTAGTACATGATTATTTCTGCCCTCATTGATTTCACTTTGTTAGTGAAATTACATAACAGTCTCAGGGGAAGCTATTAATTCATGTCAGTCAGCACGACCTTTTTCATGTCACCCAGCACGACTTTCAATCGAATGTATTTTAATACGCAGTATCTTTCATATGAATAATAAATATAGGTGGCTCATTCGTGTGAATTCCTATTTCCTACGATCTCATTAGTATGTTTTGTAATGATTTGACTTTGCCCCTGCGACGTTAAGTTTAGGGCGGGGTTTGAGTAGCCATTTATCATTGCATTGCCACCTTGTGAAACTCGTGTTTTTAGCTAAATTAGCCTTCGCGGCTGTGATTTTAGGGTTTGGGGTGAGGTAAGGTGTTGGTTAGCCACCACCTACAATATGTACGACTTCTTTTGATATCAGGTTATATATATATAAATGTACATAGTGCTGTCAATCGATTAATCACAACGCTCTGATATTAGTAGCCTACTGCAACTGATGTCTCTATTAAATTGATTTTTTTTTACATTAATTATAGCCATTCAACAGTATAATTGGGAGCGATCTTGTCTAACAGGTAGGAAATATACAGAAATTGAATGAAGTTCTCAAACACTTTACAGTCTTTAATGCTAAATTGTAAATTAAATACAGAAGAATTCTCATTAATGCTACAAAACACATTGAATTCCTCTTTTCTTTTGTTCTTTGATTAACATGGTGACAGGAGTCACAGCAGTAGATGTCCCCATTTCCACAACTCCTTGCATTCATTTAAGATTTGATTTAACACGTTGAAGTCTGTGCTAACGAAAATGCTACACAAAACTGGCTTTCTGGCATAATCTTGTGTGGTGTTATTCATTCAAGCACGAAAGAGAACTTAATACTGGTGCGCTGTGTGACAGATTCTGACAGAGATTCACTGACGCAGCCTTTAGCCCGTGACTGTATACACCAGACTGGAACTCGCATAGCGTTTTGCCGCGTCCAACAGCTAGAAGCTGTCTATCATCACTGAACTCGCTCTTAAGTGGTTTAAATGCCTGTACTTGAATAAGAGCGTTATTATATAATGTAACGTTAGACAAAGTATGACAAAAGAAGCAGATGCTGCGTTAATTGCATTAAATATTTTTAACGCGTTAATCTGAAAAAATGAATCGCATGCGTTAACGTTGACAGCCCTAGTACATACACATGCGGCATGTGTATAAAAATGCGTGCTGAGTGACACGAAAAAAGGGGGAAATTCGTGTCCATGAATCAATAGATTCCAAATGTCGTGCCTATACCACGAACTGCATTGAGACTGGGTTGAATTACACATTTGGTCAAATAAATGTGGCCCTATGCTACACAATAATGTAATATATAATGTGCTTTCATTGTTATAAGAATGATCCTTCTTTCTTACAATGATAATAATAAATACAATAAAATTGTAATTAAAATATAATATAATGAAAAGTAAACACAGTAATGATAATGTAATACCAATAGGGCTCAATTTAAATTGTATGTCTCGCACAACATACACATCTCACTGTTTTTTGTGTGTCCTGCGAAGAAACATGCATATGACAACTACTCATATTTGAACGTATGGCTTGGGTCTGTTTGTTTACATTAAATGTTTTACTAAATAAGCACAAAGTTAACAATTTTCTCTAACAAACATATCGTTTCACATTTATTAACTGGCTGGAGTCATTTGAATTACTTTAATGATGGATGCTTGTGCTTTTTAGACTTTCGCCCCCATTTGACCCCCATATAAGATAACACGACAGCATTTTAATATATCGTCGCTGTCCTTCTGAAACCATGTATCTCCATATTTTGTGATTTTTTTGTAAATCATAAATCATTATTATTCCGTAAGTCACCCTTTTCGTATGTCACTTGGTTTTGCAAAAATCGAACCATTAGAAATGATTAATAGTCAATTTGGACATAAGAGATTTTGTAAGGAAAGCAAATTTGGGGTAATTTTTTGTTTGTATTCAACTGAAGAAACAAAGTCTTTTATTTACATGCACTCTTGGAAAGGGGTGCATTTAGAGCTGCAGTCACATCTTTTAGAGAGGTTAGTGATTTGATTATGCAATTAGGCAGGTGGATGATTAAAAGCTTAATAAATAGAGATCATGATTGCTAGTTTTCCCAGTTCAAAGCAGTTTCCAGTTTAACCATTCCGAGTCTTCAAAATGTATTCCCGGCAATTCCATAATCAAGCATCGTGATTTAGGTCGGTCAATAAACAAACTCCTTTTAGTTTACTGTTATGACTTAAAAACGCAATATGGATAATTGCGTGGTCTTTAATTACCAAACTATGTATTCTGTTTGCTATCTCCATCTCACCTCCTCAAAGGTGTCCGCACCGTATCCCGCCGCTACTTAAAATGATTTTCCGAAGACAGCGCGACCTGTCTGTCTGTCACATTGTGATTAAGACATCACAGTAATCCATGTTTGCATTGCTGTCTGCATGCGTGTTTGTGTGCGTTTGGGTTTGCGTGTCCTGGGCCGGCGCTAAACACACAGAATTAAGTTCTTTCGACACCACTGGGAATTGAGCACATTATCTGGCGGGGGGGACGTTTCCTAAAACGCACGCCGTACTCATAATAAAACGAAACGTGTGATGTGCGCAGAGGATATTAGCAACGTACGTCAGAAATCTCGAACTTCCATTTCCGCCGAGTCACGTGGCCGATTTTATCCACTAAAAAATCCACTTGCCGCATTCCCTCTCAGCAAACCTCGTTCTTTCTAGCGTTCTCACTTTCCCTCGCTCTCCTCCCTTCTCTTTCTTCCTCTCTCTCTCTCTATCTCTGTCTCTCTATTGCTTGCTCAGAGAAGCAGCCCATGTTTACTTGCCCTTATCCGGTCGCCTAATCCCTGCAGCAGTGAAAGACTCCACTAAATAGGTGCTGGAGAAAAAAAGAGGCGAGAGGGACAGCAGAGCCATTAAAGGAGAGTTTATCGGAGTCGCTCAATCTGTTATCACTCCTGTCCCTCTGTCTCCCCCACCAGCCGGCCTCCCCCCACTGTCATAGAGCCACTGATTACAGCCCGCCGTGCCGCTCGCTCGTGGGTGTGTGGCCGGATGTGTGTGGCTCTGTCCCTTGTGTGAGAGAGAAAGACTGTTTTCTCTCTAAGCTTTGAGTCTGTATTTGGATGTTTTTGGACGGTGGCGAGGAGTGACTTCTTAATGTTGTTTGTTTATCCTTGTGGTTCCATCGGGGCTTGTTGTCAAATTGGTTTTATTCTTTTTTATTTATTTATAGTTGCGCATGTACGTCCGGCTTGTGGGTAAGGAGTGTTTCTTCTACCAACAAAGCAATGCTGAAAAAAAACTCAAACAGAAACAAGGGATAGTTCACCCAAAAATAACATTTATGTCATCATTTATTTACCCTATCTGTATATGACTCTTTGTTCTGCGGAAACACAAAAGAGGATATTTTGACAAATGTCTTCTTATGTGTCCATACAATGAAAAAAAATATTTGGTTGCAAAATATGTTCTTTTCGGTCGGAAGTGGGTGAGAAATAAAACATATTATTTATAATAAAAGAATAACAATAGCTAGAAAGACAAATTAATACAATTTGGAAACATTTTATGATTCTTACATCATATAGATATTTGTTTTAAATAATATATATATATATATAATAATTATTATGCTATTTAACAGTTATCTTGACACATTTTGTGTTAAATAAATTAAAGGGACAACTCAAGTTGTGATAAATGAATTACAAAATGTGCTGTCCTGAAAATAACGCAGAGATGTGTTCAGTTCACTGAACACAAAATGTGTTGTTTTAACACAACTCTTCTTATATGCAGAGGACTGTGGAACTATTCAAATTGATCCAAAAACAAGAAAATAAACTGATACTAATACAGCATAATTACTGACTAGTCGCAAAAGGAAAGAACGATTTCTCCATCTTTGCCTTCTGTTCAGTGCTTGCTGACTGTAATACAGCTGTGGAAACAAGTGAAGATAAAGAGGTCCACGGTCAGGCCGGCCATCAGAGCAAGCAGCTGTCATGTTGACAGAGGTTCCAGTACTCAGGGATAAGAAGACCTCACGGTGCCTGTGACCTCAGCACTTTACTAAAACAGACCAGTCATTTTCCCTCCAGCTTAATATTCTCTGGAGATAACCACTCAGCAAGGCCATCTGAGCAACATTCACTGTCCGTTTTCTCACTTGAGCGTGACCTTATCGTCAATAAGGCCTATTGATTGTGCACAAACACACACGATCTGCACGCATGCATCCTAGTTTACCCAGTACAGTGCACAGTAAGCATTACATCATTAGCTTAATACAACAAACGGTCACACTTTACTGAAAGCCTTTATGTATAATGCCTTATAAAGGGTTATTAAAGGGTACGATGCAATATAATTGTTCATAATGTGAGTTTTAATACATGAAATTTTGTTGTAAAGAATTATAACCAAATTAAAAATGCAAAGTGTAACAATGAATTGACAAGTGTTATAATGTATTAACTGTAGTTACAATTATTCATAAGGTGCATTACACAGCGTAATTAATACATCAAAACTACTTTTATAATGCTTTATATACACGTATGCTTTAATTAAAGTGTATTTGTTGTACTTTTGTCTTAATCATAAATCCTGACTGGCTTATTTTTTTATATTTTTTGTACTGTTCTTATTTATTAGGTAAGCAACCGACAATACAAAGACAGCCGTGAAGAGGTCAAATTTGTATTTTACTATTTCTACGCTATTTTTAATGCTCAATTAATATGTCACATGACAGAATTTAGCTTGTTGCAAAAGTCAATCATTTATTCCAAAATATTTGATGGCATCTTCCTGACCTCTCAAAATCTCATGTTTGAGAAAAACACAAGATCATTTCCAACTGCTATTGAGTAAACAGATCTACAATGTTCCTAACAGCACAGCTCTCACATGCAGGGCAACAGAGAAGCGCAGGAGCCCCTAGCAGCAGCGGGGAGTTGTGTTGTCAGCCCAGCGTACAGAAGCACAACGCTTCGACTCTAATGGCTGGTAATGTAAGCGGCGTGTTTACCGAGCGCCGGGTCTCCAGCACGCAGGCTGTGACAAATTATGAAAGGCGGGTCTGCGCAACCGGCCTGAATTTCATTAAACTTTAACTGGCCTTATCTGCGGCACGACAGAGGACAACATAATAAACGCTGACAGGTATCTAAAGATGTGTGTTTGGACTGGGGAGAGGAACAGCGGGAGAGATGCTGGCAGCTTTGTCACAGAACAAGGGACATATGTTGTGGGCTATAAACCGTAAAGCAGATGCTGGTGTTTTGTGTGTGTGTGTGCTTATGTATAGGCTGAGATTGTACTCGAGTAAAAGAGCATTTTGCATTTTATTTCTCCTAAACGGAAATGTCTAAGTGATTGAGGTGCGTCTGCTCTGTAGTTGTTTTTGTAGTGGGGAATCTGTATAGAATAGGGAACCTATTTTAGAATGGATAAAATGCATTTATGAATGACCTTCACACGTAAAGCCCTTTCTCTGTACACAAAAAGGTAAAAGTAAATACAGCAAAAACTGAAAAGAAATCTGCGAAGAAAGACAAAACGACCAAATCAAAGAGAAAAAGAAAAAATCAACGGTTTCCCAAAAACTTTTGTTCACTCTGAGGCCGCCATTTTGTTTGCGGCACAATACATGATGTCACATGATTGTAACCCAAATTGTTCTCTTAAGATGCAAAAAAGAAAAAAAATGCATACATGCTTTATATGGGAGGTCAAGATGGAAACAAACGAATATAAACACATTCGAGAGAAAACATTCGAGCTACTCTAAATTTGGGTTGCACGGTTGTTTATTTGTTGCTGTCAAAGCAAAACATTCACTTTCCAAAGCACCAAACTTTTCTTTGACTTTTGTACTGACCTATTTCCCCAGAATTATGTGAGAAGTGTTGAAAGGTCCAGTGTGTTTTGTGAGTTTAGATTCTGAAAAAGAACTTTTATGTAGAATATAAGAAGTTTAAACAATGGGCTTAGTTAAAGAAACATGAGCCGAATGAAAACTTGTTGTCGTTTGAGTTTAGCAAACAATTAGTTCCCATGAAATCAAAATAGTTCCTTATTGAGGACATGTATAAACTAATGTGCGCCACCACAACATTGACAACAATTCACATTTAGAAAATATAAGCATTTAAATCTTAGTCTCTCACTTTCACCAATATGGATCAATGGTTTTTATGACCTCATTGTGCGCTTCTCATCAGATTCCAGGCTGTGAGGTAAACTAAACGCTATTGGCTACTTTAAAAAGGGGAGAGGCTGCTGAAAATGCCCCGCCCAACACTTCCTGTTTTATTGGAAATGACATCAACACATGGATGTGTTCAGTGACCCTTTAAATGAGTGAATTAAACTGTGTTGTAAATAAGCTATGATGGCAGCTACAGAGATTTGGTGTGGAATTTATATATTGATGTGCCGTAATAGGAAGTAATTTGTATTTGAAAAGAATCTATTTTTTTTAAATGAAAGGAATAGTTCACCTACAAAATGAAAATTCTGTCATCATTTCCTTGGTTTTTTAAACTGTGTGAAGATAATTTGTCACCATTGACTTCTATTGTATGGACACAAAACCAATGCAAGTCAAAGACGACCAACATTTTTCAAAATAAAGTCATACAGGTTTGAAATGTCAAGAGGGCGTGTAAATAATGACAAAAGGTTCATTTTGAAGGTGAACTATTCCTTTAAATTATAATAAAATTGTAAGACGAATAATAGAAGCTGCACAAAAATATGACATAAATAGTGATTACTTATGTATTTATCCAATGTTTGTCTGTTATTCTTGCGTGATAAAAGCAAATGCCTATCCACTGCAGCATCTAAGAGGAGCATCTTGTAGACGAGAGGACACTCAGGGGGGAACAAGGCCCTCGAGGCAAACCCGAACCACACTAACAACACACAAACACACTTGTGCCACCACTCAAGTGTCCCCGGGCTGATCCGGTGGGTTGTGTGGCTTTCCCATTTCAAACAGGCCTCTAAGCTCTTGCACAAACAGTCCGAAAGTGGTCCTCTGCACCGGGAATATTTGCCTTCGTCCATCTCATCTACTGCCCATTGTGACACTGGCCGCGCTTACATTTCAACGGCAAAAACATCCGCGGCTGAATATACCTCAAATTCCACAGCCTTCCTTGCGCGTTGTCATGGCGTGTGTTCGCTCGAAGAAAAGCCATGTAATCAATAACGCGCGGCCTTGAAAATGTTTCCAAACAGATGGTCCATTGAGAACGGAATGCCATCGCTTTTGTGCCCGGAGCCTTTGCATTAGCAGGCTTTAATTCACCCACAGCCTGCAAATTCTTCCCCATCACGGTTCTGAGAGAGCGTTGCCAGCTCGCCGTCTCTCACCTGGCTTTTCTCTCAGTTCTCAGTCCTTAAAAGAGCACAGAATGCATCATCTTAACTTGCGCCAGAGGATTTGACTGGAACTCGATGGCACGATGAGCCTGAAACAGACATGGAGAAAAATAGCATAGCGTTTCGTTTTTTTTCCGACTCGGGATCGGCCGTTCTTCGTGCTTTTTTTCTAGCGAGCTCTGGCTACTCCAGGAGGCGCAGTGATGCGCCATAACCGAGTGAATTCATGCTCTCCAGACACCTGCTCAGCTTTGGAGAATCGCAAGATATTGACCTTCAATTCAGCCAGCATTCAAAAGCGATGAAAGGAGATAAGAGCTCTAATCGTCCCTCCATCTCCGGCTTCCCTTTATTGACTAACTGACACATACTTATTCCAGCTCTGCTGCTAGCGCCCGAGGCTTCGTAGCCTTGCAGATAGCGCACGCCAAATCGAATGAATGTTTTTCTGTAAAGGGGGCTAATATGAAAATTGCCACCGAAGATACACAAATGAATTAGCCTTGTCAAAGCTAATTGGATATCGAGTAATGCATCATGAAGGCCGATCTGCTCCGCTCTGAAATATATAAGACGCATTGTTTTCCTCCCTTAAAAAAAGTAAGCTATGGGAGCGTGGCGCACTTAAAAACACGGCTGATGATTCAGGTAGTGTGTCTTGACCCCCGAACGCTTCTTTATGGTTTGCTACATTAAAACACTCGAGTGCCACCACAGTGTCCATTCGTTCTCTTAAAGGAGCCGGCGGGAGCAGATGACTACACTAATGGCAATCCCTCCCTCCCCACCCGCACGAACCCGGACCGTGTTTTACAGACCCCTCCGGTCATTTTCCTATTTATATTTACATGCATATGAGTGTCCCCATCCACCAGAATGCAGGCGGTGATATTCCAATTCCTGTCAGAGTCCATAAATACCCCGCCTGGGCAGATCCAGTGGTTTATTTATTTGACTGACATTGTCTAAATTGAAGTTTGACACTCTTCACCACTCTAACCTTTATGCAAATGCAAAATCATCCAAATGTGATGGACAGAATTCAATTAACTGAGATGACAGAGAATAATCTAGTGAACTGAATACATCAGCCGGTTGAAAGGTAACACAATCATCGCCGGCGAGGTGCGGGGATGGAGGGTTGTTCGGAGAGAGAGAGAGAGACGGAGGGGGGCTAAGCATGCAGATATAGCCCATTTCCCCTGTCTTTTCTAATGGCGCAAGCTCTATTTATCCAAAGCGAAGTCTTCAGTCCGGTAAACTCTTGATCTCAAATGAGAGGTCTGGAACACTGTTGCTAAGCAATTAGAAGGCTTTATTGAGCAGCTGATTCCTGCCGCTCAGTGTCCATCAGTGTGATTTCACCTCACCTAATAGACTTCCATACTGATGAAGAAAATAGCCCCGTGCTCAAAGAAAATGGCTCAGGAGCCGGCCTTCCACTGAATGAGCTTTCCTTAAAACAAAGCCTACTTAAAACAACTGTTGCTCTCTGTATATTTCTTTAATTCTACTAACCATGCCAAATAAAGAGAGAGCGATAAAAATAGCAGTATTATGAGCAATGTAAGTCAAGCTTACAAAATGTAGCCACCAGATTTGATATTGCATTACTAATATTATCGCTACTGAAATATTTGTTATTGATCAAAAAGAAGAGCATCAGCTGATTTAATAAACAGATCACACAGTGAAATGTCTATGTGAATGCAGCGTCAGAACATCGTTGTCGCCAGATGGGGGCACCCTTAACCAAGTTTTGAAACGGTTTGCTTTGTCAGTGCCAGAATACCACAGTCTGTACAAATAATATCTGAACAGGTGGTGAGGGCTGTAATGACTGCAAACATTTAATGATTAACAAACAGCAAACCTCGAATCCTCTCAATGACAATATGAATGGGATTCCTGTTGTGTGTTGTGTGTGATGAAACATTGCATGATACACAATTTGTAGCTTATATATAATGTATACGGTACCATAGTGACTATATATGTATATAGTATTTTTTTGTGTAAAATTAGTGCCATAATCAGAAAGTATCTGCAGTGATCCTAAAAAAGCACCATGCAGCTTTGATTTCTGGAGTGACATCTATAAATAACTGAAGAGCTGGAAATGTTCAGGAATGGTAACACTAGATGGCTCTGTTGTGATACGTGAGGTGCTGATGGACAACAGAGATTTCTTCCATTTGTATCTACACGCACACTCTTAATGCACTTTGTATTTGGCAAACTAGTTTTTCTCACAAGTGCATTTGACCAAGACGCATATTAAATATCAGTGAAATTCAATGTCATTTTCAAACAGCGTAACAAAAAATTGACGTCCTTTCATACGCTTCCGCGGCCCGCACACAGGCGCAGTCCTCTGTGGATCTGAAAAGCTGTCGGTTGAGGTGAAGAAACGCGAGATGGAGTGGTCGTCAACCGTTTCCCTGCGCACAAAAAGCTGTTTTATGAAGAAGAATTGCGAAATGTACAGCATGTTTTTACATCGCAAATTTTCCACAGTGTCCTTGGCACATCTGCAGCCTCCCTTTATCAACTGAAGACTTGCTTTAAACCAGATTTTTAACGCTTTGAACGAACCAGCGAGCAAAGCGCTAACGTTAAATCATATCCATTAGCGTTAGTTAAGTGATTCTTCGCCGTATCCGTTACATAGAATGTAACTTCCATTAGCCCGCCGACTGGCTACAGTACATGCCGTTTAATTAAATATAGCCTTTCAAAGAAAGCCACCGCAAGCAATTTCGAGAGTAGCGAATTTGAAGCTCGCATGAGGTTACTAGTGCTTTTAACCACTAGTATGAGTGCATAGACTGCTAATTAACATATTTAGAATTAAGTGGATTTGCTATGCACTAATCAGTCTCTAATTTACTAAGAACTGAAGCCTTTCAAATGCAGGACCGCAATCGCAGCCGCCGAGCATTACATAATCGCTCATTATGTCGCGGATACTAAATAAATAAAAAAACAACTGATGGATTGCGTTCATCAATATGATTGGTTAATGAGAAGTCATGGGACTTGCGCGGGCGGGGAGGAAGCGTTCTCGTCTCAAGATCATCAATGCAATTGTCCTTTTCTTTTTTCGACTAAATATACACAACCACAACCTATCTGACACTTTTGATCTGCTCTATGGCTACTATGAACATTTCCAAGCGCACGCAATTAACCCGACCCTCTCTGTTGAACTTTCTCTGACAATACTTTAGGGTTGAAAATACAGCGTCTTACGTAGTCGCTGACACAGCCTTGAACTTTCCCAGCTAAGAAAAATCGCCCACATGGATGACTGGCTCCTCGCAGACCTGTGGACACGCTGCAGCCCTTCCTGCAGAACCTACGGAAGAAAGACCTCACCGCTTTCATTTCGCTGCGGTATCCTCAGTCAAGCAGAGCGGTGACATACAGGCCAATTCATTGATATGAGAAAGAAGACGGCATGGATAGCAAGTTGGCTTTGATTTATTCTGGATTGCATACAAAAAAACCTCACATAAATGACTCCTTCGTTCAAAGTATGAAATGTGAGTATAGCTAAGAATGGATAATAGATAAGGATACAGACAAACATATAAGAGACCATGAAAAACTCGCCAGGTTCTGTATGAAATTGATGGAAAGCTTTAGTGACGTGACCACAAAACCAAACTACTCACACGTTTGAAGCTGACTCTAACTGACACACAACGTAGTGATACTTTAGGCCTGTGCTTGCATATGGACATGTACAATGTAGAAAAATCCAAACAAGCCTGAGCACTGAAACCCATCCAGTGTGAGATGCGAGCCAGTGTAAGGCAGCGTGAGGGTCTGTTTTCACAGCCCTTCATTCCTCGGCACCACCACTAGGCCAGGGCCTGTTCAACGCCACGGCGCACTGGAGGAATATGAGTGCCGCTTTGTTTGACTTCCTCTCAGCCTCCGAGACACCAGCCGGGTCTGGTAATGAGTCTGCAAACAGGACTCGTGAGGAACGTCATGCCACTCATGACTAATTGTGCTCCAACACTTCACTGAAGAGGAAAGCAAGTCTGGAAGCCGTACGGTGTGCTAGTTTTGAGAGCTTTTCGGTTTTACGATTTTTTTTCTTGAAACCTTACCTGGTTACAAGGCAGAAAATCAAACAATATGTGGTTCCCCCTACATCACTGAGTCATTCATATAGAATGTACTGTATAACGTTTTGGTATAAAGCACAATATTTATAGAGAAAAACCGAACATACAGGGTGTCTCATACACAGTTTGTTTCCTACCTACAACGTCTGTGTTTTAAGGGCAAGCGAATGGAAAGTGGTGCTTTATCTCCATTTACAAAAAAAACGATCCCCGAATACACACTGATTATATAAAATTACAGCTCCGGAACAAGACGGCACAAAATCCTCCTCTCTCTGCTGGAATGGGGAGGGATATTGTTCAAACCAAGCACCATAAAAACAGATCGCTCGGCCTGTGTGCTGAGGAGAACTGGTAAGCCCCTGTTTTATTCATGAGCATGAAGGCTCCAGCATCTGAGAAACCCCTGCAGTCTCTTCCAGCACATCAAGGTTTTGCGGCCGGATTACAATCGGGCCCGGGTCGCAGCTCCGGCGCGTCGCATTAAAAAGCAACAGAGATTAGCAGGCCCGAGTCAATTTGGGGATTGATGGACGGGTCCTGGACTGAAGACAATAACGGCGGAATAATCGGAGCGCGCTCAGTCGACTCGTGCAACTCGAATTTGAAAAGAACACAAGACTGGCTTTCAGGAGAGCGATAGAGAGAGTGGGATTTGAAAAGCGAGAAAGTTTGCAGTGTTTATTATTACAGTAACGGCGGTAAATTTCCGGCGAAAACTAAAAGAGAAACTGAGAGACCGATGTAACGGCTAACTCTAGTTTCAGGTTAACTCTAGCCTTATTATGAAGGTGCAAAATCTGTGCAATGTTATGTAACGATAAGATGAACACGACGAAACGAAAAGAACGGTCTCATGCTGGAATAATAAAAAAACCAGGCCGACACTCACAAACAGACAAACAGACATATTCACTCAGGGAGAAACACATGAAGACGACCTGACAGAAAATGAGCCGAGAAACAAACGCAAATGAGTCACTTTGCCAATGAGAGGAGAAATAATTGGTCCACTTCCCATTATGCTAATAAACAAGCAATAACGATAAACAAAGTTCTAGCGGCGATTAAAAAAAGAGATCTCAGTGGGAGGCCACATCTCACCCTCCATTTCACCTCCATTAGATGTATCTCACAAAGTCAAACAACAACAACAACGTAAAGATTTTTTTTGGCATTGCGTCCAAATGTACAGTTTGGAGGACGTCCCCTAATTGCCCTCTTTGGATCGAGCGTCCCAGGCTCCCTGTCATTTACGGCTGCATTGAAGTCCTAATGAGTGGAATTGTCATCCACAAAGACGCCCCCCTCTCTCCCTGCTGTGCGAGCACATTAAATCCAGACAGCTCATTTCCATTCCCCTGCCATCTCTCCAGAAATGACGTGCGATGCTTGAAACTGTTTATTTCCAAATTCAGACCTCCTCCGTAGCAGCCATCGGCTTCAATTACCAGTTTTTCTGAGCGCAGCCATCAGGCAGCCTGACACTAAGGTCCAACCTAATTCCCACCTTCTCCAGAGTCAAGAGCATAATGTGCAGATAAAAAAGGTGGAAAATAGCCTGCGCCTCATTAGCATGCGCTGGCTGCCTGTTCATTTGCTCGCCCGCGAATGAAAGTTCTGACACTCGGGCGCCTTCTGCAATACGAGGATGGTCCTCTTCAGACAGTGCGCCATCCTTACCGTGACAAGAGAGGTCACGGAGGGAGGGGGCGCGACGTCGGACCCCGCTCAACGCGCCCTGTGACCGGAGCGCTCGGAGGAGGGTATCGATTTTGGAAGCAGCTCATTACCTGCTGAATCTACACATTACGGGCGCGTTTCAAGCGCGTGCCGACGAATTGTTTACCAGTGTCTTTAGTGCGGGCCAAAAGCTAGCGCCGACAGGGCGCGACCACACTCGTTAGCCCGCGACCCGACAATTAGATGTTATCCGATACACCACTATCTGCGGTGCCCGTCTAACCGAGGCCGCTGGCCTGCGATGGCCTGGCCCATTACGTCCGCTCGTTCTCTCTCGCCGCTCCTTCTCTTCCCTTTTCTCACCGCTCCCCATGAATGTATCCATTAGGCCGCCAACGTGTAAATTGTTTTCACCTGCGCTGCGGGCAGATGGAGGAGAAGGAGAGGCGCCGGACGCGTAATTTCCTATGCATGAGCTTTCTAATCAGCTGCGGAGAAACATGATTCCCCGGCTTCTCGTGGATATAGGAGCAAAAAAGAGTCTCTCGAATGCACAATCTGCCATCAATATTCATGCTATGTTATAGGGATATTGGAGGCAGGGGAGCCGGCGACTGAGTTCATGCGGGTTTGTCTTACGTAAGTGAGATGGCTTAATGC
Source organism: Triplophysa rosa (assembly GCF_024868665.1). Lineage (NCBI taxonomy): Eukaryota > Metazoa > Chordata > Actinopteri > Cypriniformes > Nemacheilidae > Triplophysa > Triplophysa rosa. The sequence goes on along the minus strand of NC_079899.1, from coordinate 2,843,594 downwards.
GAAGGATGCGCCGCCCGGCCTGATCCCATCCAGTGGAGATGGAGTTCAGCCGGTACTGGATGAATTGGAGGATAATTTGACCTACAAGACAAAGCCCCCGTAAGCACAATTTCCAGTGTCGGCAGAAGGCGACCTCGATGAGTGACAATGTGCACGCGGCCTCACATTCGCGCAAATAAATTCTGCCTCTTTCTTGTGCTGCGACAATGTTTCGTATTTCTAAGAGGGTCTGGTACACAGCTGAGGCTAGCAAGTACAACTTAATTATGATGGAGATATAATGTGTTATGCCATGACATGAAACAAGTAAAAATCTTACTAAACAACCTGATCATTCAGTCATTTTGAAAATCAAGTACGACTAAAGACGTAGAGTCAATCAGATCAAATCACATAAGGAGAACAATGCTGACACATTGAAAAGTACAGAAAACAAGCATGTTCAGAAAGTCTTTTAAGCTACAATTTCAACTGCCACCAGCATCCAACCACCTGAACGACATACTGTATACACATTTAATAATATTTACTCTGCTGCATTGACATGCGATGATCACTGGTGTCACGTGACAACCGAAAGATAATGCAGCTAATCATAACCAGCTTCCGTCTAGCTTTACAAAATCTGTCACCTAAATACTGATCCACACCTGTACCGCTATTACCTTAATTTCACTTAATGACTTAAACGCAGATTCGACCATTCTGTGCCTTTAACACCCTGTCTACATCAAATGCAACCAATGACGCATCACACTGCACATTTGTTTTGAGTGTGCCGCACTAGATGCGTCATTCTATCACAAATCAAGCTCAATGCATGCTTTATGACTATAGCAACAGTAAAATTGGTGAAAAGCGATCTATCCAATTTGTTTCAAAGGAAAAGTATTTATAAATATAATATCCATATTACAACAACTGCACATACAGTACAGTACAGTACAGTACATACAACTAGAAACCACAGACGATTTAAATTGGCAGACCACAGATTAGAAACATAAAGCTTACTTTTAATGTATAGTGGTTTGAAGTTTTATCCAAAATGTGTTAATATGACACAATTCAATTTAGTCAAGTTTAAAGGTGCATTCTTAAAATTCCTGGGTTGTTTCCATCCCATGGTTGGGTACGGACAGAACCAAGCGCATTGAGTGCGTTTACATGCACAGTCTTACTTCGATTAACAAGCTGATTATATGTAAGGTCATGTAAATGCGTAAAACGGTTTTCTTTTATCAGGGAAAGGTCATAAACGGCATATGCAAAACCGCTCGGCAGAGGAAGTTTTTGGCCCATTACCCCAATTTCGCATTGCATGTAAACGTCTTTATCGGTTTTCTCTCAGTTTTGTTTATGTGCGCAATGCGCATGTCTGACAGCGTCAGAGTAAATCTCTCTAACGGAATTAACAGTAAAATAATTCCGCTCTCAAATCATGCAGTTGTAGATGTAGAAAATAAATTGTTGCATTTGCGCATATACTGTGTACAGGAGAAGAGAACGATTTCCCGCTTCATTTTTAATAACTAGACGGACCATCGATTTTGCCATCACTGCACGCGAGTAACTTAATAAGTCTTACATTTCCATGTAAACGTGGTTTTCTGCGTAGCTGGTTTATTGATATGCATTTAAACACATGAAAACTGGTTTCTTTTATAAGCTGATTCTTGTTGTAACAACCCAGAATTTTTAAAGCATAGACATAGAAAACTCTGAGGCAGATTTACATCTTAAGGTCTTTCTAAAGATTATAACTTTAAAATCACAAATCAATTCCTGTAACACTATTTGTATTTCTGCATAAACACCACGGCATAAACTGCGATATTACACAGCTCTCTGGAATACTTGATTCTGATTGGTCAGCTACAGTATTACTAGATAACAGACCGCTCATTTGTGTACTGCAGGTCTCATCTCATGTTTATCACCCCGCTGTCTCATTTCTCATGCAAACATAAACACTACACCTAACTGGCAGAGAAATATCCCATCAATATTGTGTGTCCAATTATAAACCGGATAATCTAAATCCAGCTGGTTGTTATTTCAAAATAGACCGCTTCAAGGTGATACTACAATGCACTGTCTGTGTTTATTTTGTACAACCAGCTGGATACACGTTATCCCTTACATGTCGCTGTAAACAGCATTCTGTACAGTGCGTGTAAACAAATTCTATTTTCATACACCAATTGACACCTTAAATACACATGGTATTGTAACCATTGGCATAAACTTACTCGATTCAACATACATATTACTAAAAACAGTTGAATCAATCTAATGATAATGTTAAGTATGTATTCTAAAACCTTACGTGAATGAAGAACCTCAGGTATCTGTAGAAACAACCTTCGTATAGCCAGCACAGTTGAAATGAAATGGAGGTATGCAATGCTTTCAAATCATTATGTTAATTGTTAGATATTGACTCCCAAACAAAAACCACCTAACCACAAAGGGAAGATAAAATGACAGCATCTGTAACATGGGCCGGGGAAATATTAACCTTTTTACTCAAGTATACTTATCTATAAGTATCTTAGAGTGTTTTTACTTTGGGAAAATTTGACTTCACTCATTTTTTTATGTGTTTTTTATCTTTAATACTTAAGTGCATTCAAAATCTACTATCTTACTTTTACTGTGAATTTTACAGTACTTTTTTCATGTAAAAATTGACATGTACTTTTTCAAATGTAGTTGAGTAAAAAGTATGATATATGCTATGATTTATAATGTATGGAAGTAAGAATTTTCCAAAGTAAAAACACTAGTAAGTAAAGATACTTGATTCTTGAGAGTAAAATACACAAGTACTTTATTACAGTTTACACGGAGAAGAACGAAAAGGATTGCGAACCAGTTTTATAAATGTCTGTATAAAGGTCACATTGTATATTACAAGTGTTGCTGTAGTTTAACTTAAGAATGTACTGTAAAATACGTAAACCGGAAGAATTCCGGCAACTGGGACACTAGACAAAAACGTAAAATTATATATTTTTTATGTTATTTTACACCTGATATGTAATTTGACATTTTTTATTGCATCTCAAAAATTCTATAAAACTGTAAAATTACAGTTTTTTTTAAGTGTGGTGGGTGGGTGCTAGCAACCCAAGTCATGTTTTTTTTTTATGGAGAGCATGAATGTGTTATGATTCTGCCTTTTCTGGTCATAGTTTCTGAGTCTTGTGGCAGAATCATGACAGACCCACGCGTTTGGTGTGGGAGAGACGTGGTATTGCTTGCTATGGCATACCACGCTCTCTCTCGGGTCTCGTCTATGTCCCGCCCTCTCGTTTCCTCATTATTGATTGTTAATTAGTTCATGCCCTGCACCTGTTCCACTCTTGATTCGGTTCCCTTTATAATGCCCTTGTGGTTTCTGTCCTGTGCGAGTTCGTTTTGTACCCTGTCTGTTAAAGGCGCAGTTCTTGAAAATCAGCGGCCACTAGCTTTGTATTATAGTTTTGCAACGAATCTCTGAGTCATTTGCCCACCCCTCCCTTTCGAATTACGACGGTGGCCGCAACAGTAAAAAAAGATGTCATCTACTGAGACAGCGGATAGCAGTGATACAAGCAAGTAAGGCAATATATTAACGTAATTAATCATTTAACATGTATTCTATTGCGAAGGTTACTGTTACGATTCTATAATTAGATATATTTCTTGCGTGCTATCTAGTACACGCTGAGAGTAGTGAAGTAACTAAAGTTAGCTAATCGTAAATAGCAACGCTGTTCAAAGCGTTTGATCTGACAGTCACATAGGCAGTTAGGTGTAAGTTAGTAGACGTTTGTCTCCCCCTTTGTAAAGTCAGGAACAACCGGAGTACATACCGCAGGGACGGAAAAACATTATTATTCGGAGGTTATGGCCATTTGTATAAAATGCTAACGTTACCGTTTCAACAAAACAGGTGTTTGGTAAACATTGAAAATGTGGAAACATAGAAAATGTTGAATTATCTTACCGGTCTAGCAGAAAACAGGCAACTTCGGCGTCGCCTTGAAAACATTTGTCTTTCAACAGTGCCTTCCATCTGGTAATAGATACACCGATGTTTATCCTGGATTTCTGCCGCCGTTTGTCTCTAATTCGTCTGGCAGCATCACGTTTGTGCTTCTTTGACGACGGAGATTCACGCTCTGTCGGCTCTTGTGCACAATACGCATGGTCCTCCATTTTATCAAAACGTCTAAGACAGAACAATCAATTGCTTCAGCTAGACGACGACTACTCCTCCTCCTCTCCGTACTACGACTTACTACTTTGTGCTTCTTCAACTCAGTGATGACGCAAGCTGCGTCTAAAAACACACACGAAGACCAACATGTACGAAACGCGCTCTGTAGAGCTGTTTGTCCGTTAGAGCTTACTGTACAAAACATGGCTGCGCAACATAACAAATTCCATGTAGATAGGCCTGCTCCCTATGTAGATACAACTGGTTTATTCTAAGGTAATAAAAACATAACTTTTCATTATGTAATGTTTTTATACACATCTAAAGACACAGTTTTGTATGTTATATTGCATTTCTGTTAATAGATCATACAAAACATCCCGCACTGTACCTTTAAGACTTCATGTCCTGTTCCTGCGCTGTGTCCTGTAAGGTTTGTCTAGTTTAGTCAGTGTAGTTTTGTATTAGTCTAGTGTTGTATTAGTCTAGTTTACGTTCCTGTTTTGTCTATAGTGTTATTCCCTCTGTCCTTGTTGTTTTACCCCCTCGTGGGTTTTTATTTTACGTTTTTGTATTAATAAATCAGTGTTTCATGTCAAGCTGCCTGCGCTTGGGTTCTCTCCTTGTCCCTCCCTGACAGAATGACTGTGAATAGCTTTGGGCATAGACATATTTATGGACAAATGTATACTACTGTATAGTAAAGCATTGAAAATACAGAACTCAGAAAAATTAAAGGAGTCATATGGAAAGAAAGCCTCTTTGTTTGCCCTTGAGACAACTAATAACGAATGGTTACATTTTATTTACAACACTGTTCCAGAACAGTACAATCTGAATATTCAAGTGTGTGCGGCGCATTTCACAGATAATTGCTTCATGAACCGATGATCAAGGCCGGCTGTGCACGAAAGCTTTTGTTAAAAAGTGGGGCAATTCCAAGCATTACAACTTCGCAAGGACAGTCTGGCGCTTCAGATTTGCACCCTGTAAGTATATTTTCATTGTAAAAGACTTTGTTACGGACTAACGCGAGTTGAGTTTGTCGTGTGTTTGTAGCGCATGTTGTTTCTTTGTGTGATCTGCAAATGCAGACACGCGCGCAATGTGAAAAAAGACAACATAAGTCCTAATAATTAGTAATTGTGTTCCAACTAGAGGCAACAAATGTCGTGTTTATAATGGGGTTTATTGTCTTTGTTGAGACGCGACGAGACATGGCGTAACACTGGTGGATCACTAACGGCAAATCTTTAGAACGTCTTATATTAAAGGTAAAACAGTTAGCTATAGTTTTTAACTATTTAACATAATATATATTTTAAAAACCTTACCAATCCTTTACATCCTACTCAAGTCGCGTTGGCAAAGTTGATGTATCGCCTCGATCATCTTCATTTTCCTGATCAGATTCGGGCTCGAATTGATAAGGAAAGTACCGATGACATTTTATCACCTGTCAGTACAATTGCTCGGGAACCTGATGTTCCGAATATGGTAAGAGGCGTTACATTTCCTTCACATGCTTGCAGTATTCCACCAATCACTACGCACTGGTTAACTGGCCAATCACAGCACACCTCGCTTTTCAGTGCCATGAGCTTTGTAAAAAATCTGCGCATTTCAGAGAGGGGGGGCAAAGAGGAGATACAAACATGCACGGTATGTGGAAAATACAGCGTTTTTTTAACCTTAAATAGTGTATACATATTGCATTACATCTAAAACAAACCATAATATTCGTTTAAGCCGTGTCATATGACCCCTTTAAAAAGGAAAAAATAATTTGGCCCTAATTTATCCATTTGTGTAACGTTAATGACCATTTTCAGTTACCTATCTATTTATGTGTTGCTCTGCACTTGTGTGTTTTTTTAAGATGATAATAGACGTATGCTTGTGCTACAACTGATTGGCCTTTAAACCTCTGTAGCACCGGTGCTATGTGCAAAAAAAGTTAACTTACGGCCCTGCATATATGTAAAACATACAGTATGTAATGTCGTTTATGACATTTATAAGTTTTTATAAATATTCTGTATGATGTTTTCACTCCAGTTATACTGTAAAATAAAACAAAATTACATGAGAATGACATTAGTAGACTACCCAATTCATTAGGGATGTTACAATATCAAAATCACACTGTACGATAATACCTCGGTATAATGTCCACGGTTCAATATTTATCGCAATTTTTAAAATGACAAATGATGACTTGGAAACGTGCCATAATCCTCTTTTTCTTTATCCTCTAATCATAACTGTTGCTTAGAGGTATGCAGGGCCAGCTCCAGGCATGGGCAGGGGTGGGCTGAGCCCACCTAAACGTCTGTCTTGCCCACCCAATGAGAATAAAAAACAACACCAAAAATTGCAGTATTTTCTATTGGTTGAAAGCAACTTCACTCTTCACTCACAGAGCGGCTTTAGTTTGTAACAGAGATTATTTTGGAAGCAAAATAACGGAATTTTAGGCGCACTGCACTCTTGCTTTGAGTTTATTATAAACAGCATGTAAAATGAATTGTGCAGTAAAATCAGATTCATTTATTATAACGGGAGTTTTTGCTGTCTTATTTTGTGAAGGAGAAGGACGCGTCACGCGAGCGGTAACATTAACAAACAGCTATTATTTGCTTGCAACATTTAGGCTAGATTTTAACCTATCGACCGTCAGGAATGACTGAAAGATCCAGCTTTACAAATAAATCTGTCTCCCTCCATCTCAAACACCCCAATTCATAGTGAAGGTGGTAGCGAAACACTGTGCAAACGGGTTTAGTTTAGGCGCACTGTGTGCTCACGGACCTCATATACAACAGCAGATATGATGTAAAGTTCACTGTGCCGTGTAATCAGATTCATTCATTAAAACGGGAGTTTTTTGCGAAATGAAACAGAATTCAGTGAGCGTTCAGTGATGGGAATGTTCTTAGCCCGCTTTCTTTATAGGCTTCTATTTATTTTACATAACCACTTTATTAATGCGTAAAATATCAATAAAATCAAACGCACACAATTACTTTATAAAGGGCAATAATCAACAATAATTATTTTTGTTTTAATCTTGCAGTCTTCTGTAATGAATGTCTGTTTTAGATATTTATAACATCATAAATCATTTAAATCCTGCATGTATTGAAGTCATATATTGCAGTGTTTGTTGAAAGTCACCCAACAACAATATGAAAGACTGAGAGCATGATAATAAACTCATTTAAAAAAAAGCAGGGTTATTTCATAAATCATCTTTTTTACTTTTTCTAATACATGTAGGCCTACAAACATTAGTTTTGTGTTTTTTAAAACTAAATATGGACTTGTTTTTATTTTTTATATGAATTTTGAGGGAAATGTTGTCAGATGTTCATAGAAATAAACAAAAGTGATAATTTTACCAAAACACATTTTTATCTTATCAGAAAAAAAAATGTTTAAATGGTTTCTTAATTTTTTTCTGGTTCCCAGGATACCTGCCCGCCCACCCTTCTTCACCTGGCAGGAACCTGGCCTGGAGGTATGAGTTATAGTATGAGATGGTTTAAATGACCTAAAAATCGCACTTGCAAAAGGTAACATCTATTATCTTTTCTAACATTCTCTATGTTAGGCTCGGAACACCTTTCGTTTCATACAGTCATGTGACCACAATAATATTTACACAATTTTGCTACTGCGATAACACGATATCGATAATATTGTTACATCCCTACAATAAATAAAAACATACACAGGATACTGTATGAAGCGCTGTAATTGTGTATTTAGAACAATTGAGTTGAATTGGGGCTTATAACATAAAACGAAAAGCAAACTATATCTGTCAACAAAAAGCTATCCCTTAAAAATGTGATTTACTTCAATTCTGTAATAATGGAGCGCTTTCACACCTAGGTGTCAGTTTTGTGCATTCTGTGCAGGTTACCTCATTGTGACGGTGTATGCTTTTAGCGGGCCTCTTGATTCTGATCAATTTAGTCTAATTAAACTGCTTTACATTAACTATGGCCACGTTTTCCAAAGGCATTTCAAATTATCCCTGGTAATTAGTCAGGATGAGATCTCATACAGCACCCGTCTTTGTTTTTGAATAACCTTTATACTCCATCTGTTGTTAATCCTGCTCATAAAGCACAAAAATTGCCGTAGGTGACATGGGTGACATGACATCTTGACATTTGTTTGGGACACAGCCTGTGTCCAATTCCTCCTCTAACTTAGACTTTGAAGAAAAGCTTGTCATCAATCCACACTCCATTTTACTCGAATAATGTTTTTCAAAGGGGGGGTTGAACATTTTTGCTTGTTTCTCAACAAGACAAACACATACAAATTCTTGGTAAAATCTTACATACATCATTTTTCCCGGCCAGAATAAACTCTTTTTACCTTGTTTATAGAGATGATCCACAGTTCCCGTTTCCAAGTAACTCGTCCCTCACCATGGATCGGCAAGCTGGTTTGGTCTATTGCAAACTAAAGCAAGAAAAGTCATCAATTAGCAAAAAGTGGAATGAGGATAAAAGCTCAGTCAAATTCACCTTCCTGATGGTATGAGGCCATTAAAAAAATCAAGTGACTATTGAATTAACACAGAGAACTTGAAAGCTTTTATACTCTGATGCAGAATACATTCAGAGTAAAAATTAATTCACCCCTTTAGCAATTGCTCTGGGATGCTCTTGAGCCACATAGAGACAATTTATTCTCTTTAAAATGAAGATCTCTATTGTGAAAGCCAAAACACGGTCCAATGTTTGCAGTTACAGTATTATAGGTTATATGAGTTTCTAATCATACATTTCTGTTAATAAAAGAAATAACGTGCAATGCCTACCACGTTATCAAATATTTTATTTACCACATTTTAGCTATAATGTAGGTCCCTGTGCATGTTGTGCTGTTGTTTAAAAATTCCAACGAAATGAAATTACAGTGAATCTGAAATACTGCCACTAGAATAGATTTTATACAGTACATGTCTAAAAACATGGTGCATTTATCTGTGCACTCTGTTCCAGCTTTCATGCTGGAGACAAAACACAGCCTTCAGCAGGGAAAAATTGAAGACCATTTCTATGAGTTGTTTATCAAATTATTGAGCAGACAAATGTTTGTGACTGCTTCACGGTTTCACCCTGGATCTGCCAGGCACCGAAACAAAGGTCTGAAGGAATCGTTCGTGACGTGCCCGGAATATCAATTTAATTTACTGCCGTTAATTCACATGCAAATTTTGACCTCCGTTAAAGCGTATCAATTACCCTACATACTGTATCTGAGGGACAACAAGCAGAGGAAGAGACGAGAACAACACAAATGAATAGCGGTTACACAACAAAGTATTTCCATACATGCCTAATACAAAATTCAATGCATTTATAATTTGTGAGAAAGACATTAATTGCAAGCGATTAGATTAAAAAGTAACCTTACACACCGGGTTTGCATGGTGCAAATATTTCAGACAGTCATAAAAATCAGCCTTCAACCTTCCTTCTACATTTCCAAAACAGTTTAAAGCGTAACCTAATGTAAAAATGATAAGGCCAGCTTTGGAGTTCAAGCAAAGTAGCCAAGTCCAAAGCTTAACTAGTTCCAAAACCCATTGAAATCATTTCAATGATAAGTCACAATATGTCTAAATGGGTCAAAACTCCCTTTCACGACTATACAGACTCTCTCTTCACAACAGCATCTGTCTTATTCAACTCAAGTGGCGCATCCTTTAGTACAATATCAAAAACCACTACATTATGAGTGCTTGCTGAATGACACATTTGTCAAGGATTGATTGCTTCCATTGAGCTTTGTTGGATCTTAGCGGAAGATGGGCATTGAACATTTCATTATCATCTCTTCCGAAACAGTATTTTTTTGCTCTTGCCGGCTCAAAGAGCCCGTGACAATATCAATTATACATGCAGCAGGCAAACAAGGGGATTTATTAGGCAACAAATAACCTCACAGAGTGACCGTGAATGGAGGAGATTAGCATGTGAAAAGCAGAGCAAAACTCCCTCGTTCCACTGCTAAAGAACAATTTAATTGGACTAGAATTGGGGAAATTGCTTGATTAGAGGACACAATTTGAAGGGACCGCAAATAGCACACCTCAGTTTAGACCTTGAGCCCCAGCCGTCAAAAACGAAAATACAGTCTATCAGTGCTGACAGAATACAACGTGTGAATTTTTTGTGGAAAAAAAACACAAATCGATATTAAAACTGTGGATTTTCAATTGTGTTATATCACAGGATGGACATTTTCTACATCACGTCAGAATCTTATGTAGTGACTGTAGTGTATAGCCGTACAGGAATTACTTAAATATAACTTGCTTTTACCTTTCTGTCAGCGTAACGCCAATAAATGCCAACTGCAAGCCAGTGGTTTCTGAGGGGAGTTTCCTTCTCTGGCAGAAAAGGAAATAGAGAAAACTGCCAACATGTGTAATAGATGTCGGAATAGAGAGCAATTTACAGTAAGTGGGTTTAACTTCTTTCAGATTTATCTTGGAGAAATGGTAAGAATCCGCAAGATTGCCACCTAAACGAATCACGACTGACAGGCAGCGGTGTGTCCCTGACAATGCTTCATTACTCACCTCCATCAACTTGAGAGACACTTACCTTCATGTTCTGAGCGTCTATCTAACTGATGTTCTGCTGAAAATCCCCGATAGACACACACAACTCACATTCAACTGCTTCCTTTTGAATGTGGATGTCAACCCGCTATAAAGACAGAAAACAGAATTTAGTAGACCACTTTTATGAGGGTCAATGAACTGTTATTTCTGAAAGCTGTGACACCTGTGGGCTTACCTGCTGGAGAAAAGGTGGAGAGGCTCAAAGAGAAAAGCACAATGTTAGTGTTGAAATGACAGTATTACACTGTAAACCCGGATAAGTTGGCAATACTCAAAAATTTTTGAGTTTTAGAGATTCTTGGTTTAAGTAAGCAGAACCTTCAAATTTTGATTACTGTTAAGTTAAAGTTCTTAACAAATCTTAGTTAGTGCGACTTTAATATTTAATTTATCATTTTTATGAAATTAAGTAGACAGAACTTAAACAAATAAGTACCAAAATTGCATTTTTAAGTTAACTAAACTAAATTCTTTCGATTTCTTTATTTTGCATATTCCTTAGTCTTAATATGCATAAATCAAACACCTTGACTTATGCAATCCAAAATGAGCAAGAAGAGACTGATCTCAGAACTGGCATTAGCACAGTTACTGCTCACTAGTAACATAACACATGTTACATGCGAAATGTAGCTTCGCAGAGACTAGGCACATGCACCACTCTTCTAAACAACTGAACTGAATACTGAATACAGGCAATCTTGAGCTAGACGATATGACCAATACTCACATTATTACTGGAATATAGTAAACATAAACATCCCATTTTGCCCCTTGAATATGTAGAGTAAAAAGACAAAATTAATCTTAATAGCAGCTGTGTTCGACTGAATTTGATATGTCGTTTGTCTCCATGTTTTGCCCGCTATAGGAGCTCACTATGGTAACTTTTAAAAACCAACTCAGGACTCTGTCAGTGAATTTAAGTACACTCTCATTTGAAAGTGTTTAGTAAGTGTTCATTTTGCAACATTTCACATGCTTCTCATAATAAATCTGGTCAAATCTTGTGATTCGAATTAAATTTTAAATTTGAATTTAAAACTACAATAAATCGGCTACGCTTTGCATTTTCCAAAGATAAAGATCATGCAGTATGAACTCAACTACACGCAACTCAAAGCAGACTTTACGTGCGCATACCTATTTTAAACATTGGAATAACTGTACTGAAATTTGTGTAACATCTTACTGAAACACTTAAATAAGGAACTGGTCACTTTAAAAGTGTAAGTCACCAATTCGACAAATGCCAATAAACAGCGACATTGTCAGCTGGAAGTTGAATTTATAATGTTGGGAATCACAGCTGACAATACCTAAGCCTTGTCAGGGCTCAACGCTAAAGATTTTTTCTACTGGCCAAGTCGGGCAAGTCATTCCAATTTTTACTGGCCCTGCCCAAATTTACACTGGCCCCACCACAAAATGTATTAAATAATATCTAGTTTTTTTTATTACCTATGTAATCTTAATAAATAAGGGAATGATACCATAAAAACTATTAGCCAATAACTCAACATTTCAAATCTTGTTGAAGACAACTAATCAGTGAGTAATAAAATAAGATCAAGTAATCAAAGTATGTGTAATAGCACATATAAATGTAATAACATACGACATACAAATAATCAGCGCTTTCAGAAGTTTAAGGTTTATCTAATAAGTGTTTCCCATACAATGCATTTGAGCAGTGAGTGTTTTTGTCTTCGTTCTTTGATGAACAAAACTGAGATGTTTATTATGCTGCTGCCCCTTTAAGAGATGCACGGATATTATATAATGTAACACGTGCGATTTGTTTCCACGTGCGTTTTGTTACCGTAAGACATAATTGATTACATTTTACAAGGATACTTGGTAATATTGGCATAATTTTGTGTCGATATGTCAGATTAAGAGTAAGAAGACGTGAAAGAGAACTCAATTCAGTATTTTGCCTATTTTGGCAATTGCGCGCGGAATATGCGCCCGGAATGCCGCGCGCATATCTCAAACAACATGTGAGAACCGAATCCAGTCCTCTTTTGCATCTTCTTGGGAATATTGTAATAGGCAAGTCTTAAAACATACGGTGACCGGGAAGTGCAAAACAAAATAACAAATCGCAAAACTAAAAACAAATCTAAAAACAAAATAGCAAATCATAAAACACAACAACAATTCGGGAAACAAAATAACAAGTCAGAAACCACATCGACAAGTCAGAAAACAAAACGACAAGTCAGAAAACGCAACGACAAATCAGTCAAACCGGAAAAGGTAGGTATTTCGTTGGAATGGGATAGCTACTGCTGATTGGACGAAACTCCTGTCAATCAAGATATCCAGGACGCTCAATGTTACTATGAGAAAGGACATGCATATGTGATACAGCGCATATTTGTTAATTAAGGTTCAAAAGCCACATTTTGTTAATAAAGTTGAAACGGGCTCATCTTGCATTAGGAGTAGATGCGTGTCTGTTTCACACTGCATGCGTGAGCCCTGAGCAGCACGCATAGAGCAGCTGAAAGGCGACTGCCTGTGTACCATCTGTGATCATTTTCCCCTCACAAGATACATACAATATAAGCATATAACATGATATGTATTTTAATCTGTGTCCCTGTTGGTTATGGTGTGACTGACGCGATCGTTTGTTTTCGCTTATGAATGTGCAAATGTTCTGTGTCTGTTATTATGAACGTTAGCATACCTCAACGTTGTTTACATTTTTTAAGCTAAATTGTTCACGGGTGCGGGCTGGAGCGAACGCACAAATTACGGGTGCGGGCGGGAGTGAAACACACACGTTGCGGGAGCGGGCGGGATTGGTCAGAAATTCACAGAGAGAATTCGCCACTGAAATGAATGGGATCGTGTCACTTTGTAGCTTATAGTGTGAACGGGGCATTACGCTTGTCATAGACCATGTGATGACATCACTAGTATGCTAATTAGCTTGTGGCATCACCTAGCAACATTTAGCCATTTTCCATGCTACTTTCCTTTGAAAATAGTTGGGCAACACTGATTCAGGCCATGTCGGAATTACTGTATTTACAAGGTTCTGACTACAAAAAGAATTCACATCCTTATACTGTAGAACTCGCAAATGTAAATTCAAGATATGTCGGAATGATTGTTTTTACAAAATCTGTGGACATAAACAAATTTATCATTAGTTACTCACCCTCAAGATGTGGTTTGGTGCTGACGTAGAACCCCGGCTTCTGTGTCAGCACCGCACACTAGCATCGTGGATTGTTGCATTGTTGAATAAATTGTTATTTTTTGCAAAAATAATGCTAATAATGCAAAGAGTATTCTCGTCGCTTCATAAAATTTAAGTTGAACCACTGTTGTGACATGGACTAATTTAAAGGTGTCATGAACTGGCCTTTTTTATTGTTTTACACTGTTGTATGATGTCTACTTCTGACGTACGTGTGGTTTTTACATTCAAAAAAATCAAAATCAATAAATGATATGCTATTTTCTACTCGAGTTTTGAGGCTGGCTCGACAATAGCTCGGTTTTAATGGGCGTGCCGCATTGAAGACTTGGCAGTAAACGCCCACTGCTATGATTTCATAGCAGTTTGCATAGTAAACTTAGTTGGAGCCTTCTGTGAATTTGGTTAGACACGTAACGTTAGGTTACACATTATCAGGACATATCTATCGATCTCTAACAAAGCAATAGAGAGGCATAGTAATAATATGTTTACTCGCATAAGATTGCTGCGCCATTCCTGTCGGATACAATATTGATGGCACAGCACTGCTTTTTAATTTTTGTCTCTCCACAAATCCTTGGGCCTTGTTCACAAAGGAATCCGCGGTGAAATGAAGCAAACAAATGCTCAATGTTTTACCCACATGACCTGGAACGTCTTTAAAAATAAACTTCAACCACGCATTACTAATGTTGGAATTCGAAGGAAGGTTATGCAGCGACTGTGTTCTTCCACAACCAGGCACTGCACAATATTTTGCGATCTTTAACGGCATGATTATTGCTTGCTCGCTGTATCTGGTTCCACGCAACTTGTGTTACTTCAGTTCTGTCATGCGCGAACCAGTGGGCGGGGCTAGAGAAGTAATCATTGATATTCTTCTGTGGAGGCGAAGTTCAATGTATAGATAGGTGCATTCCATGACCTGGCGTCCGCTGGGCCTGGTGTCAATCAAAGTTGTAATTTCAGTAACAAGGGCGTCTTCAGTTCTGACACTTACAGGATGTTTGCTTGAATACGATTAGATCTTATATAACAAATGCTTCAGTTAAAATTGATGTCTTAATTCATGACACCTTTAACAAAGTCGTTATACCTTTCTGCGCCTTGAGAGTCTGTAGTTGCATTGCAGTCTATGGGGAGTCAGAAAGCATGGACTTCATCAAAAAATCATCTTAATTTGTGTTTAGAAGATGAATGAACATCTTATGTTAATGGAATGACATGAGGGTAAGTAGTTAATGAAAGAATATTTTTTCTTCTGTGAACAATCCCTTTAAATAATCATTGTAAAAACAAGAAGCTGTTCAACAAAAAAAAGTGTAATTGTGAATGCTAACAATAAAATGTAGTTTGTACAAAAAACAAGCCAGAATTCAATCTTATTAACATTATTTGAAGCCTAAACTGAAAAACCCAAAATTGCACACTGTGCAGATTATCACTTAATTATAGTATTTTTTTAACAAGCGAAACACACAATTTTTCAAGTTAAAATCAAAATGCAGAACACGCCATAATAATAAACACAAATTTACGAGGGTGACGTGAACACACCATAATTACAATATGGAAACATGCTGAAACACTCAAAATAGCAACACACCCCAGGAAATCAAATTTAGATTGCATATAGTAAAATTTCTGTTTAATAATTCCTAGAATTGACGATTTAGATTAATGTAGTTTAGTGAAAATGTAATGCAAAGATTTTAAGATATTTTCAGATTATCTTGATAAAGTGTTGTTAACATGTGGCTCAGCACGCATTTATTATGGGGTTCAGATCTATCATACATTAAAAGAAATACTTTAGACATTATCTTCGATAAATTGTAAACTTGTCAATTTACCTTTCATTTTGTATCGTTGTACCTTCAAACCTGTTTAGTGCACATTTCCCGATTGAGTAAACAGCAAAATCTTCACTTAATTGATACATTATTCTGTAAATTTGTCGTTCTTATAATTCTATATACAACAATTTATCATTTTATGTCCTTCGAGTATTGTAAGATAAACTGTTACCAAAACCCAACTTAATTCTGTGGCCAATGCGGTGTCCAAATCTCCGGCTTCTTCTTGTCGACTGGAGTAAAATTGGCGCCCTTTACGGCTCTCCCTCGCGGTCTCCTGGGTAACGGTGCACATGGTAACCCGTGTAAACAACGCGCCCTGCCGGGCTGAGGTAAAGAGAAAGCTAACAGACAGTGATGGCTTACTGCAACGCTGACCATTTCGAGCAGATTGGAAATATGCAGAAGCAAATACACGAAAGGTAATAACACACTTCTATGTTTGGTCTTTTCACGTTAGTCACAATAAACGGAGAATAGTTTCGATTTACCGTAGAACGGGAATGTAAGCGGGCCTCGAGCGAGGCAGCGGTGTAGAGTTGATATGTCGCTGGCTAAAGCTCTCCAATTCGGTGAGGACAGAGACCGATGTTAGGTAAGACCGCAGCGGACAGCTCTCTTTATACAATAGTAAATAATTTAATAATACTAGTGGTTTATGGCAGTGTGTCGGAGTGGACATTGACTACATTGTACAAGGCAGACTGCTTTAAAAATGCTTTTTGCGTGAAAACATTATCTTATCAGATTCTTGTGTTTTAAGAATTACTGCATTATAACCTACTTTCTGTTCTCACTTTTAGTGTTTGTGAGAGATATAAAGTTACACTTGAAGGTTAATATCGCACTGGAATTCCATGCAGTATTTTGGTAAATTAACCATTTTAAACAGGCAATATATTATAGGAGATCATGTCTTTGTGCATCGATTTCATTTATGTCGGTTGAACAAAAAAATCTGAAAAGAATTGAAAAGTGTTTCTGTATTTAGGGAAAGGAGGAGACATGAGCTGGAAGAACAACTGTTTGCTTACTTAAGATCAGGGGAAAGGCTGTAAGTATCATATTAGAGAAACATGGCCCGGTTTCACAGACAAAATGAATGAGTGACCTGTCTTAACTGAATATAACTTGCCCAGAAATATCTTAAAATATATCCGCGCCATTGTTTTGTCTCAAGATGCAAACCATGCCTTCTTCTAAGGCATTTTTATAAAGCGACATAAATATCTTAATTCAACCAAGGCATAGTCCTGGCCTAAGCTAAGCCGTGTCTCTGAAACCAGGCCATATGCTGTTATATATAAGATGTCTGTCATCATAAGCTGTATGTCAACATATAGCATCCGTAAAATAATGTTATTGACAAAATATCATATGATATATATTTTTTATATACAAGACTGTTCCTTCCTACTATCTCTAAGCTTTTTAGAGCTGCTTGTACCCGAAACTAAAACCTGAAAAAGTTTTTTTTAAGTCTTGCTTTCATGCTGTATCGTTTTGTATTTAAAACATGCAGTTATAATGTGTTTAACGTCACATTCATTTTCAAACTGTGCTCTCTTTTATTAACGCTCCCATATGTTGGCTGAATGGTTTTATCTCTAATAATAAAATTTTAAGGAGGAATAGGTAGACCATGCACTGACTCATTGATGATTTTATGATACTTACTGTGTCATCTGTTTCTGTTTAAGTGCTTGAGATCGGTTTGTTTTTATGACGGCTCTATTAAATGCATTTATGAAAAATAAAAAACTGTGAGATGAGGTCATGGTGGTCAAGGGTGTGTGAGAGGTTAGTAGATCAGCATTTATCATTCATTTTGAAATTTCAGCCATCATTATCCATTTTGGCCCTTAGCTAGTGGCACAGCGCCATCTTAACTGTGGAGAATCCATTAGTACTGTAAAGTGGCCCTTGACAGATATGGAATGTTTTTAGTTTTGTCCTGTAATATGCATAGCGAGGAGCGATTACTAATACTAATCAGCTAACATTTATAGTAATGTTTGACCCATTTGTAACAAGGTTCTATTTTTATTTTCAGTGCAACCTTATCTAAAGCTGTACGTTTTACTGTGTTTCCTGCTCCTAGAACTAAGATGAAGTGTGCCAAGATGCTCTGCTATTACAAGGCGCTGCACGAGAGAGAGCGGCAAGCAAAGACGCGCAACCTTGAACTTCTCGAGAATGTCGAGAGCTTGGCAGGAAAATTGAAAGAATTTTCCATTGATTGTAGCCGGCTGCTTCAAAAGAGGGTAACAACCTTGGGCGGCGGTATTTGTCCCGATATTCATCATTTGTGCTCCCCAAAATAGTATTGACCGTGCCTGGTTGTCTTTTAGTTTTTCTCTATGAATCTTTTTTATATCCTAGAACCTCCTTGTATAACTAGGATCAAATGATCACGTTGTCGTATTTTTTTATTGTACCTTAATCGTGCTGTTAATATAGTTCGATTTTAAGCCTGTAATGCATTTTTAATCGTGTTTGAGCTGAAATGCCCACACGATTTATATCAATAATGCCAATAATAATCATTGAATATAGAAAGTATCTTTACTACTTTTCTTTTCACAGGATGCTAAACATATGAAAAATAATGCAGGCTTACTTTAGACAAGGACTTTTGTTTTCAGACTGGGTTTTTTTAGATAATGAGGTTGCACGGGTTATTTTCCCTGAAGTCCTAAAATTTAAATCCTCAGCAACTCTTTTTCTGAAGTCTTGTAGGTTAAACTTCCCATAGGATGCAATTATCCAAATGATAGCTATAAAATATTAGTATAGCTCAGTGTTTCATTTGCATTTCCCAAAAGTAGGAAATTCCTTTGAGGCAAAGATTTTTTGTTGTCGTTTCATATGAGACCATTGACATAATCCTGTAATTGTCTGTCTAATTGTCTTCCAGTGTTTAAGCATTCACACTTATTGTTGTTTGCCGACAATCACGACCACTCCAACACTCATTTATCACCGTGCGCAAATGAGAAAAAGTCAACAACAGCTCCGTCAGATAGTCACTTAAAACTGAACAGCGCTCCGTAGCTTAATATCAAATTAGACAAATTGTTTAATTACACCACCACAAATTAATCGCTGTATGTTCAGATACTGAAGTGCCTCTGAATTTCTCTTTTTGTGCAAGGAATGCGTTTTCTCCCCCGTTCGTGTGTGTGTTCATTGTATTTATTTGTTTGCTGCGGCCTAGTTGCTTTAAATTGCAGTTGTCAGGGATGCACGCTTATCTCCCCGGCAGTTAAAAATACGACTTTATTGGATTCAGTTGAATTGAATTGCTTAATTAATCATATTTGCACATCACCGCATATCATCAGACTTCCTTTTCATATTCCTCACTCTCTAATAATGCTTATGTTTGTCTACTTGTAACTGTATGGTCCACTTTGGGTGCTATTATCACATCTTAAATGAGCGTGAATGTTTTGCAGTCGGGGAGAATTGATATTGTTTTAGGAGAATGAAGTGGGAGGTTGGAGTTAATCCCAGCGCCCTCTTCTCTGCCAGTCTACTGGTTAACTCACCAAACTGATGAAGAGTCTTGGCAGGCACTGTTAAGGGCACTCACAAGGGAATACGCGCGCTGATGGCCACTACATTTTTTGCGCATAAACATTACTCTTTTGTTCCCATTGCACCATTTGCAATGTTGGAGGTTATACATTTTAGTGAATTTGAATTTCTCTGCCAACGTTACTGCGCAATGTTATTTAAATGTCTCCTGAGTGATTGAAAGCAGATGTTTGTAAGCAGAGGTTTGCCAGTAAGGGGTGATAGATAAATGAGTGTAATTTTGTTTAGAAATCGATCTGTGCGTAGTAATCATTTGACTGAATTTATTTCAGATGGAGTACAAGAATCGTATTACCAGACTGAAGAAAGACGGGAAGAAAATAGAGAGCAGGGGAGAATCGGAAGCATATGAGGTAAGAGAAAATTATCGTGTCATCTATGGAAATTACGGTTCAGTGGGGAATTTACAAAGCTATCTGTGTGGCTTTGATAAAACGGCAGAGCTGCGATGGGATCCGACGGAAGTGTGTCGTGTTTTCAAAAGAGAGTTAAGAGTTGTGGAGAGAAATAGCACAGCCATTATTCCGCTCAGCCTCCCTCTTCAGGAGACACTTTTGCCGGCGTATATGGGGTATCAGTGTTCAAAGGCCACAATTAATTTCTTATCAAAAGCGAATTGAAAAATGCTTGAAGTAATTACTGTTTTGCTCAAATGACTTCAAATGACTGCTTTGGTTTAACAAAGGAGTATCGCAGTCGCAAAACAAACGATATCGCTATTCAAAATATTAATAGGAATAGGGAAAAAGTTTTACGGTGGTCTGTACCAACCAACCCGGCGTACAGCTAAGAATTATGCGTCAAAACTCTCTCTACCAGTCGCCGTTATGCAGATTGCTCTGCGTTGGCCACGACACGAGGCCGTTCGTTTGGCTCGTGGTATCTGCTCCCGCAGGTGTCTAATCCTAGTCGCTTCGCCCGCGTCGCCGATGTAGTTCAAGCCCGTGGCTGCAGCTTTCCCTCTCTTCAAGCGGCTCGAGTTCTCTCGGATGAACTGCCGAAGACAGCTCATAATGACTTGGAGCACGCTGTCTAGAGCAGTCACTTGTGACTCTGCCGCACCCCCCCATCCAGCCTGCCGATATTGTAATGAGCGGGGATGGGAGGAATCGCTCCATTATGCATACGCGCCACCACTGGCTGCGTGCATGTCCCCGAGGCTGCAGCATTCATTAAGGGGAGCTTACCAGCCTGAAAGCTGGGAAGCCATGATAACGGGATATGATTTTCATATTTAATATATTCCTTGGAAGAGCAGGCGCGTGCCGCAGATTGATAGAAGAATCAATTGCTACTTTAGCGAAACACTTTCTACTTTGCCCTGCGGCAAGCGATGGAATCACTCAGCCAAGAAATTAACTTTTCCTCTCACTCCATTTCTTTTTTTTTACTTCTACGCTGGATCTGCCAGACTGAGCGCGTGGTTTGCAGTGGGTGTTATTAAGCAGCTAACGGGTTGGTATTTAAGACCCTTATCAGAAAAGAAACAGAAGCCGTGTTTTTTTTTTCTGTTATGTGTGCTGGATTTTTTTCTGTAGCCATCCGCCACTCTTCCCCTATAGTGCAGTATTTCTGTCACGAGTTTTGGAGCAAAGAATTGTTAATAAGATTGAATGTTAAGACACGGATCTCGGTGCACTTAGCAGAACAGACAGTGGGGAAAACATCTAACCTTGACAAATAAAAACCCTAGTCAGTTTGTATGAAGCCACAAAAAGTGATTCCTTGAAATATTTCAGATGAAAGTTTATTTGGAAAGGAGCCACTATAACCTGAATTGTCGGGGTTGAGTTTTGAGGCCAAGGACTAGTGGAAGTAAAGCAATGAGAGAATGATGTAGCAGAATTTAGCTCCCACTTACTGGCAATGAGGCATCCTTGACCAGCCAATTAATTTTCACACTTATTAATCCTCTTGAGTCAGCGTACTTGACATGCTTTTTTGTTTTCGGTACTCTTTCTTTCATTTTTAATGATTACAGAAAACTAGCCTATCACTTTTCTCCAAATATTAAAAAATATATTTTTGCCGTTGATTAAAACATTTCCAAACGGTCGTGGGTATTCAAAGGGAAGCCAATATGCACTTTGCAATTAACGCACTTTCTCTGAGTGCGTTTAAAGGTCCAGTTTATGAAATGTAGCGAATTGCAACCAAAGGCTTAAGCCCATTGCACATTGAGTCCGAAATTTGCGTCCGAAATTTCCGCACGTTAAAAAATAAATACGACCTCATGTTGTGTCAATCACATTTACACGCTGCCTCCGATATTTTCGTCCGTCATAAAAAAATTCGGACCGGGTTTGATTTTATGCGTTTTTCGCATCCGTCAAGCATTTTGAGTGGCCTTTTTTAACAATTCAGAGACACCGTACAAACAAGAGCCAAATACGAAAAACGCATACGAAAATTTCGGACTGTATGTGCAAAAACCTTTACTCTCCATTTTCCTTTCGAAGCACTACGGAGGATGATAGAGGACTAAGATGTCGTCACGTTTTCGCTTCTTTGCCGAAGGAGATCACGTATTTACGAAACGTTCTCTGTAAAGCAGCTTGTCTGTTTTAGTCTACCGTAGAAACCACATGGTGAATTTCATGTAAGGGGACCTGCTGTGTGTGTAGATAGAAATAGCTCATTCTAAGGTAATAAAAACATAATGCTTCATTCTGTAAGGTCTTTATACACCTCTGAACACATAGTTATGTATATTATATTGCATTTATGTCAATAGATCCTTCAAAAAAATCACACACAGCTCCTTTAAGTCGTTATTTGCTGACATTTTAAATATTTAAACATGGCAGGTAAATATGGTGGCCCCAGGTTTGATTGGTTAATTGGTTGCTTTAAATGTCCAAACTCTACAAACCAGTTTTTATCAGATTAAAATAAGTGAATGAACTTCAATTTCTGTCTTTTTATCACAAACATATCTGAGGAGTTGACAAATAACCCAAACATGTGTCCTATGATGTGACAGCAAAAAGTTTGAAAACAAATAGTTAATAATAGGGGTGGGCTGAATGACCAAAAATCTGAAAACCGCACCCACCGGGGGGGGAACAATCCTACCCTCTCCATTGACATTCTATTGCGGGAAGCTGCCTCCTTGTCATTTCTGACTTATAACAAAAACAGAATGATGTTTACAAACTGCTATGTGACAAGGTGTACAGTATACAAGCTAAAAAACCCAGAACTACATTTTTAGACATATCATTTTTTGAGATGTTTTTAGAGTCAGTGTGGACGTGGCCTAATGGCTCTGTCTCTATAGAAAAATCTCTTAAGGTTGACATTTTATTCGGCAGTAAATGCATATTCCGTTATACCGCCCAGCCCTAATTAATAATATATCATTCATTTTTCTATTTATAATGTAAAATAGCATAAGAGAGGGTTATCTATTATTGGTTTGAAACAATATGTCCTTTAGTAAACTTATAGAATAACAACTAATTTAAGGCCTGTGATGAAGTTACCATCAACTGCTGTTTTTCACCATCAACGGCTACTATGTGTCACCTGCACAGCAACCAAACAGATTCCTTCTGCCCGGCACGCGTGCAACATCACAGAGTGCTGTCATCTTTACGGGTCACCCGACCTCCAGTGGCTCATTTGGAAAAGATGGCATCATCACCACACACTTACTAGCTCGGACAGAGCTCATACCTAATCACCCTTCACTCTCTCCTCACCAAAGTGCCCTTTCGATGTACGGCCGTGTTTCAAACGCCACACACCCTGCCGTCTTATCTGATGACATTCTAAAATCAGGTGTTTGCCTTGAGGGTGCACGTGTCAGCGACGTGCACGGTCAGCAGATGGAGTCTGATTCTGACTTCTCTCAGAGGGAAGGCGAGCCCCGGAGACGGGAGGATCTCGACTCGGCCTCGAAAGAAGCTGAAGTGTCCTCTCGATCTGTGACCTTGAAGAGGCCTGCAGCCGTTGTGTCATTAGAGCGATGTCCGACCCGCAGTCCTCCACCGGATACTACTGATCCAAGAGATTCCCCTCAATATAGAAGTTCTAGAGGTGAGGATGAGGCACTGTCTGCGGAGGAGAATAGTGGATCAGTGCTAGGAAATCAAGATCTTCCAGGTGTGAATTTCCTGTCCATTTCTATCATTTCATATTCATTTTTTAGAAAAATTCAACCTACTTTAGGAATTGTATTTACTTGCGGTTTACTTACAGTTATCTACACATTTTAGATCACTCTCAAAGCAGATGTCCCAGCATTCCCAGTCCAGCTGTTGAAAGTAGACCAGAACCATCAGCACATAAACACCGTGACATTTCAGTTTTAACAAATCACACCTCAAGAAGAGATGGTAAAACTCAAGAGCAGAATGTAATACACATTCAGGAGGAGCCTGTCACACATCAGTCTGGACGGCCTGGTGCTCTTGAACCCCCAAACAGGTACAACGTTCCTCATTTTACTTGAACTTAAAGTGATAGTTCACCCCAAAATGAAAATTCTGTCATCATTTACTCACCCTCTTGTCAATTTTTGTCTTTTTCAGAACACAAAAGAAGTAGGGGTGGGAGAAAAACTCGATTCACATATGATAATCTATTATCGATTCGAATCGATTCACAAATTTCAAAAATTGATTTTTTAAGCGTTACTGAATATAAAAACGTGACGTCTTTGGAACAAATAAGTCAACTGCAAGAGCGGTGCAGCACCCGTACCTTTTACAGAGTGCACACCTCACGCGCAAACACAGCGGAGAATACAGGAGCCGTAGAGAAAAAGAGAAAACCAATACATTCAGCCTTGTAGGACTAACACTGCAAGATAAACGAAATACATTTTTAGGATGGTCTTTCTCTGCATCTGCTCTGTGCAGTGAGTGAGCGGCAGGGAGAGACAGCACATTTCATTTACTCTACCGCAGCTGACTTTTCAGTAAGTGCAAAATAGCGTCACTGTTTGGACTAAAGAACATGAACAAACTTCTGCAAATATGCAGATAGCCAGACGGACGCGCTGGGTGTTCTGCACGGGACTAATACACTAATGTGTATGATGATTTTGTCAAACGATGTGGCAATGCGTGGACTTATGGTCAACGGTAGTATAACTAATGAGTCGCGTTTAATTACTATGTACTTGTTTTAATGTCTGACAGCAGAATACGTCAATTGTATTAAAACACAATATGTGACAGTTCTAAGAGTAGAAGCCAAAGTACCAACACTAGTCTGACTCTGAGCGCAAACGTGACGCGATGACATCTTAGATGTTAAATGTGCTAATTAGTACATCAAGAATTGAATCGTGAGGGACCAAACGATTCCCACCTCTAAAAAGAAGATATTTTGAAGAAAGTTGGTAACCGAACAGCACTGGGCCCCATTCACTTCTATTATACGGACACAAAACCAATGCAAGTGAATGGGGGCCAGTCAACAACATTTGTCAAAAATATCTTCTTTTGTGTTCTGCAGAAGAAAGAAAGTCATAACGGTTTAAAATGGCCGAAGGGTTGGGAGTAAATGATGACAGAATTTGTATTATTGCGTGAACTATCTTTTTTTTTCATTCTGTCATAATTTACTCGCCCTCATGCCATCCCAGATGGATATGACTTTTATTCCTTACAAATAATTGTATTAATTAATTTTTAAAAAATGTATTAATAAATAACACTTTCATGTATTATTTGTTAATAAATAAAATGAATGAATATTTGATCACATCATTTATTTTACAATGCAGTTCTGTACTGTTTTTAGTCACTGTAAGTATCAGCAATCAGTGCCGTAATGATAAGAGGAAAGAATGTTTCTTTTACAGAGCAGGGTTTTGACTGAAGGCACGATGACTGGGAGGTCATTTCTGTGTATGGTTCTGTTGGGAGGGGGTGTACGGATGTAATGAACTAGCGTCCTGCTTACTCAGTGGGGGCTCAGATGTGGCTTTAGGACGTCTTGTACAGAAGGCTCAGACCCCGAATCCAACATTATTGGCCTAATCCCAGATAATGCTGTAACAGAGCAATTTTCTCCTCGGGAGATTTGACCAATCCCAGTGGACACGACAGTTTCTTGACTCCATAGAGTGCTCTGAAGAATGAATGGGGGCATCACCAGGTCTGCGGGAACAGGGATGCCGAGAGTCCTGTAGCATCACCCCTACCACCCCGTCTTACTGACATGCGGCTGCTTTCAGACTGTGCACATGTCCTGTGAAGGTTTTCCCGGTGATGTGTGCTTGAGCAATACATCATAACACAGTTAAGACCAGTGTTTACATCTTGCAAAGTGGTCAATACATACATTGGATGATCCAATATATTTAGGCTAACCACCCACATATCATGTTCTTGTATCATAGGACCTGTGTTCATATTGAATGATAAATAAACGGGTTTGTAGTAGTGACCCCTCTGTGATGGTATTCTTCTTTATAGATGTGTACCCGAGTTTGTGGCCTTGTGAGGAGGCGATAACAAAGCTTTCACACCTTTATTGTGTGTGGAGGCGAGAGGAGAAGGATATTTTAGTGTTAATGCTAGCAGTTAGTAAACACATGTGATGTGCATGTTGTGATGCGAATGTGGAGTCAAGGCTATCATGTGCGCGGGTCTGTAGAGGAGAGCGTATCATTGTATTCTTTTGAGCGGATTCCTGAGAAGTCGTCCTCTCAGGCTCTCGCCTGATGGCACGAGGTTGTTCTTTCAAAGATCTTGATGCGCTGTAGTTGATCTCCCCACTAACCCATTGTGGTTGCGTCTTTTTTAAAAGAAGAGACCAGCACTTAAAGAGCCTGTAATGGATCCAGTGTGAAGGCCTTTGACGCCGAATTTGTAACGAGTCCATGTCATCACCTATTTATTCCTTCTATAACATATTTGCGCCTCAGTGTGTGCCATGTTGCTGTTTTTAGAGAGGTCATTTAAAATGGAAAGCGATGCGTTTATTTCCGCGGCGGACCAGAATATACGCTAGAGCCAGGAACTGATGTGGAGACAACAAATGGGTGAAATATGGAGAAGATGCACCTCATAAATGTTGTGGAGAGCAAACACCTGTAGACGTTGCCAAAAATACTCCATAATCAGCAGCTGTTTGGGGGCGTTTGGTGTTTTCAAGAGCCCTGGCGAATAAACTGGAGGGGAAGATGATGACGGAACAGTGCAGGGGGGATGTTTCAGCCGCTCTAAAGAGGACTTTGCCCAGATGGATTGTGCTCGACAGAATGTCACGGGTATAATTCACACAGGCAGCTTAATCAGGGTGTTTCCAGGAAACAACCTGCCAAAGAGAGCCAGGGATTGTTTGCTGGCCCCTGACCCCGGGGCCCATTATAGATTGTCATAAATTCTTTTCGCCTGTTTTATGTGGTGGGGGCTTGGGTCTGCTTTTCTATAAGGGCCACCCAATGCTTAATATGTCAGAGTGAGGAAAGCTATAAATTCACTAGAACAAAATGAGACGCAAACAATATTTCACATTTCTACAGCTGTCCAATGAGAAAATTCATTCATTTTACACTTAAGAATGACAGCAGGGGCACAAAGGATTAGTGAATTAGTGAGGTCTTTTAGAAATTGTATTCTGGTGAAGTTTTTGTACTTTAAAAATGGTTGGGTAAGGAATCAGCACATTGTTCTGTATAGACATAGCTTACCATATATATATACTGTATATATATTTCTTTTGTTAATTTCTCCAGGCTGTGCACTGGAGGATTTTGTCATCTTCTAGACCGCGTCGAGCGACGTCTCCGTGCTAAAGATGTGACCATATATCAGCGCGGCACAGTCAGTGAGCAGAAACTCGGAGATATCATCAGGTCAGAGAGATGAAATGTTTTCTTCCCCTGCTTCAATCTGCATGCTCTCATGATGCTGTAGTGTTCACAGATTCACAGGAAATGACATTATCCTGCCTTTAATTGCTCTCACTAGAAATTAAGTGCCATCACTTTGGCACCAACAACACTAGCAATAAATCTTTGAATGGCAGGGAATTGTTAAACTAACACTTTGTTGTTGTTGCGTTGTAAAAATTATGGTTGAAACGGTGTATAACAGATTATGCAATGTATTGTTCTTTATGGTTAAAGTCAGTGTGAATTAAAACGTTGATTTTTTCATGTTAAAGGGATACTTCACCCAAAAATGAAAATTCTGACATCATTTACTCTGTATTCATTTCTTTGTTCCGATGAACACAGAGAAAGATATTTGGAAGAATGCTTATAACCAGACAGATTTTGCTCCCCATTGACTACCATATAAGAAAAAATACAATGGTAGTCAAAAGTGCCCCAGAACTGTTTGCAACAGAACAAAACAATGATTAAGTAATTTTTCCGTCAATGGGCGGCAAAATCTGTCTGGTTATAAGCATTCTTCCAAATATCTTTCTCTGTGTTCATCAGAACAAAGAAATTTATACAGATTTGGAACAACTCGAAGGTGAGTAAATGATGACAGAATTTTCATTTTAGGGTGTGTCATGCATTCTGACTTCTTTACAATGTTAAACGTGCTGTCTTCTCATGCTTAACATGGTCAACTTGTCAAAAAGCGAGCTGGGCGTATTACATAGTATTTCTGTGCTCGATACACTCCCCCAGCGATCCTACAGGTTTCGGAAAGATTTTTTCGAACATATAAAACTGTTTCGTAACTATTTTTCTTAGTCCCTTATTGGACAATTCTCCCGGAAAAGCATGAGAGCATTCGTTTGCAAAGTTCAGGTGATTGTTTGTTCAGGGCATTTCAGTGATGAATGTTATATAAACGGTGGATATAACACTGGATTTGGAGATCGTTTGATACTGATATATGGAGCCGTCCCAGCGCTAAAAGATGCCGGACATGAACCGCATGCGGTGAGTGAAACTGATGTCTGTGTTTTGTTGGCAATGGGTGCGCACGTGCTTTAGTTCAGCCTACCCCTCCCCCCGCACGCGCAGTATGATTTCGGAAAAAATCGTACAGCTGTATCTGTCTTTTATAAATGTGATCAAACTAAATACTCTCCGAAGATACGAAGTACGCAATACTACTCTATAGGTACTCAAGATTAATATGAGATTGGCAGAAACCGCGTGTGTTAGGGCCGCTTTAAATCAAAAATGCAGTTTAGTAGTACTTATGTATATAGTGTGTGTGCGCTTCTGAACTATATTTGTTTTGTTTGTGTTGTATGCAGTATATGCAGGCAGCGTGGCAGTCTGGATGATGTGGACCTGCAGATGTGTGGCGCTGTGATTCTTCATCAGTTGCCCCTGCTGTGCTGTAATCTGCCTCAGAGATGTCTGTTACCTGCTGATCTCATCGACACTCACTGGTCATCAACTACAAAGCAAGAACAGATCAGGTATAACACCTATAGCCATGAGCTTATTAAACTGAACATATTGCAGTCATGTACTCTAAACCTGAAAATGCACCGTTTATTTTATTAAAGGAATATAGTTCACCCAGAATTATAATTTCTTTTGTCATTTACTCACCCTCATGGCACCCTTTCTTCAGTTGGACATAAACAAATCACATCAAATTATCTTCTTGTATAGAACTCAAAAGCACATATATCCGCGGACAAAATTAAGAGATCATTTTAAAATCAGTTTTTCATATTTTAAAATGTACTATTTATAGGTATGTGATTTGGTAGAATGATCATTTTTGTTTCCTTCTGAGAACTACTATCAATATTTTTTTACCAAATTTCAAATAAAAATATTGTTTCTACTTGCATTTATTTGCACAAAATGAAACTGGAGAAACAGGTGAAAATAACAGAAAATATGTTTTTCCCATTTCTCTCACAGTTTTCATGTGTCTTGTCATGTTCTCGATGACTTTGTCTCTTCTGAGGTTTGATTTTGTTAAAATTCAACGAACACTGGACTGGAATGACCACAATACATGCTGATTAAATGAAAATTTGGAAAGATCTCTTCATCTTTTCCACGGCTGTAGATTCATCATGAAAGTAATCTATAAACGACTGAAATTTCGATGTTAACACCTGTAAATCTCATTGGTTCTTGTGTGTTTTATTGCGAAAATTGCATATGACAACTTTGTGTGAATTTAGCGCTTGGCTGCTTTTATACCTTTTAAATCATGTTAAATAGGTTCGAAATACTATTATTGTTAATTCTAAGAATTTTTTTATTTTGCATCAGAAGACATTTGTTGCCTTGGAATTATACGGTTCGATCTGACATTTTAGTCAAAATTGAGTTATTCACATATTCTTATTCTGTGACAACTTATTTACATTATGTGATGTTTTTTTACTTTGTGTACATTTTGGGACTTTTTTAGAAAACAAAAAATGTTTTATCTACAAAGTCAAATGGAATGCAAAAACTGTGAAGCTCTGCTCATAATGCAGATAAAACCTTAAACTTCCAAGGCAACAATTTATTAACCAACTGGAGTCTAAATTACTTAAATGATGCGTTTGTGTACATATACCTTACTGTATATTAAATATTAAACAATTATTTATAAAATATTAGTTCACCAATTTACAATTTGCTTATGAAAATTACTTGAATTTTTGTGTTAATGTGCATCAGTACACATATCTTGTCATACACAGCGCAAGAAACTATTCGGATGACTAATATATGGCTTGTTTAATTGTGATTATTTGCATGCGGATTTCTTGATGGTTGACAGTAACTTACAAACCATCCATCCATCTGCTCATGTTGCAGTGTTTTTGTTTCTCTGATCATGGCTTCTGAAGACACTTGTGTGTGTGTTTGTGTAGATCGTGTCTGTCTGCTGAAGGAGCTTCGCTGTGGGAACAATGTTTCAGACACATGCTTTATCTGCAGAATCAAAATGTTCTGAGCACAGACCTCGTAGTTCAGATCTTCACTCCATTGCTGGTGCTCAACAACGCCACCTACACAGACAAGGTATCACTCTCACCTGCTTCCTGCTCGCAACATCCTTCTTGTACAGCAAGTCGCTAAAGAGTATTTGACATGAATTCTTCAAATCTTACACTAGAGAACGATCCATTAACTGGGCTATCAGAGTTGTGTTTTAGTCAAATTAAAACCTATATTTTGCATCGCAGTAAAATCAAAGAGTATCGAATACCAAGAGGCGAAACTCTGGTGCTTTCTGGATTCTGGGTTTATAATGCTAATACTTGAACTTAATAGATTTTCAACCTAAACTGACATGGTTTCTGGAGAGCAAAGGTTTTGTGTTAAAAATAGAGTACACAAAGTCTGTAAAATAACTGTTAAAAGGATTTGATGATTACTAGTCCAGTGCTTTATTATGTGCTGTCATTATTCAGGTTGGATTTTTAACAAAGCAGCTGATATTGCCATAGCGACAGCAAAAACCTTTTGCACTGCCGAGTCACTTTCAGCCCAAAAAGGCGGAAGCGCAGGGCTGCTGCTGGGCGCAAGTGTTGCAATGGAACGTTCTATTGAGTTTCGCCTCTTGGTATTCTATACTCTTCGGTAAAACTTTGCACGACAAATCTCCCGAGAGCGTTAAACTTTGCTTGGGAACTTTGCCCTTATGAGAAAACTGTCATTACTTTATTCCAGTCCTAAACTGTTTACGTGGCATATTGCACCATTTTTCTGTAATGGCTCCAAGTTCCGTAAGGGTATGACCTGGAAATTTACATCACAGATTCTGAAAACTGCCTTTAAAGGTGCAATGATTCATGCTAGTGTTCATGAAAGCACTCTTTTATGCATGTCGCAGTGTATTATTGTACTGGAGTATGGAATAATTATGAGGAAAGAATGTTTGTGCTGTATGAAGCACCTGGTGCAGTAAAATGACCTCATCTTGTAAATGTGCTTGGGCCTTGAAAAGAGGCTTTTTCCTCATGGCAGCCCTGCCATATATTCCAGCTCTTTTTAAATGAGCTCATAAAGGTTTTGGAAAAGCTGTTTGTTGTGGCGTGTCCATCTTTTTATCCTCTGATTTACTTTGTCAATGTAGAGTGTTCTTGTCATTACAGTTTCTTCAGATTCCTTCAAAACTGTAATGCAGTGTTACAAAAAGTGCAATAGCTAGCACAGTAACTAGCTTTACGGTTGTTTTATTTTCATGGTTTCTGTCCTCTTCATATTGTGCCATGTGCAAAGGAACTGAATTCTGATCTGAGGATCTGATCTGTTGAATCTTATGAACTATTTGAAGTGTCTGGCTTTTAATATCTTGCTGATTCAGTAATGTTTGGGATTTTTTAATTTGATGAACAGCAGCTTGAGAGCAGGGCTTTGAATAGAAAACGGATTTCGATATGTTCATTTAAAGGTGTTTCTGACATCTGTCAGTGTCAGGCTTGTGTCTGTTGTGTGTGTTAAATGTGTGTGCAAGTAAAATCTTTCAAATGTTTTGACACAAACATGGCTGCTGAGAGTATACTGTAAAAAATGGTGCTATATAGCACTAAAAGTGGTTCTTGGCTCGTAATCATAGGGGAACCACATTAAGTGCTATGTAGTAGAACCACATCTTGGTGCTTCAGTGGTTCTTCAGCGGTTCTTTGGGATGACTGTGGTGCTATACAGAACGGCTAAAGCACCATACAGCACCGCTTCCGTATAAAGAACCTGTTAAATCTCTGATAAACCTCTGAAGAACCACTGAAAAACCAAGATATGGTTCTGTATAGCACTTGTATAAAGCACCATTTCTTTATGAGTGTACTTATCAGTACCCTGGGTATCAAACCCATAACCTTTGCACTGCTAGCGTAATGTTCTAACAAGCAACACCGTTTAAACTTTGCATAAGCTAAAGATTTTAAGATTTAATGATGGGCACTTTTACTTTTGTGAAAATCATTGGCAGAGGCCCATATTTAAAAAATACGTCTGTTATGTTTTATTTTATTTTGTCTGATATTTATTTTGTTTAATAACATTTTCATGGTTAAAGTTCACCCAGCGATAAAAATGGTTTATTGTGGTTGAAAACCTGCGTATGACTCTTTCTTCTTCAGAACACAAAAGATATTTTGAAGAAAGTCGGTAACCAAACAACACTGAACTCTATTGACTCCCATTGTATGAACACAGACATTTCTCAAAATATATTTTGTGTTCCACTGATGAAAGAGTCATATATAACAATAACATATCTGAAGTTTAAGACAGCTATGCTAGCATTTATAATGGTTGACTACCATACAGGCAAACATGTTTGGTTCAATGTGTTTTTTAATGGTTTCCCAATATCCCAACAGATGTTTTTCATTGGTTTCTATCCCTACACGTTGAATCGGGTCATGTTGACTTTGGGCTTGGTAAACACATCACTGTGAGTCTGAATGAAGACGGGTCATCTCTGTGTCACACAGGCAGGAGAGCTGCTGAAGAGGCTTCTGGCCTACGAATCTGATACCCGTCAGCCGTCAGAAAGCGAACGGCCGTCTTCTAGCAGCTTGTCTTCGCTTCTGGACGACAGCGTGGAAATCAAACCCGCCAGGCCTTCCAAAAGATATTCTCCAGTCGCTGAAACACGAGGTCGGTGTGTTTGTTGGTCAGCTCAGTTTATCCTTTCTCGCATTTGCGATTCTTTTCCTTCCCCTCTGGGTTTAGCATCGCATCTAATCTGTGTCGTATAGAGAGGTTTTTAACGATTCGGCCATACAGAGTACGGCGATGAGAGCGAGAAACACCCAATAACCAGCCAGAGCACATTAATGACTGGTTTTTAGTGCCAAAGCGGCGAGAAACATCAGCTCGATAGCTCCATTCTGATAGAGGAAAAGGGGACCTTGAGTACTCGCAGGATGCCGGAGCTCGGCGACCCTCCCGAGAATACACTTTCGCCCAAATCTCATTTCTGACAAAGCCAGTCAGCCTTCATTCTCTCTTTAAACCTGTCTCAATCAGTCCTGCTGTTCACATTCAGAAAGCTCCCCTCCCACGTCTCTCTCTCCGTTTCTTTCTCGTTGCTCTCCCACCATCTCTCTGAGCCGTGCTTTCCTTCTTTTTTCTTTGTTTCAGAAATTCAAAGTGCTGAAGAGGACAGTGCCGACCAAAGCCCAGTGGAAAGTATTCCTATTAGAGGTAAAAAGGCAGCCCGCTCTGGAGTTCTTCTGTGCCCGTTTTGTCTTTCCTCTCGCGCAGTAGATAATGGGGGTCCCCTTTTCCCCGACTGGATAGCTGTGAAAGGATGATCAAGGTGAATCAGAGGTCAAAGTCCCACCTGAAGAGTGGAGCAGCTTCTCTAATTATCGCCAGAGAAAACAAGCCCCCGTCCTTTCTTCTCCTCTAGGTGCGAGTGAAACCGAGATTCTCAGAGCGCATAATGCCGAGGTTTAATTGTCCGCCGGCTGGGTTGGGGGGCGCCGCACGAGATCTGTCATTGGTTCTCATTATCTGCTAAACAATGCCAGCCAGAGGCGGACTTGAAAAGACTGGATGTCCAGGCATCCTTTGAAAAGCCTCGGGTAGCAAGTCCTAGCACCGGCTCAGAAATGTAAAACTATCCATTATTCCACTTGGCTATCTGATTTCAAACTGTGCCTTTCATGCGCGCGGCTAGCCAGAGATCACCGCCGAGAGACGAGTCCGGCAACTAATCAAAGGTGTTATGGTAGTAGAAAACCGCCTCTGCTGTCTCGGGTTGCTTACGAGCTGTTTACAGGCGGCTAATGAAGACCGCGTCGAGTTCTGTTGCTCTTGCGCTACACAGCTGTGCAATCGTCGGTCTGCCGAACGTCGGTCTTCTTACCATCCGTGTCTGTGTCTGTACGACAGTGTGCAAAATGGTGTTTTATGTATATGGCCAACAATAAAAAAAAGAGTTCTTTAGATGCTTACATTTTGTAGTCATTATACCGAGAGAAACGGGGCGACAAAAACATGTTTGTCGCAACCGTCCTATAAACGTCAGAATAACGAGATTCGTCCGATATTCTTTTTCTCTCTGATTTCAAGCGAAAACATTTCGGCGTTTAAAACTTGTGTGCTTTCCTTTGCCTTGCCTCCTTTTCATAAAACAGTTTGAGTCTGAATTTGAAAGTTTTCAGAACATGAAAGACGGTGTTTTAAATGGAATGCCGTGATTGGTTGTGAAACACAAAAGATCTTTTTTTTCAGAGCCGGTGGCCCGTCTGTGTGCGTCTGAATTAGATCAATAGTTTAGCGCTTGCTCATTCTGTTTTCACCTCGTCTCTTTGCTCAACCGTGGCCTTAAAGAGCTGCTGTTGTTGGTTCATCAAACACCACGGCTCTGCAAGTCTGGGTCTTTAGCAAATATTTGACTTGCTGCATTTAGTTCTTTTTGTGTTTCCTTTCTCTTTAGAGACCAACGCATATCAGCTGCTTAAACAAACTGTGGCACAAGAGAGACGCTGCAGTGATACGGAGGAAGAGGATTCTGAGTCGTCAGGTAACATGTTGTAAAGTCAAAGAAATCACAAGAACGCTTGTTCTTGTTTGCTATTTATAGTGTTTCTAATATCAGTGTACCTGAGTTGTGACATTTGTTGTACATTGTATTTACTCCCTTAAGTCTAAAAGTGTGTGATTGAGTTAAAATCAGTGGCTCTTAGCAGGGGGGACGTGGCCCACAAGGGGGCCCCAGCTGACTTCCAAGGGGTCTCAGGATGACTAATAATTTAAAATTAGACTAAATGAGCATTGAAATACATTTTACACAACTAAAAACCAAGATATTACTTATTATTTGTCCATTTTTAAATTGGATAAATTCACTTTTTTTTATTGGGTAGAAATTTTGAGTTTTCGTAAGCGGGAAGGGGGCCTTTGACTACTGTTGAATACAATGGGGGCCTTAGAGTCATAAGGTTGAGAACCCCTGGTTTAGAGGTTATGTTAGGAGTGTTTTTGTAAACAATTATATTTACTCTATATGGCCCATTCTCAGGAAACTGTGCCATTTTTGCCTGAAATGGTTAAAAAAAAGACACGTGTGTTACCTGTCGGCCCTGTTTAAACCATCATGTATGGGCTGTCATGATATCATGTTTTCACTGCATGCTTATCACAGCCGACCAACTTTGCGGTAGCCATATTATCGCAATATGTTTTTGCTTTTTTTTTAATAAATGATGCCATCAGTGAAATTCAGCATTCACTTTGTTTATTTTGTGTTTTTTTCTGTTATTTGGTTAACAAATCACAGTCATAACACAAGTGTATGGAGGCAGAGAGAGAGAGAGAGTTTGTAACCACTAAAACATTTTTAATGTATTCTGAATAGTTTACAATATTACGATATGTGTACAATCAACACAATACCGATAATCGTTGCTTTTGATATCGCGTTTATTGCCGGTAGCGGTATTTTGTGACACCCCTACTGTCATTTATTTTAAAAATTCAAGTAATCCCTCTTTCTATGTGACTTGTAATCAGTGTTGGGTGTAATTATTTACTGTATTTGAATTACTTTTCCCTTGAAAAGTAAGGGATTGCTCAAATTGTTTCTGTAATTTAATTACAGTTACTTCTTATGTAATTAAACTAAATACTGTGTGTAGTGCAATAGTGGAATTTACATCAAAATTCAAAGTCTAACTTTAAAATCTGTGCTTTAATGTAAAATTCTCACAGTTGTAATACTTTGGTCAGTTAGTAACACTACTTTATGTAGTTTTATATGATTTATTTGAATTAATTAAAGAGCCGTTTCATGTCTATCCTTGAATCACTTAACTAATCAAGGTTGATTTAGGACATAGAAAGTAATTAATAATAAGTAATCAAATACTTTTTGGAGAGAGTAATTTGTACAGTAATCTAATTGCACTATTGAATATGTAATTAGTAACTAGTAATTTATGACTTTTTCAGAGTAACTTGCCCAACACTGCTTGTAATAAATCACACAATTAAAAATAAAATAAATATATATATATTTTTAGATCAATAATTAATTAGCTTTTTCCTTCTAACAGTGTCTTGTGCAACAACATTCAAAGGTTTACAGTGTTAGAAAGAAAACGCTGTCAAAAAAATGCTAAACTATTCCCAGTCAAGACAAAAATGTATCACTGTTCTTTTCGTCAAGGTTGAAGTTTTGACTGATATTCTGAGGAAGAACACTTTAAAAAAGTGAGGCGCACTTGCATGGGGACGCAAATGGCACGGTTTCTAAAAGTATAAGCCTTAAAATAAATAATGTATTGTTATTTTCTAATTTGCTTTATCATACAAACTAGAGAGACAAAATAAAACATTTGCAGTAAACCGTGCATTAAGTGTTAATGCATTGTTCATTTTCTGAACGTATAATAACAAACTCTTTTTTGATTTGAATCTGTTATCCAAAGACATCACCAAATCAGAAAGGGCTGAGGCACTCCGAGATTCTACAACACAAAATAGCCGGTAAGTACTTCTCCTCAAATCTTTTTCTCCCCCCGTTTTGTCTTCTTTTAATAAAAAAGCAATGCGTGTTTGTCCTTGAAACACTCTTAGCATCATTAACACGGGTTCACGTGGGAGGCATGAGTCAAGGTGTAGTCTCATTCAGAGCTTCCTCTCTCTCACCATCGCCGTTATTTGATTGCTTCGGCAAATCAGGACTTGAAATGATGAGAAAGGATCTTGAGAGTACAGTGTTTAGATTTTCACATCGACACAAGTTCGCACAATCAAGCCTGCCAACAGACGCTGTCCTTCGCCAATCCATTAGGTCAGGTAATGGACGGGTAAACCTGGTGAAGAGGAATCGTCTCTGATTTCACGTGCTTTACGAGCATCACGCTGACACCGGGGGTCGAAAGTCTCCCTCCCTGTCTCTCCGTCTTTTTTTTTTTCTCCTTTAGCATGTTTTGCCCAGTCTGTCCCCGCCTCCTCTCTGTCCCTCAGCTAGTTTGCAATGTTTGCAGAGGAGAAGGTGTAATGATCAGACTCCGTCTCTGATGCTTGCCCAATGAATGCCCTCATTAATAAACATAAGCCGTAGATGCTTTGGATCATGGCAGAACCTCGTATTCACACAGAGCTCCTCAGAGGACGCCGCCGGAGACTTCTCCGTGTTTTTTTACAGAGGGTGGAAAATTTGTGCGGCTCAGCTTTCAGGTGGCTTTCTCTTCTTTTTTTTGGGCCGTGATGGTGTTAAAGAATTTCTCTCGCGCTTTATTGCTTCCACAAGTACCCTGCACTCGAGCACCAGCAGAACACTGCATGTTTTCCCATCCTCTCTCTCTCTCCATCACGCACGGCTGTCGTTCTGTCACCGAGCCGATGGGCACATTAAAAGATCCCGGGTTTGGAACGAATCTCGCAAATCAAATAAATCAAGTGCCTCTTTTTCTTAATCATAATTATTTTTAATCATAATTATTTATCAATTATTATTTTGCAGTAGAGCCGAGGCGGACTGGGAAGAATTAAAGTTTAAAGCAGACGCTTTGTGTCAAAAAAATGCATTTATGGGCCTTTGTGCGCCTCCTCATTATGTGCGAAGCCGATTCATTAAGTAATTGGTTTGCAGTTGTTTACATGAGTATTAAGGCCCCCTATTCAGTAGTCTTTGAGAGATACATTGTGCAAATGTTGCATGTTATGAATGGCCAATGAGAGGCGGGGGGCGCCAGGCCTATTGGCCAAACACGGCGGCGGGCTGAAAAGACCAGAGAAAAGCGTCAGGCGCTGCTTTGCATAGCAATGACTGGCCCATAATAAGCTTTCCAGATTAAATGCATGCAGTCCATACAAGATGCAAAGAGATACTCTTAACACATTTATGTGTGTTCATTTCACTATTATTGCGCTGAAGAGAATTGGGCTCTTTCATATCCACCCCCTTTTTCTTGATTCCCCTCCCTGCTCTCTTCTGTCGTCTGCGTGCCATTTCGGGGTTTTTTTTACAGCAAAATACTTTTCTTGAACGCTGCGTTTTAGTGTATTATAATGCTGAGCTGTTGTGTTTGTCGCGCATGTGTGCCGGAGCGATACGGCAGCTGCACTCCATGTAAAGACCTCTTGTTCCTGTGCTTTGTTTAGGGCTGCGTGCCACAGCTTCTTCCTCTTCAGCCGCTGTCGTGTACTCTTCTACTGCAGGCATGTAGCACAGATCTCCATGCGTCTTGCTTCATGAAAAAAAAGAGGTTAGGATTCGATACGGTTCGCACATCTTCAGAACGCTCT
Organism: Triplophysa rosa; assembly: GCF_024868665.1. Classification (NCBI taxonomy): domain Eukaryota; kingdom Metazoa; phylum Chordata; class Actinopteri; order Cypriniformes; family Nemacheilidae; genus Triplophysa; species Triplophysa rosa. Next base: position 2,804,942 of record NC_079899.1, on the reverse strand, counting down.
CGGTGGAAATGAAGTTACAGTGGTTGCCTCTGTATAAAAACAGTAGAGGTCTATGGAATGTCCCCGTTTAGGTAGATAAGAAAATGTGTTTGTTTGTGATGTAGGACTGTCACAATTCTTAAATAATCTTCACATCGCAATCATTTGATATAATCACAGTTATTTCATATAACCGCAATTATATTCTAAATTGTTGTAAACAAGGATGATCTGCAGTAACTGGAGCATTCCACATCCATCATCCTTGAACTGCACTCACGGGTACATTTCAATAACATTTCTCCATCATCTGTGTCAGTTTTGTATTTGTTGCGTTGATGAGTTTAATTCAAGTGATTCCAGACTTGCTGTATCCAGACACCCCGGCACAATCGTCTCAGTTTTAGTTTGAGTGCTCAAGACAGTCATTATAGGTCACTCTATAGTAGATGTTATTAGGTATATACAGAATTTTCACTTTTATAAAGGATAGATTTTCGTCATCGAACGAATTCATTGTAATGGATCGTTATAATTGTCAAAGCCTTAAAAACGCCATGTTACTTCATAGACAAATAATAATACAAATAATAGACAAATTTCATAATTGTGACAGCCCTAGTGTAAAAATGCCGAACGTTTTCTGTGGTGGTTAGGTTTAGGGATAGAATATACAGTTCGTACAGTAAAAAAATTGTTACGTCTACGGAAAGTCCCCATAAAACATTGAAACCCAAAATGTGTGTATGTGCAGGTTCGTTTATGCCATTTTAAAACTGTGAAAAAATGACTAAAAATGTCCACACATTTTAGTTCGTCCTTCACAGTATAAGCGGAAAAAAATATTGTGATTTAACATCAAATCATACCACTTGTGTGGGGGTTAGGTTTAAGGACAATGGTGGAGTTAAAGGGATAGTTTACCCAAAAATGAAAATTCATTTACTTCCAAACCTGGAAGTGACTTTCTTTCTTCAGAACACAAAAGAATATATTTTGAAGAATGATAATCACTAAACACATTGGAGCCCATTGACTTCCATTGTATGGACACAAAACTGCTGGACACGTGTCTCTTTTGTGAGTCAAATACAGGTTTTGAACCACATGAGGATAAATAAATAATGACAGAATTTCGATTTTTGGGTTAACTAACCCTTTACAGAAAAGAAATATAATTATCCTGGCATGAAAAAAAAGAGAAATATCTTCACTTATTAAGGGTGTGTTTGGGTGTGTAGCCAGTGGGGGTCACTCTCTTTCTTTGTGCTTCCTTTTATTTATCCACATTATTCGCCAAAAAATCCATAGAAATTTATATTATTCATATATTTATATAGCCAGAATTTATTTCTGATAAGTTACTACATTAAAAGTGTAACGCTGCTACAGCGAAACTGAAACAGATCGTACAACAGCACACCTATCTGAGTTAAGTTGATGTCTGTCCCCACAGCAGCTTTACAAAGAAAATCCCCCCAGCTGTTGTCATGCAGTTCTGGTTGTCTTCCAGCAGAGGGCACTCATATTTAGGCCAGCTGTGTGTGAGGTGACACATAGTTTCAGTCAGCGACACATAGAGGGCGCTGTCCCCGCTCATCCGAGTCCACAGCACTCTGCACTCACACAGAGGTTTAGTGAATGATGCTGTGGGTCAGAGCTGGGACGGGTGTGGGAGGTGCTGCCTTACACAAACTGATCCACAGAACGCGCTTCATTAGCATATACGTGTAGGCAGACAGACGTTTATATTCATAAGGCATATTCTCATATATATTTATCATGCGTATTTATATAACGAGGCTCTGTGGAAGCTACTGTACCTCCCGTGCGCGATTATGATGATGTATAGATCAGCTAGGAATGAGTAATCAAAAAGATTGTTTCTTACGTATTTCTTACATTTATTTTCAGTCTTTTTGTGAACGGACCTTACATAGGAAATTTAAGGTGGAGTGTTTTCAAAGGAACAATAACACAATGATTCTCATTCCTCAGATATAATTGCAGGGCTCTAATCATACGCAATCGCAGGTATTATGAAAATAACGTCGGACAAGAGCCGCAGACTAACGGCGGTCTATTTACATGAAGCTGCATAGGATGCCGAGAGACGTCTTTTATTCATAGCTCGGATATCATGACAACAACCCACACATCACATATATTAATGTATCAAATGGTTGCCTGTAAACGCACAGGGGCACTTTTCATCAAACAGCACAAATACATCCCAACGTACAAAACAATGTGGAACAGGGGGAGAGAGGGAAGTAAACGTCGCAAAAGAGAGAGGTTGCCGCCAAAGCGGTAATTTGCATCATTTTACGCATTACATTCACCTCTGTGTATGAGACGCAGCCAAATAGTGGCCGGCCCTGTCTTACATATTCAGATTCGACGGCTCAATTAAGTGAACCTCAGTGCAAGATGAACTGGCATAAATGTTTATGGAAATGGAATATTAGATTGGAGGGTCAGCGGCATTCAGAGCTCTCTATGATAATAGTGTCTTGAAATCAGACTCATCACTGTCTGAAGTGGCTCAGCTGATAGAGCATTCCCATGGCAAGCAAGTTATAGAAAAGAATAGCCCTATTTACCCACCCAAACACATGGGTTTATTATTGCGCCTGGCACTAAAGGGGGAAGAGAGAAAGGAAGCTGGAAATTCCAGATTATAAAGATAAAGTATTTTTTGTTTATTCATTTGTGGTGAGAAGTTGCCTGTTGTAAGTGTTATACTGTGTATTACATTTGTAGTCATTTAAGTTTTTAATGATTATTTTTAAGTACTTTAAAAAATCTGTATATTTTAAAGCTTTTATTTGGGAAAAACTGTCGTCTTATCCAAATTTACAACAGTAAGCTAATAATAATTTCTATCTATCGGGACGTTTTTTGCGTGAAATGTTTTTCAGGACATGTAAAGATAAATACGTAATGTAACTTAAGTAAATGTTATGTTTCAAGCAGAGATAGCGATAGAAAGGCAAAAGATACGGTTCGCAACTTTAACGTAGCCTATATACTGTATGTGACCCTGGACCACGAAACCAGTCATAAGGGTCAATTTTCTGAAATTGAGATTTATACATCATCTGAAAGCTGAATAAAGAAGCTTTCCATTGACGTTTGTTAGGATAGGACAATATTTGGCCCGAGATGCAACTATTAGAAAATGCAAAAAAATCTAAATATTGACAAAAACGTCTTTAAAGTTGTCCATCAGAGGCGCTGTAGCAGGCCGTTGCTAAGAAGAAACAGGTTTGCTTTAACGCTCTCTATTGGCTTACCGCTGTAATGATGTTGTGGAGAGTAGATGAACCCGAAAGCTGAAATTCTATACTTTACATAGATACCAAACTTGAGCGAGCGTGTTTCCGGCCATTTTTGTTGGCGGTTTTGCTGCGTCCACTCACAAAAATAAAGTTTTGATATATTTACGGTAGGAAATTTACTAAATATCTTCATGGAACATGATCTTTACTTAATATCCTAATGATTTTTGGCATAAAAGAAAAATGGATCATTTTGACCCATACAATGTATTGTTGGCTATTGCTACAAATATACTGGTTTTGTGGTCCCGGGTTACATATGTAAATGTTATTTTGTCATCTTATCCATGTGCTTGGTTTGTGCTTACATGTAAAAATGTCACCTGTAGCTTTCTTTTCAATTTCCAGAATTTTAAATTAAAAAGTACATGTACTAAAAGCGACATATGGCATAGTACTATAGCTAATAAATGTGATTTGCCCTAAGATACTTTCTCAGTTCCCAAATTCAAACCGCACAGCACCAAATCATGTGTCAATGATAAATATTAATAATTAAAATCCCATCTTTTCTTTCCTTTCTTGTTTTTTTTTGTTAATCCTAAAGTCGCCAAAGTGAGCTTTTGCAAAATCGACTTTGGAATTCAACAGCCAGTATCAGTTACAAAACGTTTTTCCATGGGCTTCATGGACTTTGTGTTCTTTGACCCTGCAAAGACAGATCTGTGAATACGTCTCCACGGTACATCTCGTATCCATTGGCTGTACTTTAGTGCCCTGTGTTTCATGAGTTAGAGATGTATTCTCATTGGGCCAAAGATGATTTATGTAACTTGTTAGCTCTGACCCTGATCATAGCATCTGCATACGTGCATCAAAAGAATTTTGTAAATGCTGTACCTTTTACAAAGATGTCCCAGAAACAAAAGAGCTAAGCTGAATCACACGAGAGTTCAGATACGCCTTTACAGCTCTTTTAGTCAGTGTCAAGGTTGAGAGCACATGGCAGAATTTGCAGTCGGGTCGTGCGGGCACGTGTGAATACACATAGAACGGCCGTTTTATTTATTCATCCGAATCTGTCAAAGGGAAACCAACCATCCCTAGTCGTTTGGGTGGAATCCTTTAAAGTACAGAAACAAAATCTGAAATATGGATATAGGAAGACATGGAAGATGATGATGTCATTGTTGAGGTCTGAATAGCCCCTGTGCCGATGTAAATGAAGAAGCAAGCCTGTACGACAAGTGGCGCTCGCTTTTGCATATGCAACACTGCAGATCAAAGGCTTGGAAGAGGTTATGCATTTACATAGAGATATCAGTGATGCTATGGGAACCCAGCAACCCTGCGCTCGCTCCACTTATTACTGACTGGGTCCTTCAGCACCGTTAGAAAAAAAGTAAAGGAAGTTTATTTGGTCACTCGCCCTTCCCGAGAATCAGCTTAGCGGAGAATTGATGATCCGTTTGCTCAGAAAAGAGACCCGTCGACTGTATTTTGGTAAGAGACGACAGATTCAACTGTCATTGAACTAGGAAAATGGTTTTCTGATGCTTAACAGTGTCAAAAAATGTTTGTATGTTTATTATTTTGTAAAACAATTGATTTTTTTTCTCTCTTTCATAGGACGAATGTTAAAAATAAAGTCAACGCTTTCTCTGCCATCCAGTCAAAGGGTACGAGCAATATACATTTCATTTACTAAACCATACCAAGACCATTAGCAAACGTGTGTTTATATGTTTTTTACTCCACTAGAACATTTGGGTTGTTACTTTAAGGGCCGTCTAACGATTAATCGCTTTAAATCACATTTAGAATAAAGGTCTGTGTTTACATAATATATGTCTGTGTACTGTGCATATTAATGTTGTGTTTATAAACACATACATGTATATTTAGGAAATATTTACATTTATTTATATTTACCAATAATTGTAAAGCTATATGAATGATTAGTAATTTTATATTTATATTATCTTAAATATATGCGTGTGTGTGTGTGTGTGTGTTTATAAACACAAAATTAATATGCACAGTACACAAACATATATTATGTTAACACAAACTTTTATTCTGGATGCGATTAATCGTTTGACGGCCCTTGTTATTTTTATTTTGTTGCTGTAACGTTGTTATTTTTTGGATCTCTGAACTTTGCATTATTGCACAAATGAAGAACGATAATAACGTTTGTTTACGCTTTTGTTTTCAGCATTTTGGGGAGAATCAGACGACTCTGAGATCGAAATGGCCCTACGTCCTCAATCCCGTAACGGAGACGCCAATGACTCTGATGATTTTTATGATTGATGTTATGCAGTCGACCGTCCGCAGTGAAGGGTTTTTTTTTTTCAACGAGAAGTTAATACGTTTGAAAGAGACGCCTTCGTACGATTGAAAAACAAACAAAAATCTTCAGAGAGGAACGAATGCGACATTCCGTGAAAACAAATAAGAGCGAGCCTCTTTATTGTGGCCAAAGACTGTGAAGGGTTTTCAAAACATGTCGATGTTAACCCTGCTTGAATCTCTTTAGCTGAACAACACTTGGACCTGGTTGAAATAGATTAAACTTGGTTTTTAAAGTGATTCCTTTGCACTGTGCTGAATATTACGCATTTTCGATGCTGCAGGTATCTGGCGGCGAGTTGGAGTGGAATGCTCTGAGTCAACTCCAATGAAAAGCCAGTGCACAATGGCCACTCCGCATGGTGCTGGAACACCTTTGAACTCGCTCAAGTACCCGTGGCCCATTTAGGAGGACAAAATGCGTTGTGCTCATCTCGGTAGGGAAACAAACGCTCTCTGTACTCGCGGTGGCTTGAACCTGTTTTCGTCAGCTGAATGCGACAGTGTCTGCCTGTCTTTTTCACGCCAACGATATTTGGACCGGAGTCCGCTTCGGTGCAATGCGCAATAGTTCATTTTCAGGTCTTCATGTATTCTGATGAGGGAGATGTTACAGGAATTTGTAACAAATTTACGAGATTGCTCATTCGGAGGATCGTACGAAAACGTGATTATTATCAAAACTGAAGCCCCTCCCCTAAGCAACCATCACTGGCACGAAAGCAGATCGTAGTAAAACGAAAAAACGATGATTACGAATTTCCATGAAGTTGTGTTGTTCTGACCACTTTTTGCGAGATTTTCAGTTGCATTTGATATATTCTGTTTTATTGTCATAAACATTCGTGTTATTGTAAACAACCACAAATGTTTGACGTTCGCTTTATTTTCAAAGTTCTCTTTTAATAGGCCGCTCCATTACTGTTATTAATACTGTTATATTCGAAGACTTGTGGTTAAAATTAGATTTAATTAGGAAAAAAGCACCGATCAAACACATCAATATCATTACAGTAATAACGGTTATTTTTCCGAAATGGCCGCCGCGACTGCAGCAGCCCTTTTCTAATGGAGCTGAAAATAACATTACAAAGTAAAATTGCTGTACACTGATATCCAAAACTGTTTTCCCAGCCGTCAACAATCACCTGTGACTCGAGGTTTCTCATTTTGCCTGTGACTCCGAGTTCATTTGGTTTTTATCGTCGCTGCGTTGTATTTAACATGCACACAGGCACGTTATCCTGTAATGATACCCAATCCGTGGCATTCTAGCCATCAGTAGGATTCCATTAGTTCGCTTTTAGGTAACTTCATGGAGCCGATACCACTAAAGTAGGACTCCACACTCATTAGCCGTAATGGCCGCGGACAGCCCTGACCCGCACGTGCCTGCATAATTTGGGGATTGCTAAAAAGGCTCCCCTCGTATAATATATGTGTTAAGGATCATGTCAACAGATACTTGTGTGACCGAGAGAGATACTGTGCCCGCCGCTTCTGTAAACAGATTTCAGGGTGAGAAAACAGAGCACATTATCAATAACCACTAACATAATTCTAAATATACCGGATGTGTTTTTCAAAAACTGTACCACTCTTTAGTCGGTCTCGGCAGGGAACGCTTTCTTGAAATCTTCTTTCATTTAATAGATCAACAGAAGAAAGACTCACATGCGGGTTTTGAATGTCATGAGGGAGAATAAATGATGACAATATTTATGTTTTTACCCATGAATAGGCTACTTGCTTTTCAAAGCATGCATTTTTCCAGGATCTTTTAATGGAACTGAAATGTTTGCTAAATGGCTTCTGCTAAATGACTAAATGTAAATGTTTGCCGAACTCGCTTATGGTGCGGCACACTTACCGTTTTTACAATCATCTTTAGTCTACAGTAGGCTACATTGCCTTTATTGGTCGTGATTTTGTAAAGTCCCGGGGCGTGCAAGTGAAACTTATTCTGCCGGTGAATAATACGCTGCGAAGGCCAGACGTGTCTTTGTTTTTGGAACAATGACAATGAAAGACGGGAAGACCCAGATGAAAGCAAGTACGGAAGTTAAACACTCATTAACAATGATCTGCCAGCATTCTGCTATTTGCATATTGCGTGTCTAATTTATTCACGTTTATTCGACAAGTTGAAGTTTCAAGTGTGTCCCTTCCACTCTCCCCTATCCACTTTTATTTTTATCAGGGAATAATGATTTAAAACAAGGTCATTTGATCTTCTCTTTCAATAGACCAATAATGAAATATTCATTCACTCGCCCGTGGTTTCTCTCACAGTGTTTCTGAGGATGTTCAGCAAGACACAAAGGCCGAGCTTTTCATCATTCGAGCCCACGAATATAAATAATTAAGCACCTTTTTACCTAAAAAAACAACCTATAGTTTACCTAATATGGGATTTTATTGGTGTCTAAGCAGAAGCCATTCTGTAATATGCAAATTGAATGTAGAGAATGTGGGCTGTGTGAAATATGGAAGCTTTTCGGAGGATTATAAAGACTATATGCAGTGTGCTTTGTCCTTTCTAATGGCTCTGCATGAACGATCTGTAGTGCAACATCTCCATCTCAGCACATTTGTTTGTATTCAGACAGCAGTTTTTATGGCTCAGTCGACCTGTTTGTACGGAATCTGTCCTCTGACAGATTGTTGCTGTGCTGTGTTTCCTAATGTATTCATTCTGTTTGTGAGCAATGAAATAATGAGTTTTTCAGCATTTATTAAAGGGATAGTTAACGTAAAAATCCTGGTTTTAAATCTGTAAATTAATCTTTTGTGAAAAACAAAATATATTTTGAGAAATGTCTCGGTTGTTTTGTGTTCATACAATTGAAGTCAGTGGGTTTCGGTGTTGTTTAATTTCCAGCATTCTTAAAAATATCTTATTTTGTGTTCAGCTGAAGAAAGAATGGCATACAAGTTTGAAATGACATGAATGGCATAACGTGGTAGACGTGGAATGGCATAATCCTGGGAAAATCAAAACATTATGACTATATACTGCTATTTCATACTTAGTGTATAATGCACAGCAGTGTTACTGGTAGATCAAAAGTGAAAGTGACCTATTAAAGTGAAAGTGACCTATTAGTCAGATATGGTGACCCATACCCGAAATGTGACATCTGCATTTAACCCATCTAGCAAGTGGTGAACACACGTACACCCGGACGTGAACCCCGTTCAGATTACATGCGAAAAAGCAACACGATCCCATTCATTTCAATGGAGAGCTGGCGACTTCCGGCGACCAAATGGGGCTTGTCTAGCGATGCAACAAAGTTGAGAAATGTTCAACTTTATGCAAACGAGGAGCGACATTTGGGAGCGACAGCCAATAGGAGTGAAAATAGGAGCCAAGGTCAACGCCGCCGCCGCCATATTGGTGAGGGCAAAAGCCGACTACAATGACATACGACTGAATGGTGGAGCTGCAGTTTTCTGGATAAAAACACATCATTTTCATTTCTCAACTAATTTCAATACTCTTCTATTTACGTGGACTACAGAAACATTTTGGCTCCAGGTAAAGATGGTTATTGACTTGAAAATGTATTTATCGTCATACGGAACTGTTAAAACTCAGGCTTGTCAAGTTATCATTTAGGCTTAATAATTGTGTACACATCATCGCTAATGTGAAATAATTTAAGGTAGATTAAATGCACATGATCAGAAAACAGCTCGTTCACTTTAAAATCCTGGGAAAATCAAAACATTTACTATATGACTATATACTGCTATTTCATACTTACTGTATAATGCACAGCAGTGTTAATTGTTTTACTATATCACATACATCATGTTTTACTGCGGTAACGGTTTTACCGGATTAAAAAAAGAGAATCCTTTATCTTTGAAAATGTCTAAAATAACTACAGAAAAAGCCATTTTTTACAACATTGGTTTTTATATAATACGTAAATTAAACTATATTACCTCGGGTGTTTTGTTCGAGGATTCAAATAAAACTCAGAAGCGATCTCTACATGTCTGTGTTTTATTCTCGACTACTGCAACGTGGTTATTTATTCTGTTGCTTGTCTTGTCTATAACACATCACTGAACAGGGTGCCATATAGTGGATTCTAACAGACACAAATAATGGATTTCACATTTCCTTATGAGAATCATTCATTTTAAAGTAGGCTATAACTATCGAGATATGAAGCAACTAAAGACATGATAAAGTTGTACTCTACGTATATCGTAAACCATTGAAATATGTTAAGAAATGTTAACGTGATTGTGCTTTTAATGCCGAAAAGCGCAGCTCTCCCATTGGGTTCAGTGGGCTTTTAGTGCACTGTTGCCCTCACTAATATGGCGGCGCCGTTGACGTATCGCAGCACTGGAGCAAAGCGGCGTCTAGGTATTTATCATGTCTTTGAGTGAAAATGCCCACTAGCGACCGGCACTCACTAAATCCTTGGTGTGTCGAGTCAGACGTGATCACCCAAACGTTTTTTTTCGTCAATTTTAACAATCATATGTAGTTTAGATGGTTAGGGTGTGGGTTAGGGTAAAGGTTTCGTAAGACTCGAAACACCAAAGATTTAGTCAAAACCAACAAGGTTAGGGTAAAGGTTTCGTAAGACTCGAAACACCAAAGATTTAGTCAAAACCAACAAGCCACGCCCACGGATCTGACTCGAAACACCAAGGATTAAGGCCCAATCCCAATTCTAGCCCTTACCCCTACACTTTCCCCTACTCCTCCGTTTGGCGCGTTCACGTGAAGGGGTAGTGGATAGCCCTTCAAACGAAGATTTTTCGGGACCTCGCTTCAAACGAAGGGCCAAGAGAAATTTCCAACATGGCTGCTCACTCGAGCAAGCAGACCCATAAATGTAAGTAATTTTTGCCATTAATAAGGATTTTTATGACAGTTTTTCATTTTATGTATGTTACATTCAATCTTGTGTTAGTATTTACGGTGATGTTCTTTTAACGTTTGCAAAAAAATCGCTAAAGTTTGCTAGCGGACAGCACTGATTGCACGATACTAGAAAATATATTTTTATGTCATATACCCGGTGCATCGGCGCATGTCCTCTGACGTGACGAGCTAGCAACGACGTATATGATGACGTATAACAGTGTAGTAGTGGTGTCCCATTTCTTAGCGGAACATTTGTAGCCCTTCCCCTTGCCACTTTGTTTCAAGAGGCAAGGGGTAGGCGAAGGGGTAGAAAATAGAATTGGGATTGGGCCTAAGTGAGTGCCACTAGCGACCAAACCGCCAACTCCTGGCGATTTGCAGTGACAAAATCACTTGTAATCTGAACAGGGCTTAATCTAGACGGTTTCAGCAACAATTTAAACATTATGTGGCCCAAATTTAACTTCCAGTAGACCTCTGCAAAGAGTCTATAACTTGAGTAGTTTTAATCTACTTTAATACAATTAATATACAATTAAATACTACTAGAAAAAAAAGTTATATTATAACCGAACACAGACCGGAAGTTAACTGCAGGCCAGGTGTGTGTATCCGATGACGGTTTCAGCAACAATTTAAACATTATGTGGCCCAAATTTAACTTCCAGTAGACCTCTGCAAAGATTCTATAACTTGAGTAGTTTTAATCTACTTTAATACAATTAAATACTACTAGAAAAAAAGTTATATTATAATATTAAAGCGACACTTTTGCTCACGGGTTCCCCCATGTGGTTGATAAGCGAAATTGTCTGTTACCAGTGTTGTTAAAAATGTCGCTGTATAAGCTTTCCCGTGGGCAGCGCAATACACGTGAATTTGTTTACTAAGATGATGGAACCAGCGAATACAGAAACGTCGTTTGGAAACCATGTCGCACACTTCCGCAGGCAAGGGATGGGCGGGGCTATTTGTACCGACGCGAACACCGAATTTACAGGCCGAGTCCGAAATCGCATATTCAACGAGTAGGTACTCAATTTCAGTAGGTACGTACTCAACGGGGCTAAATGGGTACGTACTGCTTTCCCTGAATGGGTGTAGTATGAATGCGATCGGCCGTTGTCCGCCAGATTGATAATCTTCTTTTCCTTTTTAATGGCGGGGAGCAAATTACGTTTGTTGTGCATATCCGCCACCTACTGTACTGGAGTGTACACGGGCCAGAGATTAACCATGAGACGTAATAACAAGCGCAACAATAATAATAATTGTAATAATAATAATAACATATTAAATTATGAGAGACAGGTGCATTAACATCAGTAATGCTAACTTTACTTCCATGAGTTTCCCCAGCATTTGCAACATGTTTGTAATGCCTTCACAAAGGAGACGTCGTGCAGCTGCTCCACGATCTCGCCTTAGGAGAGCACGTGCTGATTTTATTGTCAAGGAATATAAGTATTATTGCTTAAAAATTAAGTTTACCTAGAAATGCATTGTTAGCCCACACCTAAACTTGTGCACAATATTATTGATAAGTGCTGACCAATACTTATTGTTATTTTTCCTGAAAATGATATATTGTATTAAAATAGGCCACTAAATGTACTTGTATTGCCATATGCCATCTATGCATTAATACAGACTACAAAAATGTGAATGCATACGTTTTCAGTGAAGCAATGACATAATGCTTTTTTACAAAAAACTATAGAATAAACATGAATAAGAAATACGTAAATTTGATGTAAGAAAATAAACGAATTGAATAAATATTAATATATATACAAGTAAACATCACATAAATCAAAGCTTTATTTCAATTTACTGTTGTAACAAATGATCCTGTATCTACAGGCGTTGAACCCCACATCCTACTGCCATCTCGCAGCGGACCACCGTCGCCACCTTCGTGATGTTAACCAGTGTGCTCATCTGTCCCTGTAACAGTCAAACAAGATTCAAGTGACCTCTGTGGTTTGTGCTCAATACTGCATTTAAATGTGGAGGTAGTTGCACATGTGTTAACTCGCTGTTTATTTAACTCAAATTTTCATCAACAGTACTAATGGACAAATAAAATATATACATTATGTTTAGTTAAGTAAATATGTTTATTTGCATTACTTGTATGTATATGCAAGCAGTGAACAATGCTTTGTACCACATATTAACAGACGTAAGCTACATTACTGTGATGTGTATTTCAATTTGTGATGTGCTCATATGCAATATTTATCGAGAAAATGACAGGTCACATGTTACACAGACAGTGTCTTTAACTTGCGTATGGTTTTAATATATGTAACGTTAAGTCTACTTCGAAGACGCGTGTGTGCGTGGAGCTCCCTTTAAGCTAGACATATTAAAACACTGCATTTTCACATCAAAATCACAAATATACTTTATCTAGCATCTTACAGGTTAACTTTACGCTACAGCAGTGATGTACGTTCTGTGCCGAGAAATCCCGGAAGCTTTCAGTGAAGCGCCGTCGAGGCTTGTATCGCTTTAGACCAATGACGTCATAGATGACGTTTGAAGCCTGAGTCGGTTCGAATCTTGCCGCGACATTTTGACAGCTATATAAACCAAGTTACACAAGCACATTCACTGCCTTCTGCCCAGTTAAGCCGAGACACTTTCCAGTTTAAGAATAATAATATTGCCCCTTATGCCTATTATGACCAAATAATTGATTTGCACACATTTGATAGCCCCTTTCATTTCAAGTCAATACGTTTATTACACAGTTATGTTATACAACCATTATATACCACCAGAAAATACACATTATATTCATATACATAGATTAGGAAATTGGAAGTCTATTTTTTCTTCACCGTTATTTCTAAGCCGTAACTGGCGCAAAATACAGTGCATCACAGACCACATCAGGCACATCTGTAAGGTGTCTGCTTGTTTTACATTCTTTGGCCACTAGGTGGTATTGTGAGCAAATGAAGCCTCGAGAAATGAACCCTTTTGTGAACCACTTGGCTGAAAAGGTTCAATTCTTCATGGGGCTCTCGCCGCGACTACGCTACAGCGTTTTAACAAATGCGACTGCAACGCAAAGAAACGCGTTGTTGGCTAGTAATACTCATATTTGAAAACACCTGCCTCGCAGTTCTCCGCTATGCTCCTGTATGAACGTATCCTGTCCCGTGGGCTCATGGGATAAATAAGTATCCCAAGTATCTGTCGCTGGGTGCTTCAGGCATAACCAGTAAACCATCCGGGAATTTCTCACCTACTCTTTTACCAATACTGAGGATTCGGACATACTACTCTGTTTTCTCATACTATATAGTAGGTAAGTAGGCATATTCGGACGCAACAGTAGTATACGCACGTCCAAATCTCGCGAGAAATAGTGCACCAGCTGGGAAATTCTCGCCTACCGTTTTATGAAGACCGAAGGTGTGTCCCCAATCGCGCACTTATGCACTATTCTACGCCATTTTGTAGTATAAATAGTGTGAGTAGTGCGTTCACATTGAAAATCCTCAAAAAAGAAGTGCACTGTAAGTACCCGGATGATGCACTTTTTCGACCGAAAATATGAAGTGTGGAACTGTGGACACTTCACGCACTCAACAGTCGCAGTTTCGCTTACTAGCGGAAGGGAGGCGGGGCTATCAGACGCTGCTCGTGCAAAACTCTCCGGCTGCAGAGTGATAATAACGCTTCAATCTGATGATGACTAAATTAATCCTGGGCAAAACACATGGAAACTACATTAAATGTACAATGTACAAATTGATTTTTATTCACACTCATTGTGCCGTGCGATTGACGTCATTTGCGCTCTTCTGGGAAACCGATAAACTTCCGGTTAGTATAAAACCGTTTAGTATTCCATTTGGAACGATACTACCCTTCTAAACTTCATACACTACATGGTTGAGTGCTTAGTGCGTAGTTTAAGTGCATAGTGTTTAGTATGTCATTTGGGGCACAGCTCGAGGTTTCGGACATACTATTCGTTCGCCTACTGCTTTTCGCCTACTATATAGTATGGCATTATGCGATTTCGGATTCAGCCAGAGTGCGGTTGTAGCCGCCATGAGTCTGCTCAGCAGCGGCAGTAGACTTTGTCCGGTTAAGAGTTGTTCTACCACTGAAATAATTGTAGAGACATTGACATGTTGCTTTAAGAAAATGTAGTAGTAATATTACTACTCAAACTGTAATATATAGCCATTATTTATCCAATACAAGTACTATAATATAATGTATATAATGCTATATGTTTTAAATATCTTTTAATTACATACTGTATATAATGCTTTACGTTTTAAATATATTTTAATTACATACTGTTTTTAATATATATTTTTTTCTGCAAATACCAATTTAAGTATTAGCCTTCAAATGACATGTTTTTCCGATGCCCGTTCATTTAAATTTGATGTGTTTGTCATAAAAAATAATAAACACAGTGGTTACTAGTACTGTGAATAGAAATGTCTGACTACAAACTTATGAAACTTCAGTTAAGTTTAATCAAAATACATCATACTAAGATGCCATGGATTATAATAGCATGTCTTCTTTATTCTTCATAATGATACCTCTTTACTACAGTAACTACTGCCTAAATGTATGTAAAACTGCTTTGCAACAATGCAAACTTTTGAAAGTGCTGCTATATAACTAAAGTATACAGTATTTTTATGTGGGGTATACACAACAACAACAACAAAACAAAAAAACACACGTCTCAATCAAATCTCTCATGAATTCAAAAAACAATTGAAGCATACACTGTAGAGCTTTTCTGTAGTTTTGCAGCAGGTTTGCTAGTAACTTACTGCAGATTTAACTACTACTTAATACTTTCCTATTAGTAATGTTTTCATTTGAGTTAAACTTTACTTTAAAGGGTAAGTTCATACCAAAATCAAATTTGATACCGAGTACTGAATACTGAGTAAAAAATCACACAAATTAGATTTTGGGATGACCTTCCCTTTAATCAAAATTAAAACACTTAATTTTGAGATTCAAAATGAGCAAGAAGAGACTGGTCTCATTACTACAGCAACACTGCAAAACATGACATTCTTTCTAAGCATTTTTGTTTTGTTTTCTAAAAATATTTAAAACTTCTTAAATTAGGATACATTTGCATAACAAGAAAAGTGACTTAAGACTTGTTTTATGAAAGAAAATATAAGTTTATGATCAAAACAAAATTGTAAATTAAATATACAGTAAGTTACTGGCAAACCTGCTGCAAAACTACAGCAAAGTTTTACAGTGTATCTTTTCCGTAAATACTTGACAGAAACATGTTGACTGCTTTTCTGATTAGTTGTAATAAAAAAATCTAGTCCTCTCTCTCAACATTGTTCAGCATCACTTTGCACTATATTACTGCCTCCAATGATATATCGCATAATTGTTTCCAAATTCTTGGATAAAAGCGTCCGCTAAAGGCCTAAATGTAAAAACAAATAGCAAGTCATATTTTATTTTACCACTAGGATATTAACTGGGTAAACTAAAAAGCTAACGTGATATTTGACCGTACTGCTCATGTACACCCAGTGTACGTTCGTTTTGTAAACGATGACGTCACTGTTCCTCCAACAGTACGCTGCAATGCTGTATTTTGACACAAGCTGAGCTATGTAGCATATAGATGAGAACCTCAAGCATTGGATGTAGATCCATAGCAGAGGAACTCTCAACATCTCTGAAGACCATCGGGCCCTTGCATCTAATGCACAAAATCAAATTATAATTAACCACATTTAAGTTGGAGCAGCAAGTCCCTCCTTATAGGTTTCCCGCGATCTCGTTTTTTCCTGCCTCGTGCCCGTGGAGTAATTAATATGGTAAGACATCATGTTCAGTGAATTCCGTCGAGATGGCTTTGCGAAAGCTGTTAAAGCCGAGAGGTCGAATTAGTATTCATGCAGATTTTCCTGCTACTAGTCCTTTCTCCCGTTGGGACCGAGGGCGAGATTGGGTAGACAGACATCGTTCCTCTTTGATTATGTGAGCGGAATGCCACCCGGCCGCCCGAGCGAATGGGGAACAGCACTGTTCCTTGGGCAGAGAATCAATTTCTGTGATCCGCTAAATGGAACGGCAACACCGTGATACCTTAACCCCGCACATCGGGGCAGGGAAATAAATAAATAAAGGTGCCGAGTTAGGATGATTACCGGCCATTACCTATAGTCGGGTCTTCTCCATCAGTTCCCGACCATATAGGGTGAGATTTTACATATGCCGTGATTGTGCTATTATAACTGAAGGCATGAATGCGCTAGTCACATCTGTTTTCCCCCAATTAGCCGCTACACCAAATCTAGCTGCCAGGGTATTTCACGTCTGTTTTGTTCACAAATAACCATTTAATGTTACGATAAAACACTTCTGGGTTTTCATTCATCATGTTATTGACTGTATCTTGCCCTAATGGATTCCAGGGAACAGGTTGGAATACTACATAGAGGTGTAAAAATTTTGAGGGTCTTATGAATTCTTGGCTCATGGATCCGGTTGGGTGACCTCTATGGCCTGCTCTCATCCATGGGTGACCCTGCCCTCTGAGGTCTCTTGACCCTGTTAAGAAACCTGGATTGTGAGCTTTGACTTTCCATTGGAAAATTAACCCAAAGATGAGTCATATTACATCCGTGGAGCAATCTGCCAGGAGGTAATTCACCGCTCCCTGAGCACAGGGCCAAGGAACCGGCACCTTATGCTCCGTGATTGAAGACAATCTCCTGAGATGAACAGAATTAATCATCGCGGATAAAGCAGAAATAGTTTTTTGTGTCTCTCGCAGCCATCGGCTCTCCACTCCCCGGCTCGGTACACGCAGAGGGCTCGAAAGGGGTCACCCCTTGCGTTTTCCCGTGCACGGATACGAGGGCTCCCGTCGTGTTTTTAACCTCTGCACTCGAAGCATTCAGGCGCAGTTCATAACCTGCTGTTCCATCCGTAGCGTTTCACTTCATCCCCCTTTGTGTTTACTGCCGCGGGGAATACAAATGTTTATAGAATGAAGGGTGCAAACTCTGTCTGGGAAAGCAGAAGTCACATTACGGTAATCTCTGCCTGGATTAGATCTGTTGTTCTTGGAGATGTTAACAAAGGTGATAAAACAAGATTAGCCAAGACACACAGAGCGGGGATTGTGGAGTGTGTTCTTATTAGCATGCACTGTGCTCTGGAGAAGAGAGCCCGCTCAACTCTCATCACGGGGGGAACAGGGTTCAGCCATTAGCATGAATAGGAAATGCTAATTTAAAGCTTCACACACCTGCTCCTCGCCAGCGCTCCTGTGCACTAGCCATGGTAATATATGTTACATATAGGAATCGAGTGGAATTTACTGTGATTTTAACATCAGAACATAATACATGTGGTATACCTACGCAGATGCTGTCCAAAATGACTTCCAGTGCTTTTAATACAAATTTTGTGTCTCTGGGTTTCGAACTAAGACCTTTGCGATGTTAACACCAAGCTCTACCAATCAAGCCATAGGTTGAAAAGTTAAATTTTTGAACAAATTTTCCCATAATTTTCCCATAAAGATGGGTAAACACATCCGAAAGGGCCTCCATCCACCGTTACCGTTAAGAATTTGATTTGTGAACATTACAATGCAATTAATAAAATATACAGTAATTTATCACGTACTGTATATACCCATTATTTTGTGTAATGTTTTAACACATTCAACTTATTTGTAAGGTTGTGTAATTTTGGACATTTGTGTGGAAAACATACAACATAATTATTTGTCATTTAATGGGAAAATAATGTAAATGTTCTTCATTAAACAGGGATGCAAACTTGTCACCGTTTTGGATCCAAGATAGGTCATTATTCTCATTTGTCTACACTGTAAAACTTTGCTGTAATTTTGCAGCAGGTTTGCCAGTAACTTACTGTAGATTTGATTATTACTTAATATTTTCCTATTAGTACTGTTTTTAATTTGAGTTCAAAATTAAAACACTTTGAGTTTTGATATTCAAAATGAGCAAGAAGAGACTCGTCTCATTACTGACATTACACTGCAAAAAATGACATTCTTCCTGAGCATTTTTGTTTGTTTTCTAGTAAAAATATGTAAAACTTCCTAAATTACTGTACATTAACATAACAAGAAAAGAAACCTAAGCTATTTAGTCTTAAATATAAGAACCAAGTGTATGTTTAAAACAAAATTGTAAAAACTGTAAAAAGAAGTTTTACAGTGTACATCTGATGAGTTTGCATCGCTGAGTAAAGATGATAATTAGTAACTGCTGCTACTGTATCATATATGAATAAATATAATATAATAAAATGTATATTTTTAGTATAAAATTCGATTATACAACAAAACAGCACTTTAACAAATCATTGTGTAGACTCAAAAAAAAGTAATTCATTAATTAATAACGCGACAGTTTGCATCAATTTTCATAAGTTATGACAACTCCTAATAAAATTAAGTTGAACCAACAAACTATATTGAGTTTTCCTTCTAAATAAAAGGTATTTTTAAGTAATACCAACTTACACTAATTGTGTTAATTATTGAAATTATTAAGTTGAATAGCACAAAAATAACCTTTTTTTCACATTATTTTAATACTAATTTAATCATAGACACCAGTTGAACAAAACTATATATGTTTACGCATTTGGCAGACACTTTTATCCAAACTGACATACATTGCATTATACTATACATTTGTTTCGGAGTATGTGCATTCGGGATCAAACCCATGACCTTGATGTTACTAGCACCATGCTCTAACCACTGAGCTACAGGAAGGCATACCATTGCACTTTCTTATTACACAATTCTCAATGATGTTAGGTTAGAAGCAAAACTGTTTGTTGATGCAGCTGAACTGTTTAGGTTGTCTTAAGACCTTTCATTTATTTAGCTGTAAATAAAAAAAGTTACTTTGCTAAATGTTCAAAATTAAAAGGAGTCAACAACAGTACAACAAACTCAAAACTGACTAGTTTTGCTTACTTAAAATTGTTCAAAATTAAAAGGAGTCAACAACAGTACAACAAACTCAAAACTTACTAGTTTTTAATGAAATGAATTACTTATCATTTTTAATGAATTGCCTTTGGATTAAAACCACTTTTACGTGAATTGTTTTTCCTAAGCAAATGCTCTCTTTTGTACTATCGTAACCTCTTAAAACCACTAACAACCAAAACCCTTTCAAATTCCAAAAAAACAGAATATTAAACATTAAGTCTCATACTGTTCTCATTTTGCATACAAAACCACAAAATAACACTTTAATTCTACATTTACTCTCATGCAAAGCAAGCTTTGAACTCGAGATCCTCAGCAATGCTACACTCAAAAAAATGAATCATGGCAGAGTTTGTAATTAAGTATTTGTATCCTTTTGATTTTATTTAAATAATCATTTTTTTCGAAATGTATGTAGTCAGATTGCTTAGAATCAATATAAATCTGTTAATTTTGAAAACTATTAGATTTATTCAAATAAATAGTATGTATATGGTTTAAATATTACTAGCTGCACAACAAGCCAGTTCCAATTAGTTAAACTGTATGAGTTTGTTTGCATAAAATTTAAGCGGAAATAAAGCCAATCCATACTCCAGACGGTAGGTGGCGGTACTGCACATTTCAAGTCTATGATAGTTCAGCAGGCAAGTTAGATTTGATTAAATGTGTCTGTTTTTAGCATATGTAAATGTGTTATTAGTGACATCTATAATGTATTACACTG
Source organism: Triplophysa rosa (assembly GCF_024868665.1). Classification (NCBI taxonomy): domain Eukaryota; kingdom Metazoa; phylum Chordata; class Actinopteri; order Cypriniformes; family Nemacheilidae; genus Triplophysa; species Triplophysa rosa. The sequence continues at coordinate 2,784,675 of NC_079899.1, read as the reverse complement.
ATTTCAATACATTGTTTATGAAATTTTTGTCTAGGCCACTAGGTAGCTATCGTTTACGTGGTGCTCATTAACTAAACGTTTTTCTCATTGACCAGTATTAATGGGTGGTTCAAGAAGTGAAGTAACCCACTAAAATATATTCTGAAGTATGATAGTAACAGTTTTGGGACCACAATATGGAAAAAAAACGTTGTACTATATAAGAGCATGTTTTGTTCATTTCAAAACTTGGGAACTTTGTAGAAAAATATTGACTCATCTGCTTAGTTAATATAAAATAGCTTTACAATCTCCTCAACTTTTAAGGTTTAAAGTGGTATCTGCATGACTGTCAGTGGAGAGAAATTATTATGGATTTGGAGTGACATGAGGGTGAGTAAATTATGACAATTAACAACACCCTTTAAAATGTAAATTTTACATTTTTATTGTAAATTGCTGACTAATTTCATATTTTTTTCCAGAAATTGTTAAGCTTGATTGATCCTGGAGTGCTTATGTGTCTACCTGAACAAATACCTGAGACACTCGTCAAAGAATATGTGGTAAGTGTATGTCAACCTACTCCTTAAATGTCTTAGGATAAATTTACATTGATTCTTAAAGTTCTCATTGGCATCACAGTCTAGCTTATGCCCGTTTTTGTATAGTGTGCAGTACGGCTGGAACGATTCCTCTTGTAATTCCAATACAAAAAATCTTCGAGTCAAATAAATAAAATGGGAAGAACTGTAAAAAACACTGAAAATTTGAATATTTAAATTTGCAGCAATTTCATAACGTTTTGTTTTCTAGCACTCGAGCATCATAATTTTCAGTGCTTGCATTTTTAATTAGTCCAGAAACCAAAAATGGCACTGGGAAGAATCGCAATACATTTAGGTTGGTTTGCTGGCTTGCAGGTTTACAAAAGTAGCCTTGGCAAACTTGAAGGGCATTCATGGTGAGTCGAATACATTTTATGAAACCTTTGCAAACCTGTTCTAAAAATGTTCCATCATTTTACAAATATACATTTACATGAATCTACAAATTTCTGAATAACACTGACTAGTATTGGGACAAAACTCATTCTTCATCGTTTATCCTCCAGGACTATGAAAGTGAAGAGGCTAAATCTGGGATTGTACTGTACAGACAACAACAATAAGAATCTACGTCATTTAGGCAGAAGGTGTTGATCCTGGAGACGAACCTACAGATGTTGGTACGGTACTTGAATGTGTGTAAGTTCTGCGACACCTGCTGAGTATACCCTTGGATGTGGGATGCTTTTTGAACTCATTTATGCCCTTAATCTTAACAATCAGAAAGACCTCAAGTACACGTTTGAAGAATTTTAGAAAATCCTGATGGAACTGGATTAAACCAAGCTGTCACCAAAAGTCCAAGCACTGAAAATTGCGATGCTTTATATTTTATATACACTGATATTTCCTTCTTCAAAGTATTTTTTTTCTTGTTATTCCCTTTTTGCTAACCTTTAAGTTTTGTTATAAAATAGTTAAATGTCTTAAAATATTAATATATTGATCAAATGTGAAATTATGTGGTCTGAATGTTCTTTTTTGTGTGTTGTAGTTAGATTTTGATGTAGAATATTGTGATTGGGAAGGAGTAAATAAATTTAAATGTATAAATTCATTTTAAAATACTCTATAAAATTACTTAAATGTGATGCATTTTAATTAAATAGCATTTATGTATGTATACCTTATCCTGTTTGTTATGAATTTGAATCAAATCAGATTTATTGATACAATTACATAAATCTCATTATTACATGTTTCATTTATATATGACATAAAATATCACATAAAGTTTATTACCCTGTTTAGGTAAAAAATATGTAATCCAAATGAATGGAGATTTTATATGCAATCAAAATACATAAATCTTAATTATTAGGCCTAAATATTTTTTTGAGTGTACTTTAATACAACAAGCATCATTCAGGTAGAGCCCCATGCAACTCGAATCGATCAAGTTAGATGATTGAACATGTTTAACTAACCTAACACAGAGTTTAAACTTGTTGCTTGTTAAAGTGTTTAGGGAGAAACTTTGGAATCTCTATTGGTGTGGAGAAATATTATATCTAGCCAATTACATTGAGTTACTACAACTTGAATGTTGTTGTAAACAAATAAGCACAGATATTTGAGTTAAAAATACACACAATAAGAAGTTAAAGTAATTTACCTTAATTGGGTTAAAGTAATTTTATGTTGACATTATTTAGTCAACATAATTTATCAAAATAGAGTTTGACACTCAAAAGATTGAATTAAATCAATAAATTTGAATTTTGACTTGCAACAATGCGTTAAATTGGGTGGTGCCAACAGATCCCCTGAATTGTTTTTTAGTGAATAAAATATGCTGATATGCTGTGTTCACATATAATGTACATACAGTATATTGTGCTCAAAACAGCACAATGACATTGTGTATTTACGTAATTATGTTTCTTTTCATATTTAAAGTTATGTACATTATGTTGTTTCATGTTCAGTTTAAGTAAATTATATATTTGTGACCCTGGACCACAAAACCAGTCTTAAGTAGAACAGGAATATTTGTGGCAAAATGGGTCAAAATGATCGATTTAAAAATTTTTTTTGAAGTCATTAGTCTGTCCTGTGCATTGTGTACCTTACTGCTGATTGGTACAAGGTTGTTTTGGAACTCGCCCGACTCTTATGTCTAAAGCGTAATTCGGAAATTGATTACCCCGCCTTTAAGTAAATATCATGAAAATATTTTGTAAATCTCCTACCGTAAATATATCAAAACTTTATTTTTGTGAGTGGATGCAGCAAAATCGCGAACAAAAATGGCCAGAGTCCAGAGTCACATTTTAGTGTAATTTGGTTGTGGCTATTTTGATACCATTCATGTAGGTTGGTTAACATTTTGTCATTTGTTGAAAGATATATTTAAGACCTGCAAAATGTTTATGTTTTTACAGTGAACTGTACTATTTTTGTACTGAAAACGTAACCATGTGCACATTTCAGTCAATGAACACACAGAAACAGAAACCAAAAGACATGGGAGTAGGGGTGCCACAATATACCAATATTGTCAATAACCATGATATAAAAAACCCAAGATTATCAATATTGTGTATACACATATTGTAATACTGTAAACTATTCAGCAATGTTGCTTTAAGAGTTACAGTGGTTACAAACTCTCTCTCTCTCTGCCTCCATACACTGGTATTAAGACTATGATTTGTTGACCAAATAACAGACCCAAAATAAACTAAATTAATGATGAATTTCACCAATGGGATCATATATTTAAAATCAAACAAATACTGTGATAATACCGCTGCCGCAAAGGTCGATATAACCGTGCAGTGAAAAGCTGATACCTTGACAGCCCTACTTGGAAAAAAGTCTAGAAATAAAATAAGAATCTATAAAATCTAGAAATAATAAGAGGCTCTACTTTATTGTGAATAGTCGAACATGATGGAAAGTAGAATGCATCCAACACTTCAGCCATGACAATAATAATGGCACTGTCTTGAGTGCTGTTAAACAGTTACCACATAATGTATTGATATTAAAAGAACAGTTCACCCCTAAATGGAAATTCTGTCATAAATTACTTGCTCTCTGTTACAAATCTATATAGATTTCTTTGTTCTGATGAACAGTGAGACAGATATTTGGACGAACGCTTGTAACCAAAAGTTCTTGGACCCCATTGATTACCAAAGTAGAAATGACAATGGTAGTCAAAAATGCCCCAGAACTGTTGGCTTTCCTACATTCTTCAAAATATCTTCTTTTGTGTTCAACAGAACAAGAAAAATTATAAAGTAATTTTTCGACTATGTCAATGGGGTCCAAGAACTATTTGGTTACAAGCATTCTTCCAAACATCTTTCTTTGTGTTCATCAGAACAAATAAATGTATGCAGGTTTGGAACAACTCGAAGATGAGTAAATGATGACAGAATTTCCATTTTTGGATGAACTATCCCTTTAAGAGCCAATCAGCATCTAAGAGTGGAACTATCCTTTCATTAAGAGGATGATCCTGGAAATCCACCTTGAATATTGAAATTCCCCAAACTGAAACGTCAAACCTCCATCAATCAATAAACTCATCCATTGCAGAAGTCACACTGTTTTACTCTGCCTGAAATGGGGGGCAGATGTTTTTTTATCGCTTTTCTGGCGCAGTGGGCCCGCTGTTGTTGAATTTGTTTTGATGTGAATGTCACATTTTGGGTGGGTTGCACCAACAAGGATAAGGCTTAAATCTAGATTAAATCAAGGTTTATTGAATAATTCTGTTGCACCAAACTGTAAACCTTGTTTAAAAAATAATCAGGTTTATAGCCTATTTAATATATCATTTAATCCAGGTTTTCTAGATTAAATTTAATTCTGTTGCTCCATTATTTTAAACTCTGATTTATCTCTCAGTTATAGAGATTAACTTCAAACTTGCCACCGAGGAGGTTTAAATAATAAAAAACACATATCTATAATAAAATGATCAGAAACAGATACATGCTTCAGTTATGTGTTTATTGTAAATAAAAATAAAACACCTCAGCAGGAGCGAGGGCACGTAGTTTGATGGGTGGTCGGCTGTGAAGCGTCAAATTCAAGATGCCCTGCTTTCTTATCCAATACATACACGCACAACGTCTGTGATTAAACGGAAAAGACCGAAATCCTGAGAAGAGTAGTTAGGCCTATATTAGCGTCCTGTCTAAATTGTGGTCCGGTCCCGAACAGGCGCACCTCAGCCGGTGTTGTATCAAAATCCTACTCCCCGTGAGATTACGACTCCCCTGTTTTCCTCTACGAAGGTTAGGGTTAGGATTAGGTGTGGTGCGGGATTTAGAGATAGGGACCGATCACAAAGCAGCATCCTAAGTGAATGACTCAATCAGAAGTAGGGGAGTCGTAATCTCACGGGGAGTCGAATTTTGATACAACACCGGCTGAGGTGCGCCTGTTCGGGACCGGACCACAATTGCGGTGCTGCCGCAAACATCCGTTTAATCCACGATTTGTTAATCTCGGTTTAAAATTAAGTGGTGCAACGCAATTGGAATTAAAATTAAACTATGATCAACAAACATTAGCTAAACTCTGTTTACTTTAATCCTTGTTGGTGCAACCCACCTGAGATGCACATCAGGTTTTTGAAGGATCTGAATCATCAAGGCTTGACCGGTGGGTTTAGAAGATTGAAACCGTTTGCTGATTTTCCCATCATTTACCAAACTAGCAATGGCGGCCGAAAGCCCTGAGAATACGTACTCATAGGAATCTTTCTGATCTAGGTGCGGCAAACGCTCTCTCAAAATACTCGTCTATACTTAATTTATCACGTTGTCCTTTGACGCGACCGATCGGATTCGGTTTCCATTGTGAGAAACCCGAAACCAGCAAAACTAATGCTGTGTTCTCACCAAACGCGAATTAAGCGTTTGGCGCGAGTAAATTACATACAAAGTCAATGCAAAGACGCGCATAGACGCGAACTCGCGGCAGGCGGTGTGAATGACGCGAATTGGGCTGCGCGTTTGAGGCGTTTTTCCGCGCAAATTGAAAATTTTCAACTCGAGCTATGAATTCGCGCGAAGAACGATCTTTTCCCGCGAATAGTAAAGAGCGTGGAACGCGATTGCTCGCGTTTGGTGTGAACCAGAGTTATTATAGTTTTCATTTTAGTTTTATTTCGGTTTATTCTTTTTTTTAATTAGCTTTTATTTTTAGATCTTTAGTTTTTATGTTAATTTTGGTTAAACTTTTAGCAATTTTGGTATATGCTTTTGTCCTTTTATAATTTATTTGTTTATTTTTTATGTTGCTATATAATATTAATTAATTTCTATTTTAGTTTTATTTCAGTTTTTGTTTATTATCATTTTAGTGCTTTAAACTTATTTCTATTTATTTTTGATGCAACTATTCAATTTTTCCTTTAGTTAAGTTTTTCCCCATAATTTGTAGGTCAATATTTTATTTTATTTCAATGAACAGAGACGTTTTCAAAGTTTAAATTTTAGTAAACTAACATAACCTTGGTGTGAACACAGTATAAGATGCTCCGTTTCATCAAAAAATATCTTTCACCTTAGATTCAGCTCAACATCAAGCAGAAGCAAGGCCACACGTTTTCGAGTCACAGCGTATGATTAAAAAACGACGGACTGCCCTAAAGCGCACTGTTGTCAAGCGGTTCTTTTACACCTGGGGTGCGTTTCCCGAACAGCGACATAACTCGCTGGTTAACCACCATAGTACGATGCATCGTTGGGGAAATTAACGATGTAGTTACGACTGTTTCCCGAAACCGTAGTAACTCTGTCGGAGATCAATTGTTTGAACCAAGTTGGTAGAGCAATCTAGTTGATGACGCCACACAGCTGGAGGAGTAATGGCGTCTACTAATAAATACGTTCAGATCGAATTAATGTCAAATTATTGCTGTAAATAACGTACATTGCATTCATGGACTACTTTTGTTTTCCTATTTTTGTTGTCTGTTGTTTTATTTCACGATATTTAATTCATTTATAAGTGTCCACCTGTATACGTCATTCCGCCCAGGAACTTTTAAAAAACAGCGCTTTATTTCCTTGACAAACTTAAAGATGTCCAATTAAATGTGTATATATTTCGATTGATGGATATGGAATGCACTGCATGTTGCTTGCTTACTTTGATAAAAAGCTTGATGCATGTAAGTCTAGTTGTCATAACGATGCTTCTAACCACAGCTCTAGACCTGTAGTACGATCAATGCTGCTTGCGATTGATCGTTGGAACGATGGTTTTGGGAAACACTTAAATCGTTGAACTATGCTGGAACGACGGAACTAGCGACCGTAGTTGGCTAACGATGCTTTTGGGAAACGCACCCCTGGATAGCTGCTTGTATCGTGTACCTCCTCACTGGCAGCGATAACAGTGGGAATGGCTATAATTCTCAAACGAGAGTGTCTTTTTGCTCATACACACATCTCAGTCTTTTATTAATGTTGGACACGAACAAAAACAGTGAAAACATACCCTTCAGCTTATTATGAAAGAACGTCAAGCGTCGCCAAAGGGAAAAGAAGGCCAAACCGTATTCATGTGCTTGCAGCTCTGAATGTATTGTAGGATCAAAGACTTTTTAATGTAAACTCACTACTCACACTCTCTATACTACAAAATAGCGTAGAATATGGTGCGATTTGGGACGCACCTTCATTTTCTTAATAAAATATTTTATGTTTTTCAGTGAAGAGAAACACATTTTAGTGTTTAATGTTTATTTAACTTTGAGATTTAGACGAGTTTGTTATATTTTTTTTAGTTTTGTGGCTTCCATTGTTCAGAAAGCCTTTACTTAAGATGTGGGTGTATGCTTTTAAACTCGAATCTCTGTAAAAGATAAATCAAAGTTTTATGTCTCATCAATTAAAAATATTTGAGTTTACAAATTTACATCTAAATATAAAACTTTTGCATACAAAATCATGTTTTTTACGAGCATAAATTGGGAAACTTGAACAAAGATAAATTATGCAGCGTGAACATAACTTTAATATGTGCAGCCAATGTATTAACGTTAATCCAACAGATTTTTTTCTCAGTCTAGTAATATACTTGTGTTTTTTACAGTACCACTAAATTGGCCCACTCTTTAGTTTATATAAAAGTATTTTTAAGTATATTTTAAGTGTAACACTAGTCAACTTTATTATTATAATATTACTTATTGTAAAGGTATACTGGTGGGTTATTAGCTCAAATATAGCACATTTTTACTCAATGAAAGTACACTTTGAAGTATGCTCTAAGTAAACTACTGGTTTAATCGTTTTTATACTGCAGGTATACCTGTGTTTTCTTTAAGTGGGCTTAACATCATACTTTATTATTTATGCTATTTTTACGCTTTTAGTATACTACTGTATTCTTGTTTATGTACTAGTTTTTATACTTGAAATGTACCAATAAGTACATTTTAAGCTGTATTAAAGTACGTTTTAATGATCACTGTGTATGAAGCTTCAGTTCCACACATTTCATTGCACTATTCCACTCCAAAGCTGGCTTACCACATAAACTTGATTATGTACATTTATAATACAGTATGTCAAACTATGTGAAACAAAGGTATTTAATCAAAAGAGTAAACATAACAACAAGCCAAATACACTTAGATTACTTCAATTATACATTATTAGAGTGTATCTCCATCAAAAGATACAAGTAAAGATCTAAATACATATATTTGAGATAGAAATAAAAAGAACACGATAAGCGTACTTTCTAATTTTATTTTATAAGAAGTACTGTATACTACTAGCACACTTAGCTTCATTTAGATAGTCTTTGATACATGAATACTGAATTTATTTTGGACTAAAATTGAAACCAATTTCTCTACCCAAATCAACTTGGAATGTTGTTATTAATCGCAGTGCAGCACATGATAACAAGTCATTATGCCTATTATCAGTTTCGTGAAACAAAGCCTGTGATGGACAGGTATGCCCTAATTTTTGTAGGGTGAAAGAGGGCCGAATTCCATTTGGTGTCTAAATGGCCATTATCTGAATATAACACTTGTCCAGCAGTCAAATGGGCCTCGGTAGGGGTTTAAGCATCGTAATGTCGCTGAAGACTCCAGAAGGGCAATGCGGTCAATCAAAGGCCACCTTCCATCTCTCAGCCCCGGCGTTGGGTGTTCCTCGCCGTAATTCTCTGATTTGACTTTGATGTGCCAATTTGCTGCTGATGAATAATTGGCTGCTTTGCTGATAACTTGTGGGAGTCAAGAGCATTCTGGTGCCACTTAATGCAAATGGGATATTTGGGTTCGACAAATCAGGACCGTGTCCCCTACATGTCTGCCGTGTGATTCGGTGGATAAACTTACCAATTAGTGGCGTTTGAAGAAGCTATTTTTGATTAGTGCAATCAGTAAACAGCACAGGCTCTCTGTGATTGTCCTTGTGATTAGATGAGTTGTCACTTGAGAAGTTGTTGGAGATTTTAATGTATGGCCTTATAGTCTTGTAAAGTACAGTAATTACCTGATCTGTTTTATGCAGCGCAGCACTCGGAAGAAAATGTGCTCGCTTTGAAAGTTCTGACCGGCTCATTTGGCTCTTTATGGAGCAGCAAAGTAATTGGAGCAGAGCCTGGGTAGCCAAGGGTTCAATCGTTGCCAAGCGGTGATGTCCGAAATTTTACGTTTTCTGTGGAAAAGACATAATAAAAACATTTTCCATTGTGAATAGTGTTCTTTTTATATATTGTTGCTGTCGGGCAACATTTTTTTTACATTTTAGATTTTTCATTAATCATTTTTTGTTCACCTTTTACACTTCGCGAATATTAAAACATCTGTAAAATTTTCTTAACGGCACCCTTCTTTATAACGGATGAAGTTGCACACATTTTGGAGCGTCTCTGCCACAAAGATGTGATATCTGTTTTTTTCAGCATTTAATTAGTCAACGAATATACTTTATAAAGGTAAATGTTTGATGTATATGAGGAGAAGAGATGAGTGTCTTAGTCTAGCATTTGTCATTGTGTCAATACTGGTCTTAACCACTTATATGCTGTTGACTAACATGAGATTTTGGCCAAACGACAGAAAAATCACAAATGTATTGAGACGCCCACCTCTAATAAGCATGTTGATCTATTCCAGAAATTCCAATCAAGACAAATCTTAAAGGTCCAGTGTGTATATTTTGGGAGGATCTATTGACAGAAATGCAATATAATAAACATAACTGTATCTTCAGGGGTGTATAAAGACCTTACATAATGAAGCCTTATGTTTGTATTATCTTAGAATGTGCTATTTTTATACACCTCGGGTCCCCTTGCATGGAATTCGCCATGTTGTTTCTACCGTAGCCCTAAACGGACAAACTGCTCTACAGAACGAGTTTCATAAATACAGGGGCGTAGCTACATGGTGGCCATGGCTACCCCTGAATGATGGATGGCCACCTATCTGGCCACCTCTGTTGTGCGAAGCAGTTTTGAGATGCGTGTCTGAGTTTACAGAGTGCTGCGCAGATCATTTAGCGAATGCACTGAAAGTAACGCGAGAACATTACTCTCGCGTTAATATGATGTCATACGCTGACGCACTGACGCAAACAGTCTGAGCGCTATTAGCTGAACAGCTGCTAACCTCTTCGCTTCGTGACAGTGTACTGTCTGTGTATCATTGGAAGTTCATCGCGAGCAGAAGGATCAGGGTAGGGTTGCACCAGCCATTCGTAAGTTCTTTCTTAAACGCGAACGTAAAGTCCACACTAGAGGCTTAGTAACTAATACTAGCTAGTTTGTAACTAAATCTGTTACTCGGTTACACCATTTGGTCTTAAGGCAGAACGTAGCTAGTTCGTAAGCTCTCCGTAAAGTAATGCGTAGTCGCATAATATGACGTTTACCTTCAACAGTCCAATAGCAGCCTGTAAATTCGTGAGAAAAAGTTGTTGAAATGTTGTGAATTTCAAAACATTCTTGATTTAAACTTATTTTACCTCACATAATAACGGTAAAAACGGTATATAGAATACTACATTTCATGAATAACATATTTAAAAGTAGATTAATAAACAAATGCTGTTTAAAACAATACAGCCTACTTGATGCAATAATAAATGACATGCAATATGGGTGATTTCATTTTGCTGCCAACCGCCAATTAAATAAAAAGAAGATTATTTCATTTTGACGTGCACAACACAGGCAGATATACACACACGGAGGCGCGCTAATACGGAGCGGTGTTAGAGCGGTCAAAAATTAAATGTCATCACATAATGTTCTCTATTTAAAAAGGAAAGTGACTGTAAATGTCAGCATTATCGTGTGTGTAAATCATTGAAGAATGTCGAGTGAAACAAGAGCTTATTCCGTTAGGAGGCTTCCGTAAATATTTAGTTTATACGTTACGCTTCAACTAAGTTGAATGGTGCAACTCGAAAATATTTTGTAGTGCGTACGTTGTAACTTAATTCTCGTTTAAGTCAAAACAGTAGGCTAAGTTGTAACTTATGCACAGCTGGTGCAGCCGGCTCCAGGTCAGTAAAATCAGTCTTGTTTAACTGGATTTCATTCATTAATTATATTTTCACGAAAGTTTAAATTTGGGGTACTGCAATGTTTATTTTCTATAAAAAATGCTAACTTACTGCAAATGATAGCTAGCAAATTATTTTAAAATAATGTTAGCACATGAAAGCATTGCAAATAAATTGTTTACTTTACATTCTTTGTGTATGTTTTTGACCAGCAAACTATGTGTAATGAAGAATTTGGTGTAAATTACAGTAGAAGTTAAAGAATTTCTGTCTGTAAGGATTTTTTGGTCACTCTAATAAAATCACTGGGTCTTACCTGGCCTCCTCTAAAAAAAGTTCTGGCTACGCCCCTGCATGAATACATAATCTCCTTCTGCAAAGAAGCGAAGACGTGACAACATTTTAGTCCTGTGTTAGCCACTGTAGTGCTTCGAAAGGGGGGAGTGAGCCGCTGGTTGCAATTCGCAACTTCACCACTAGATACCGCTAAAATCTCCACATTGCTCCTTTAATGCTATACCATCTAATACCACTTTGTTTTTGTCTTTGTTGCAACAGTTTTAGAAGGGCCTTCTTCTGTTCTGAAATGACTGTACCTCTGTGTACAAGTCTTTGATGAGTTTGGGTGATGAGTGTTTGACTCAAAGGTGTTCAGCTAGTTTCAGGTCTCAGTCAAGTTCTTCCGCACTAGACTGAATCAATTTCATTTGCATTCTTGCTTTGTTCACAGGGACATTGTCATGTTGGAATAGAAAAGGACCCTGCTCAAACCGTTGCTATAAAACTCAAAGAACACAATTTTCTAGAATATCATTATGTGCAGTAGCATTAAGATTTGTGCTCACGGAAATGCTTAAAGTAATCAAACATGATCATTGGAAGGGGGCGTCCCAATTTTTTTGTCCATATTAAAGAAAAATGTTATAAACTGCAAGTAACCTAACTGTGGCCCAAGACGCTGGGATAGACTCCTCTAGAGGACGATGTTTTCACAGTTGCACAAATTTTTTGTGGAAAATTGAAATCGCAGCGCTGACTAAATTAGCGATTGATCAACCAAAGCCTCATATGCTTAATATAGAATGTAATTATTAGGATGTGCACATCTTACCAGGCACTCAACGCTTGATCAATACCACTAGAGAGCATATATCTGTTGTGAGAGTAGCAGAGGAAGACGGCGAGCACACATTCAGGATTAGAGCTGATGAGGACAGGTTTAATGATCAGGGAACTGACCAAGCTCGCCTAATTAACCGTCAAGTGTGGCAGGACATAGAATTTGGGGGAAAGCGTGCAGGCTACAAGTGACCGTGTCATCTTTGTTTTCCCTGATCATCACCACCCCCGGAGAAAGCTTCCAGGCAGGATTTCTTGGTTAACTTTGTCTTTCAGTGGGTCGGTGCCCCCCGCCGAGCGGCTGAATTTGTCCAGGGCTAACTTCTGTGACCAGCTGCTTAAATCAGGGTAAGCAAACACTCCACCGTCTGCCGTGACCGAGAGGACGGCCAGCTGTAACGCACCTTTGTCCCATATGCTTCCTGGCTTAATTTGCATCATGTACCTGGGCAGCGTGCGTCATATTTTAGGTCAACTCAGCAGGGGAACATGGAACGGACCTGCGATATTCCAAGATGTTTCGAAAAATACACAAAGTGTAGCATGAACACCATTTTGAGGGTGCTCGTAATGACCCGAAAGGTACAAGCTTAACTTGATGCAGTCTCTAGGGGGATCTCTCGAGAGCCGATTGCCAGTGTTTGTCCTCCTGGGTAATTTAGGAGGAGGAGCAGGGGACAGAACGCGGGATTTGGGGTGTAATCCTGTTTGTCATCCAGGGCACATGGACTGCCGGCTATTGATTCCAAGCAACAGTCTAGAAATTTATTAAGGGGAACAACAGGCATCTAATTGTAATGCCCTCTTTGCAGTGCTGCGTCTATTGATGAATGGTGAAGAGTAGACAGGTTGTGGCAAGATGATAATTGGAAAGAGAGTGGGTGGTCCCGTCGTGCTCTTTGCTCTTGTGTACGCTACATATTAGGCCTGTCTTGCTCTGTTTGTATGAGGGGATTTCGCACAATAACAAATGTGCCAGTGTTCTTAGGTTCATCTCCACTTAATGAAGCAAGCGGTGCTCTCTTAATTTGTTGGACATAATTAGACTTGATTAAACGTATTAGTGGACACAACCCTTGTGCAAACAGATAAACAGTTCTGTCAAATGAATTAGCCATATTCCCAGACCAGTGCTGGGTAATCTGCTATGTTCATCTTCTCTTGGCTTTCACGTACAATGCAAAAAGGTTTCGGCTGGTAACCTAAAATGCTCCATGCTGTAGCTTTTAACTTTTGTATATTCCTTATACAAATAAACCCACAGTACTTGGCCATAAAGGTCTGAATCTTCTTAGCAATGCAATTACTAATTTCCTGTTAATTTGCTATTAGTTATTGTACTATTTTATTATTTTATATAATTTCAAATATCATTTTTGGAGTAAAAGTTTTCCCGCTGGTTAAAGTGTAGGGATTTTGTTCATCTGAATGTAAGCTAATTTTGTTTATGATTATGATTACTACTGTACAGTGATTTTTGGGATGAAATTGTGTGTAATGCAGTAACTGTAAAATTGTAGGGAGTAGTATGTTGAGTTTTGGTTTTAAGCCTATTGGGCTAGTTTTGATTTGCAGTTGGGTTGGTTTTGTTACGCAGATCTGGCAACCCTGGTTGTAAGTTTCCAGTGTCAATTATTTTACAGTACAGTAAAAAAATATCTTATTTACATTTTGATTTTTGTTTTCATTTTTTTAAGAGGATCGATGATGTAGAAGGGTGAACTGGGTGATGAAATTTTTACATTTTGCCCCAAAAAATGCAATATTGACATATCTTGACATTATATGTGTTTTCCATTATATTATTTCCTGTTTTATGGTTTTATTGTCACATGACAACAAAATGGCTTCTTGCATATTGGTTATACCACACTGATAGAAGTTTGCCAAGGAATAATAATAATTACAATAAAAAGGTTTAATTTTAGTGATAAATAAAAATATATATTCAAAACTTACAATATTATGCCCTACAAGAAATAAATATAAAAAATGAAAAATAGAAACTAAAAAGCTGTGTCATTCAATATGTCATTCAATATGTCATTTTATGTACTGTGTAATAAATAAATAAATACATTTATTTAAGAAATATATATTTGAGCTGTATTTAGTAGTTAATTTTCTGTTGCATTTGTGGTGATTTTTTTAATAAAAATAAAAATTGAAAATGACAAAAAGTAATTTAATGCCCCCCCACAAAAAAAGAAAAATATATATATATGTTTAGCTGTTTTCAGTAGTAAATTTTTTGTTGGGTTTAGTGTGTTTTTTAAGAAAAAGAAATAAAAACAACAAAAAAATTACAATAGAATGTCCTACCAAAACCATATACAGTATATATTGTTGCATTTGTGGTGTTTTTGTTTTAGAAAAATAAATGATGTCAAAAAAATATAACATTCTGTCCCACCAAAAATAAATAAATTAATTAATTAAAACACACACACACACACACACACACACACACACACACATATATATATATATATATACAGTATATACATACATTTAAAAAAAATGTGTTGCTGTTTTTAGTAGTTAATTTTCTGTTGCATTTGTGGTGTTTTTTTTAAGAAAAATAAAAAAGTTACAATATTATGCGCCGCCGAAAACCTATAAATTTGATTAAAAAATAATATTTTTTCAGCTGCTTTCAATAGCAACGAAGAATAAAACAACGAATAAAGACGAAGAATAAAGTGCCGATGTGTCCAGGATCATGTCAAAGGCTCATGTCCATCCAGCGGTGTTATACACTAGAATAAATCAGGACATAAACATATGCAATATCAATCCTCCCTCTCACACTTGTGAAGTGGTTGCACACAAACAATTCATGCTATTGCCTGCCTCCATTTGAACCACCATCCACCTCTGCCCTTATAAACAAACAAGGCCCAGTCTCGCAGCTGGCCATCGCCTTGGCAACTGCGGATTGGGAAGAAGCTGTGCGCTAGTTTGAAAGTGTAGCATTGTACGAGTCTTGCAGGGACCTAGAATACTTCAACACTTCACAATGTGGCCCATTCAACCCTGATTTGAATTTTAGGAGCCGAATACAAATCAGATACTCGCAGCTCTTGAGAATCCCATTGTCATCTGAAGCATTTTCATCAAGGCATACAAATTTTCACAATTGTCTCATTCAGAGCTCATGCTAAAGAAAGATCACATGTAGGCTAACGGGTGAAACATTTCATTAGAGATTTCGCACATAGTGACTATATTGAAAACAGAGATTGCAAATGATGAGTAGTAATGAATAGATGACGCGTCGCGATGATGTGCGATGCAAGAATTTAATCGTATTGAGTGGATAAGAGACCTTTTTGAAAAGAAGAGAATATTAATTGCAATTTATTTTCACGGTGTGATCAGATGAAAAAGATGACATATGAGATCTCTTTAATTTGTTAGTTATTTCTATGGCTGTCAAACAATTAATCGATGAATCGTATCCAAAATAAAAGTTTGTGTTTACATAATATATGTCTGTGTACTCACAAACATAAACATACATGGGTATATTTAAGAAAAATATTAAAAATAATAAACATTTATGTAACATTTAAATGATAGGTAAATATAAATAAATACAACTAAATGTTTCCTAAATATGTATACTATGTTTTTGTGTTTATAAATGCAAAATTAATATGCACATACAATCAACAATCTACATTCAATTTACATCTCCGTACTCTTTAAGGATTTCAACAATCATATTCTCATTTGTTTTGTTTTTTTTCTTCTGAGCAATTTTATAAAAAACATCTGACACCAACTGACCACAACTCCATTAAAAGCTGTGAAAGAGCAGCTACAGAGTTATAGTTGCTAAAACAACTGCTAGTATAAATACAAATTCAAAATAATGAATGTGGTTCAAATGCCCCTCGCTTTAGATCTTCTCCAAAAACCTTGAAACCATCCCATTCCAATAAGGTCCAATAATATCAAATATATGAAATGTCTAAACACATTTCTCTCGAGTGCTGTTTGCTGAAAGTAATGAGGCATAACTAATGGCATACAGCCGTAATGACAGTGACGCTGGGACCGGCAGCTAGAGACAGACCGGCCATTGATTCTTGCTTTAGACCTCTTGAAGTTCTAATCAGCTTCTTTGGTCGACCTGCACAGGGCTATTGTGGCTGCGTGTCACTCGAGGTCAGTAGTTATTAGTGCCGATTGAAAACAGTTTCTTTAACAACTTATAAGTGGCCTGAATAAGATGCATAGGGAACTTGGAAGAGGGATTACTGACCGGCCCGGGCAGCACACACAGGCATCGAGAGGAATGTGACATGGTTTAATAATAAGGGATCCAACTCTCTCTCTCTCTCTCTGGTGTACAGAAATGAAACAGACTTTAGAGGGTTGTATTTCCTACACAATGTTGGTGGAATGTTATTCATAGCGCGCAACAGAATTAAATAGTTCGAGATCTAAAATGCAATGATTTTGTTGGCGAGCGAGCGCTTACGTATCCGTTCCATACTCCTGGACAAAGGCAACGGCAAAATGCGCTGTCATTTGTTTAATTTTATGGAAAGCCATTAGAGAGAATTGCTTCCAGAGTCCTTTGACCCGCTGGAAATATTTGTCATTGCGTTGAAGCATTTGCCCGCTATTTTCCCCCCGTTTGAAATGGTCCAAATTGGGAGCGTTTGCATTTCTAGGACGCGGTCTGCTTTGATACAACAAAGCATTTTACCTATATGAAAACTCACCCTGCCGGGCCTTGGTATCTGCGCTATTATATAGGCTATTTCAGCTTGAAATAAGTCAAGTTTCAGTGTGCTGAGACGTGTGTTGCTCTTCTTGGAGAAAGGTGTATTGAATTTTAAATGTACAATCGAGAAACAGTATTCAATTAAAAGTGTATCTCAATTAAAATGCATAGAGGTTAAGAAACTATTCACAAAGCACCTTCAGCTTGTGGGTGCAAAAGTGTCTACTTTTGTTTGGAAACTGAAGTGTGAGTTGAATTGGGGGGGTATTGGGGGCTACACAGTCAAACACGATTTTGGACGATGCTCCATTAGATTGATAAAAACCCATGGAAAGTGTAGATGGATTAAGTGATGTACGTATGCATTTCCCTTCAATTTTGTTTTTAAGTTTATTAAACACTTTTTATTAAACACTTATTTTGTGTTCTCCGTATCTTTCTCAATGTTTAGAATGTATATATACAGATCGATAGAGCTATAGAGGAAATTGAATAACACTTATCATTTACATTCAGGCATAGCTAAGATTCTTTCAATTCATCACCTGGGCAATTGCATGATTACCTATGAACAGACTCACAGCGTTGTGATTTTTGTAAACTGTTTTAGGAGTGTCAAATTCGTTCCCACATAAACTGTAATTCTGACGTCAAGCTGCCTTTGCCAATTAGTGCAGTCCAGGTTGCTAGGTCACCGCGGTCAATTGAAAGACACATCAATAGAACTTGAAAAGGTTTCTCCGCGATCAGACGTTCTGACATATTAAGTAGAATAATGGCCGGGGAAAATACAGACAAGGCCCCCGGGCTGGATTCAAATTACTCAGCGGTAAGAATTTGTTAAGATCCTGCAATTAGTGAGGAAGAATGGTGCTCCAAAAAACCTAGAGCATAATTGTAGCAAACCAAACTCGAATATCTTTGACTCTCCGTGCTGTGTTTTCCTCGTCTTGAATAGATATTGAAAAGCATATTTCTGGACTTTCTATACGCTTTTGTAATCTGTGTTATAATAAGCAGGATTCACAGAGTTTGCATCACTGCGCGCGCGCGCACACACACACACACACACACACACACACACACGCACACACACACACACACGAAAAAAACGCAACAAAGTTACTAGAAATGTAATCTGCTATAATCTATACATTGATGTGCACTTTTTTTCTTTGTTGTGGACACACAAGTCAGTAAATTATGCCATTAATTGTTATCCTACAATATTTAACTACGTTTGTATTTTGCACTGAAATTTGTGTGTGTATGTGTGTGTTTATTCAGTTGCTCAAATTAAAAAAATGGAGAATTTAGCTACATTTCATAGATTGATATAGTTAACAGGAGTTAAACATTTTTTATGTAAAATAATTATATAGTTATACTGTATAATATGTAATACATATATAACACATATTATATAGAAACAGTATAATAAATGTATAATAATATAATAAATCATTCACATTCTGCCTCCAACATCACATGCAATCTTCCACAAGCCTCAGTAAAACAGTATCATAATCAGCCACAGGTTAAAAATACAGGCTTTGACCAATGTATCCATTATCAGGCCACAGATACTTTATAATCACAACCAAACATGTCTCACCGGCCATTTAGATATATTTATTTATCAGAAGCAGTCTCATTCATGAAACATGGCTTGGATGCCAAAATGAATATTTTCCTTTTGCTTTAAAGTAGTTAAGTTTAAAAAAGGTCCATATCTAGCCTACTTTCCACTGCTTTTAATGTAAAACAGCTCCTGCAGATGGGTTGATGCTAGCTTTTCATACCTTTTTTTATGTTGAAAGTACTTGATTCCCACTTTGCATGAAATCTAACTGTCTATTTTGAGTGTATGTTAATTTGGATTTCTTAATTGAAACTTTGCTAAATAGTTGACTCAAAGGGAGCTAGAGCATTGTAACTCTATTGTATAAAATAACAATAAATAAAAATACAAATGTAAAGTTTTCAAGGTTTGTCACTGAATGACTTTACCATTAAAAATTACCTTTGTTTTGTTTTGTCATTCTTATTTTTCTTACTTTTCCCGCAATTTAAAGCTAGAAATAATTTGCTTCATATTAGGCCTATTAATATTAATACTGCTTGTAAAACAGCTCTTTAGTCAACGCAAAATGATTTATTTTTAAAACACAGATGGAAATAAACTAATAATATACTACAAATAACAAATTTATCCGTATTACATTGTACTGCTCATACACATTATTATTAGAGTCAAAAGCACAGCATGTTAAAGACGCAAGGAAAAAAACTAAACATAGGCCTACTGAAACTTAACTTCTTAAAATCGTATTTCCCTTAATGCAAAAAGAAAACCGCTTTGTATTTCCTTGGCTAAATTCTTTCTCTTGCATCAGTACGTAGATACAAATATTATAGGACAACATAATGTTGGAATCTGAACATATTTATTGTTAGTTTGAATTAGCATAAACGAGGTGTAAACTATAATGTTTTCTCTGTAGTTTAGCAAATGGTTCGCCACTTTTTTCGAATAAAAAATAAATTTTGCGGAAAAGTATAGAAATGGAAGTTATTGTTTTCTGTGAGCACAATGTATCCTTTGCCTGTTCCTTAAGTTCTTCTTATTATTATTCTTGGTTTGTGTTATAATTCTTATTACTATTGTTTTTATATTATTGTTGTTAACTTTTTAACTATTATTGCTGTTGTTGCATAAAATTTTGTATCAGATTTGTTTAAATTAGTAAATTTATTAGTTACTGGCTTGGTATGAAATCTTAACGATATAGTAATATTAAGTTTTTAAACAGTTTAATGTATACATTTGCACTGCAGACGTTTAATTATTTCAGGCAATCTGTACATTTACGGATTAAATATTTGAAGAGTTTGGTTCCAAAATGAGATAACTCGGAAAATTATGTTTTTGTTTTGTGCATTTGAATTAATATGAATCAAAATACAGTTGGTTTGTTTTTATTTAAGCCATAATTACTCAAAAAATACTGCGAACTAACACAATAAAACACATTAATAGCATGATAACATAATAAAAAACAGGATTTTTGAACAATTTTAAAAAGGGAGTTATCTCATTTTCGAACCAAACGCTTCACTTGTCTTTCTATTCAAAAGTAACCACATGGACAATACAAAGTTTTCCCCAACTGCCCCTAATTAATATTATTCCGTTTTTTCAGTAACTACTTCAAACAATACAAACATTACTGTACACAAATTAATTCCCCAACAATGGCGGGCAGTTTAATGGATTTATTGTATCGTTCATTCGATTCGAAACATATACAGCAGCCATCGTATTTGTGTCTGTTTTAACTTATAAAAAAAGAAAAAAATAGAATAAATGACAAACAAAAAGACTGAAACATTTATATTACAACAGAAACTTAAGAGTTAGCGAAATATACAACCCCTACTTTTCATTTATCTTAATGAATACATTAGTTTACAATAGTGGTTTCATATCGTATCCAGGCATTTATCGTTTCTTGCTAGAAGTTCATACCTGAATTATGAAACATTGCTTCCCGTGTCGTGCCATTATCATAGTTCTGGAGCAGCAAGTTTGTTTAACCTTTTACTAGCGCAACAAAGGGAAGTCCAAAACATACAGCATGAGAATAAAAAGTATTTGATCGTCTCGTCCATTGTGAGAGCAGGGTCTTTGTAGAAAATCGTGCCCACGAAAAGTGTTTTTAGAAAAAAGGTGGCACATTTTCCCCAAAAGTCCTTCGATCCGATCACCCGCGTAAAAATCTTCACATGGTCGCATGATGCGTAATGCAAGTCCCCATGCGTAATAATTCAGACGACTCTAAAGTTGCGTAAAAAAACAAACAAGGAAAGGAAATGGTCGGTTTTACCACGTTCTGCCATAAAGCAGATTTGAAGTGACCATGTTATTCGTGTAATCAACGGTACCGTCCATCTGGCCCATTGTGTTCATCTGCGAGTGGAGTGACGGGGGACTTGGTGACATTTCCTCCAGGTCTTGGGCCTGAACCAGCGCTACGTTGACCTGCTGATTCATAGAGTTGCTCGAGGTAGGAAGCACGACCCCCGAACCGTTCTGCTGCTGCTGTTGCATCTGCTGCTGGTTCGGAGTCGGTGTGTTGGAGCCGTTTTGACAAGGCTTGCCGTCCTTCACCAACACAGGCACAGCCACTCTCCTCGGCGACTGCTGCTGTTGACACAGGTTGCCCTCCTGTTGAAGCTGCTGGGTTACTTTGTCCTTGGCCTGGCGTTTCATCTTGTAACGATGATTCTGAAACCAGATCTTGACCTGCGTCGGGGTCAGATGGATCATGCTAGCCAGGTGTTCCCTCTCTGGCGCTGAAAGGTATTTCTGCTGCTTAAATCTCCTTTCCAGCTCGTACACTTGCGCCTGAGAGAAGAGCACCCGTCGCTTCCTCCTTGGAGCCGCGTGCAAGGGTGGGATGGATTTGGTGGTGTCTGCCATGCCAGTCAGCGTGCCCATGTTCATGTTCATACCTGTGGAAGGTCCCATGAATCTAGAAACTTCAAAATACGCATACAGATGTACGACCATTCAATAAGTAGCAGAATCAATTAGTGTATAATGCTTGCTTTCTCATTTAATTGTTGTCTAGAAGTGCAGCTGCATTTACGCGCGCGCACATAAGGCAAACAATACAACATGTTTCAAATATAAATAACAAACATGAGCAAAGATGGACTTCTTAGAGAAAATCAGCAGCCAGGAGGAGATTATAATAAAACGGTGTGCTTTAAAGCCTAGAATGAGTAATAATTGTTGATGCGTAAACGTGATGCTAAACGCAAATGAAATGAAAAAATGGCTAAAAACAAATGAATAAAATCAGAACTTACTTGTCGAGTACCTAGGGTCAGGATTGGCGCCGTACCACCCTGTTGCTGCGCTGTTTCTCATAGTTTCTTGGTAAGAGGGTAGGTCCCCCATGTTGCCAATACTGCCATTGCAGTAGCCCCCCATTGCACTATGCGAAAACTGAGAAACGGAGTGTGGCATGTGGTAGGTGGTCGCCACGGTGGCGTTGTGGCCCATAGAGTGCTGCTGCATGCCAGTCTGGGACACCTGAGGTTGCCGGTAGGCTCCCAGCGGAGATGTGAGGTTTCCAGTGCTCTCCATGCCACTGAACTTCTTGTAAGTCTCCTCGATTGGGCTCAAAATATCTGTCACTGAGAAAGGTGTCGTATGCTTTGGGCTCAGCGACATGGTTCAGAAAGCAGATGGATATTTGGCGCTCGAGCTGCAGCCGTGTTGTTGTATCAGCTCTGTTCTCGTGGACGTCGACGTAAGAGAGTGCTTGTAGTATGCCTGAGATCCGATTGATCGCCTTGGAGAAGGAGGCGAGCCCTGGCCACTCTTATCTCAGGTTTATTGTAGCCAGGCGCCAGATTTACGACAAACATGAGGGGCGGAGCGACTCCCTGGACTAGCAAACAATAGTCATTGACATCTCGGCAAGATAATTGAGAAAAAATGTTGTTAGTCTCATATTACGTTTAGCATCGTGCCATTTGCTATTGTCACATGTTTTCTCTTTTTTTATGCCGCTAAATGACTTCCCCAAACGCGTAGTGTTTGTGCTGCCTCTAAACTATGTTGTCAGCTTGTTTAGAGCTTGTTTCTGCCTCTCTCTCTCTCTCTCTCTCTCTCGCTCTTCTTTTTTAAGGCACTGTTAATCTGCGTCAATGGGGAATTCCATACTTTTTCCAACTTTGAGAGCACTCTGAGAGTCATAAGCGCCAGTGCGCACTGTCAGAGAGGGACAATGGAGACCCCCTCCAGTCTATGACCTAATTTATGCGTCTTAAGCATCATTTTGCGCCGCCGGTGAGGGCCTCGTCCAAATTAGATCATAGTTTGAAAAATCCGCATAAAAATCACACCAGAGGTACAACTGACTCGCGTTTCTTTCTGTTTCTCGAGTGTGTATCTCGAGTGTATGTTAATGAAAACGTGTGAATGTTTTATTGTGTTATGTCATTGCTATTAATTATGTAATTATATTATGTGTTATAATTATATATTATTATGTTGCAACTTGGTTACTTTAATAAATATTGTTTAAATCGAAAGAATAATATGTGATAAATATCAAGGATATAAGATCCATCTATTTTTCTGGGGGAGTACGTACTTCTCTCAAATAGTAAATATAAACTTTTTTTTCAATTTGAATAGCCTACGTCTGCCAGGTAAATTTGACCTTTATTCTGCTTTTAGCCATTATACCAAGTAATATTTTAACCTAATCACTCAGATTATGGATGTTAACAAATTATAAACCATTTTATACCATGGTCTTTCTGAATACTCGATTCTGATTGGCTAGAAGGTGTGCATTAAAACCCCTTAACGCACGTAGCTCCAGTAAGTTTGTTTACATTTGAAATTTAACTGACAAAATCACAGTAATTTTCACGTGTTTGATGTAAAATTTCACTGTAAACATCAATAAAAGATTTAACTTGGCAAATGACCATGGTATAAGCGAGATAATCCACAGCTAGCCGTGCGTTAAAGGGTTTTAATGCACTTCGCAGAGGTTCTTGGCCTCCACGTCATGCATTAAAACCCTTTAACGCACGGCTAGCTGTGGATTGGCCTATCTATAAAAATGAATAAAAAAAAGCTTGGTTCATGTGGATAGGGTAAAAACTGTAACCTAATGTGTGATTTTAACAATAACAGTATTTTAGAAAGTCACATCTGTAATTTTCCAACACATTGACATTTTTATTTTGCTTGCTCTCATTTTGACAGTTTTATGTAAACGTCCGACTCTCGTTTTAAGTACGCTATAGGAAACAAAGCAGAGTCCAAAATTTGTGACGCTTTTAAGTTTCTGGCAAGGAATATCTTCATGCTGGCATCCATCAGTCACGTTGAACACACCTCTTGTCAATATGACCACGTGGGTAGATGCTGATCTCAAACTTTACAGCAAAATACGAGCTCTGTTTACTCCATCGAGGTGAAATTTCACGGTCTCGGCTTTGGTCTCCACGATATCACATTTGTGGTAAACTTACATCGACAGCAAACACCAACTTTCAGCCTCCTCATAATAACACTAATAAACATTTAGCAAAACGCAATATTTAATTCTGGGTATATTTGGGTTGATTCCGAGAGCAGATGGATCACATACAGTAGTTTGGTTTGTGACTCACATAGAGAGAAACTCATCTAAGGCTTTAGGCTCCTGATCCATTAGGTAAATGAGGGCCACTCAACCTTGCGCAATATTAAGGCAGAGAGCATGACCAAGGGCCAAGCAGCCGCCTCATTCTACTGCTGCAGGAGAAACTGCTGGATGAGCGGCTGACCGATCACCATTTCAAGTATTGAAATTCACTCAACCGAATGCACAACACATTTCGTTTGTATCTTATCCTGTAATGGGGAAGAAACGAATGCTATCTTTCCTCAAAGATGGACTAGGATACTGGACTGCATTTTCTCAGGTACTGAAACAGGTTGTCTTGTTAAAAAAAAACTTAAATGGCTTTGCGTTGATGATGGCGTGTTTGTGGCGTTTAGGCTAAATAGTCTGCTTTGATATGTTGATGTAAATTCAGAAATTTGGCGAATCTGTAAATTTTTTTGCATGTGTGCCCGCGCGTGATGAGTGTGCCAGAACAAATAAAACTTTTAACAAACTTTACATACAGTGACTGTTCAGTTTAATAAAATGAATGACTGATGAAAATACTAATGTCTGTGTATTGCCTATAGCTTTTGAGATGCAATTTAAATTCATTCAAAACATGCATTTTTGTCTAACGCATGTGTCTATAAATGGAATTGCCTATCATTGTCCCAAAATGTCTTTAAATGTGCAGAATATTTGTTCATACTGTCAAACGTAAAAAATAACACAAATATTGGCGTGCTGAATATTCTTTTATTAAAACCAAACTCTTAGTTAAGCAGATTACGCGTCAGTGCGCCAGCAAATCTGTGCGCACAGCAGGTACATAATACAACAATTTATAGTGCAAGTGGATATGGTGTTCGTGCCATTTTGTTTGCGTTTTGCTTTGTGTTAGCTGTCACCACTTACACATTATAAGAGATGTTGGTCATTATCTAGCCATCAAAACAAATTTTATTTCCGTCAAATGTATACACGCTTTCATCCGCGGTTTGTTTTATATTTAATTTGTAATGCAATAATTTTCATTTTTTCAAACAAGCTCGTTTAAATCAGGTCGTAAATGTAAGCCTCATACTGAATGAGAAGCCCATGTGTCCACACGAGTGCTTGATGGATCAAGGGTCAGGGAGTGAATAGAGAGGCTGGAGTAAGAGCTGAGGTCCTGACCCATCGTCTCACAGACCCAACTGCCCAACAAAGTGTCCGGAATAAGTTAAGGGAGCAAGAGCTCGGCATGCATTTTAGCGTATATCCCAACAGACACAATCTAACGAACCAGAATTTAATTTGTTAAATAAAACCCATAACGTGTGTGATAATGATATGAAAATAGTTTTACCAAGTGCGCAATTTGCTGTTGCGTTACGCTGAATGGATTTCAGGTCAAGGCGCAACGCACAAAGCAATGCTTGCGTAAAACACTCAGAGATATTAAGGCATGATTTAAATACGTGTTTCTTAACACTACTGTGCAGGCACAAGTCATTGAGTTTCTGCTAGGGGTAAATGCATCAAATCCAAGCAGCAGGACACACCGATTCAAAACCAGCGCTCTGGCCTCTCTGATTTATTAATTTAGAGGACGATTGTGTAAATAATGTATCAATGCGAGGCATATTGTAAGATTTATAGAAGATTTAAAATTCATAATCCATTGGTAATAAAGTTGCACCTAATCATTTCTCCTTGTGGGAAAAGAGCCTATGCATTATCAGACAGAGCTTACCACACAAACGTAATGCTATGACGTTTAAACCTGTATTAAGTACAAAGCAAACTGTTTTACATAGGAATTACATGTTATTTTTCATTATTGTGATGAATAAAGCAACACAAGTCAAATAATATGTAACAAAAGACCATTAAAAGCTTATTGCTTTGTTGCTCTATTAAAATACAGTAAATTTTACAACCTTAAATCGTTCTATGCCTCAAAATACATTTTTAATTACTCACAGTTATTTTTGTCTGGTATACTTCATAGCCTGCTAAAGGACCAATAAAGCGACTTCTATAAAAAATGTAAATGGCGTATTCAGTAGTTTATTTTTGCCTGATTGTTTATCATTTTAGAGTATCAGTTAATCTAGCCTGTTGGATAGATTACTTGTATTAAAATATGTCCAAATTCTGCAGTTTAAGAAAACCTTGCACAGATGAAGCATTAAAAAGCATGTTGCTGATGTCGACCATTTTGTGCTGAAAGCAGGTGCTCGTCCCTGTTTCCCACCGCAGTAAAAGCAGCCTTTAAGTACTGCGTACCTACCGTTAAGAAGGTGAAAGGTCCTCCCAAGAGGAGCAAGTATCTGGCAGGCCTCTCCAAAATCTTATTCTTCCGTGCAAGTTTTCATTCACGCGCAATTAATGGAGCTCGATGGACGAAATGATGCTAATAGGTTGTAGATCACAGGGCGCTTAGCAGACAATATCATCTCCACAATTATTATGCGCTTTTACCACTTTACGATTCAAACATTTCTTACATTTACAAATAACAGTAAGTTTGGTAAAATCGAGTTTGCAATTCGTCGTGCTGGACAGGCGTTCGATGTCGCCCTGCGTGTTCTTAAGAAAGAAAACTTTATATAGGCGGATTTCATTTCTTATTTGTTGTTATTATGATAAATGAAAAAAGCGACAAAGACAGAGAGACAGACTACTCGTACCAGCTTTGGGATTCGAACAATATTACTACGAAAAAAAGGTAATTTTTGTTATGTATAATGGTTATTATTTCAGATCGGATTGCCTATTTGTAGTTATTATAAAATTGTGTAACTCAAATATCCGTCTGTTTATTCGTGAGCTGAATATTTATACGTTTTGTCCGCTTTTTAGTGTTTATATGTGTTGTAACTGGTATAAGATAATAAAATGATCATTACTGGTATAAAATAATAGAAGATAATAGATAATAGAATTATCAGCATTTAACGCTGATATTCTATAAACATTCACGTGAAGACTGTGGAGACATATCATAATTTAAATGCGTGTATTTACTTCACTAGTTTTCTTCACATTAAACGTGTTTTTAGTTTTTTTTAGCTATTTGAAATGGGGAAATTACGAAAATATGAGGACAGAGAATATTTAAACCGAAACATTTAAACAAAACGTTGGACAATGAGGATGTGGCTAACAGATAAGAGCAGAAATGGGAGAATACTAAATTTCAAGTCATTCTAAAATGTATATTTGTTTACTGATTTATAAATTATAAAGCATGAGTTTATGTCATTTTGTTGGAATTTACACTTGTTTCACACACTTATTAATGTTTCGCAAAACTTTGACAACAGTTTTTTGGCGTGCGCATGGTTTTTTTGTGAGTAGCTTTGTTTTAAAAGTGGCAGCCAAACACCGAGTGGCACCGTTTGCATGTTTAATGTTTAATGGAAGAGACCTCTAGCTTTAATCTGAAATGGGTCTCAAGAGACTTGAATATAAAGCTATTTCAGTGACCTCACATCTGCTGCCATTTGCTCATATTATCAACACAAATGTGAACATTTTACCAGCTATAAACAGATTAGTGCAGGAACTGCTGTCAGAGGTGCAGTAATATAGCTAACAGTCTAGGCACAAACGGTCAAGTGTACACTACCTCCACATCACTAACCCATCTGACATTTACTTACTTTAGTCTCAGATTCTACAAGCTGATGAAAAAAGTTGTGGTCCATTAAAACTTCAGTTTTCCCCTATCTATACAGTACTTTGTAAGCCAAGCTCTAAGTAAATACAAAATTAAGTGCTGAATGCAAAAAAAAACCTACATATAAAAACACTCTAAAAAGGGATGCAAAACATATTCAATAGAATTTAGTAACAATGAACTATGTTTATCTGTACATACATTATGTTGCTTATCATGTAGTTTCCTGAATGGTGCCCAATGTGTGCAATTCTTGACATCTTTACCTATTAAAAATATTCATAGCTATTCACACAGTACAGTATGCAAAACCATGAAATCTTAGAAAATCTTAGAAAATAATTTTACGGTGCCCTTGTTACGCATGTTACATGTATTTACTATAAATTATGCATAATTACATCTAACTAAACCTAAACCTAAACCAAACCGCAATCCTAACCCTAACCCTTTAGTAAGTACATGTAGTTAATTTTTATTGCTTAAATGTATAATTACACTGTAACACAGGCACTGTAAAATAAAGCGTAACCTACACTGTAAAACTTTGCTGTAATTTCGCAGCAGGTTTGCCAGTAATTTACTGTAGATTTAATGTACAATTGAATAATTAAGCTTAAACGTACCTAGTTTATATATTTTTCTTTCATAAAACAAGACTAAATATCTTGGGTCACTTTTCTTGTTATGTAAATGTATCGTAATTTAAGAAGTTTTTAATATTTTTACAGAAAACAAGAGAAAAATGCTTAGGAAGAATGTCATTTTTTGCAGTGTTGCTGTGCTAATGTCAGTCTCTTCTTGCTCATTTTGAATCTCAAAAGTCAAAGTGTTTTAATTTTGATTGAAGTAATTGAAAACAGTACTAATTGGAAAGTATGTTAAGTAGTAATTAAATCTACAGTAAGTTACTGGCAAACCTGCTGCAAAAACAACAGCAAAGTTTTACAGTGTACATATTATATACTTTAACCAGATCTAGCCAGATGCTACTGCCTTATTGGCATATTTGCGTGTTGACCCTCAGACCAAAATAGCTAACTGTTCTGATTCAGCCATTATATTTATTCAACAATTATTATTTATTGTTATCCTTTGTGAGGATCAAATGCTGAAACATAACATGAAATAAGATCACTGGGCATAACCATCATGCCAAGATCGACTCCAGGATTTGTTTTCTCTAAAATAAAACAGCAATTGTGATATTTGAAGATCAAACTTTCCTGTGATGATGTAAAACACATAAAATGCATTATTATTTGTAATTTTGTCTAATTCTGTCAATATGTAAACATTTATGTGAATGTATGTATGGATGTATATGTATGAACCACCCTGTGGTTCTATTTAAAAGCCAATTAAAAGGTTTTTGTACAACATATAAATAACCATGTTTGATGTCGTGCATGAAGATAACTCTAATAGTAGTAGTAAACCCAGTTTAAGCTGTTTTATTTCTACATATCCTCATGTTCGCTTTCAGTATCTATTATTATATTTATAACATATTCAATTCACATTTATTCATGTTTCTACTTTTCAAAATACATATAAGTGCAGGCAGTAGAGAATAGCAGGAAGGTTGTAAAGCTGTTACTGTTTTGTTTTCTTGAGCAGGTTTATTGTATGCTAGGACACTTGTGCAGTGTTTTGAACTACAGTGAATATCTGGTATCTGGAGTTTCTCTCTTTTGAGGACTATATGATCACATCTGAGCTTCTGAGCAAGGAAGGTTTTTGTAAAGATCAGACTCTGCTTTTCTCTTCTCGGCAGCTCTCTCCCTTACACACACACACACACACACACACACACACACACACACACACACACGCACGCACGCACGCACGCACACACACACACACGAGTGCGCGCAGCCTGTGCCATATGTTTATAATTTAGCATTCCACATGTTAGGCTCTCTGCGATAATACCTTTGCATAACATAATGTGATGTAGCTTGAGGGAATTTTGTGTGCCACTGCGTTCTGACCGTGTACAGATGGCTCAGAAAGATCACTACACGCACTGAAACCAAAGGCATTTGCATTAATGCGATCTCATTACATATAGCTTACTGCTAAGAGGACGCATACAGGTTACAAGCATCCAGTCTTTTGTACAGCAGGTGTGATTTTTTATACTTGATGTAAAACATATTTTAGATCCAGCGTTTGAAATGCTCTTCCTATAACAATGTCTTTACATGTCCATATTGTTTATTGTGCAAAACCTAAGCGGGGATGCTGATGCCAGTACAATATGTCAACTTACTCCTGCTAAGCATATCGAAACAGCATACAGGCATTAAATGCATTTCATGTTTTATATCTTTATTTTTATATGATGACAGTCAATGAGAAATAATCCTACTATGTGTACCACCAACATTGTAAAAACATTGGGGGTATTTAAAGGTAGGGATTCCTCTTGTGACATTGTGTAAATAAACCAGAGCTGTTCTGGATGCCAACATTTATCTTTTGTATTGCAAATGTAAGTAAAATGATCTGTGCAAGACCACATCACTGACAGTGGATGACTTTAATCATATTTGTATCTCTTTGTTGTTAGTAGCTGGATTCAACTGGATTACATTTCTATTTGTTTAATGCTTGTGAAGTCGAGTGATCTGTGAACTGATGAGAAAGTCTTGCCAAGAACCAAAAAGGGCCTTTTATTACCCAAAACATTTTCTTATTACGAGTCACACTTGTTTAGAAATCCATAATAATAATGTCCAAAACCTGTTTCATTGAGTATTATATCTTGTATTATACTCCTGCATGTGATCAAAACTAACATCACCAGATTAACATGTAATTATGAATGAACATATGCTTTTTGTTTGTCATTGAGAGTTAAATCCTGTTATGTAACGTCTACTGTAAGTAAATGGTTTGTTAACTTTATTAAGGCTACAGACATTCGCCAGTGTTAAGCAGTAAGCATTAATTTGACCTTTTATAACACTGGCGATTTTAAATTATGATCCATATTAATTTGCAAATATGTATTGTCACAATATTAGATTTTCACCAAAACAATTCACAATAACAATATTATACAATGTCTTCTCAAAATAAAATAAATAATGATATCAGTCAAATTCATCTTTTGGTCAATGAGTTACACTCAAAATATGAGTGTACGGAGGCAGAGGAAGAGTTAAATCAACCAAATACTGGCCCTTGATGTTTTACGATAATATCATATGTGTAGTATAATGATAACATGATATCAATAATCAAACGTATTATTATTTATTTATTTGTATATCAATTATCACAAATATTGACTATACCGTGTATTGTGACACCTCAATAATATACTATATAATATATAATTATGTGAAAAATAAAAGTTTTAGATAACATAAAGAAGAAATTATATGGGTGATTATGTCTATATTTGATGTGGAATGTCCTGCAAACAGGAGACCAGTGTTGGACAAGCTATTCAAAAATGTTGCTTGCAAACTATTTAAGAGAAAAATACATGACAAAGAGCTCCTTACATGACAACAGTTTGCCACATCTAAGCTACTTTAAACATTTTCAGTAAGATGTTTGCTTACGCTGTAGGATTAACTCCAGTGGTTAAGTACAATGAGTGGAGAAAATGAGTGGATAGAAGAAGAAACACATGACAACATGATGAGATGTTGTTATATTTTTCAATGACAATTACCTGATAAAAGATATCAGATGTGTCAGTGTTACCATGGTACTTTTAACAATGGTACTTTAAGGGATAGTTCAACAAAAACCACCCACGTGTCATTTTCAACATTTATGACTTTCTTTCTTCTGAAGGACATTGATAACTAATCAAAAAATCTTCTATGTTTCACAGAAGAAGGAGTCATGTACAGGTTTTGAATGACATGAGGGAGGGGGGGGTTGGGGTGGGCATGGGGTTAAAATAAATAATATAGAAATAAAAGGACCAACACAAGGTAACACAAAAAGTGTTTGGTAAAAAAGAAGTTTGATGGTACTGATAGTTATACATTTGTTTTGTACTCCTTGCTGACCTGCATACTTCAAATACTGAATACATCACAGCATGGCTGAAATATTGCCAGAAATATAATAACTGCTAAACAGCAACAAAACAGTTTAGAGGGTTATAGACATTTTTAAAGACAACATGAGGGTGAGTAAATGACAAGCATGTACCTTTTTACAGTATCTTTTAAAATATTTATTTTAATTCAAATTTATTTCTGTAGCACTTTTCACATTTTTGCACTGTTGTAAAGCAGCTTTACAGAGGACACATTGTAGAACAAACAGTGGGGCATGGGAAAACAAATTGTAAAATACATGGTATTATAGACACACTGTAAAAATTGCTGTTAAAATACGGAGAATTTTGAACAGTAATTTCCCGTTTTTCATAAATACAGAAGAATACTGTAAATGACAATGAATTTTACGAGCAATTTAGTAACAGCAAACTACCGTTCAGTTTTTTTTTTGCTTAGACAGTGACGCGGTTGCACGAGCTGGCTACGCTAACGTTACTTAACTTCTCTGCGGAAAGTCACGACGGATCAACGTAAACAGGGATATAGTTAATTGTTAATGTTTTAACATTATAGATGTTTTATTTTACTGTGCGAGAAGAAGGAATTGAAGCTGAATTTTAGACGGTTTTCACTCAGACTGTGACCCTGCCAACTCCAAGGCGGACAACGCATTCACCGGCATACAGGCTTTCCACCTCGCCGGTTAATCAAGGTACAGTAAGTGCAAACTGATCAAATTTAACTAGCTTGGTCATAATGCAGTTCATTTGCAAGTAATCGAACGTTAGAGCTATTAAAATCTAATTTATCACTTGGTTTATTATTTTTTTGCAACGTGCACTAAACGTATGCTACAGTCAATGGTGTTCAGCTCTGTTGCCTCAGTTTTATGTAATATATATATATATTTTTTTTTACAAAAGTAGCTTAAAGATTGTCTGTGATTGTTACATATTTATTCTTATGTTGTTTGAGGTCTGTGTGTCATAGTTTGAAATTTCTAACTTGCAACATATGTGCTAAGACCTGCAGCAATACATTTGCATATGTCAGGTACATTCAAACTCACAGTTTTTTGCCTCATGCATCTTTGAAATGTGATTTTGGGACATTAACTATAATTGTTGTCTGTATCAGTTGCTGGTGATGATATCACACTTGGAGGTTGGATGGTCAGCATTGAGAACAACATCATCTGTGAAGGCATCAAACAAAGCTTCATCACAGGCCTTGCCTTGCTGGAGTTTTTGCCACCTACTATGTCTTCAACTTGGAATATCAAGATGAAGCTGCCAGGACATTGGAGTTTATTCAAAGTTAAATCCTCTGCTAGGAGTGATGTTTGAACATGCAGTCCCTCTTATCAGATCAGTTCATGGAATCTTGAACTGTGTTAAATTAGTGGTTTTCTCTTGGTCCTTTATTGACTTTATAATTACAGTAACCTGTCTGATTACCACTGCTGACAAAGAAATAAAATGCTGTCTACATTACTCATAGTTACTCAGGTCTCCAAAGCTGTATTAAAGATGATACTGTCATAATGTTCATTTGTAAAATAATTTTTAAATAATATATCATTTTTAATCATTGTGCAGACGCTTCATTGGTGTGAACCCTGAGAGGGGATCAAAAGCCAGCCTTGGTGAAAGTATTCAAGAAGACAGGGAAGCGTGTACAGAAAAAAGCAGCAAATGTAAATCCTCACGTGGCCACACTGATAAAAAACCTCATGGACTTTGAGTGGGGATTTATTTAGGTGAATTCCCTGCCACGTGTTCTGCAACAATAGGTTCATGTGACACCACAGCATTGTGTTCTGCAACCTGAACTGTGTTTTGAAACCAGATGTTTATATGATGCACGGCACTGTGTTCAGCAACATACATTTATGTGATGTTACGGTATTGTGTTCTGCAAAAAGACGTTATGTGATGTCACAGCATTATGTTCTGCGATAAGATGTTATGGATGTCATAGTATTGTCTACTGCAACCCGACGTTTATGTGAAGTCACAACATTGTGTTCTGTGACAGGGTGTGACAATAAGAAACTTTAGTGACAGATATATAATAAAATAAAACCCAAAAATAAAATAATATCAAAAAATAGAAAATATACATCAATATTTTTTTGTGAAGATGTTTTTTGACAGTTGATATTTTTTTAAACAGAAATACTGTACTTTTGTCATTTAATTAATACTTTTCTATGTCGTTAGTTTTAATAAAAATTATGTTTTCACTGTCCTCTTTGTTCAAGCCTTTTATTTACAAGCAGTTTTAATTGGGTTTTAATTTATTTCATAATAAGTTCAACAGTAATAAACATTTAATAGTAATACACAGTTAAATTAAATAACAGTAGGAACATCAAAATAACAGTATAATGGAAACCAAAATCCTGACAGTATTATACTGTGCATCTTATATTTCTACGGCACATTACTGTAATGGTTTTCACAGTAATAAACTGTTGTTGTAGATTACAGTAGGTCTGCTGTAAAATTACAGCTATGTGCTGGCAAATCTAGCTGCCAGTAGTTTACTGTAAATTAACAGGGATTTTTTTAACAGTGCAGTTTCATCAGACACACATGCTTGACCAGACGTTAACTTCTGGTCTGTGTTTGGTTATAATATAAACATTTATTTTATTTTTAATTTATATTTTATTTTTTTAGGTCTTCCAGAAGTTAGATTTGGGCCACATAACTTTTATGTTGTTGCTCTGAAACCTTCTATAGCAAATCTTCCATAAAATTAGGAATACAAAATGTAAAATTAACTGTCTGATTATAATACTTACTGTAATGTTCATAACGCTATTAAACAAGTATGTGTACAATATCAATAATATGTACAACAGAAATAATAGCTATAGAAATAATTGTATGATGGATTGTCATGCATTCAGTGAGGTGAAATGTGAAAATAAGATCATTTGGTTTTTACATAATGATGATTACCTTAATAAAACATGTAAAAACGCGCTGGCTATATGCACTCTGAAAATGACTGCTTAATATAGACATTAAGTATAGCATCAATTTATCAAAGTAAATACATTTTAAGGTGGCCTTGTTACAGTATAATTGTATTAACTACAATGTTAGTGACAGGTCTTATAATTATGCATCATTTACTGTTATTACTATAGTAAATAACATGTATAACACAGACACTGTCAAATACTTGAAATCTTCTTATATCTAACAATGCTCTCCCTGTACTCATTGATGTGTCTTGTCTCTTGACCCTGTTTTTAATGTTCAAGGACACATGAAACCACCATGCATCTCTCTTGTCATATAAAGGTCCTGGAGGAGGTTAACGCCGCAGCTTCTTATAAAAATGACTATTCAGACATTGTTTAGTTACTTTATTGTTGTGCGAAAGCTTTATGACCTTCATGGGAAACGTTTTTAATGTTCAAATGTGCGAAAAATAAGCGAATGCATCAAATAACTTCATCATTAATATTCCTCAACTTCTACTCAACTCAAATGGCAGCACGCCGTTTCTTTTGCTTGACTTTGTCTTGAGGTCACAAGAGACGACAGAACAAAAGCGATTAGTCATCAACACCATATTTGATTTCGAGAATGTATTAAAACAGGATTAAGAAAATGCAAACATTGCTTACAGAGTGGACGGGCACCTTTAGTTTGCATTGCGTTGTGTTTACACTGAACGTAGTGTCGCCACAAGCAATTTCAACATTTATTATCAATAATTTTGTCCTTTAATATTCATATTTGCTCATCGAAGCTACATCTTTTCTAATGAAAATAGCTTCTTCATGCTCTTCAAATTAAAACCACCCTTGTTTCATTTAATATAGGCAGATTTCAATGAATATGCAAATGAGTCCCCGTCTACCCGATCAACTCAATCAACATTCATCGGCTGGTGTGGTGGAGAGCCTTTTGAAGCTGCGATGAAACTAGAATTTGGTCCATTATATGGAGAAGAACCCCGGAAAGCTTTCCTCGTAAGCCTCAATTTGTTTTCGACAGAAGAAATAAACACACGGACGGCTTGTAATTGTGAATAATCATGATATTTAAATTTTAAAGTGAACTTCTCCTTTAAAGGAAGAGTTCACCCAAAAATAAAATATATGCTATCATTTACTCACCATTTTCAGCCAAACAAGTAAGAGTAATAATCCAAATCCCGGCTCTTCCTAGCTATGTAATGGCATTAGATAGGCCTACCAAAGTGAATCGAGAACACGTTCTTGTAATTGCTCAACAATGACATTTAAGTAATTTCTAACAAAACTATCTTGCATAATGAAGACTTTGTCGTGTGATGGGTTTGTGTTCCCTCATGTGTCTGTTTTTGTTTTGCAGAAGCCACATGCTGGTTGAGATTGCTGGATTTTCCCACCGGGGCACAGTATGTTTCCATCGATCAATGGCACCTGTTCCTACTCTCTACTAATTATTTTCTGTTTATTCCCTGTCTCTCAGTTTATCATACCTGCATTCAATAAAGTCCTTTGTCAGTGAAAGTGTCAAATATTCCCGAACAGTCTCTGAGAAAATAATCTGAGTGAGGTGGACTCGGCAGACAATGGCCTTCTTTTATTCCTTCATCCATCGTTCATTCCTCTACATCTGCGTTGGTACCCTGTCTATATCCTCCTTGTTAATTGGGGAATCCTAAGACTTTGAAAAGGGAGCGGTCTGTGGTCTTTGGTTTTGGTTAAAAAATGATGCTAAATGGGTAACTTGTGTTAAAGTGACACCAAGGGGTCCTGATCAATCATCATATGAAGAGATGAAAGTGAGAATGTGTTTAACTCTTAGAATTAGGAATCTGCACTAATAAAATTATTTTATTTGTTTTACCTACCTGAGCCACCTGTGCACCTGGAAAGGGAACCTGTATTTTACAGATAAAAACTTATTTTACATTAAAAAAGAAAGAAGCTTCCTAAACACGTCAATGTTTCACATGGCCTTACTCTGTCAATATTAAAGCGATCAAGGTTTCCAGGATGATTTTATGTGGAATACTCAACAGACTCTTACAACACACTCTGACAATTTAGGTTGAATGGTTCTATACACAAATTCTGGTCCTTATACACAAATTTTAATAAAACTGACCTATGCTGACCTAATGTCTTCTTGTCCCTTTTTTGCGGTCACAGATAATTCTGTTGCATCTTCAATCTGCTACATATTGTGTATGGCAGATTATTCAAAGTAAGACTTAAAAGGAATAGTTCACCCAAAACTGAACATCCTTTCATCATTTACACATTCTCATTTCATTCCAAAGCCATTTGACTCAGACCCAACAACATTGAACCCCTTTGACTTCCATTGTATAGACATTGATTCTTTTGTGATCCACACAGCAAAATCGCCAGCAAACTCGGTCAAATTAACTCTCGCAGTGTTTATATAATCCACATTTTGAGAGTGTGGATTATATATTAATTTGACCTTTTTTAACACTGGCGATTTTACTGTGTGCAGTGAAGAAGGAATCATACAGGTTTACAACCACATTGGGGGAATAAATGATGACAGAATTGTGTGAATAAAAGTGCGTGCTAGTAAATAAAGTGCTCACATCAATCGAGACTTAAATCAAATGTGTTATGTAGTAAATGAAATGAACCAAATGATCCCCTTCGCCCCCCTTAGTGTTACGTTTCAGCTTGAGTGCTTGTGCTTCATGAAGTGCAATGTCTTATGCTTCTTCTCATGCTTTTTTTGTCTTAGGTTTGATTGGTGTACCATGTTTAGTAGATATGCACCGAAATGTACATTTTGGGCAATAATGATAAACGATAATTCCTTAACATTGGAAGTCGATAACCGATATATTAGCGGTATGCAGTATCTACTGTAAAAATCAATATAAAATTCCCTAAGACTGAAACAAAAGGCAAAGAGTGGACAACAGGAAAACATTCGCTGCAGAAAACAAGGTAACCACTAGTTCTCTTTTTCCCCTGAAAATCATGTACCAAGCCTACTTCACACTAGTTAACGATTCTTTAACCTTCAAACATTTCTTAATAAACAATTTAAAGATGTTCTCCCAGAGCAACCCAGAAAAGTGTTCTCAATAGCCACATATCTAACAGGTCTCAAGACAGAAAGCATTCAGACTTCAGGCTGATTCAAATCATATGCTTTTGTTCCTATAATTTACACATTCATATACTGTATCTACATACTGTACCTACCAACCATGTTTTTCTATTAGCAGTAAGTGAATGATCACGACAGAAAGATAGAAAGACAGTACTGTGCAGCTGAAGAAGTTTAACCAGAGGAAATTATTTATGATTTATCGGCTATAATATATCAGCCAAAATTTTGCTACAGGCCGATACCGATAACATTTAAAGTGACCATTTATCGGCCAATACCGATATGACCGATAATTTATCGTGCATCCCTAATGTTTAGCCTTAACTTCTTGCAAAACAATTAAAGTCAATACTTGCAACAGCTTGCTACAGCAAAGGGCTCAGTGCATAAATCACATGTTAAAATTCCCAGAATTGTCATTTTTTAACAACTATTTACAGACAACGTTGTAAGATCATTTAGGAGGCTTTTATTTTTGGTTACTGATGATGCTATGAACTCACTCTGGATTTTGATTATACGTATACTACACTTATTACATAACACTTTAAAAACTATAATGTTATGAGATTATTGCACACGTATTTAATGATACCTAGACATTTTTTATAAATTGCATTAAAAAACGTATATCAAAATAATGGTAAAATAGAAAGGTGTCTAGTCGTTTTGTCTGCCAGCTAACTAACACACACATTCATTTGTAAAATAAAATGTATAGTTTATCTTTATACTGTATCTTTATATATGCATATACTGTATGTATATGTATATGCGCGCACGTACGCACAGTATATATAGTATTTATATAGTATTGTGTATTGTGAATGCACACTATTTTTTCTTAACTTGCTTGCAAATGCAAGGCTCTTTAACAGGGTCCTCAAATTATTTTGTTATACCAAATTATTTAGTTTAATAGTTTAATTAGCTAAGCTAATTTGATAAATTTATCAAATAGGCAACAAACAAAATGAAATAAGTTAATCATAAATATTAACACTGAAAAAAGTTCCCACATTAAAATCTAATAAATAAAATCACATTGTTATGTCGTTAACAGTATGACTTTGCATGCCAAGAGTACTTACTTATTTTGATATGTTTTAATGTAAGCATCATAAAAAAGTATGAAAACCCCTTTGACCTGAAAAAAGTTAATGATCTCTAATGGATAGAAATCTTCACAAAATGCAATTTCATGGGGTATTCAGATTCAGAGTCATGAACTCCTCCCTGGCAAAACTTGTGGCACAGATCAAAATTCTAAACCACAGGGCAAAGCATGTCCATCAAAATGTCAAAAATAAGAAAAACAAAATAAACTAAATATAAAAAATAGTGTGTTAATGAAAATGGACTGTTGCGGTAAATATAGTAATTTACAACAAGTTTTTGACTTTGTGCAAGGTGCTTGACATCACACAAAATTCCCCTAATACAGACAATTTTTTTACTGTAAACATAATTTAGAATATTATGCTGAGATATACAGTATACTGTATAGTACAAATTACAGAAATGTCCAACATTGAAAAAAGTGCAGTTCACATGGACCAGAGCTTTACACAAACTCTGAATATTT
The DNA here is from genome assembly GCF_024868665.1 of Triplophysa rosa. NCBI lineage: Eukaryota > Metazoa > Chordata > Actinopteri > Cypriniformes > Nemacheilidae > Triplophysa > Triplophysa rosa. Next base: position 2,745,134 of record NC_079899.1, on the reverse strand, counting down.
AGAAAACTTCAAGTTTTTAGGTGATTAGCCTCATGGGGCTCAATTGTGAAGGTGTACCTTTGGATGTATTGATCTTGAAGTGCTTCTTTTGACATAGTAAGAAAACAACCTGCCGAAACCTCAGATAAAACTTGTGGACCTCCAAATGTCTGGTTTCCTTCAGAGCAATTTCCAAATGCTTGACAAATAATACACAAGGATCAGTCAGCTCAGGAAAGAGACAAATTCTGATGAATGTATTACTTGTTGGTGCAAAAAGTCAAAATCAATTCGAGAACAACAGTAAAAACAGCAAATTAAATATGGACATTTTGAACATTTGGACATATATTTTATTATACAACAGTTCTTTCTGGTTCTCGAATCTGATTGGCTGGGAGCCATGCGATATTCCACAAGTATCGCCACAGGAACCGTTTCACCATTTCTATCACTCTGCCACTAATCTAAGTTGGACTGAAAGTTAAAACGGAAAGTAAACACATCAGGTTGCACATCCTGTTACAGTAGGTGGCGGTATGCACCTGAACAATTTGGTTGCGACCTGGCATATAAACAGAGAGAGAGAGAGAGAAAGAGAGAGACAAAGCAAACACACGCATGGCAGCATCTCGCAGAGCAATTCACAGAACCAGGAATAGTGCACAATAACAGCGGGGGACACAAGGGTACTGTGCAAATTTAAAAGAAGTGATGGTTTGGAATTAGTAACGGAGGTTTGTTCAACTATTATGCTGGGCTGGAATTTGTGGCAGAAGAAAGTAGTTCCCTATTTCCTTTAAAAACCGGAGGGTTTTAAAGACACTCCAAGGCCTGCGGCATCGTGCCTCTAGCCCAGTGGTTCTCAAACTGGGGGCCCCAAGATGGATCCAGGGGGGCCACAGATGTTGTGGCATTTTATGAAATATAGAAATTTATCATAGATTTTATGCAATCAAACATCAGAAAAATGACACCACCAACCAAAAGAATTGAGGTTCCAACATTGTATAACTGAATGTTTTTGGTTTAATTAAAATTCTAAGTTTAAGATTATACGTCTTTATATGGGGGGCCGCAAAGCGATGCACTTAACACAAAGGGGCCTTACAACGAAAAAATTTGAGAACAACTGCTCTAGCCTAATCACAGACATCCTGATATAGAGCGCTATCACACTCCTACTCGAGTGATATTGCATTATAATGACCACCTGTAAGGAATATGTTCGCCAGCCAAATGACACAATCCCAATATTGAGGCATGGAGATGGGAGCATCATGTTGTTTGTTTGCTTTGCTGTTTAGGTACATGTCTCAAAATACATGACATCACAGGCAGGGAGAATTTTGTGAAGAGGTGGTTGAAGGTTTAGTGACAAAGAGGTCTTCCAAAACAACAAAGTGTAAGTAAACCCCTGACTTCAACTCTAAAACCTCTATTACCTACTCTATAATCTCTTGTGTATATAATTATTAAAATGCACTGTGAAAAGCACCCTCACATAGTGAGCCTTTGACTATACCATTAGATTGACATAGTTACTTTGTGAACGTCTTGGTTACGGATGTAACATCGGTTCCTTGATGGAGGGAACGAGACGTTGTGTCGAACCGACAGAATGGGGTTTGTCTTGTGAACCTATCATCTTCTGAGTATTTAGAAAAGGCCAATGAAAATTGGCGAATGAAATTTACATGCCGGACTCCTCCCCGGATGTCCGGGTATAAGAGGGAAGCCGGCGTGCTCATTCATTCACCTTTGGTCTGAGGAGCCTTAAGCATCCTCCCCCGACCGCTGGGGTGGGCGGCCAGTGTTGTGGCATGAGGGACACAACGTCTCGTTCCCTCCATCAGGGAACCGAGGTTACATCCGTAACCAAGACGTTCCCTTTCTGTCGGTCTCTCGACGTTGTGTCGAACCGACAAAATGGGGTTCCTATGTAAGACGCCACAGCACTGAGCCGCATCACAATCTCTGCGGAGCGACGTTGACTGGCCTGGGTGAGTCAGACGTAGGCACTAACGCGAAATTATGACCATCCAGTGGAGAGGAAGGGGGCCCCAGAGCTTTACCACAAAGTTGGGAAGCCCCTGCCACCGGCCGTCACGGGCGGAGGCCTAGTTCTCTAATGGCGAGAAGCCGCCCGGCACCTTAAGGGCCACTGGGTAAGCATTATTCCCCCTGGGGGAAAAACGCTGCAGAGACCACTACCTACCGTAGGGAGGAATTAGTGGAGACACCACATGGTCTCACCATCAGGGGAGAACTCATGGGAAAATGTGCGGACTAGAGTTAACCGCAAGGTGGGAGTCCACCTAGGGAGGTCATGGGTTGCCGAGGTGGGAACCATTCATGAGGATACATCAGACGGAACAGCCCATGGAGGGGGGGTTACCACGTCTGGAGCACTAGGACCGGTTAGAGCTATGTGGGATAACTCAACTGTTCCCCGGCCTACGGGGGCAGGGCTGCTCTGCCCAGCCTGCCCCGAGGAAGGTGCTAGTGATGGATAAAATGCCTGTTCTTTACCCAGTGGGGGAAAGAGGGGAGGCGTAATAGCTGCTGACCCCCCTAGGGGAAGGGGGAAGGGCTTTCGCAGGCGTATGTCCTACCGGCTGCCGATCCTACACACTGCCCTGCAGGACGTGGGCTGACACCGGTTCCGCGCGTAGGTATTAGAACCTCACGGAGTTGTTGGGCATAGCCCAACCCGCAGCTCTGCAGATGTCTGCCAGAGAGGCGCCCTGGCCAGTGCCCATGAGGGGTGTGCCTCACTCCCAGCGGGCAGGGGCGAATTGAGATCGGTATGCCATAACGATGGCATCCACGATCCAGTGCGCCAGCCTCTGTTTGGAGACAGCCCTCCCTTCTGCTGATCTCCGAAACAGACAAAGAGCTGCTCAGAGCCTCTGGGCTCTGCGTGCGGTCCAAGTAGAGGCGCAGTGCGCATACTGGACACAACACGGATAGGTTGGGTCTTCCTCCCCGGTGGGGAGCACCTGCAGGTTCACCACCTGGTCTCTAGGGGGAGTGGTGGGAACTTTGGGCACGTAGCGGGGCCGGGGTCTCAGGATAACGTGAGAATCATCGGGCCCGAGTTCTAGGCAATCTGTGGACACGGAGTGCTTGTAGGTCCCCTACCCTCTTGGAGGTGAGCGCCATCAGGAGAGCCGTCTTTATCGTGAGGTGAGAAAGAGTGGCATCTCCGAGGGGCTCGAAGGGGGGGGGGGCTCTTGAGGCCCGCCACCTAGGTCGCAAGAGGGTACGGAGCGCGGATGGGGCGGTAGCCTTCTTGCACCCTTTAGGAACCTAATGACCATGTCGTGCTGTCCCAGAGGCTACCCAGCAACTGGGTCATGATGAGCGGCCGTAGCGTACATACACTCCCAGTGTGGAGGGGGAGAGGTTACTCCCCAGTCTCTCTTGAGGAAAGGACAGCTCGTACCCGATCAAGCAACTCCGCAGGTCTTCTTGCCGAGAAGAGCACCAGGACAAGAAGAGGCGCCACCTATGGGCGTATAGCCGCCCAGTGGCCGAGACCCTAGCCTGAGTGACGTCTCAACCAGACCGGGGGTGGGTCACTCAGGATCTCCTCGTCCCGTCCAGACATGGAGACCAGGTTCTGCCTGGGATGCCGTAACGTGCCCCTTCCCCTGGGGAAGCAGGATCTTCGCCAGGGGGAGTGGCCAGGGGGGAGTTGTTGTCAGAGCCTTAGCTCCGAGAACCAAGTCCTGGTTAGGCCAATGGGGCATAACTAGTACCACTTGATGCTCCTCTTCCCTGGCCTTGCACAGGACCTGTGCAATGAAGCTCACTGGGGGGAAGGCGTACTTCCGCTTGTCCCGCAGCCAGCTGTGCGCAAGGGCATCCGTGCCAAGGGTTTCCTCGGACAGGGAGTACCAAAGCGGACAATGGGTGGAGTCTGGGGAGGCAACAGGACCACCTGTGCCTGGCCGAACTGCTCCCAAATGAGCCGGACTGCGCGGGGTTGGAGTTGCCACTCTCCGCGAGGCGTCTACTGACGAGAGAGCACATCGGCTGTCTGGTTCAGGACGCCTGGGATGTGTGTGGCTCGCAGGGAACTGATCATCTGCTGACTCCAGAGGAGGAGGCGCCGGGCGAGTCATGTTTAGCTGCCGTGAGCGAATGCCACCTAATGATATACGCCACAGCAGCTGTGCTGTCCGACCGGACCAGCACGTGCTTGCCCTGCACGAGAGGTAGTAGCCTCCTCAGTGCAAGTAGCACAACCAACAACTCTAGGCAGTTGAAATGCCAATGCAGTCGGGGGCCGTCCACCGCCCCGACACTGCGTGCCCGCTGCACACGGCACCCCAACCCTGCAGGGAGGCATCCCTAAGGGGACCCCTGTCCGCAAGAAGGTCATGGGAGACCAGGGGGTTAGGGTGTGTCAGCAGGAAAGCGTGATGACCATACGCCTGCTGCCGGTGTGCCACGCTCTCCAAGGAACCTGACTCTGTAGCCAGTGGAGCGGTCGCATGTGCATCGACACGAGGGGGACCACCCCCACCGAGGATGCCATGTATCCCTGGAGCCTCTGAAAAAGTTTCAGGGGGACCGCTGACTGCCTGAAGCTTCAGGCAGTTCAAAACTGACTGGGCGCACTCTGAAGTTAGTCGCGCTGCTTCATGGGGACAGAGTCGAGTTCCATACCGAGAAAGAGGATGCTCTGCACCGGGGAGAGCTTGCTCTTTTCTCAGTTGACCTGTAGCCCCAACCGATCTAGGTGCCACAGCACCAGGTCCCCGTGTGTACACAACAGACATGCGCAGCCCCCCGCCTTTCTTGGGGACAATGAAGTACAGGCTGTAAAACCCGTTGAACATCTCGGCTGGTGAGATGGGCTCGATCACTCCCTTCTCCAGAAGGGTGGCGCTTCGGCCCGAAGTACGGGAGCATCCTAGCCTCTGACTGAGGTATAACGGATGCCCTGAAACTTGGCGGGCGTGAGGCGAACTGGATCGCGTAGCCGAGACGGATCGTCTTCCCTAGCCAGCCTGACAGTCTGGGAAGCCCAGGCTCCCAGAAATGTAACAGGGGGACTAAAGGTTCGATCTTTTTCATCGTCCCCCCGGGGGGTGGTTCGATGGCTAGCAGTACGGATTCCTTGCCGGGGGTCCCCCGGGGAGGAGATCGGCTCTGCTGCTTTTCCTGCCTGGCGACTGCGCAGCTCAACGCACTGTCTGACTGAGAGTGCTGAGGGCTGGTGTTTATACTCGACATTGCGCTTCGCCGTGACGCAAAGTCGAGTTTGCCGTTCACCGTTGTGCAGAGGGTGGGAGCGGCTGTGATAACCCAGAGAGAGAGGAAACTCTCCTTTTTGAGAGTAAGTGGGCGCTAGCCCCCCGGAGGGGGCCAGCAGATGGAGAGACGGGGCAGGATCCGTCCCTATCCGATTTCCCAGCGATGTGGCTGGGGTCGGGCCCAATGGTAGCCTCGATCCCCCTGAGGTCTTCCCATGAGGGCCGCTTCGCCGCGGCTGCTGATGGGGCGATGGTCTCCTCTTTGCTGTCTCCTCCAGGGGGGGCCACCTGAGTGGGGGGCGCCAGAGCTGGAGGGCGTCGAAGAGGACCAGGGCTGCTGGGAAGCAGACGGTGCACGGGACTCGACGGCCGAGGCGGCCGAGTCGTGGCACGGAGGACTGCTTCTTTACTGTCGAGAACTGCGGCTCGACAGTAACACCAACCAGCCCCCCCCTTGCGAGACGGGTGCGTCGAGAAAGCGGACCTTCTTGGCGTTACTCATCTGCGCAAGGTTCGGCCAGAGGAGTCTCTCATGGACCACAAGTGTGGACACCGTCCGACCCAGTGCCCGCGTGGTCACCTTGGTCGCCCGTAGAGTGAGTTCCTGCATAAGTGCTTGGTCGGTCTTACCCTCGTGGAGCTCTCTCAACGCCCTGGCCTGGCAGGAGCCATAGCGTGGCGAGAGGAGACACCAGAGATGCCGAGACCCCACATGCTTTGGACGGGAGTCTAGGTCGAGCCCCCCCCAGGTGGCCGCCGCCTATGGGCACGAGTGCACCACGCCGGCATACTCCACCTGGGGGACAACAACGTATCCTCCAGCTGTCTCAACCTCGAGGGAAGAGAGGGTGACAGAACTTTGTTTGATGTGAAACGTGCCGGAAAGGGGGCTTTCCAGGTCTTACTAAGTTCCTCATGCACTTCCGGTAAACACGGCACTGGGGGCGGGCGCGGCTTGGAGCCGCGCTCAAACCCGAGGCGCCATGTAGCCAGCCGCGAGCGTCGGGAGAGGCAGTGCGGGCACTGCAACCCAACACTCATGGCGGCCCGGGAAAGCATGGCTGACATTTCGACGTCCGCTTCTTCCTGGGCTCGACCCCCCGAGAGAGGGAGCCCGAGGAATCGTCGGAGTCGGATGGCAGTACGTCACCCCCCGATGCTGCAAGAGACATCTCATCATCACGCATCGTGTCCGAATACGTGATTGAGTATTAAGACGAGCGAGACGAGGTGTGAACGGTCCGTGAGCCAGTGGCTGGCGGATTATCGCTCACAGTAATCCTCATATCACCCTCGCTGCTTGCCGTAGTGGACTGCAGGGCCGTAGTCCTGCCGCCACGGAACGGGGAGCAAACGAGGTGGTGGCTGAGTCCCGTGGGAACACAGCCACCCGTGACGCAACGTCTGAATCATCACCGCCCGCAGTGCTGGCAGGACGTATCCACAATGTCTGCCCCAGCGTACTGGAAGCAGGCATCGTGTCCGTCCCCCTCCTCGACGAGTGTGTTGCACCCATGAGAACAGCGGGACATGACATGCTGGAGAAATTTGCTCTTTTAGAAAGGAAATTTGCTCGAACACCTCCAGAACTGCCGAGACGCCCAGGGGAGAGTCACTGCAGGAAGGGACCGTCCGCTGTCCACGTCATAGATTCCAGCAGAAAAATGATCACCAAAGATCTTAGAGAAGCTCATCAGATGTGTAGGCTCTGAAGAACAAAAGGTGAATGAATGAGCACACCGGCTTCCCTCTTATACCCTGACATCCGGGGAGGAGTCCGGCATGCAAATTTCATTCGCCAATTTTCATTGGTCTTTTCTAAATACTCAGAAGATGATAGGTTCTCAAGACAAACCCCATTCTGTCGGTTCGACACAACGTCGAGAGACCAACAGAAAGGGAACAAGTATATGTTCAATCTGTTACAAAAAAAACAAGCCCTAGAGCGAAGACAACCAGTAAACAAGCTTGAGGATTTTATTTCTTACTTTTCACCTTTTCATTTTTATCTTCCACTTGAGTGTACACCTGAAGACGTGATAGTGTAGGATGATGCACTGGTGTATCATATAGTTGTTGATGTGCAACTATGTCATCAAAACTCATGCAACAGAAGAATTTTTTTTGATAGCTTTCCACTGTATGGCCTCTGCATGAAAGGGTTAAAAGGTATGTCTAGCCAGTTTAACTTTGGGTTACCAGTAGAAAAAAAGAACCACTACTTGGCAAAAGTTAAATGCGACAAAGTTACACTGCCAGAAGCCCAACTTCAGTCTACACATCACCTTAACTTTAACTGCTGTAGTCGGCATAATATTACTAGCCAGCCTGATAAACAAACACAGAGGTTAACTTTGGGCAATGCGTGTGCGTCCGATGAAACCGGCTATACTGTAACTGTATACTGTTCATTTGTATTTTTGTGTACATTATGAGAACACACAGCCTTGTTTAACTGGAATGGTTTTAAAAGGGTCTTTTTTTTAACTTTAAGACCTAGTATACTGCAAGCACACTTTCCCAAGTGAGATTTAGGCTACAAAAGGACTTACCTGAATAACTTGGCTTAGTCACACTGTAAAAAATGATGTGCTTCATTAGGCGGTTTTAAAGCAACAACATAAACAAAGGTTATTGTGCATGCATGCTTTTGTGACCCAAACTTAACTTCCGGTACACATCCGCAAAGTCCCTGCAGATTATTTCTGATAACAAGCTAAAGAAATAACAAGTAAATATTAGCTAGCAAATTAAAAATATTATTTTGGGTTACCAGTCAAAGAACCGTTACTTTTCTAAAACTACACTAAATGTGACAAAGTAACACGTCCCATTCAACATATTGTTTATTTAATAAAATCAATATACAATAAAATTCAGCAAATTGTTCATTTAACAAAGATGGCAAAAGTACACACATCCTTTTCTTAAGTAAAAGTAAAGATACTCATGTTTAAAATACTCCAATAAAAGTTGAAGTACTGACTAAACTGGTTTACTCAAGTACATTTTAGAGACCATACTTCTTTACTTTTACTTATGTAAAAAGTAGCCAATACTACCTGTTTTAGAGTCACGCTTGTAACTGGACCTCACAACTGAACTACCATTATGTAGAACCCAAGCATAAAAAAGACTGATGGAAAAAAATCTTTTCAATTTGATGATTGATGACAACACTGATGTATGAATTACATGAATCGCGTTTATGATATTTTTTCATTCAACACAGCATCTTCTATCGTAAATCAGTTTTAAAATATTAAATGTTTAGCTTCTTATATTGTACCTTGCACTCGTTCAACATTAAAACTGAAACAAGCTGACAGTGTTGCCAGATTAGGTGAACGATTTCCAGCCCAAAGGCTCACTAAAACCTACTCACTTCAACAAAAACCAGCACAAAATTTTAACTGCCAAAATAATGTGATAGAATTTTTTTGTATTGTCAATCAACGTTGATAAGGATCATTTTATCTCCTTATAATAAAGTATGACAAGATGACTAAATATAATAAAACCAGGAAAATAGATCAAAAAGATCAAACAAGGCAAATGCATTAATAGAGTTAGAAAATTATACTACTATGTCCAGAAACCACTTCAAAGCAGCAATCAGGAAATTAGCGATTTTTTGTGCAAAAGTGCCCATAATTAGTTAAAGGGTTAGTTCATCCCAAAATCAAATTTGTGTGATTTTTTACTCACCCACATGATGTTAAACATGGTTTGCGACCTCCCAGCGTCTTCGGAGCACAAATAAAGATATTTAGGTCACATCCGAGAGATTTCCAGGCCTCCTCATAGACATAATGGTTATAGCTGTTGTCAAGGTCCAGAAATGTACAAAAGATATCGTTAAATTGGTCCATCCACTCATAATGGCTCAATTGGATTTTTTTGAAGCAACGAGAATGCTTTGTGTTCGAAAAACAAACCAAAATAATGACTTTAATCTATATATTCTCCTCTGTCATGTCAGTCTATGGTGCGGGAGCACTTCTTTGTTTGTGCTCCGAAGACGCCGGTAGGTCTCAAAACATGTTTAACGTCATGTGGGTGAGTAAAAAATCACACAAATTAGATTTTTGGGATGAACTTACCCTTTAATCGGAAGGCCATGCAATAAGCAGGTATTTTGCACACGTTCATGAACTTCATGCACACACCACGATAGCAAAAAATGTGCAATTCATTGATACATACTGCACTATAATGAACAATAGCAACAATAATGCACTTACCTTAAAGCGTAGCTATGCTATTTCATTCATTCTGACTTCTTTACACTGTTAAACATGCTGGTTTCTCATGCTTAACATGGTCAGCTTGTTAAAAAAACAAGTTGGACGTATGACGTAGTATTTCCGTACTTGATACACTCCCCTAGCACTCCAACTTGTTTCGGAACGTTTTTTTCTAATTCTGGATCCTTGTGTCGTCAAAGGGATCCTATTCCTTTTATTGGCCATTCTCCCGGAAAAGCACGGCAAGGCGAAGGCAAAAGAGCCCGCCCACGAGCCAACCCACGAGCGAGTCCCACTTACCATCAAGATTATCTGCGCTGCAGCTCGTTATTCTTGCGATAGTGAGGTTTAGGTGTGTTCACGGCATTTCAGTGATGGATGTTATATAAACGGTGGATATAACGCTGGATTTGGGGATCGTTTGAAACTGATAGATGGTGCGGTCCCAGTGCTAAAAGGAGCCGGACATGAACTGCACCCCGAAGAAGTCAAACTAAGTCATACGTCTGTGTTTGTGTTCTGTGTGTACGTGCATAAAGTACAAAACATGAAGGGATTAATGTGATGATGTGTTGCTTGCTCGTGCTGTAGTTCCCCACTCTCCCCACTAGTCCCTCCTCTAGCAGCTCGTGTTTTTCAGGAAATAATCGTACACCTGTATCTATCTTTTATAAATGTGATCAAACTAAATACTCTTTGAAGATACAACGTATGCAATACTATTGTATAGGCACTCAAGATTAATATGAGATTGGCAGAAACTGCCTGTGATACGCGATCTTTAACGAGTTGCCCTCAACTTCTGACAGAACTACAGTACATCTTTCGTGAAGTATATGTTTGTTGAACATGCTAAATTGAGCAAAACTGTTTTAAATCCAGTAGCTGTCCAGGGCGAGTATGCCAGACTACAGTCTATACAGTTTAAAAGGTTTGCTGATGCTGGACAGATGTAGTATAATCCCATATTCAGTTTGATTTTATTAAATCGTTTAACTGTGCTCTGATTTCACTTACAGTTATATTTACCAAGAATCTTCGAGTCGTCTCTCACCACGTGTGTAATTCACATTGTGAGATTTGAGTCATCCTCCCACTTAATACCGTGCAATTTATAATTAGGCCACTTTGGCATTTTGGTCGCTTCAATAGCTAGATTACATATTTAAAATCTGGTCCTTTCGCGGCTTTTCACACTAAAAACCCCTATCATTCACGAGTCACATGATGCTGAATATCAGAACAGGGCTGCGTTCAGCCCCGACAAAACGTTGCAAAACGTTTTAAACGGAAACGGTGGCGTGGTTGAACACTCTGTTGTGATGGGGCAAGAGCTGATTGGGCTGACGTTCTTGACACGCCCACCAAACAAGAGAAAACGCATCTCAAACCCTGTTGCACACCGTTGCAAACCGTTTCCAGGAAACGTGTCGTTCAACTCGGAAACCATAGCAAAACGTTGCGCACTGTTTTGAGCTTGAACATGCCCCAGTTACTCCGTCTCCTTTAATTTGATTGGTCACCGCTTTGATCTGTAAACAGTAACTCCCGCCTTCTAACATTTGATTGGCCAGTGGCCACCTCACACAGCCCTATGGCTTTTAGGCAGCCCAATCATTAGGTTGAAAAAGTGAAGCAATGACAAGAAATTATATTGATTGTGCATCAAATACAGATTAAAACTAAAGTAACGAGCCTGGTTTGAAAATGTAAGAAGTAGAAAGTATAGATATTTGTGTAAAATGTAAGTAGTGAAAGTAAAAAGTCGTCAGAAAAAGAAAAAGTGGAGTAAATACTGATACCAGAAAAATCTACTTAAGTACAGAAGTATTTGTACATAGTTACTTCCCATCTCTATTATTTAATACAGTTATTAAACAATATACCATTAATACAAATAAAATAAAGTATAAATAGTTATATTATTAGACACTAGCCAGACCAATAAACAAACACAGACCGGAAGTTATCTTCAGGCCAGGTGCGTCCGATGAAACCGTCTATAGTCCAACATCATTACAATTCTTAATCCACATCTATTCTGAGTATAGACGGTTTCAAGGTGACAACCTAAACAAACGTTACTGCGCATACGCGCGTTCATGGACTGCCCTTAACTTCCGGTACACAATCACAAACAATGGAGTGCCTGTAGATTATTTCTGATAACAAGGAAAAGAAATCGAGTAGGACTGTTACTTGGCTAAATTTGGTTAATACGGTTTCTTTAAATGCAACCAAACTACAGGACCCATTCAACAAATTGTGTTTTTAATAAGATGATCATACAAGAAAATTCAACAAATCGTTTATTTACTACAATTATTATACAATAAAATAATAATATTAATTAATATTAACATTAAAAAATATTTATAAATGGCTTTATCATTAGACACTATAGCCAGACCGATAAACAAACACTAGCCAGAAGTTAACTGCAGTCCAGCTGCATTTGTTCAATGAAACAGTCTACATAACCATTGAGTGAGAACTCTGTAATGATCATTTTTATTCATTATTAATTATCCTATTATTTTCCAAGATATCAGTCAACAGTGACCACGTTTACACGGACAACAATAATCCGATATTAACACGATTAAGACAATACTCTGATTAAGAACGGACCATGCAAACAGAGCTTTTTGATTATCTTAATCCATCTAAACTCATAATGGTAGTAAACACAAATGGAATTAAGACGGGTGGAGTACTCCTGTTTTAGTGGCATTATGGAAGTGCGGTGTAGACATGTACACAACTTAATCGCACTATTACCGGCGCGTACGAACTTTCGCGGCACTTTGCGCCAGGTTACACACACGCACGGCAGTGGACAGCCGTTTCGTTTTACGACAAACAACATGGCTTCAAGCAAGAAAGCACATTTTTGGTCCAAACGGGAAACAAGAAAGATGCCAACAATTCTAGAAAATAGATGAAACACCAAAAACTGTATGTGGTACCATGGCGAAGACGAACCGTTTGTTGATAAATGAAATGATGGAGGGAACGTCGAACGGCGTCGCTTAGAGACGTAATGACGTATGCCATTAATCCAACTATGTAGTGTGACATGTAAAACGGGCACATGAAAGGTATATTCTTAATGTAAACACCTTAATCGTAATATTATTTTATTCAGAATAAGGCAAATAATTTGATTACTGACGTCCATGTAAACGTGGTCAGTGTCTCAAACTGAGCTCAGATTTATCAAGTCTAAAATCAAAAGTCAATATTATTGAAGATCTCAATATGATCTCAAACATTTCTCATCAGATTTACTCAAATCCAGATTATTTTACCTCTACAATCTACACCTAAATACTCTTCGTGGATTTCAACAATTACACTCTCATTTGATCCTGTTTTTATTTCTCATAAAAGCGATTTCAGGAGAAACATCTGAGAATAAGTTGATTCTAAATGAAACACAACTGAGAACTCCATAAAATCTCCCGAGCTATCAAAGAGCAACCTCAGGGTGAGCAGCGCCGAGAGAAAAGAAGAGAGGAACAGTGAAAGAGAGGACTTTACCTGAACAGATGAGGTCAGGTTTGGATCATGTGATCCTGGTTGATGGTTCACTTTCAAATAGAGGTCATTTTGAGCTGTTAAACCCACATTTCTCACTTATTTAGTCATATTTGTTTGTTTTTACCAAGCAAGCATCACATAAACACAACACTATAGGTAATGACACAAGAGCATTATTTACAGAGATGCTTTTATCCAAAGCTTTAATCAGTATGTGTGGCTCCTGGAAATGAACCCATGACCTTTTCACAATGCTCTACCAGTTAAGCTTTCAGGAACACTATTTGACAATGAGATGTTATTACAACATTAACGCGTGTGTGGTGTTCATATTTTTGTTACTCGGCCAGTGTTGGTGGGTCTAGTTGGCCCGCTGCAGTTTTGGGTTTTTAATTCAACACAATCATACACTTTATGTTAAAATAAGGAAAAGATGTTTACTTCATCTCAATTACAAGCAATCTAAACAGCATATATGGTTAATATTTGCTCTGTACCTTTGTTAGATCACATTTATGAATAGAAGTGCTCCATGTTTTTTTACGGGAACTGCAGGGGCAGAAACAGAAAACTCAGACTTACGCACACTCTCAAACACTCTCTCTCTCACACAGAAACAAATATACTAAAAGGAGGCCCAGACACAATGAAGTTACACAGAACCTACAGTTTCCACAATTTTATAAGCCTGTGTCCAGTGGACCCGAACATCCTGTATGTAATTTAAATGTCTGGGGGGTGTACAGAATGCGGTCATTGAAAAATTGTCCTGATATATGTTCTTCACAGAAAATAAGCCAAGGCTATTTTTTTTTATTTAAAAAAATAATTAATCGTATCATTTTTCTTTTGATAAAAAATTAAAACGGGTCCCACAGACCCGAACACCATACAAGGGTTAAACTAAATGCTGTTATGTTAAATTATTGTTGCAAAAAACAGTTCATCTTATAGTTAAAACAGCTGATGGAGTGCTGGATGCGTATGGGTAAACTCTGAAAAGTGTCATATGTGTTTTCTTGCTTGCTTCACAGAGAGTGTTTCAAACGAACACCATGTTTTAGAGGACTCGCTGCAAGTGGTCTGGCCTTCAGTGTAAGTTGGTCATACAGTAATAAACATTCTAACGCAGGAGCCGGCGTTCTACATCAGCACCACACACGTGTCGCATGCCCTCATGGACACTCGTTGGCGACTGACACGGAAGACAGGAAATTGTTGAATAAACATGTTGTTTTGTTTTATTGCGAACAAAAAGTATACTCGTAGATTCATAAAATGATGCTTGAACTACTGTCACATAGACTATTTTAATGATATGGGGAAGTCAGAAGGTTCCCGGACATCATCAAAACGATCTTAAAGTGATATTTCAGCCAAAAATGTGCAAAAATAATATATGAATGGTATTACATTTACATTTATGCTTTTGGCAGACGTTTTTATTCCCTTATTGCAGTATACTATATATTTGTTTCTGAGTATGTGCAAGATCGAACCTATGACCTTGGCGTTGCTAACACATCTGAATGCATCTGATTGTGACATTGTGCTTTCTTAGTTACGGTAGATAAAACACAGTTAAAGCACCAATTGTTTATACACAGTATGTAATGTTCACATGAAACATGAAAATAATCTTCTACTTACAGAGTTTTTCAGGAGCAGGTGATGTTATGATGTTTTATTCCTCCAGTCCCGGTTTTAACACCGAATAAAGTTAATATGTTTAAATCAAGATCCAGTATATCAAATGGTATCATTCACAGCAAGGATTCTGTTAACTGCCTCCCAGAAGGGAACACGGTGTTGTCAGAGAATATTGAAATACACTTGTTTTATCTCTGTTAATATACACTGCGAGATTTCCTGACAAAGCATACAGTGTGTTTGACAAACAGCCAAGAAAGCCTTTCCAGACTTTGAGAGACTTTTGTCTTTAAAGTTGCTTTGGAACAATGCCGTGACATCAGCTGCATGGGGTAATTCATAAATCATCATTTATCTGTTCTGTAATGTTAATACCTTTATAACGCTATCATTAATGATAACGTGTCTCTTTGTGAAGTTGCTGAAGCTCCTGCACGCTGTTTGCTGTATGAGATTGATTTACAGTTCACACAAAAATGAATATTCTGTCATCATTTATACTCAAACTGTTCTAAACCTGCAAAAATGTCTTTGTTATGTGTAACAAACAATTATATATTTTAAAGAATGCCTAGTATAGTCAATAGTGGCTCAGAACTGTTTGGTTGCAATGATTCTTCAAATTATTTTGTATGTGTTTTAATCAGAACAACAAATTTATACAGGTTGGGAACGACTTGAGGGCGAGTAAATGATGACAGAATTTTCATTTTTGGGTGAACTAAGTACATTTATCTTCCTAATTTGAGAGATTTTTCTAATTGGATTTTAACTCTAATTTAGAGTTTATGCAACATAACTGAACTCAAATCTTTCATCTTATTTTTTTAATCTCTTTATCCATATTATTAGCAATTCCAACACAATTCTATGGTAATTCATAACTATTTTATAATGTGGCCAATTTGTACTCATTTCAGATTATAGTGGCCATGATCTGTTTTTGCGTTTTAGGAGCGGGGTCACGATTCACATCATTCGAAATTCATGTGAATGAGCCACATTTTATGAATTTAGATCAAACTGGCAATTGAGGGTAAACATCTGACAGAACAATAGAGCAAAACTAAATACCACTGATCATGTGTTATAAAATGAGTCTAGATTTGAACATTTTTGCCATACTGTGTCCAAATTTCAAAAATCTTGTATTCTGACCATGAAAGAATGAATCCATGTCATGTAAGGCTATAAAAAAGACAAACTGACCGTTGAAAAAGAAACAATATAATGTAATGTCATACATAGTAATATAATACATATAAATATGTAGTGATCATTTTAGTTCCATGTAATATTTCCTGATATATATTAGAAATGTAATTAAACAGTCACGTAAAGAGATATGAATCATCTTCTCTGATCACAGGAGGCAGGGTCAGTTCCAAGTACTGTAAACACATCTCCCAATGGATGATCCCACCCGTTTAATCAAGCTAAATAAACTCTTGCATATGCATATGCATAAACAACATAAACAACACTCAAAATGCTAGATGTGTAACTAAGACTCAGTGATTTGTAGTGAACTGAACTGCTCATACTATCGACCTGTGAAGCGTTCATGTTCACTTAAGCTGTTGGGAGCATTCTTCCATTGTGTGATGGAGCAAGTCTGGATCGTCCTTTGGTGAAGATGCTGTACTAGAGACAGGTCAAGTACTAAGATGAGTCAAGCTGACTAGTCAATAATGACATTGTTTGATTAAATCATCCTTTTTAATGCATCCTACATCGACTAAAAATGTAGGCCTACCTGTGGAATGCTGGCAAATGAAATTACTCGGGGTGGAAAATATTATATCCTATTTAAAGTTGTTCTAGTCAAATTTGATATATTATATAGTAACGATGCATCGTAATGGTAAGTCATCCATAACAATATCAATGAATGGAATTTTTAAATATATATTTTTTGTGGGATGCCTTGCTTGAAAACTTTGCATTATCATACAAAAATATTATGAATGCTCTTTCCATATTTGAAAAATTATGGTTTACTTTCCGTTAAATATATTTTCTATTTTATTATTTATCCAGTTAAGAAAGAATGAAAACACTATAGAGACCTTAAAATGAAAATGGGAGCCAGCAAGAGGCATCCAGGCACATGTGTGATTCATATGCACATTTTTCTTTAAACACTTTAAAATAGTTTTAATACTGGACGAATTGCTTTTTGGCCTCTTTTTAATACTTTTAGTTTCAGCAGCAGTTGCCATTTTAGTTTACTTTTATTGTAGTGTATTGGTTTTACCCTGTTGTAAGGCACTATACAACCCATTGTGGTTAAGCTTGCAAGTGATTGTATGTTACATATTTGCAAAAATAAATAACTGAATAAAAGAAAACAGAAAAATAAGTAATATGTGTTCTTTAAGAAACTGAAATTACAGACATGTAACGGACTATCATCCTGCTTGTAATACCATTATGATCAAAAACTTTTTTTGTAACGGCTAAAGGGGAATAAATAACTGTTAGCCTAGGACCTAGGTGGTAATGCATTGCCAGCAAATTGTCTTTTAATATGATGCAGTACACGAAGACCATAAATGACTATTTATATGTAGGATATTCGGTTACTTAAACAACACAGGAATCGTTGAGTTTGTGCTTGTGGATGTGTGGACCAATTGCGCCTCCCTGCGGATAATCTCATCTCATGAATCCCACAACACTCCTCATTTTATCTAAACACCTCAATAAAAATAATTAAAATCATTATTAGATTGTACGTAAAACCACTTAAAATCACACCCTAAATCGAAAGTAGCATTTATGTGTTTTTTTGGCAATGGTATTAATATGGCAATGGCTACCTGTCATCGTCATTTACTGAGTGAAATTCAATGCAACTGGATTCGGCAAGAGTCGATGTGTCTTTCAACGGCCTCTGTCGCCATCTTGTGGTAAATATTTGATTATTTTGGATAGATTTAATTCAATCAGTCAATAACGCATTGAAAACTACACTCTTTACAAGAAGATCGAGATGGTGGGTGAGTCTAATCTGTATCTTCCACGAGAAATAAAATACCAAATTAAATGTTAGTCATGCTTATTGAAACCCCTCACCTGGAAATGTGGGTGATGGGAAATTATTCATGTTGAGGTTCAAATGGTAACAGATCCATTGACATCCATGAACACACTTCCTGAAATATTCCATTTGAAGGCGTGAAAGGGTTATTATACACGCGTTAACTTCCGCACAGCTGAAATTGTTTATATGACTCCTTTGTGACTCTTCATATTTTTTTGCTGAAATCCCCCGTAACCGAGACTAATTCCAGATAACCATCATTCAGTGCATCATTTTTGCACAGAAAAGTTATTTCACAGATAGGGAAGAAATTACGCGCTCTCAGCCTGATGGCTTTGATATTTTGCCACACCTGTTTCGCTTATTTTATTCCTCAGCTTTAAAGAATGCTTGACGAAATAATATAAGAATTATAATGAATAAAAATTGAGTATTTAAAACTGCACCACAAAAAATATATGACACACTGCGTAATTTAGCATTTAACTGCAAGATAGATAGATTTTCATCCAAAACTATTTGGCCATTTCTCGAAAGGCAGAGAAAGATATTTCACTGCTGAAAGACGATCTCTTTGCAGAGTTTTGCCGTTGTAACGCTAGAGACTTTACAGAACAGACAATAATCGCCGCCTTTCAACGTCCAGAGAAGAGGGGAGTGTGTGAGAGGGTTAAAGGAATGAGAGAACCGTTGTTAGCACTGCTATATCAATGAAGGACTCCCTGTTATCTGTGAATGGCTTTGCCTTCTCTTCCAGAATAGATATAGCACGAATTTTTAATTCGTTTTTCTTTGAGAGACAACAATGCTGCGTTTGAAAGCGGGACACAATTTGGGTTTTGTGAGGGATTCCTTTCTCCTCTTCTGGGCCCAGCTGTCCATATGGAATACAACGTGTACGACAAGCACCACAATGGCACCAACTGACAGGCGCCACAAAAAAAAAACCAAGGATATATCTCCCTGACTCAGGGATGCACTGGTCCAGATAAAGGAACTGAATAGCGCCAAGAAACTCGGACTCTCTCTCCACTCCCCCTGTTAATATAAACGCCTCTAACATTCCCATCAACCGACCCTTAGCTTTTGTTGGCTTTTTGTGTCATGTACTGTATATTGTAGGACTATAGACTGTTTAAAAGTGCCTCGCCGCATTGTTGACCATCGGTCCACTGCGCAACTGTGCGCTCGCGATTTCCATTAACGTGCTTTGATGCAGCTCAGAGAATCACAGAAAACAAACGAATCGAAATATAGTTTAAAAAAAACATTAAATATCTTCCAGTCGCATTTCTGACATTATGGAATAACATAGCGCAAATGTTTTGTACGCTACGAACGAGTAGCCGACAACAGGTGCAAAAACAAATAAGTCGTTTTCAATCGTTCCTCTGTTTGCGAAAAAACAGCTAGGCCTATGCATCGGATAACAAAAGCATAATAATTCACATCCTTTTAACAAAAAACAAACACTTCCGAAAATCACACATTGATTAAAAAAAGCAAAAAGTGCATGGCGAAAAAATGCCTTAAATTATATCTGTTAATAACGGGCACAGGATTCGTTTATTTAAAGCGGGGGTTGCCCTAACCTCTGCTATAAAAAGGTATTTTAAAGACCAACCATTTCGGATTTAGCAACGAAGCCCAGAAACTGATATGGCCTATAAATACGATAATCCTCAATGGGATGGAAACCGAAGAAGAGCCGTGGTTGCCTGTTGAATTGCCTAAAAACAATAGGTCTACATTGTATTTTTGCCAAAAAATATTATTTTTTTATTTTTCTCAATCAAAATTGAAGTGTAAAAATATAGTTTATATAGTCCTATGGCCGGAGTGTTTATTAATCCACAAATAACAATTTGCCATTGACTTTGCAGACGCGCGCGGTTTGTAAAATTATTTTACATTGAGAATTACAGGAGATTAGGATAACATACGTTTGTCACGTGTGTTTTCTCTCTTAAATGTGCCATTTTAACACCCGAAATGTCAGCCATGGTGTTTGAAAGGGAGAGAGGGTTTGAATGAAAAGCTGCTTAGCTGAAGAAGCCCTCTTATATTAAGTGAGTGGATTTTTACCCCCATTTCACAAATGACTTTAGCCTTCTTATTGCTGAAGTGTTCGTACGGATAAATTTGGAAATTGAAGTAATAACGTGTCAAATGTAAAGATGAAAGGTGAGGACGTTTGTGCAAATAAAAAAAACAGCTAATAAAAAGTTGGTATTTGATTTATTTCTTTTTCGTTCAGATATATATAAAACATTTTTGTTGTTGTTGGGAGATGGAGCGAAGAAACGATTTATATTTTGCAACTAATTCCGAAAGCACTGAAACCAAACGCAAAACAAATCGGAATTTCTGAAACACATAATTTTATTAAAAGTTTTAATAAAAAGAATTGGGTAATTCCCTCGTCGCCGCGCGCTCTTACTGAAATTTCCACGAGGGACATTTATCGACAATTGATGTTCCATTTTATCCCTAAATATCGTGAATATTTAGGCTGTAGCTTATACTGAATCGCCAAACATAATATTGCAAACAGTTATCACAAAATATATACATAGAAAACAAAGCAATGAAATAAGCTAAATGTTGCCAATGTTTATTCATGGCCATAAATATATTCGGTCAATCGCAAAAAGAAAGAAATAAAACTTTCTATAATCATAAAGTGGTTCTTGCACGTGCTTTAAACACGAAGGACAAAAGGAAAACATTTCTACAACACACAAACATACTTTACAAAATTTCACAAGAGCTTTAACATTCGTCAATTCGGGGTGATGCTTGACCCGGTTTTCTCAACGAAAACATGTAAACATGGCGCACACGTCAATCCCCAAAAAAGAAACCGGTGAGAACGGGTCAAGCTGCAAAAATAAAAAAGTCTTGCGCTTTTTTGTTTGGAAAGATCCCTAGCGCGGTCTCTGAATGCAGTCAGTCGGTATTTGTTCACCAAGTCCACTGTTGCGTTTGAACCAAGTGTGCTGTGGG
This sequence comes from Triplophysa rosa, assembly GCF_024868665.1. Lineage (NCBI taxonomy): Eukaryota > Metazoa > Chordata > Actinopteri > Cypriniformes > Nemacheilidae > Triplophysa > Triplophysa rosa. The sequence goes on along the minus strand of NC_079899.1, from coordinate 2,724,396 downwards.
GAACTGTGGTGTGGTGGCGGCGCTGTAATGCGCGTTATATTGCATGTGCTGGAGAGACTGAGCGCTGTACGCCGAGAACGGAATTCCAGCCTGAAAAGTGGCTGCCAAGTCCTGAGCTTTTAGCGTGTGACAGGGTTTGCCATCTCTGACTAACACAGGCACGGCCACCCGCCTAGGTGAAGGGAGATGGGTCACTTCCATACCTTTCTCGGCACGGGCTCGTTTCATTTTGTACCGGTGGTTCTGGAACCAGATTTTCACTTGGGTCGGAGTCAGGCGGATCAAACTGGCGAGATGCTCCCTCTCCGGCGCGGACAGATATCTCTGTTGCCTAAACCGGCGCTCGAGTTCGTAAGTTTGCGCCTTGGAGAAGAGCACCCTCCTTTTGCGCTTCTTACCAGAGTCACTGCCGTTGCTTGAAGTTTCCTTGTCGTTGTCCGGCGATTCGTCCGTTGAAGGTTCCGGAGATTTTGCGGACGAGTCTTGAGAGCTTGCCGATAAACCGTGCACTGGCGAAAACAAGCAAAAATATTAACATTTAAATGCAACTACATCGACTGAATTTCATTTACGCGCCAAGTTATTAAAAGTAAATGTTATTTGCAAATATGTTATGTTTACTTATAAAACCAAAAGAGTTAGCTCAGATGATATAAATTCAAATAAAAATCAAACAAAGAAAAAACGTTATTAATTTATTAGAATTACCATTTTAATATTATCATCCAAGCTGTAATTCAAACGAATGAAATTCGCAAAAATTCACACAAAATAATTTTTCGTAGTCCATTTAACATTTAGAACAAAGAACCTAGAAACTATCTTGTCGATTTTTTTGCGAATTAGAAAGCATTGTCAACAAATTTAAATAGTTAAGCAAACACATAATAGGTTACGCCTTCAAACAAGAGCAACAGTTTAGAGTAAATGCAAAAGGCTGAAGAGTCCAGACCACAATAAAAATATGTTGTTATGTGATTTCAGGACCAAGTGTATATTACAAAGTAGTGTTTATGCACAACAACAAAAAAATGTTGTTCAACTTGTTATGTGGCGATGGATGACTTACAGGAGTATTGGATGCTGTCCGTAGTTGCGAGCCATCTGGTGTAAGGATTGTCGCTGTTGGCGTAGAAGGGGTTCTTTAAAGGCAGATTTTGAACGTTCTCCAAAGGACTTTGCACTAACACTCCAGGCGTTTTGGTCGCCTCGGAACCCTCCGTATCTTCCTCGGTTCCGGTATTAGATCCTTCCTCGTCGTTAGTGTCAGGGAGGTCCAAAATGTCCTTCACCGAAAAGCCCGTCTTTGTGTTGGTCAACGACATGTTTGAACGACAGGGATGCGATGCAGTGAAGTTGCTGCACCAGTTTGCCAATCCTCTGCTCGGAGACACAAAAACACAGATGAGACTGGGTGAATGCAAGATCGGTGCCGTTTCAGCGCGAAGTAACGTGAAGTCGACGCATGGGCTCGCTCGGTCGCTCACCGGCGCATGGAAAAAAAAGTGGCGGAGAAATCGTTTCTGTAAGTCCAGGAAGAATGCCAAAGTGACTGAAGTGCTCTATCTAGCTCATGGATATTGCGCTACTGCTGAGTGTAAGGGGGGAATAAGCCATTACCAGACTGATCAGTCCATATAAGGTTGGTCTCAACACATGAACCTGCAGTGAAAAAGCATTAAAAACGAAAAAGGTTGGCCACGTGTGGGCGGGTCTTGGGAGTCAAGTGGATGAAGACAGTGTTTGCCGATGTGAAATTGTGGGTTTTGGGGAGATCCTAGCCTATACCATTGGTGCTTCAGAACATGATGAGTGGTATAACGTGTCAATTAATTACAAAGACGGGGAGGGCCTTTTTACACCCTATTTACATACAAAGAACCTCCAAGTAGCTTTATACACACATCATAGGCCTTTTCTGGACAAAACCTATGAATAAAATATTCCTCTCGTATTCGTAAAGTAGCCTATACGCAAGGACGTGGACGAATTAATGACTGATGGAGCTGTTTGGAATTTGAATCCGGAAGGATCTCTCATTGTCTCGAGGAATAAACAAATGTTTCCTCGAGAAGCAACCAAATCGCCTCTTGTGGCAACAGACTAATTTATGTAGGTCAATATTTTGGTTCGGGATTAAGGACAAGGGTTGTTCACTGGACGCGATTGAGACATAAAAAAACCCCCGATCATTTTTAATAATGCTAATTATTTTGTTATTATTATTTCATCATTTTTACGTAGATTTTTTATAATTATTACGGGTTTTTATTATTTCTATTACTTAATTTTATTTATTTATTTCATTACCAACAATAAATTTTATTTTTTTCATATAATGTCTATAAAATCTAAAATATTGCGTGGATAAATATCATACTGTTGAAATGATTTAAAAACGACAAATTGTTTTATTTTTCAATGCTTTTTCATTCCGCTGCATTGCAGTAAAAACGCATTATTGGTGTATTTTTTTCCCTTTTGGTTTTCAACCCTCTGTCCTATCTTTTCTCTTTTTGCCTCTGTGCCTATCTAGTATGTGATGTGGGTGACAATGTTGCACGTTTCTAGCCAGTCCTCATCTCATCCTGGGTGGTCGAACCCGGGCAAACACAAATACAAACCGATTGCTAAGCTGCAGACAATGGGGGAAATGTAGACAAATGTCCGGCTCCTGTTGGAAGCCTTTGTCCAGCCGTAGTTTTTGCATTTATTTAAGGGCCAAAATAATAGATGATTGACGCCCCTGTACAATACGTTCTAACTGTTTGGAATAAATCTGAGGTTGTTCCTAGTTGTCATGGCATTCACTGCATTCAATGGACTATCTCTTCATTCATTTCTGTACCCCTTCACAATATCAAGGAAAGTCCTTCATCTCTCTCTCTCTCTCTCTCTCTCTCTCTCTCTCTCTCTCTCTCTCTCTCACACACACACACACACACACACACACACACACACACACACACACACACACACACACAAAACCTGCATATACCACATTTTCCTCTGTCTCACACTCGAATGAAGACTGGTCAAAAGTTGGGTACCCATTGCATAAAATTAATGCCAAACACAAAACATTAAAAATTCTATTCATATTGTGGTGCTAATATGTAGTTGATATCGACAATTTGCACTGGCAAGTGACATTTCTAAGAAGGTCCTAGGAAATGATAGTTCTTTTTTATAATGGGTAATTTTATCATGAATACACCGAATATTTGCTCACCAGCATATTTCTCATCCATATGGTATGTTCTGTAATAAGTTACCTGATAGGTAAATACTTCACTCTTCCAATTAATCACGCAACGACAGAGGAATCAGACAATGAGAGCATTGAACTGGACTGGGTCGAACAGTGAGCGCTTTTCACAAGGCCATTCCCGCAGCTTCCCGTGCACCAGACACTGAACACATCATTGTAATGAAATGATAAATCACGACAACCTTACATATTTACACTACACGCCCATTCAATCACTACAAAATAAACAGTTGCGTTATGCCTTTAAATTCGGCATTAATGCAGTCGATTATCACATTTTCCACAATAAAATTGTGCACTGCCGATAACATTGGTAAGCGAAATAGACTATGAATTCATAAGCCAGTCTGATGTGTTCCCACGCAACAATCGATGGCAGAGCTCGTGGTTAGTCAGTGGCCAGTGGCTTGTGGATGTGTTTGAACAATTCAAGCGAGGAGTTCGACAAGAAGTAAATGCGCACAGGCTGAGTGGCTATACTTCACTTCAAGAGCCATTTCCTTCTGTTTACCTGTTTACTTTTGCAGGAAGCTCAAACAGATCTTACATTTACACTGAAAACGGGAGCCACACTCTCTGCGTATTCTGGTGAATTTAGCAAGTGTAAATCCACATGAGCACTTGAGTTTCTCTCATGAGCTCTAGTGTCAGGATGGTAGGTCCTACGAGTGGATGAGAAAAGGCTGTCGGATTAGTGAGAAAATGGAAGCAACACAGAACAGCATGTGATTTAAACAATAACGCTAATAAATATAATAAGGTTACTATACTTACTATTATTATATTTATACAAAAAAGGGCAAACAAAAGAAAGTTATACATTACATCAAACACCATGTGCAATTTTTAAACAAACAATAGAGTCGAATGTTTCCGTCCGTGAACTATAGACACAATGTTCATATTTAATTAAGCATTGTTAGGAGGTTTCCGTGCTATTAAAATATAACACAGTAAAATCGCCGGTGTTAAAAAAGGTCAAATTAACACGCACAGTGTATATATAATCCACACTCTCAAAGTGTGGATTATATAAACACTGTGTGTGTTAATTTGACCTTTTTTTAACACTGGTGATTTTGCTGTGTAAGGAATAGATAGAAAGAAGATTTTCCTACGATCTGACGTGCTTTTAAGACAAAAAATAGCCATTGTTTTTTGTTAAATTGTCAAGAAACAAAATATATATATACTTTACAGATTTACTCGCAATGTTTAATATAGGAAATGGGAAGATGTTATTAAACGTCAATTAATTAATTCTCAAAAAAACTGTGGCATCTTTTGTTAATACCGCGCAAAATACAAGATCTTTGTATGCTTTATTAAAGGAAAATCCTTCAGCTAATGCTTGCCCGAAGGCCAGGGGAATATATATAATAACGTTGATCATTTCTGGCTTTAATCGACGAATTTCAGCGTGTTCCAGTGCCTTGGGCGAGCATTTAAGCTTTGATAAATGCAACTCTGTTTCCCTGTAGCTGTTCATTACAAATGTATAAACAGACAAGAAATTTAATCTGTGATTAAAAGGCCATAAGAGCGAAATGTTAGAATAAAAAATAAGTCTGGTGGTCTGTGTGACATAATCTACTGCCCCGAGAAAATGGCCTGAGGCACGGCTCGTTTGGAGCTGCTCCGGTTGCCTGCGCTCTGGGGCGAACTCTGCGCCTTTATTCGTTTCATAGCCACTAATGATTAAACATGTCACAACGAGATTAACACGGTGCCTATGGCCCAGGGACATGCCTTTATTTGTTTAACCACCGGTTTATTTGTAACGGTGAATTTCATGGCGCATAGTCCCGAATTCACCATCATGGCACCTTTATCTGCGTACCCAAAACAAATTGGCTTGAGGATTATCATTTTAATCACGTCTATTCTCCATATCTTAATGCCCACTGGGACTTTTTCCTGTATGTTTGCAAATTAATTATGGATTAATTGAAATAAACTGTCTCCGCTTCGCGTGCATATTTAGAAATGTTGCGTATTTCATAGCGGAATTTCGTTCATTCACACCTATAAACGATAGTGGCATGCAGTCAGATGTTTTACACAGAGGGTGATGATGGTGGATAGGGGCATCGATGAGATATTTTTGATACTCGGGCGAACTCTACCGGTGCGAATGCGTATCGCCTATAAACGACGTTTTTCAGGGCTAATGCGACACAGAAACACTTTCTTTTGACTTCGTGCGACGCCAATAAACACAATCGAAAATTAACATTATTACACTTTTACTATGTAAAAAGTGTTTATCCCAACCCAATATAAATGATCATAAAACAGGATAAAGGGAGTAGAAACAATAAGAAGAATATTAGCCTATAATCAATAATATAATATTATCTATATCTTACATTGTTATAGCTATTATAATATTTTTTAACGAAGCGTTGGGAGATTGCGTGTTAAATAGGTCATTAACACTTTCAAGATTGCGATTTTAAAATAAAAGGAAATATTTAACGAGATTAACAGCCAGTGTTATCGTACAATTGTAATGTAACAACATAGTCTTTCAAGACATTATTTCCTTAAGAGGAGGTCTTTGGGTTGATCGCATTACACCAAACATTACAAAACTCCTCTTTAATAGCTTTTGTGAGTACACTCGCGTGCGCCCGCACGATCAAACACACACACGCACGCACGCACGCACGCACACGCACACACACACATCCGCGCGCGCCCACGCACAGTCTTTGCGCACCTAGCCAGCGCACCGTCGCGGAGAGGTCGAGTGATAGTAATAAATGCTCACCTGGCGGCTGACGGAAGAGGGTAAGTGGTGCGGCTCGCGTTAAGACACCGCGGCAGTTAATGAAATATCTCCAAATGAAAGTCAGGAGCGCACGCACCGATAAGCCTGATGCGCTTTATTTACCCGGAGAACAAGCACTCCTCTTCTGATACTGTCCAAGTGCGTTTGCATAGCTGGCCAAGTGCTTCTGCCCTGGCTGTGCTGCTAACATCTCACGATGTTTGTTTTCCCCCAGCAGTGACGTGTGACAAAATATTGGCCATATGTTCATCGGCAATAAATTGGTCATGAGAGCAAACACGGTTGCCTCATAAGAGTGCTTTTAGCTCGTGCGTCTGTACCTATTCATGCTTCTATCGACCAAAGTGCTATTGCCCCCATAGCTTTGTTGTTCAAAGCTGTTTATTATATCAAATAGCATACGAATAACAATTATTCGAATGACTTTTGTATATCTGCCGCCAAGAATGCCTCTGCCAGGAGAGCGACAATAAATCGTTTGGTTGCTATGATGTTGCGCGGCCAGAAGACCAGATGTGGCATGTTCTGCCGGTGAAAGCCCAGTTTACTTATGATACCCTGATGCGATTGTTGATATCCAAGGTCAGACGAGGTCTACACAGCCAGTGACTTTTGCCCAGGTGTGAGGCCAAATCATTAATTTAATCTTTAGGTATACCATTCAAATTGCAAATCTTTTCGGAAATGCGCATTTTGTGTTCCACAAATTAATTTCGAACGTTACAATAATTAGTAAAAAAAAGTTACACTAAATCTGACAAGTTATTAAGGTAAATTGTTTTGCCATCTTTTTTAGTTAAAAGGAATCAGTTTACATACTGAAATGTATCCATTGAAACTCCAAAGGGGTGGCAAAATAACATTATATATATATATATATATATATATATATATATATGTGTGTATGTATATATAATGTTTTTGAACAGAGGCCTTTTTATTTTATTTTTTTCTTCATAGCTTGATAACGATATCAAACACCTTAACCTGGCATATTTGGCGCCCATGGATGCACGCTTAGAACGACACTGCTAAAATGAAAATGCTGTTGTTTTGTTGTAAGCAATAAATATTTCTTACAACAAACAAATAAATAAATATAAGAAATAAACATTTCTTACATATTAAAAGAAAGAACCTATTTTATTTGTTTTAAAAATAAATAGTGTTTTATTTCTGTAACGTTTTACTGAACAGAATGATGATTTTCAGATAATTTTCAGATGTTTTCTTACTGAACTAAAAAGGAGTCTGAAATCTTTTATTGCTGGCCACATACGAGTCCTCGCGTCCTAATGATGCTGTTAAATAGAGATGGAGGAATACATTAAGGCAGGTTTTGTCGGCCTCCACTTTACGCGTAAAAGACTGAGATTAGCCTCGGGGTGTCCTTGCTCTCGAGAGCAATGCCACGACGTGACAAAATACACGCAAATAAATCGGCAGCATTCAGATTCCATATTAATCTTAAGTAGCTGGTCAGACTCGCGATGTATTCATGAAGCTCCTTACTGGTACAAAAATCCTTCCCACTCATCCTGTTGTGCATCTTTGTGCGATGGCAGATCTATTATGACCACTCGCAGGGATCCCTTAAAGACCTTCAGAGCAAGAATGGAGATGATAGACCCTTGTGGTCAAGCTATTAAGATACATCCCTTGCCAAAGCGCGATGACTGGAACACTTCAAATGAGCTGGACGAGCACATAAAGACACCAATGGCATGCCATTCTGGTATCTATCGGTTCAAGTTTTGATATATCAACCACTCGAGGAGGGTCGCTCATACAGAGAGAATGCTTCTCCAAACACAAATGCATCTGAGAGCTTCGTTCGCTCTCAGCCAAGGGTGCACTTTTGGGAAAAAAATGTTTAATTAACACCGGGTCGTCCTTGTGCATTTTCACAACAAACCGAGATTGCCTCCCCGCGAGTGGTCCGCTCTTTACTTTTGGCTGGTTGTAATGGCCGGATCTCTTCAGTAGAAAAATTGCTTTTTTATTCCCTTCTCTAAAAAGCATTCGAACCGTCCCGTTGATAGTTGCTGAAGACACCGGGGTCACATGAATAGAGATTCTGTGGTGCAGAGAGTCATGGGAGAGAAAGGGGCCAGACAAAAGTGCCTGATTTAAGTGAATGCCTAACACTCCTGCATGGGTTAAAGTAACTCTAATGCAACAAGATGCGCATAAAGCCAAGAGATAAAAGTATGAGAAAAAGGAGCCATGAACCAGAGAGCTGTTAGAAAAGAAGCTACACCTGTCATTGTAATTGAAGATTATACAAGATGCGCAAGTAAGGCCCAAAGCAACATACCTGCTTTGTTTTCCATTTCCATTTTCCAATAATCATCTGTATATATGTGGGACATGTACAGTACATGATAAAATAATAGTATGCTGACTGGAATCAAACATTATGTACAGCCATTTTGTTTTCGGAAGCAAGATACATTCTCTGAAGCATCTTTGCTGTATTACATGTGTCTTTTTCTTTTTCGGGACACTGTGTCAGTTAAGGACACGCTGAGACACTTTTACCTGAGTGTGTCCTACAGAACAAATAATCCATTAGATTGCTGTGAAATATGTCCTGTGTTATGTGTAGTTGCAAAGAGAAGTGCCTGAACGGCAACTCGAGATCAACAATGATCAGCTTACAGAACTGAGAGCAGAATGAAAAATTGTATTCACAACAACAACAACAACAACAACAACGCAATTGTGTGCATTGAAGAAGACCATGGTATTCCATGCATTCCATGGTGGAGAAGAGAACGTGTAGGTGAGTAAAACTCAGAGGCAAAATAAAGAGAGCTTGGCATCAACATCTGGCTTAGTTCTTTAAGGCAGTTGAAAAGCCTTTATTCTGAACACAAAATGTAAAAGGTGACAATTGATTATGGATGAAATGAAAAACGGTCTTGGAATTGGATGTGACTACTGATGACTTGAGATGTATGGCAAAAATTGACAATAGGGTATTGTACATTTCAACCAATAGAGCGTCTTACTATTTAGTTTCCATAGCAGAAATAAAATGCAAATAAGTGAGAAACAAAGAGAAAAGTAATTTTTTTCTCAGAAAAAAAACACTTTCCTCTGAACATTGCACAGGATAGAACATGACATGTGAAAGTCAACATGACCGTTTCCTCAAGACATTGTATAATGGATGATCCGACATCAAACATAATTTAAACATTTGTTTGATGATCATCTTGTTCATTTTTATACCTAAATGTACATAATTATGCTCATGTTCCAGTAAAAGGTGTCAGAACGCATCTCGTACTCCAGCGCAAGTGGTAAAGACATTACCAAAATAAAACTTTTCATTTTCATTTCAATTCTTACAACTTTGTGCAACTTTTAAATAAGTTTTATGGTCTCACAACAGTCTTGCATTCATTTACGCACTAACTAACTTTTAATTCTTGCAAGCTCTGGAAAACCTCGTGTCAGGAGACAAATCTTGTATATTACTGTAAACTCTCTCTCTTTCTAAAACAGTGTTCTTCTGCTTTTCTCCAGGTAAATAGAAACACAGAAGATCACTGTTTCAAGGAGCTTGTAACGGTCACCTTGAACCATGCATCTCCCTCGAGAGACACGAGTGTCGTACCCAGTACCCATCTGTGTCTTCTGAGGCCTTTTAATTAACACAGCTCACAGGAGAAAAGACGAAAAATTCAATGTCCCATCCACAGATGGGCAGCCAAAATTCAGGATAATTATTCTGTAAATATACTCTTTATGCTCGGCATTTGGGGGCAATTAGCATGTTTTGTGAGGAGGTGAAACTTTCCTGAAAAGCAGTCAAGATGACAATTTCAAATGAAGATGGAAATCCATTTAGGAAGGGAATAAGATTGGCGTCCTCATTCTTTAATACTGAAAAGGTGCCTTTATAAGATGATATCTATTGAAAAATAAAATGTCAAGGGCACAATAAGTACTCAAGCAGTCTTAATTGGCCATATTTTTTCTTGTTGCGTATAAACACAAGTACTCGATGACGTCCAATCTACATTTGGCGTAGGCAAAACACACTTAAGGTTGGATTTCTGTGAAAAAGAATGATAAAATAAAACTGGACATCTGGCCATTTGTACGATATAACTATCTTAACTATCTCTGTATCGGGCAATCCAACCAATCTATGCTGGCTATTAAATGCTTCAGTTTGGAACATAAATGAACATAAAGTTCAGTTTGGAACATAAATTGGATCTCAGAATTTCAGAATTCAGTTTCATCATATTGATGTTCAATTAAAGCCTCCATAAACTACGCTTGTCTCCATAAGTAGATATGTTTAACTACATGATCAAATTTGAAACGAGGATGAAATGCCAAAAGATGAACTGCCAAAAGTCACATGATATACTACGACAATTTATTATCAAAAAAGTTCTCTCACATGAGAATAGTAAAGCATGCTTTTGAATAAAACATCACCTTTAAAAAATTTGCTGGGTCGTTTCAACCCATGGTTGGGTAAAGAATGGACAAACCCAACCGTTGGGATCAAATCAACCCTAGATGGGTTGTTTCAATCTATAGTTTGGTCAAATATGGACATCTTTTAAGTCAACTTAAAGCATTTGTTGGGATGGTCTATACTTGTCCTAATCATGGGTTGAAACATCACGGCATTCTGTGTACAACAACATTGATGTCAACTCTTGATCGTTGCACAAGGACAATAGAAGAATCGGTATGTGAAATTTGTTGTAAGACGGTTATCATGATACCAGGTACACTGCTGTGCTTAGGCATCTTTTTCATACACAGTATGTGATGCCGATGATACGATACAGTACGGCCTACAGCTGCAAGACTCGCAGTCCACTGTCGGGACATTTCTTCTTCACAAGAGGGGCACGTATACCGCTGCCATCTAGTGGCGGGAGCACCTCTGCTCTTCTGTAAAAGTCTAGTAGAGGTGCTGTATGCAGCACCATGTCTCCGAGGTAATTATTTCTTTTATCCACAGGTCACGGACTGCTACGTTCTCATTGGCCATCAGCTAATGGACCATTATTTGAGTAAATAGGGGTAACGTTTATTGGTGGTGACCCCCGTCAGTACCACGAGCCTCTCCATATCGGCACACCTGCCGAGACAAGGTAACGTTTATCGGTGACATCTTCCATAGCAGGAAGAGAAAAGGGAGCCAATGTGGCTGTCGAGGTCAGGCCTCCGAGGTCTAGCCCGGGATCGCAGCATCCCGAATCCATCCATTTGCCGAAGCCATGCTCTTCTGGTTGCCTGGCTACCAACTAATAAAGGTGGCGAAGCGTGGCATCACGGAAAACAGAGGTAAGATGTTGACTTTGAGATAAGTACCTCTTGAAATTAAACAGTACCATCACATCACGTTCGAAATGGCATTTGCAGAGGTGAACGTTCGTCTGTGTTCGTAACCCTCACAATAACTCACATTTGCATAGCAGTTAGGTTAGTTAAAAGCAAATACTTACTAATGTTTTAATTGCACCGTTTGAATGGGACAATATCATTACTCCTGTTTTTGGCAATATTTCTAGTGTTTGAGAGCATGCACGTGTGCTCGAGGCTGGAGCACTTGGATGTCTCCTTATTAAAGTAAACAAAAAGATAATTATGCGTTCTCTTCTGTAAACGCCAATGTGCTGGGTGCTTATAAAATCATTGTGGGAATGATAACTGGAGAGGAAATGGCCCTCTGAGGGGACGCAGAGCCTGTTTCTCGTTGTTGCTGGTGTAAAGGTCAAAGGTGAGGAAAATGTTTTCATGGGACTTGCGTATCCAAGCACATCTGCCAAAACCGAGTCACAGCGATAAATGATTCTAAGCGGGCCAGAGAGAGCTTGATCAACCTACACCGACAAACAATAAATGCTTGCAAGAAGGATTTTTAAGCGTATTTCTACGGTGCAAACCAAAAGAGCACAAACAGTGTTATCATTTACTTTAGATTTATTTTATTGTGAATACTTAAAGTTCAAATATATTTTAAGTAGCCTATATTTTGAAGTAAGTACACTCATATCGATGTAATGGTAGTATACGTCTAAACTGTCATGAATTATAGTTAATAAATGTGTACTTTTAAGTATACTTTAAGAGAATCAGAATCAGAAAGAGCTTTATTTTTAAGTGTGCTTTACACACAAAAGGAATTTGTCTTAGTGACAGAAGCTTCCAGTGCACATGTAGTTGAAAGTGACGAGATGTGTAACAGTGGTAAACATTGAGAACTAGTTTACTGCAACGTTTTGTGATTTTTAGTGCAACTACACTACAAGTGAACTTATTGGGATAATGATAGCAGCTATATATTTTTAGTTGATGCAAGTACACTGAAGGAAACACTTCTACTACTAGTATAATATACTTGTTAGTGAGCTTACTATTTACTATATGCTGTTTTTGCACTTTAGTACTATGTTCGTATTGAGGTATTAATGTTTATACTAGCTTTAAGTGTTTTGGAAGTAAATTCTTATGATCATTGTGTACAAAAATCAGCTTCAGTTTCACACGTTTTATTTACTCGAAACTATTCCAGCCCCAAAGCTGACTTGTTACTCTATAAACTTGAACATGTATGTTTAAAATACCGTATGTTTTTTGTAAGTTACACAATCAAAAGAGCAAAGTATATACTTAATTTTACTTTAAAAGGGATAGTTCCGCTAAAAAATAAAATTCTATCATCGTTTACTCACCCTCAGATTGTTTCAAACCTGTATAAATTTCTTTGTTCTGCTAAACACAAAGGAAGATATTTGTAATAATGTCAGTAACTAAACAGATATCTTCCCCGATTTAATGGGGATGAAATCTGTTTGGTAACTGACATTCTTACAAATATATTCCTTAAGAAATGTATACACGTTTGAAACAATCTGAGGGTGAGTAAATGATGACAGAATTTACATTTTTGGGTGAACTGTCCCTTTAAGTACTGTATATCTCCATCAAACGATGCCATTTTGAGCGTATTTCTGTCAAGAACGTAAAAAGTTTTAGATTAAAAGCAGCACAAAAATCACACTTAAACTTCTTTTTTGTAAGAGATCTCATTTTGCTCTTCCAAATATGCCCTCTAAAATATGCTGGATTTTAACCCCTGGTTGGGCAAAATGATGTACCAACCCAACCACTGGCTTAAATGAACCTAGAAACGATCCATATCGAACCCAAACAACCCAGCATTTTTAGAGTGTACTCATTATATGCATCATAGGTGAAGTAGATGAATCAGTTCTTTATTAAATTACATAACAGGTGAAATGACCCATAAGTACACGTTTGGTAATGAAGGTGAGTGGCGCCCAAAAGTTTTGTAAAAAAAATAGATATGCACAGGGGTTAAAAAATCAGTGTGACAACAAACGATCTCCCACGACAAGCGTTCCTTCACCTGGACCGGACCCCTGTGAATGAGCCCGGTGATGTCATCGGAGGGGTGCATTGATGACGTGAGGCCATGCAATTAAAGGGATGAAAACACACAGAGTAAAAGCTGTGTACATAGAGAGGGACTCGGGACAATGGGCAGGGCGAGCCCTATTCACACCAGTGTTTCTCAAGCACTGGCCTGGGGTCTTCCCCAAGCACCGAGAAGGGCTTTCGAGAGGGCTCCTTGGGTGCAAAGAGGATGGTTTATGTTGGGATGGAAGTGTGTGACCAGCGAAGATGGACAGAAGGTGTTGCTAGGATGTTGGAAAGTGGCTCTGAAGGGCTCAACTCTTGTTGTTCGCGCAAATCGATGTGTCAGGCAATTATGCAGAATGACATCTCAAAGGATGACTAAAGCATGGGGGTAGGCAGCAACTTGCTCCGCTCTTCTCATGCTCTTTTACAATGTACGAGGATTTACGAGACACTTCTTCAGCGATGCTTTGCTGAACATTATCAGCTGAAGAGTGTGGGCTGCTTACAGACTAAATTCAATGAATAATTTAGCAAGAGCAAAAAATTTATACCTAAAGCTTTGGTGCACAAATATCAAATCACATTTTTGTTTACGCAAATGTCTGTATTTCCAACAACAGTAGAAATAAAGATCTTTAAAACATCCAATTTAAGCAAATCCAGCTTGGAAATGCCAGCACCTCTTTAAAACCTTTGACATTTTCTAACATGTTCTTTTTAAAAAGCATTAAGAGTTATCGTCAGGTGGGGTTATCTGCCCTTTAGGTCACATCTAACCGCAATACCCACGACCCCTGATCTAAACTCACAATGCTGTCAGCCTCATCTGCTACCCAGGTGTCACCCCAACACACACAATCACACACTTTTATTCTTCATCAAACAGTTCAACATTAGCATTTTTCATTAACACGATACTCTTATCATTCAAATTTCTAGATTATCAATTGGCCTATAGCAACACAGGTTGCCCTTGACTACAAAGAGAAGGAGGTGGTGGAGAGATATCAGAGCGCTTTTTTACAGCTCTGAAGACCTACGGGCAACACAAACATGTAAGCTTTAAACTATATTATCCAAGATATAGCAAATACATCCTGACTAAAGTCACCGTGGCATCAAAAACTTGAATGAAAAAGTCATCATTTACTCACCCTCATGTCATTCCAAACCTGAATGACTTTCTACTGCGGAACACAAAAGAAGATATTTTAAAGAACCTCGATTAACAATCAAGAAAAATGTTGTTTATGGGTTATTATCAACCCATCGTTGGGTCAAATCCAACTGTTGGGTTAAATGCACCCCACAAAATGTTTATAATTGACCCAAAACAACCCAACATTTGGGTTGAAACAACCCAGCATAGGTTAATTCATTAAGCCAATGTTTGGGTTTGTTCGTTTTTTGACCCAACGATGGGTTGAAATAACCAGGTGCAGATGTCAAATGAGTCAAATGAACATTTACATTCACTCTTAAATAAAGGTTTCTGAAGGTTGTTTGTCAGACTGTAAGCAAAAGGACCTTTAACATCCACAGATTGTTTCTGTTGCATTAAAGATGATACATTACATTTATGCATTTGGCAGACGCTTTTATCCAAAGCGACTTACATTGCATTATCCTATACATTTGTTTAATAGATATGATACTTTATCCCACATACATCACAGAAGTGTGTTTTCCTAAAAATTCCTTTGTATGTGTGTGACTGAGTTTCAGAGATGAGCTTGTTTGTCACTTAAGAAAATTAACCATCATTTTGCATAGTAAAAATGTAATAAAACTATGGTTAACTTTCATTAGAGGTGGGTTAAAGATTTTAAACCTTATGCAGTATACACATTGATGTATTTTTCACCTTCTTCTGTTCTAGTAACTGTTTTTACTATTGTACAGTAATACAAATTCTAAACAATCCACAAAAAACATGGTTATTACACTATTATAAACCCATAGGGATTTTCAACTGATCTATTTTTGAGAGTTTTAACAATGTATCAACTATTTACTACACAATCTCTTCATACACTTACTAAATCAAAATTGTAAATGCACGGCGTATTCTAGCTGTATCTAACATACCCTGTTAAAGAGTACAATAAATGTTACATGCATTTATGTACAAGATAGAATTAGGATAAAACAAATCACGTTGCTCAAAAAACACAGCCGTTCCCTTGAATTCTGTTTGTTCCTCTGTCATCGCTGTGGAAGTAGGGTGTGTATCACGGTGGGCTGCATCCCTCGGATTCTGACGTTCAGCCCCGAGAAGATAAGAAAGTTGATGGATGGTCTTCTGGAAATCACCATCTCATTAAATCACATCATCTAAGACCATCACACACAGCTGCACTTTCACAAACACTGTATATAAGTATACAACCCCTCTATACGTGAAGGAAAACCAAAACATTCTTTCCGAAATATATTTATATATGTTTCATTTGTGCGCTTTTATTAGGCAGGAATTATCACTTGAAAACGAGCAGCACATTATTAAGTCTTCTAGTGGCTCTCAGGGCGGTTTATCAGGGGTTTGTATCGGTGTGCAATTCATCTAAAGCCATTCTTCACTCTGAATATGTTTTATATGAGCTCCCATTTATCATGGCCTGTCAGCTCTTAAACGCAGCTTTATTTCGCCGTAGAGTTATAAATTGGAATCATTAAGCAGTTTTTCATTTAATCTGATGCAATAACTGCCTCTCTTTTATTGGCTTGTGAAAGGAAAACAGTAAATACAATTGTCTGTCAAGATGAGCTGAGATAGCGTGTTCCTTTCTCTCTCTCCCGAGCGGGTGCGGTTGAAATGAAATTAGGCTGAAGGTAGGATCGATGCTGTGGGGTTTGTGAAAGGAACTGAACTGAATTCGAAACATGAAATTGGAAGAAGCGTCGTGACACACAGATGAACTCCGTGAGAAATTCAAAAATTGAAATGTTCGTTTTTTCATCTACAGTTTGAGATACGGACGCACTGGCACACAGCAAATACAAAGCACATACTGCCTGACATGTCTGAACTCAATCAAATGTACAAAACAGACGTGTTTGCTTGAACACAGATACCAGCTGACCCGGACTGCACTGGACCGAATACCCGTCGGATTTCAAGTAAATGTAAAGAATGTGGTTTGGTTGTAAGTCTTTGTAGAATCGAGAAAGGTAACGAGTTGATTGTGGTTCGTTCCACTTGTGGCGTCGACTTTAACCTGCATCGCTGCACAATGTGTTGAGCAACAAGAGAATATAAAGGTCTGTTAAACCTCACCATTCTCAATTAATGTGTTGAAACTGTTAATAGCGGGGTTATTAATGCTCCCAAAAGCTGGATTAAACCAAATCTAAACTGTATTTAAGACATAAAGTCATTACAGCTAACGTGAACAATACTGAACTGCGCAGCATTAAAAACAAACTGGACTGGAGACAAAATGTCAAGGCGAGGAAACATTTCTCGCTCATTTAGAGCTTCATCCATTGAAGCTAAATTGAGAAGCTCTTCCTGTAAAGGTTAAAGGAGAGCAGCAGTGCTTACAAATAAATGAAAGCATGTGAGGATGTAAAAGGATGAAGGCAGGGATGTGTGAAAGGGAAATACTGTATGCTGTAGAAAACGAGTGGCGACATAAACGTTGACATTTAAAGTGTAAAGATGTCTTAAGGAGTGACTGGTTAGCAGTGTTGAACTCGGTCTTGAGACCCTATTTTACATTTTATCCAAAGCGACTTACATTGCATTGTATTATTTATTATTATCGTTTCTGACAATGTCCAGTGGAACTCTGTACAAAGTAAAAACTGGTTGAAATTTCAAGTTTATCAGACTAGTTTCAATTTACTACACATGGAAATAAACGAAGTGCAGAGACTCTTTGAAATAAACTGAGTTGAATGATTTGAATGCAGTAAGATAGCAAGCAACCATTGAATCAAGGTTAATAATTGATGATTTGTCAATGTTCATTGCATTGAATCAGTATCACTTTTGGTCCTGCAAAATCACCATTATTGTGATCCTTTTTAGCTTAAGTTGAGCTCTTGGCTCGTCTATTTTAACGTTACATTAGGTTTCCTTCAGCCATAACTGTGTGTTAAAATACATTACGGACTTCTGAATGGTAATGCATTTTGAAGTTGTTTGGATCGCTGTTAATAATTGGGGTTGTGTTATTAATGTGTCAGCTCTGTGGATTTGTAGTTTGAGGTTTAAGTTGATATACTGTGATTTTTTTTAGAAATGAACATATTCGCAAACTGCTTAACCCCTTTAACACACAAAGACATCGAGAATTTGCATATGAAACTCAACAATGGCGACAATCAACAAAAGAAAGCTGTATGCTGCAATGCATGCTGGGTATCAACATAGTACAAAACTCATTCATGACTCCAAGCATGCATTGTAGTTGATTGTTTATCTGAATTATTTTGACGGTTGTCACCATTGTTGAGGGTTGTATGAGTGTGACCAGTGTTGTGTGTCAGTGAAAGTTTTTTGTTTATTTTCTCTCAATACTTGTGCATTGACTAGCCAGAGCACTCAGACCAGTCATCAATTGATCAACAATGTTTAAACTTCTACATTTTATTACAGCGACATTTTATTAAGTGACTGGGACTTGACTCGGACTCGACCTACTCTGGACTCGGTCTCGAATGAGCTGGTCTAGACTACAACACTGCTGGTTAGCATGGTCTAGGTCAAATTTAGCATCTCCTAAAATCAGAATCTGCTTTCCGAATTTCCAAACAGCCCTGTAGTGGACGAAGTTGGAACCGCAAAAATCACTTTTGACATCACAGAAGGCAGTTCTGTTCTCAAGACGTTTAGCTTTAGAAAAGTATATTATATAAAGTATATTAATGTAATTATTAATGTGATTTATATTTGCTTTACAAAATATTACAAATTCGGAAAGCAATCTCTGACTAGGAGGCGCCAAACTCAAGCCGACATTGCATTCAACTGGTTTGAGTAAAAATGAGACGCATCATGAGATTAATAAGAATACAGTTAGTTGGAAGACTTGGAACTCTAACAACTGAAAAATAAATTAATGTCTATTAATCAATAAGGATCAGAGAACATATTGACATATAAGTGATTTGAAGATGCAGTTTTAATATTATAAATTAGAAAAGGGCGACATAGGTCCACGTAATCTATTTAACATAAATTAACCACAGTGGCTTGAGAGAAAATTGGTGACCTTAAGATTTTTAAATTGTATTGTAAGAAAAGAATGAAAAACGAGCTAAAACTATAAAGGTACTCGTCAAAAAACGTTCATAGTCTTTAAAGAGATTTAAAGTCTTACCAAAACTTAAGTGTGAGTGCGAAATGGGTTTTCAAACTAAAAAACGAACCAAGACTGCCACCCTCTGGCCTGAAGTGTAATATCAAAGCTCATTAATGGTCTAGTTCTGATAATTAAAGAGATCTATACAGGTAAGAAAGTCTTTTGTAAAGTCTGTTATGTCGTCTAGCACAGGTATATTCCGTTCATGTCAGGCAGGTAATGAGGAAAGAGGGATTTTTAGTCAGGATTCTTATAAAGACTTTAGCCTTCTGGTGAGAAAAAACTGTCGTGTTTGGTCAAAACACCAACAACTTGAAAGTGAAGATCTCAATTACAGGTGTAGAGGGTCAAACACTACCTTCTCACCTCAGCTTCTTTCTGTTTTACTCTTCAAATTGTGTTTGAACAAAACAGAGTCACTCTTTATCCTTTACTGCCACCTGCTGGCGCTTCAGATGAAAATATACACCTGTCACATATAAACAAATGCAGAACTAGTGACTAGTTGGCTTGTCCTACATACATTTGTCTACACAATGTATATTAATATATAATATATGTAATTTACTTATACATAAATAGTGGATTGAAGTAATAATATAAGAACCATCCAAAGCGATAGTTCAGCAAAAAAAAAAAAAATGCTGTCATCATTTACTCACCCTCTTGTCATTTCAAACCTGTATGCCTTTCTTTCTTCTGCAGAACACAAAAGAACATATTGTGGAGAATGTTGTTAACTGGCCCCCATTCACTTGCATTCGTTTTGTGTCCATACAATAGAAGTGAATGGGGGCCAGTGTTGTTCGGTTACCGGCTTTCTTCAAAATATCTTCTTTTGTGTTCTGCAGAAGAAAGAAAGTCATAAGAGTTTGAAATGACAAGAAGGTGAGTAAATGATGACAGAATTTATTATTTTGGGTGAACGTTCACTTTAATTCCTGTGGAAAAATCTAAAAAAAGTAACAAAGCATTCAGAAAAGCTTATCCAAATGGCAAATTCCTATTGATAAACATTTTTTTTCTGCTTTTTTGTTAATTTTAACAAGTACACAAAGGTTACATCTACATGTTACACAAACAAAACATTTTAAAGGCTCAGACCAGCTAGACATGTAAAAGCTATTCTGTTTTACAGTATATTATTTAATATGACAAATACCTAGTAGTTACCTTGGTCATTCCTACAGCTGTAAAACATATAAAATAGACTTGCAAAATAAAAAAAGACACCAGCATTTTTCAGGTCCGCCTTTACACAATTAAATGACACAAATGTTTACCCTGTAATATACAAATACATAATGGCTCAATAATCTCAATTTACAACCTTTGCAGCAATTAAAATGAAACAATTGCCATTAACAAATACATTTTATTTTAATGATTTTTATAAACAAACCTCCAAACAATATGAAAAATGTTTTGTGCATCCAACAGGTTTTCAAACAAAGAAACAAAGAAACATAGCAAACATTTCAATCCTGTTCAGAAATTATGTCTTGCTCCTCGGATTGGAATCATAACAATCCCTGTTGTGATGATGTAAGGAAACACATACCCTGTAAAATAAGCTTTTAATCTTATGTAAAGAACTATATTGAGTATATTTATTATCATAAATGATGAGGGAAAGTATCAGAGCATTAAGTAGACTGTCAGTAAAAAGACACACACACACACACACACACACACACACAAAAAAACACAACAGTGAGTGTACGTACATATTTGTGTTTGAAAAGTCAACCATTAAAATAATAATCTGCATTAAAACTGCAGAAAATGCCAAGTTATATTGGTGACTTAATGTCGTTTTAAAAAGACAGCAAATTGTAGAAAAACGAAATAAAAGACATTTAATAATTTAAATAAAATCATTCAAAACAAATAAGTGCTTTTGAAATGTACAGAACAAAAATACCATAACAATAACTACTCCACAAAGAGAAATATGACAAGTCTAAATCAGGTTCGGGGTTAATATTAAAGGTCTATTATATTTGGGGTTATACTTTTTCTTTTCTATTTAGAACCAAGCTTGGTTAGTGAATTCCAGTATACTGTTGAATGTTTCCAAATGCTTTGGATAAAAGCGTTCGATAAATGACTAAATGTAAATGAGTAAATGAACATTGTCTGGAGGTTTGATTTCAATGCACTTTTCTTGAGTTCTTTATGAGCTCTAAATATAGGAACCTGATGCCTTTTCACAATAAACCTCACATTTGGGTTAAGGTTAGAATTTTTTGTCGGAAATCTCAAATCGCCCAACTTCACAAAGAATGTGTTGAATTTATTCTTAAAGAGAGTTCATCAGCAAAGGCATTATGAATGCAAAGACGCTGTTTCAAAGTCTCATTGTTGTGTTGAGAGACACATTATTGATTGTTCAAATGTGTCACAAACATTCCTTTGTATTTGGCTTCATTATCTATTCACCCCTATAGAGGTTTTGTTTCCACCAGCGTGTTTAAGATGTTTATGGCTAAACATGACCGAGAACTCTTCAACATAGGCCAGTGTTTATGACCTGAATGTGCACTTTTCTTCCGTCTAAAGTGCCTTCCTGGAATGTTTCAGTAAAGACTATTATAAATATTATGAATCACTATTTTAAATAGTGACTATTCTCTTTATTAATTGTCAGGACAATGCTATTACTTACAAGTAATACACATATACATGGTATACTGTATATACTATATAGTATATATGTACATACTACAAGATTTTGTGTAAAATAAAATAAGGTCTGCATACACACATTTCAACATATTAAAATCATAATAACAAAACAACAAGGAATGAGAAACTCAAGCTCAACAATCTGTTTCGAAAAGTTATGACCTTTTGTGAAATCTCTAGCATGTTCCTACTCATGCTGTGTTCCTTTAACACCGAATGTGCTATCTTGTCATCACTCATATTTATCTATTTTCTTTCTCACCTGAAAACCTGATATGACAACCGTACTGAAGGATGTGACAGCTGTGTTCCAACCAATGTAATAGAGAGCGCATTTTTGTCCTTATACATGTTAACCTCTGTCTATCACCAAATTTACAAAAGCCGCTTTACAAAAACACATCTGAGCAGTAGAGACATGAAAGAACAATACGAAATAAGGAGAATAAGTCAAAAACAAAAACAGTAGGTAAGATACATGGTGAGCAACATGATTTAAGAGATGAATACATGAGATACGCAGACATACAGTATAGGCTTAACGAAAAAGCAGTTTGGTAGTAATTTCATAGTGTTTATAAAAATATAAGGATGAATATTCATTTTAAAATATAACCAGTCAAATGCTTGTTTTGTGTTATTTTAAATAAAACGGGCCCTGCTCTGCTGGTTAAGAAACACAGCCTTACATGGAGTAGGTCGCCCCCTCATGGGTGCAGAAAAAAATCAAGAGACAATTTGAAAATTATTTTCAGTTTTCTGAATTTACGATTTATGTGTTTAGGTAAAACGATCATTTTTGTTTCATTCTGTGAACTATTAAAAATATTTGTACCAAACTTCAAATAAAATTTTGTTTCTATTTGCATTTATTTGCATTAAATGAAAACTGAGAAACAGGTGAAAATAACAGAAAAGAATGGAATGATCTCTTAATTTTCAGCGTCTGTATGGTATGGACCATAGGATTAAAAATAATCTTGAAAAATATATATAAAATACATTGCAACATTGCATAATGCAAGACATTTTACTATTGCAAATAGAAACAATGTCACTGAAAAAATATGATACTTTAAACTAGGGATGCACCGAAATGAAAATTCTTGTCCGAAGCCGAATAAAAATTAAACACTTGGCCGAAGGCCGAATACCGATACCGAAGGCCGAATCGCATATCTTCTATATTTATTTAGGCAATTTTTTCACTTTTGCATAAACTGAATGGTCAATATGTGCTTTTATATTTTGTTTTGCTTTTCAAAATAATACAATATAACTTAAAATAAAATTGAGCAAAACAAGTACTTGTACGTAATGTAATGTATGGTGCTAGCAGAGAGCGGTTTACTGCATATTTACTCACTGATTAAAGCTGGATACATGCAATGACATAGATGTGCTGGTCTCCAACCTAAGTACTTGCTTTTTTTATTAAAGCAACTTAAAATCTGGTTAGCAGGTCCTTAACCTTATGTATCAAATTGATTAAGTAAAGTGGTTCAAAATAATTGTGTTGTGTTAACTTGATTTATTTAAGTAAATTGAACAAGCATCAAATATTATTTTGATCTACGTGACTGAAAAATGTTAATTTAAAATGCAAACATTACGTACAGCTTATAGTAATGATTTATAGTTTAGAGCTGCCAGGTATGATTTTACAGGAAAGTTCAGGTTGACGTCTTTCATCTCTGCATGATTGTCACGTCTGTAAATATAAAGAAGAGGACCCGGCTAGTGTGTGTAGCTATGTTCTTAAAACATTTGCTCAGAATTGAAACTTGTCATCTGACAGATTTTGATCTGGAAAGTTCTAAGCAGTAAATTATTGTTGACATCCGGGGAATCAACAGCTGTCATTACGTGATTATTTTAAAACATTAGACTGTTGGAATTAGTTCCAACATTTCATCTGTTACTAATGATCTTATCTTACCTTCTGTCCTCTTAAATCATTTGACTTGTTTTACGCCTGTCTCTCTTCCACAGCTCAAAGAAATATTTGCGCACATGAAGTCCACTAGGTCTCCCTGTGATGTGATTCCTTCTCGTTTATTTAAAGAGGTGGTTAATACTATTGGTACAAGCATCTTAACCATTATGAATAGCAGCCTGACATCCCAGCTAGCTTTAAACATGCAGTCATACAGCCTCTTCTTAAAAAAGCTGGCTTAGACTCCTCTGATATGAAAAGTCGCATCTCGAAATTGTCTTTTATATCTAAGATATTGGAGAAGATTGTGTATGCACAGCTTGATGATTTTTTGGTGAAGAACAACATTTCGGATAGATTCCATTCAGGGTTTAGAACCGGCCATAGTTCAGAGTCAGCTCTTTTGAGGTTTACTAATGACATTCTACGTGAGGCTGATTCTGGAAGTTGTGTTGTTCTGTTACTTGACCATAGTTGACCATAAGATTCTCATTGACCTTCTTAGAGATCAGGTTGGCATTCGGGGTTTAGCCTTGGAATGGTTTTTCTCATATTTAAGAGATAGCACTTTTTCAGTCAGTCTAGGGAATTTCTCTTCACCTGTTGCCCCTCTCATGTGTGGGGTTCCTCAGGGCTCAATTTTGGGACCGGTTTTGTTCTCCCTTTATATGCTCCCTCTAGGATTGATCTTTGAAAAACATGGCATTCATTATCATTTGTATGCTGATGACTCACAAATTTATTTGCCATTGAAATGCAAGGATGAATCATCCCTTCAATCTCTGTATGATTGTTTGGCTGAGGTTAAGTGTTGGTTGGCTAGCAATTTTCTCCAACTAAATGAGAATAAGTGTAACGGATTCTTTCTGCGTTGTGTGTGTATTAAGTGGACACCGACACCATCTCACGCCTTCGGTGGATTATTTAATTCTGTTTGAACATATGTAAATGAAGTGATCAGTTACAGCATTCTTATGCAGCAGGTTCCACCACAACCACATTCTTTAATGGCGCGAATATTATTGACCCAACCGGAACCAGTTCAGGACACAAGGTCAGCCAATGAACAGAGAGTGTGGGTCGCTTACAATTAAAGGACCATGCACATTTAATAAATAAAGCAAGGTGAAGCACCTTTTTTCAACCGTTACATAAGTCTGAGTTTATTTTATTTGGTCAAAAGGGATGTGTGGAGGATGTCATTGACTGCCTGAGGTTACTTCCAGGGAAAAATCTTTCTAGCTTGAAAAACCTTGGTGTCATCTTTTACTCTGAGCTCAAATTTGATCGTCAAATTAATGCCATTGTAAAAAATAGCTTTTTCCATCTCAGATCTATATCTAAGTTGAAGTCTATCCTTTCTTTTGAGGACTTGGAGAAAGTTGTGCATGCCTTTGTGTCATCGCGTTTGGATTATTGTAATGCATTGTATCTGGGTGTGAGTCAGGCCTCTCTCTCTCGCCTGCAGCTTGTTCAGAATTCAGCTGCTAGGCTTCTAACGGGTACCAAGAAGAGACAGCACATTACTCATGTGCTTATCAAACTACACTGGCTTCGTTACAGGATTCATTACAAAGTGTTGTTATATGTTTTTAAAGCTTTGCATGTTTTAGCACTAGGGTATATTCCTGATCTAATCAGTTTGCAGAAATCCAATAGGTCTTTGAGTTCAAATGATCAATTACATCTGTTGGTTCCTCGATCTTGCTTAAAATGCAAAGGTGATCGAACCTTTTCTGTTGCTGCTCCAAGGCTTTGGAATGACCTTCCTCTGGCTGACAAATCTTCTTCTACACTTCATGCATTTCAGAGTGCGCTAAAAACTCTTTTTTTTTCATTAGCATTTGAAAATGTCTTTTAAATGTGTTCATTGTTGTACGGTATATTTTTAAATGTTGTTTTTCTTTTTAGTCTTTCTGTACAGCACTTTGGTTTCCACTTTGTGGTCTTGAAAGTGCTTAATAAATAAAGTTTGAGCTGAGTTGAATGTGTGGAGTGAATTATAGTGCAATTGTGTTTCCTAATGTGAGCGTTTTCAATACAATAAAACAACGTCATTCTTTCTTTATCTGGAGTGATGTTTTGTTCGGTGTCCATGTCCCCTTCCCGTAGTGCCCTCCGGATGGCTATATATCCCATTTGGAACGCACCTTGAGTCTGTGGGGAATATATGTGTGGGACTTTGATACCGCGCTTCACCTCACGATCATTCTTGCGAAAATTCACTTCAAATGACGTCATCAGCACAATACTGTATGTCAGCGGAATTGGATACTTTGGCTTGACTTTTTTACAGTGTAAGTGAATGATGACACACCGTTCATGCTTTTTATAGTCTCACACACATAGGCTGTGTCCGAAATCGCTTACTTCCATACTATATAGTAGGCCAAAATGAGTATGAGTCATGAGTATTATGTCCGAAACCACAGTTTGCAAAAAACATTGGGCGAGAAATAACGATGGTCTACTACTTTCGCCGAGATTCTTGAGTGTGGATCGTATGGACACTTATCTATCCCAAGTATTTCAAAAGTAAATCAAATAAATACAGCAGAAAACTTTAAGGCGATATTTCTCGTTACTTAATTATGTTTTTATCAACACTCACGTGTAGGTTGTTGTTAATACGTCATAGGTCAAAGAGCATGCAGGTCACATGACCATAAAACATGGCGGACGCAGAATTTCCGAAATGTATTCATGTAACGGAGGCCAGCTAGTGAAGAGCTGATCTCACTCCCTGACCAACAGAGACGCTCTAGCGACAGACGCTAGAGACTGCGGTCTTTAGCCTCCTCGTTAGAGTGCCCGTCTCCCATCCGATTCGGTTCGAGGCCCGCGCAGAGCGGGGAGAGTCGGACCGTTTACATTCATACTACTTCCACTACTATATACTATATAGAACGTACTGTTTTAACAGCCGATAGGTAGGTACTTATTCAAATTCAGTACGTACTGTCACAGTATGGGATTTCGGACGCAGCCAAAGTCTTACCTCGTAGGCCTACTCTGCTGAGGGTGCACACGCAAGCTGTCTCGCATACACACAGACACACATACCCACTTTCCATCGCCCGACAGTCCTTCATGCTGCGCATTACAACACATACACACTTGAAGTGTCTTTTATATCTTTTTCCCATTTTTCATTATTCTTTCTCGTACTCTATGTTGTTGACATTTACCTGTATTGTACTTGTAAGCGTCCGTCTGGCTGGTCCTTTGTGTTGCGTTTCTCAATTGTTGCAAAACTCGAGCGCCACTGAGCGGCCTGGCTATATCATGTTCTGTTGTGTCCTGTTCGTCCTAAAGTTTGATCAAAAAGATGCGTTGTGCATTTGTTATATTATATGTAATATTTTGGATACATTTATATTTATTTTTATATACAATTATTTGGGAATTGGATGTCATGTATATTTTTGTTTTTTGGTAAGGAGGTACAAGACTACAAATTTCCTCCTGCCGAAGGAGGGACTTGGGATATAAAAGGTGGCCTCACACCATATTCAGGTATTGTGGTGCTGTGGTGTTATAGGTATGTCAGACCTTGGAAGACCTGTTGTTCTGTAAGTTCAAATCTACTTAATGTACACTCAAATGTATATTTCAACATAATCCTTAAAAACAGAGAAAATATAGGCTATATAAATAGCTATATAAATATAAATAAACATTTAACATTATGTTAAGTTCACTTAAAGAAAACGTATAATTATAGTGTAAAAACTAATAAAATAGTGGTTGACTGTGAGTGTACTGCAGAGTTTACTTTCATCCTTTACAAAATGTGCTATAGGTTACAGGAAAAAAATATAAATGTAGTTGTACTATGGGGTGCCTCTCAATACCCAAATTGATGACTCCTGGTCTCCTCAGTCCTCAGTCATCCAGCCTGCGACCCAGAAATCGATCAAGCTCACTCATTTTGTACGTCTCAGTTGTTTAACTGCAAGGAGGTGAGGAACAAGCACATACAAATGTGATATCTCAGTTGATTCATTATATTATTAAATATATACTTTCAATACTGATGTAAATAAAAATTTCAGAGTACATATTTGGCTTCTTATTTTGTAGTTTTATTTTTGCCTTAATGTAAAAATTAATTAATTTCCGTTCGGTTTTAGAGTCGAAATGTGAATCGCAACTTAGGGGGTGGAGCTAAAGTATGAAGGAAATGAGGATGCACAAATAAGTGTACTAGCTGTGCACTCAAACTTGTATACTTTAAACTTGTATATAAGTATACTTTATGTGTAATTACTGTTACAACAAAGTATACTTAAATATACTTAAATGTCTACGTAGGTATACTTAATTAAATTGAAGTGTATTTATTCTTTTGTAAGGGTACACTAAAGCTGGTCTGTGCACAGTGTGCTAGGTAACAATTAATTCTCTCTTTTCTTACATTGTAGATATATCCTGAAGTATAGGTATATTGTGCAAATCATACAGAAATGACAAACATTTCAGGTTAACTTACTTCTTCATTTTCTGAACATCTTTCCTTTTCATTGTTCTCTGTGAAACAAAAATGTTAAGACTTGACAAAAATGTCAAGTCTTTTAATCCAGAATAAACAAAAAAGAGAATGGATAAATAACAGCTCTAGTGAAAATAAATATACTAAAATGTATTTGAAATACATCTATTTCATGCTAATACTGCAAATCCATTTACATCTTATGTACTTAATAAAAATACACTGCGATTGTATTTGTGGTATACTAAATATGTATACTTAAAGTCTGAGAAATTGACACAACTAATTTTGTACTTAATATACTTTAATTGTGCAGAAATAGTGCTGAAGTCTAACTAAATAAATATTTAAGTGTATTTGATTGTGCTAAAGTGGAACTATTGCAAGTATACTTCAGATACACTTTAAATATCTTGCATTAAAGGACTGATTTTATTTTTTTAAAAACTTAAAAAAAAAATGCTTATCAGAAATTACATTAGAACACATTTTTAAGAAATATGCAATGTGTATAAGTACTCCAAATAAAGTTTAATTGTAATTTTATATCAAGCTGTGTCAGTAAATATGTTAATACATTTAAACTATACTTAAATAAATTTATTTTAAATGAATAGTTTTTTTACCAGGGAGTCTTTGATGTCTGACACTTACTGTCCATAGTGTTCCATGATCATTCATGAGTGATTTGTTTTTGACAAAAAAAAGTGTATCTTGGCTGATGTCTCTCCCTGTTCCACTTCCATTGTAAAGTTTATTCCTTGTAGAGTTTACGCAATCATTGACAGGTCTCAGAACTGTTGCTTTCTGCCGTATCCTGTGTGTCTGTGTTGGTTGAACACACAGCCATCCAACGCATCCAAAGCACAAATTGAAACCAAAAATTAGACATCCACATCCATAAAAATGAATGACCTCCCGTCATGTGGAGTGAAAAGGTGATCTTATGTGTACACTATTCTATACTTTAAATGAGACACTATAATGGCCAGTAGGTGGCGGCTTTTTTTACTAAGTCTCTAATCCATTTAATGATTTGTTCTGATTTAGGGATGCACAATATATACAATCAGACCGATATATTAAAGCAGATAAATTATGATTAATTGAGATCTGTTAGACATTTTTTTAAAACACATTTGTGGGTTGCTCTGTTAGAATGTCTATGATTTTTTTCATTAACATTATACCACAAAAGTAAAAAAAGTTAAAGAAACTTTAGCTAGTGTAAAGTTGGCTTGGTACATGATTGTCGGGGGAAAAAACCCTAAATGTTACCTTGTTTTCTGCAGTCAATGTTTGAAATAAAAGCAGTTGTAAGTTTTTTTTCCAGTTGTCCATCTATATTAATACGTAGATGCTGTATATTGGACAATATCGGCTTTCAACGTTCAAGAATGATCAGTTATCGTTATCGGTCAAAAGTGCGTAACTACAGCACGAGCACACAATACATCATCGCATCAATTCACTATAAGTTTGTGTTGTTTACATTATGCAAGTACACGGCAATTGCCAACAAAACACAGACATAATATGACTTAGTTTGACTTACCGCGTGCGGTAGATGTCCGGCATCTTTTAGCGCTGGGACCGTGCCATCTATCAGTTTCAAAAGATCTCCAAATCCAGCGCTATATCCAGTGTTTATATAACATTCATCACAGAAATGCAGTGAGCAAACAAATACAGCTAAACTTCCGTCAGCTGAGTGAAGCGGCATTGATGGGAGTGCTCTTTCTCACGCTGGCTGGTTGATGTGTGGGCGTGCTATTTCTGCTCTTTCGCTCGGTAGATGATGCGTGGCGAATTGTCCAATAAGGGACTAAGAACGCTTGTTACGAAATGGGAATCCATGTTCGAAAAAAAGTTTACGAAACCTGTACGAACCCTGGCAGAGTGAATCAAGCACAGAAACCGTACGTCATACGTTCAACTCGTTTTTTGACAAGCTGACCATGTTAAGTTTGAGAAGCCAGCACGTTTAACAGTTTAAAGAAGTCAGAATGCAGGAAATAGCACGTTACCTCTGCTTTAAATGGCACAACAGAAAGTCAAAGGCACTCAAAATGGCTTTTCTTAATGCTTTCGCAAACATGAGGGTTCAGATGAACATTAATTCAAATACGCAACATTAATTTCACTTTACTTTGTGTTCTGCAGAAGAAAGTCATACAGGTTTGCATAGTCTAGTTGTAGTCATTTTAATAGTGATTGATGTGAGTCTTTATACACAGCATGGCTACATGCACAGTTACCTGAGGCTGTTGTTATATCACTTTCAGGTGAGCAGATATTTACCTGTAGCTATCCAGATCACCAGCAGAGTGCTGTCAACTTTGACCGGGTGATGTATGCGGCTTGAGACTATCACTGTATTAAACAGCTTGCTATTTCTGAAAGGAAGGTGGGAGGTATGAGAGCTAATGAGGCGTTTACTCATAAATTTTCCGTTAAATCTATATATTTGTTTTGTATTTATATTTTTAATGTGTATCTAGCAAATAAAAAACGTGTGTGTGTGTGGGGGGGGACAAGTATGCATTTTGGGGGTGGAATGGAGGGGTGTTTTGGCAGATCATGTTCAGACTAACAAGCCCAGGCTGGCTCACGCTTCTTTCTGACCTTGATGGAGAGAACGATGTTAAATTCTACAACTCGCAGTAGAGATGTTATTTTTACACGTTCAGCTGAACAGCAGCTCCGTGTCATCTGCTTTGCAAATGCTGGAAATCCCCTCGTGGATGAACGTTTATCATTATTATTTGCTCAACAAAGTCTTTGAATTAGCCTTTCACTAGAGCATTTCAAATGCAAACATGTCGAACAGCTGCAGGTATCGCCATATGTGTCCTGTTTTCGTGCCTTTCAAAACATTAAAGAAATCTCATGCACAAAATAAGTAAATAATATTTGACCAGAACTTGTAATAATTGAAACTTTCAAATCACACAAAGTGAGATGTATAGTGAGATTCTGATTCTGTCACGGTCCATTCACAGACGGGCAAAGGTTTATACAATTCGAACATAAATACTAGAGAGCCAAAACATGGCTAAACAACTTCCAGACTCCTCCATTGAAATGTAGTTAAACAACATTCATTCAAACAGGATTTATATTGAAAAAAATATGAACTTAAGCTGTGTTTGCCTTAAAAACATAGGCCGCTCAAATGTATGTTTCTGTTGGCAAATTAGACATTTAGACGTTTTCCAAAAATTCATATTACAGTTATTCAGCATTTTCCTCCACAAGAAGGACGTTTGATCAATCCACGTGTGACTGCGTAAACAAGCTGCCATTATGCGAACACGGAGCTTAACGCACGCGGCTTTCAACAAATCGTCCGAATGACAGACGAGCAGCAGCACAGGTTCGAGGGTTTTTCAGGAAGTCAGTAGCTCTTTTATGTGAAACGTGGAAGCAAGACGCACGCTGAACACCCAAAACAAACCCGCGCCCTGAGCGGGCTGGCATCCGCACGAGGGTTGGAATAAGGGATGGTATTTATGTGTGTCTGGCATAAGGCTGAGAATGAGACGCAGGCATTTCGGCACCTACAATGTGTCAAAATCAGGCCAATTTTTTACCACTTCATAACCGAGAAATCTTCAACGCTCCTAATATATAATAGCAATGGACCATATATGAACCACCTCATAGTTCCTCATGTCACTTTAATGTTTTTACAAAGCGTTCAATAAAACATTGATGGGTATCCAATATGGCTGACGTGTTCAATGAGCGAAATTGACATTTCAGCATGATCTCCTGCTAGCTAATTTGTAAAAATTCAAACAATGTGAATCACAAAAATGTAAAAAAAAAAAGATGTCTCTGCGTGAAAGCACATCGTAGGCCTACTTAAATGTACGAACGAGATCGTACAAATTCATTAGACGCCTCATAATAGTTACAAATTGCGATAACACAATACAATAAGGCAGGGCCATAGGCAGTTATCTAGGGCGCAAAATGACCAGAGGGGCGCCAGACGAGAGCGTAAAAACGCGACATGTGAACAGCTTCTTGCATCATGACGCGATTATGATTAACTATGATTGATAAACTTAACGCATTAATTAACACGTGTAACGGAGACCAGCCTAGAACTCGGCTTAGATTGTGGCCTTGTGGTTAAACGGCATGTTTCCTTCTCAAGACGTATTCCCTGTTTTAAGTTCCAATCCCACTCGGAGCATCTTGCTTATTAAGTACCATTTTACTGGTAACACGGACACTGCTTGCTGTTTTTGACTGCTTTCAACTAAGTGAACTGCAGCCATTTATTTAAGAAAATCCAAAACAATAAAATAAGCTTTTATTTGTGTCCTTACAGCATTTGCGCAGAGCTTTACAAAATGTTAAAAAAAACTTTCTCATTGACCTTTATCTAAATAATAATAATATTAATCAAATATTCGTTTTATGAGCTCTAATTTCCAACTACAGTATTATTGAGAAAGTTTTTTATTTTCAAACGTCGAAGTACGTAATTAGAAACATTTTTATTACAATTTTTTTTAGTTATTTATTTACTTCCTATTTATGTTAATCACAATTCATGTTATATTAAAATAAATAAAAATTTTGCTTTTAAAAAAAGTAAATTTTCTGATATTTTTACTTATTTATTTATTCATTTTGTATAGTAGGGGCGAGATCTAAAATCTTGCCTAGGGCAACAACAGAGGCTGGGCTGGCCCTGCAATAAGGTTGTATTTGTTCACCTCAGTATATGCATTAGCTAATGTAAACGTAAACGTTTCATTTTATTTCATTGGTAAATGCTAAAATTAACATAAACGTAGATTAATAAATGATGTTCACAAATACAATCTTATTGTGAAGTGTTACCCAAATTGCCTTGAGATTGTGTTATGGAAATGTTTGGAGGACAACATGATGACTAGTTCTGATGTTAACGTTTACTGATCATCTATCACACACACACAGTAAGAAAGAGATGAAGAAAAAGTGACCGAGCTTGTTTTGTTGTGACATCAATACTCGCTGCTTCTTTAAAATTCCAGTGTCTACATTATTATACTGGTCACACTGACAGATATCAGCTTTCAGATGAAGCCACCAGGTTCTCATAAGCTCATTTATCTTGAAAGGAAAAACTGTCAAAGACACACACTGCCCCTATTCCTCATATAAAAAGCCCTATCTGTGGCCTCGGTTTTGGTTTTGCAGAAAGAGATATCTCACCGCCTCCTTGTCTTCACTGAGCGTTGTGGTACCTAGATTTTAACATACGTAGAAATACTTCACATGTTATGTTGACGAAGGGTCAGCTCAGGCGTACGAGGCTCCTGGAGTGTTGTTTTTAAAATGATTACAGCTTCCTAGATTAATTAAAAGCAGAAGTGAAGGTTCTTTTCCAAACCAAATGTATGCTTTCAACATAAACTGAAAAAGTATCAAAGCCAGCTGACGTTCTCAAGTTGTGAAAGACATCAGTGCAGACAAGAGGGCACTGAGCACATGTGATGAAGATTCAAGCCAGATCTCTATCGTCCCTGGTGTTGTTCTAAATATTCATTTGTTTGCAAGACCAATGCACCGCAATTGTGGTCCATTGTAAATGACAACAGACATTCATTTCATCTTGTCTCTCAGTTTACAAAGATGAGTAGGAAGCCTAGCAGACAAAAAGGTGTGTTTACTAATGTAAAGCTCTTTTTTTGGTCATCATTTATGTTGTAACTTTACTATTTGAAAGGCCTTTAAATGAGCTCATGTTCTAAGTCCAGGTTTGGCGTTCGGCCAGTCCTTTAAAGTCTGATAATGGTCCTAAATGGAGCATCTTGCTATGAATAATGACACTGATTAAATTTCCTCATCTGTCACTTAGAACACACCTGCAGACACACACTTTATGGCAAACTCAACATTTCCTCAAAGGCTCACATCAATCCGCAAGCATCAAAGCCATACAATTGTTACGTTTTACAACCGAATTTTGGGTTTTAAAAAAATCATTTCAGAGTGATGAGAGAACACACAATGTCATTCAACTCAGTCATTGTATACGGAGCAAAAAATGTTTTGGGCCAAGCTAAATATCATGCTTCTTGTGGTAATATTAAACAATTTAGTCTTTAAATTGTTATTTAGTTCTTATAAGACTAAACCACCATTACTTATTTTGTCATTTTTTAAATGTCAGATAAATTAGAAACAGCAAACCAAGAACTGGCCTTATTCATCAAGTGTAGTAAAAGAGAACTGACATTCAACCTAAATATATGAGGTTAAATGTTTTAACATTTGTCCTTCCAGATGATGCTGTCTCACCAACTGAAACAATTATTCAGGCTTTTTCCACATGCATGGAAAACATTTTTTTGTAAAGGTCATAAACAATTAACCAGACTTTTACACTGGAGCTCCCTTTGCTGAACTTGGGTGGAGACTTGAAACCGTAAAAGCCTGCAGCATGTGCTCACACAGTCCCAGATCACCACTTCAATAAACTTCTAATGAAAACCTTTTGTCTTTATCGAAGATGTTATAAATTGGATAGCATTATATTTCCCATATTCAATTTTTAACTAATGTATAAAAAAACAAGGACAAAATCCAAAATAATTATTTTTTGTATGGTATTATATAATCATTTTACTTAAGATCGATCTATAAATTTAATAAAGAAATGCATTGCAACAAAGAGTCTCATGACAGGTTCTGTTGAATGGGTTCAAATTATGAAATATTTTCTCATTTAACCTGCTAAGTTAAATGATTTGAATGTCTGTTTTAAACCTTTTAAAACTTAAATGATCCAGATGATGTTAAGGTTTAAAATATAGACCCTTTTATTCACCCTATTTGGATTGTTGAAAGCACGCAGCTCGGGCCTATAGTGTAATAATTTCCATATAAAACGAGATCATAAAACTCATAAACACTATATGAAAATCTGAGGCAAACAAGCCAAAATTCCATTGACAACGCACATAAGTCTTATACTTTTTGTGTAATACCTAGCCTGTTGGTATTGCATGTGCGTAATCTGAATTATAATTGAGTGCATATAGCCTATTATAAGGCAAGTTAATAATTTTACATTGACATTTAAAAAAGTGTCAGATTTATTTTTAAAAAGTGCTAAAGTCACTCACACATATACAAACAACAACAACAAAAATAATAGCTCAAGAAAGAGGTAAAAATACACATAGGCTGATATCTATTCGATTGCTGCCGGTTTAATAAAAAATAGGCCTTCTACGTGCGCTTATTTGATCCATCCAATTTGCCAAATCATATAGTATCTAAATATGTTTAAAGAGCAGATAAGGACATTGATGGCATGGCACATAAAGTCGTTTGTGTGTGGAGTTGTGTTTAATTGTGTATTTGGGCTATGTTTAAATTCCGTAGGGAAATTGTGTTTGTTGTCTGTTTTGTATTTTTTCTTGTCGAAGAAACGTGGAAACAGATATTTACATCTCTCTCTGTCACCGTTCTTTACCGTTAATTACACAAGAGGTGTACAGGTAGCCTATATGTAAAAACAGACTTTTGAACAAAAAATAATAATAGACTTTATTTGTATGTTTTATTTTTTGATTTCCCGCCAAATTGATGCTGATATTAAAACTCGTCAACAACTTCCAATGATTTACTTTGTTTACGTTAAACAATTAAGACCGCGTATGATGATGTAGCCAATTCGTCAAAATAATTTATTTGTATTTGACAAAGGATGTAAAATATGTACTATAATCATGTCGTTTCAGCATGATTTGGTTTCAAATATTTTTTCATGTTTCTTCCCTATGCTCGTGGAGGTTTCTGTATGTAATTGTGCCATGTTCCCCACGATACATTTACAAAGAAAGAAAGAAAGAAAGAAAGAAAGAAAGAAAGAAAGAAAGAAAGAAAGAAAGAAAGAAAGAAAGAAAGAAAGAAAGAAAGAAAGAAAGAAAGAAATAGAGTCAATTTCTCTAATTTATTTATTCTAAAACACATTTTATTGTATTCCTCAAGTCCTCAAGTCTATCGCCCAATGTGCTTTACGCATTTTAGTAAACACGTCATTCTAATTCAAGAATGTTTTGTGTTTATTACACATTCACAGCTAAAAAAACAAGTAGTTTAGCACACAAATGCATTAATTGCAAACAGCGACATGACAACAGCAGCAAGCAGCAGACTCCTCTACAACACGTTAACTGTCTCCTGTACCTGATGTGCTTCCATTTACGTGAGAAAGTCCATACATCTCTGTGCAAATCTCTCCCATCCGAGATCGCAGGACACCGGTGAAATTAATTCATCCTTTGTATATTTCCCAGACGATAAAGCTGTTTCGATCTCCGCATATTCCCCGTTCCCTGCACGAAGAGCATTGGACTACAAAATGCAGTCCCTGCTTTATCCAGATGAGGGAGACTTTTGGCTTTCTGTTCCTCATCTGTCCTTCCGTTGACCATAGGTTAAACTTGACTGACTATCTTTTGAGAGGTGTTGGTTTAGTACACCACTCGCCTGAGCATGATCGGTTTTCACATTTGTTTTAGGATTCCATGATGCCCGAATGCCACTAAGTGTGTTTTACGCACACGTGAGGCTAAACAATTACGATCAATTACTCACATTTCAGATCCTTATCCAACCTATATACCAACTCTGCCCATACTGTGTGCTGTAAGTTGATCCGGAGTTATGTCTTCCATGTGTTCAAGACTTGTGAACTGTACGGATAGTGACACTGCTTCTTGTTCTATTGGGTCGTCTGTAAACTTTTACAAGTTACATTTTGTGAGCTAATAAACGATACATTCTTTACGTCCACAGGAAACACAGTAGGCATGCTGTGATAATGCTCGCCACTGGAATTCAGTCAATACCCTACTTATTCTATATAGTATTCCAGTGACAGAGATATCGATTGCATTGGGCCTTGTTGCATTTGTACAGATAAACGAATAGAGTACGTTGCTATGTACAGAGTGTTTTCTGAATTTTTACCTCACTCTCTCACTTGTGGACAGTCAGTGTAACCTCATGTTAATAGAACATTTGTATTATTTTACTCAAAAATGCAAATCAAATAATAATAGACTCTTTTACAAATACACTCCCAATTTATGCATGAAGAAAAGATCATTTGAAGTAGTACAAATTGTATGTTTTCAGCTGCCAGTTTTGTGATAGTGAATTCAATTAAAATATAAAGAAAGAAAACAAAAATAAATGGTTTATTAGCGACGCGTGGCTACATCAATAAGTCACTAATGCGCACACCTTCAATTATTGTTGACCAACTTAAATATCAATCTTTTATGCATGATTTGCCGAGCATGTGTTTTAAACGTACATAATCTGTACCTCACTATCACATTTACATTTACATGTAAGTGTAACACATACTATCAGCAGCATTTATTTTGTTTTAAACGTATTAGTCCATTTATTGCTTTGGCTTTTTTAATCATAGCCTATATTTCATTTGGGAATGTGTCAAGGTTAAACGCGTATATGCGCTTCCTTGAGAAAAGTTTAGTGAAATGGGTAAAATTGCTCATGCTGGATGGCACAGATGCGCACACACGCTCATTCGAAGTCTCCTTGACCAATGAGATCAGCCCATTTCTCTCCGCGTAACCAGTTAGATTGATGTGGAGGACGCGTCAAATTAACTCCAGCAAATTTCAGCTTGCGGGATCAGACAAATCCTTCTTTAACTGGAGAGGATCTCTCGTATCCCATTCTGCATTGGACTGTTTTGACGTTTTGCACGTAGGGGTTTCGCGTCGGCAATACAGGGGAGTTTTCGAAACTTTTAAATCTACTTTTCTACATGCTTACAGCGTTCGGCCATTGAAGGGAAACAGTTCGAAAGAAAAGCAAATGGGTGAGTTCTCCTTCACATTTGCATGCTTCATTGGCAGAGAGGTCAATAAAGCCAGAAATAACTCTAAAAAGCTTTGTAGTGCATAATTCCTTTGAACTTTTAGCATGCAAATAACTTAAATAAAGTAGCATTGCATATGCGTGTTCTGTTGTGCAGAAAAAAACATCGATTGCAAGCCCAATGATCGTTACTGTTTGTCTGGCATATAGGATACTTAAAAGAAAAAAGTTAATCGCCCTGTTGTTTACATTCAAGTTTTGGCATGGAATGCCTTAACGCTCACCACGTTGATTTTCCATAAGTGAAATGACATGTCTTTATTTTAGAGCAAACCTACGGGGAGGTGAACCAGTTGGGGGGAGTTTTCGTCAATGGACGTCCTTTGCCAAACGCCATAAGATTACGAATCGTGGAATTGGCCCAGCTCGGGATACGACCCTGTGACATAAGCAGACAGCTCCGGGTCTCCCACGGGTGTGTGAGTAAAATCCTGGCGAGATACAACGAAACAGGGTCCATTTTGCCCGGCGCGATCGGTGGCAGCAAACCACGAGTCACGACGCCGAATGTAGTCAAAAACATACGGGAATACAAACAATCAGACCCCGGTATTTTCGCGTGGGAGATCCGGGACCGTCTTCTCGGGGATGGAGTATGTGACAAGTACAACGTGCCGTCGGTCAGCTCCATCAGTCGGATATTAAGGAACAAGATCGGAAATCTCTCTCAGCCTAACCAGTATGAGAATGGAAAACAAGCCTCTCCGCAGTCCAGCCTTTCTTATAACCACATTTACCCATATTCTTACCCCAATGCAATGTCTCCTTCCGGGACCAAAATGAGCAATACGGCCGGTGTGCCTGTCACGGGTGGCCATGTAAGCATTTCCCGTGGCTGGCCTTCACCGCACACGGTCAGCAATATACTTGGTATTCGGGCTTTCATGGATCCTACAGGTGAGATTTATTAGGTTTGTGTTTTGAACAGCTCACGAAATGATGACATAGGCCTCAATGGCTTGATTTGTGGCGCATAAACAAAGGGAGCCGCTGAGGCCTCTGTAATAACATAATGCATGGAAAATACGTTTTAAATACATAATCTGTTGTTAGGATTAAAGAGTCTTATCTGGAATTTAGAAAACTGAGTCATGAAGGTTGTATGATGCGTTACTGTGGTGCAGCAAAATATTTTTCCATATAACATCGAGTAGGCCTCGTGTCAAGCTGAAGAACAGTATTTTGCTTCTATTAAAAAGCCTGCCAATAATTTGATATTTCATAATTCGCGTTTTATAAAACATTGCTGACTGTTTAATGTAATGTTTTTTATACATTTGATCGAACAATCATCATTTTTGTATTAATTGGAAATGAACGTATTTTGCTTACATTTTGAACACATCCAGCTTGATTAATTAATCATGAACACAGTTTATGTATCTAAAATACGTTTTAAATAAATGTATTACGCATTTTGGATGCATGATGTCTTGCGCAATTTTGCCCTGTGTGTTTTTTACTTTTTTAAATGCCATTAAAATAAAATGGATTAAAATAAATGCCATTAAAATCGTTAAATTAAAAGAGGAAATATTTACACGTTAAAAATGTTATGTTTTCAATGCGTCATATTTTTGCAGCTTCGGGTGTTCTTGTTGGGTGCAATGCTAAAGGTTAAATTCAGCTGAACTTAATTTTTCAGCTATTGCTTGCGCTGAAGGGTACGCACCAAAGATGGAGGACTGGAGTAGCGTCAATAGAGCGGCATTTCCCTCTGCTCATGGAGTCAATGGCATAGACAAATCAGCTATTGAAGCAGACATTAAATACCCTCAGGTACTTTCGGCACTATAAACGTTTTATTATATATATTATCTTTTGCTATTATTGATTATTTTACAGTGTAATTACAGAAATGAATACTGCGTAATGAACAAAGTGTACTTATTTAAGAAGCATATATTTGGTGCACGTTTTTGGTAATATTGTCATAATTATATTTACATTTATGCAGTGTGGCTATAAAGTGATGTAAGTGTGATGTTTGTTTTTCTTTTCGATATTAAATTTCTCTCTGCTACTTTTTTCTTTGGTGTGTGTGTCTGGTAATGTGCATGTTTATTTTCTTTTAGCCTTCGTCCTCTTTATCCAGTTATGTCCCGGCGTGCGCATACTCTCCCTCCAATCAGTACGGTGTGTACAGCGGCCCAGCGGGCAGTTATGTGAGCTCAGGGCATCACTGGCAGGCCCAGGGCTCGAGCCTCTCCCACCCGGGCGCTGGAGTGACGATGCACCCAAGTGACATCCACTCTTCTATGGCGTTCAAACATGCAGTGCGAGATGGTATGCGCAGTTGTGATTTGAATTCTCGTTAATAATTTTTGCTAATAATGCTTTGTTTTCTAATGCATCTTGACTGATTGTTAGCCTGATATTTTGCAATGCTTTATGCATTAGCTGCAGCGAGGAATCCGGCATATAGTCTAGTATAAGTCATGCAAATAGAGTTTTGTGTCAGATTTGGTCATGAAGGGTTGCTTGACCTTTAAAAGCTTTGCTGTATGAACTCATTTAATACTGCAACAAATTATATAAAATTATTAGACTCATTTACATCCCTATATAAATGCACTTTAAATGTCGATTAATAATACTACCTAAGCTAATATACAATTGAATTTTATAACAGACATATAAGTAAACCACATTTTGAGCTATTTTTTATTTATTTACATTTATGCATTTGGCAGATTTTATCAGTCTATGTGTGTTGCCTGGGCTGGGTGTCGAACCAACAACATTTACGTTGCTCTAGCAACTGTGTTGCGGGAATCAATCGAAGTAATGCCTTTGCTTCGGAATTTTCATGAGTCATGACACTAGTTAAACTGGAAACGTAACAGCGGATCCTTTATAAAGAATTTGTCCCATTACGCAAGTTACGCAGTTACGCAGTTTAGAAACAATAGGACAATGTGCGATTCTCTGAAAATTCTCTGAATGCAATGCAGCTTGTGCTCTCTAAATTTGCCTTCGTGTTTGTCCACCGCAGGAGACAGAAAGCCCCCCAGTCCCATAAGCAAGCAGCAGCACGAGGCCCTGAGCAGCATACATGCACTCAGCCTTTCTACCTCATCGTCATAACAGCACACAACAGTATAGAATAAAGCGCATTTCAACAACACAAACTGTAAGTTCAAACTGTTCTTCTGATCGAGCAGTGTACGGTTTCTGTAAATCCAAAACGAATGTACTTTGTTCTTTACTGTAACTACGACTTTGTGTCCAGACAGCGTTATTTGGTGGTTGGCTGTTTAACCATTATGTCCAAAGATTTTTCTCTATGCTATTTATAAAAACGTAGATGCAAAAATTTAATTTGTCATTTTATTCATTGGTGCACGTCTTCATCCAATACATATTAAGAGAATAAAACGCATTATATGGATACCATTACACAAACTCATGTGAACCAAGACATTCTTTGTTAATGTACATATGAAGAAAGCTTTAGTTATATATTTTTTTATAAATTCCTGTGTAAATAAGCTAAATAAAGAAATTGCAGAAAATAAACAGCTTTTAAGTCATTATATTGTTGTTTGCATGTGAGCCAATTTTCACAAATTTTATTGTTTTCTCTGTTTTTTTTTTTAGAGTGACAATTCTTATAAACCACTATAAAACAAGCTTCAAAAATGTAGGCCCTATATAATTTTTTTTTCTTGTTGAAAGTGAAGGTTCAGCGGACTGCTGTGCACAGAGCGATAGGACCATTGTTATGTTCTCTACTGGCGTAATGGTGCTTGGCCGCATTTGGCGCCTCCAGTGATGCTATCTGTGTTGATGCTGGACCAGTGCCACCCAGCTCCAATATCAAATATATATAACACATGCGATTATCAATTTATCGGGATATCGCGATTGGACGAGTTCCTTTAAACAGTTTTACAATCATTTTGGAGCGTTTTTGATGGCATGTATATTGGTTCGTTGTTTGCCAACTTGTGCAAACATGGAAAATGCCGAGTTTAGCATGAATGCATAAATGCTGATTATATAACATATCTTCGGGTTACACTGACTGTTCGATTGAAAACGCGTAAGCAAACCGTTTGTCTAGAATTTGTCATTTGTGTAAAATGATTAAAGTTTGATAATCGAGATATTATATTTGCCCTTAGTCGTTCGTTCTGATAATATCTAGCAAATTTAGCCTACGTATTTATTCATCTTCTTATAATTATTGTTATTACATTTAGAATAATAATAATAGTAATAATAATAAATGATCATGAGTGATGATAATACTACGTACGAAGCTATTTCGAGGTATAGGCTAATTCCTTATATTTAGCCTACTTTCGTTTGAATTTAATTTAGAAAATTTCTATTATGACATACAATGCCAAAATAAACAGGTTACACTAAGTAACTTACACATAGGTCCTAATATTATTGTACCATACATTATTCTACCTCGTTATCTGCAAAATTAAAACCAGTGGAAAAGTTTAATTTTGAATTTGGCATGGTGAATATATTTGTTTGAGCCTATATTTCTGCGCTATTTAGTTAATGTTTAAAAAATCTCGTTTAAAAACTTTTAAATCCAATGACGACTATATAAAGCATGTTTTCGATTTAAAACATTTGATTGTTTTGGACATTATCTTTTGCACATCGTTGTCAGAAAGAGAAACAGATTGTATAGCCAGTCGAAACAACAAAGTAGACCTATTAAAAACAATCAAATTAAAAACAACAAACACGAATGTGACTTAAACATAAGCAAATATTTATAAATATTTATAACTAGGCTATACTGCGTGCTTGTTTAATTTCAGTTGCCAAATTTATTAATGACAACGACCAATTTTCACTGAACCTTCACTGAACCGTCACATCTATAACCACAGTTTTCTAAAAATTCATAAAAATGTCCTAATTCAGAATAGTATTGTTTTGGGACAACCGAATGAGTGTTACAAATTATATTGCGCTACAGCATTAATAACTGAGAAAGATCTTGTAAAGGCCAGGTTTTAAATTATATTTTGTGCACAAATGATCTCCGATGCTTTTTAATAGTGTATTTCGAACATATTAAAACATGGAGTCAACAGTGAGATGTGTTAATATTTATGGCGTAAAATTAGACAATAACTTGACGTCCAACATTGGACAAACTCAACCAAGCCTGTAAAAATGTGGATTTTCTGGTTTTTCACAACAGCTACAGTGTAAAACCAAAACCGTTTGGCGGCAAAATTGTTGGCCAAATGAAGCAAGTAGTGATCTGGGTCACTTATTAATTATGTTTAACTTTCACAAAAGGCAATGTTAAATCGTCTTTGTGATTTTTTAACATTAAAAGGGAATTTAGATATTTATTATATTCAGTTTGGGCGTTTGTGTTGATAAATTGTTAATCTTTTTTTTAAAGTTTGTGTTGATTATTTGTTTATAGCTAATTATAATGAAATAATGCACCAAACGAGAGATTATTTTGAATATGAATAAATGCAGACCCATTGGTATATTATTCGTTAGATATGTAGGGTATATTAGGGTAACACAAGCTCAGTCTTCTCTTTGACTTTGAATATGATGTAACAGCGTTTTGCCTGCTCCAGGGAAACGCAGCGGGTAACTGCTGCTACAAGACCACGTTACCGTCTCTTAATCCATAACCTACAGAGAAAGGAAACGCTGACTCTAGATCAGCAGTTGAGGGCAACTTTATACAAACATATTCTGCAGTCTGACATTCAGCTCACTCCTGCAGTTTGAGTACGTTTTTATTGCGTAAGTGGAATTCGTGAATTAAATGTATTAAATAAGCAGCATAAAATGTTCAGCTAAGTATGTAAAATGTTCCTTTAAAAATATCCATGTGTAATTTATTAGACAGAGATTATTTTTGTAAAAATAAATTCACCGTGAAGACACTCGGCATTTTAACCTGCATTGACGGCGTGGATTCCTAAGGATTTTGCACTATGCACACTTTAAGTAGCCTAATATAAAAACTTCGTTCCCGAACAAATCTTGTAGATTCTTGCCTTTTTGAGTCTGTAGAACCTCTTTTTCGTTTTAGAAAAAGACAGATTAAGGTTACATTTTTAATGGAACCATATGACAAAAAAGAACATGTGAAGAGTTAATTTGCAAAAGCAGATAACTCGGTTGTTAAACACTTTCAGAAATCAACTTTTTTATTGTTTTATCATATTTCTGTTGTGTTAGCTGTATTTTTTTATTACTTAATCAAAACAACCCAGCTGCAGTTTGATTGATATTACACTCTTAAAAAAGGTGCTTCAAAACGTTCTTTGATGCCATAGAAGATTATTTTGGTTCCATAAAAAACCT
Source organism: Triplophysa rosa (assembly GCF_024868665.1). Taxonomy (NCBI): domain Eukaryota; kingdom Metazoa; phylum Chordata; class Actinopteri; order Cypriniformes; family Nemacheilidae; genus Triplophysa; species Triplophysa rosa. The sequence goes on along the minus strand of NC_079899.1, from coordinate 2,680,227 downwards.
TTAACATCTGAAGAACCTTTCTGTTTCAAAAAAGGTTCTTTGTGACAAAAAAGGTACTTTAGATTATAAAAATGTAAGAAAGAGATGGTTCTTTAAAGAAACTTTGTCTGAATGGTTCTTTGTGGAACCAAAAATGTTCTTTTATGGCATGGCTGTGAAGAACCTTTTAAGCACCTTCATTTTTGTGTACTTGGAATGCACAATAAAAACATGATTTTTGAAAATGTTTAAAAACCGAAATGTCCTGTTTTTGCTAATGAATTCTTCATGTGTACTTTTTTATGTTTTGTGCCATGCTGATAGACCAAGGTGTAGCCCATATATTCTTGCTCTTGATCATAAACCATTGGGCTATATATGTGATTTGATTGTCTGTGTAAACAACAATCATAATGAATGATCCATCTGCATTATAAAGTGTCAAAGTGGCCCCTATGGTACATTTACGTTGTAGTTTACTGTTTTCAATACGTTTTTTTTAATAAAACACTCTTTGGAGATTGAAGGAGTTGATTAAACCTCCGTCTGCAATTGTCAACCATTTATTTTTGCAGATTACACCAAGAAGGTGATTGGAAAGGGAAATATATGGACTTTAAATAAAATAATAACGCACAAGTAATAAGGATATTCTGAGTACTACAGCCAAACACATTAAAGGGAATTTATTCAACACTTGAATAATACAGTATAAGCAAAACTAATAGCAAATAGCAAGATGCATTAAATTAAAAGGTGAGCAGCTTTATTTTCAAAACATTTTAATGAATACATTTTAAAAATCCTAAATGTAGATCATATCAATAATATCAAGCTGCACATAAGAAACATTTTCTTATATTTCCGTGCCAGAAAGGTAATCTTGCATTAAAAAACTGTGTCCTGTGCCCTCTGTTGAGATAAAACCTTTTAACAGCACATGGCTTATCCTCAGTGTAATAAGAGTGCTTGACAAAAGAGCAAACTTCTGCAAGATTCACTTTCTCACAATTCACTTACTACATGACTTTTAAAAAAGTCACATCTCCATAGTGAACCATTTCTGCCTACTACTATCTATAGCACCTTTAAACTGGGATTGTGGGGAGATGCTAATGGTTTAGAACGCTGATATTTGTGTGTGAGTATTTAAGATTTAATTGGTGTTGAGGTTTATCATTTATTATTTTCAGGTTTAATTACTTTGTAGCATTAGATACTTTCCCATCATCCTCTCACAACCTACAAAATTGCAGTGCCCTTGGAGCAAGTTCACAATGTTCACATGTTCTTAATTCTTACATTAAATGGGTGTTTATCTTAAAGGCATATTTATTATAATTATTGTTTTCCTAGATTTTAAAGTGTTAAAAAATGGATCCACAATGTTATCCCCGCAGTTGGACAAAAGATTAACATTATATTCAACTTTTTTTCTACAGGATAAGAGCAAATCAAATGTTATAAAGAAAAGTACATAATGCCTGTCAATGGCCAAAAGGTAACATTTTCAAAACATGTTAAATGTTCTCTTCGCCTCTTGAAAGGCTTAATCTCTTAGCTCAGAAGAAATCATTGACTTTAATCCACACATGCCTCCTTCCATTGGCTTTCGTACAAATAAGAAATTCTGCAGGAGAGCTTAGACTAAAAAACACAAAAAATGCTTTAAATGCACTGTACATCTCTAAGGTGCGGAACGTTTTTTTCTCTTAAAGGCAATCTTGGAGCTACAAGCTTAAACAGATACTCACAGCGGTAAAACAAAACTCATCTGTTAAGTCAAACAATAGTGAGAGGTATGCCTGTACCGAGTCCAAACGGGACATCAGTGCCGCGATCCCGAGAGCGAGTAATTTGTCACTGTCTCTATTGTGTAAAGGAAAGATAGGACTGGCTCTGTAGAGACAAGTGCCCATCTTGTGCTTCTAACAAGCCGCTGGAAGTGATGCGGTGGCTTCACATTATAACATCTTTTAATATTCTTGTCTGATCTACTGGCTCAGCACATTCAGGTGATGTGCTGTCTCAGGTCAAGCATCCGTTGCTGTTAGCCTGCAACAGACAACTTTCTATAAAATGGAGCTGAAACGAAACCAAAATAAATATCTTAACGCTTACTACTATTTAAAAAGTTGTAATAACTTGTTAATAACAATTAATTGGGTCAAATCCAATAGGCCTGCAAAGAAAAAAATGCCATTAATGTTTGTCTTTAATTGTTGTACCGGAACTATACATGAAATTACTTGCAGATCCTCATAGCCTCCGTGAAACGTTTCCTGGATGTATGAATAACGTTTACACAACGTTGAGGATAAATTCCTCCCCACAAATGTGTTTTAATTCAGCAGTATTTTTAGGTTGTCTTGATCATAGAGTCCTCTTCAAATCATACCATTGCATCTCAATTGAGTTGAGGTCATCTTGGACATTCCTAAACACTTGACCTGTGTGCTTTGGCTCATTGTTTTGTTGTGTTACCCTGTCTCTTAAGATGGAGAGGTCATGCTGTACTGACATTTTCCTGTAAAATAGCATAATTCACTTTTAAATGTATTGTTCTCTAGCAATGTTTCTATCATCTTTCCACAGAACTTGTTCTTAGAAGCTTTGTGGGACACCCAGGTGGTCTTGGGCACACCTGAGATGAACCACAGTGTTTTTGTTAGACAGCCATAAGTTTCCTTTGACGTCATTCATCATTCTTGTGCAGTGTTTTCCTCATAGTGGGCACACAAAAGATTTACAGTTTTGTAAAGTTTTCCAGATATCTTTTGCTGTTATCTTTGATGTATTTCGTCACCTCTTTCAGGATTGGCCATGGCTCTGTGTGATCTTTGCGGGACAGTAGCAACAGTCCTGAATTTCCTAGATTTTTTTAACTTCATGCATGTCCTGTGAAAGTTGTTATGAATGAGGCATGCTTCACACAAAGTAATCTTACTTGCAGAATGAATTTGTCAGGCTTTATTTGCCTTAATAAAAAGGGCAAGGCAACTGTACAACCCAACCTCAAACCCATAGTGTTTCCTACGGTAAGCAATCATGTGTGATGACATTGTGTATCATAACATTAAAAAAACTTTAAATGATTACTGACAATTTTCTGGTATGTAAATTGTGAAAATTAGCAGTAAATTACTGGTATGGTGCTATGTGTGAACAGAGAAGAGGATTTGAGAACATAAGCATTAGAGGTTTGCTTTAGGCCAATCCTAACATTCTGACGCCAATGATGCGTCTACACCACGCTGTATACGGAAGTTTGAAGTCATACAATGTCAATGGGTCAAGGGCAATTGCATGAATATTAACATTTCTCACAAAAATGAAGACATCAAAGAAATATGAACTGCATAGGGATATAAATTCATACCTTGCATGTTGGTAAATCTGCCATCCTGGTAATTTTACTGTAATTTACTAGGATTACTATGTTAAAAAAGCTATAGTCTTCAAATGTATAAATAGAAACTGTGTGTTCATTGGTATTTTGTCTGTAATTGTGACTTGATCTGGGTAAATATCAGAGCACATTCAATTATCAATGCAGAAATCAAGGTCATTGTATTCAATTTCTGCGTGTCATTGAGTGACCTTGTAAAGCATGCATCTACATGTTTCATGCTTTCGGGTAAAATGCAGATTTTTGGTTAAAAATAAACACATAAATAAATATGCTGAGAAGGAAAAATACATTGAAGTCTCAGTCAGTGGCTTCTGATGCAGTGACTCTATACGTGTGGTTAACATATCTTGGAATGAGATGATCCTCATTCCCCATCATTTTCAAGGACTAGAGAATTAATCATCTGCCAAAATGCCCATCTGTGATTTATTTTAAGAGCAGAAAAATGTTATGCGTGCTTCATGCCATCCCGCGCATTTTTGCAATTACCATCGAGCTGTGCGGCAATGTCACGTTAATTTTTTGGCACCAGATCTTATGAGGTGATAATGACTTTCTTCAGAAATATGTTCTTGTGGTTAGCCACTGTGCTGTCTGTTGGTTTTGTGTCTGTTTTATTCAAATATGTGGAGACATGAGTAATGCAGTAGAAATGGGGAATGAACCGTAGTCACGTGGTATTTGGATATTTGTCGTTCAGAATGATTTTCTCAGTGATACGGTGATGACAAAGCAAAACATTGACCTTCAACTACAACAATCCTATTGTAGTTTCCCACTATCTGCTAGCAAACATGCAAGCTTTAAAAATTAAAGATCAAAATATTAAAAGAGTGGGCCAGATGTTTGAACATTATGTAATAACCAATACTAAAGAATCTGAAATGAGCATGACGTGTTCATGTGGACAAATCCTAAATGATCTAATCTAACCTCACAGCAATTATTTTACAAGGTGGCTGATTCATATGGATTTGTACGATCTCATTTAGACATTTTACTGCAATCTGCTTTCATGCCACTGATGGTTACACTCTTAAAAATAAAGGTGCTCAAAAGAACCTTTAAATGGTTCCATAAAGAACCTTTCTGTTGCACAAAAGGTTCTTTGAGGCGTAAAAAGGTTCTTCAGATTATAACAAGGTAAGAAAGAGATGGTTCTTTAAAGAACCTTTGACTGAATGGTTCTTTGTGGAGCCAAAAATGGTTCTATGGCATTGCTGTGAAGAACCTTTTGAGCACCTTTATTTTTAAGAGGCGAAGGTTAAGGGGCGGAGTTAGGGGTGGGGCTTCATTATTCATTTCTTTCTAAAAATCGTATGTTATTGTACGGTTCAAATGGGACGAATTCAAGATCAGGGCTGCTGTTTTTTGGTCCAAGTTTGTTTTAATGTTTAACTGCTATATACTCTTAAAAATAAAGGTGCTCAAAAGGTTCCTTCACGGGAATGCCATATAAGAACCATTTCTTTCTTACTTTTTATAATCCGAAAAACCTTTTTTCGCTTTCAAATATAGCTGTATAGTCATTTACTTACTCCCTTTCTTTGACAAACTCACAGAAAAGTTTTTCATCTGCAGAACAGAAAAAGCATTCAGAAAAAAGAAAAAAAAAACTTTCAAGCTCCCAAAAGGACATGAACATTGAGTATAGAAGTCAACTATATGATTTGAAAAAAATATATATATATGTGATTTTTTGTAGAATGAACAAACCACGATTTAAGTTGTTTTTCATACTAAAACTCATGAGCCCAAATCGAATCTGGTGATGAAAAATGATAAAAAAAATATTTCGTCGTTTGTTTATTTCAATATAAAAAGATGAGTTTTGACATAATTTACATCAAATATGATGTTTGACTTTGATTCCAATTTTTATATAGCCCACTGTGACCAAATTTACCATCAGCACATGGGGAACTTTAAATGCAGGAAGCTTGTATTGAAAAGCACATATAGACTTTGTGTATTTTAAGTTTGTGATCTAAAACTAAATTCAGACATGTTCAGCTGCATGAACAGGATTTAGAGGCAAGTACGAGGTGGGTTTTTTTAAGCAGCGTCTGGTTTTGTGAAAGACATTGAGACAATACTAACTGCAATGGTGCGTAGCTCGGCACTAGCGACGACAGATAAAGTAGGTAAACTAGCAAGAGATTAATGCGTGATGTAAATGTAAGCCCTGCACAAAGACGAATGATCAATTTCTGCCGAGTTGTAGAGGAAGCTACGTCTCACACAGGTGAAGCATGCAGAAAAGTTTCCAACGGGACCTGACAGACAGTCGTGATACACCACAAACACAATGGAGCTCAGAAGGAACGCTGCCACCATTTAGTCTGCAACGCATAACACAACAAAGACTGCGACGCATTAATCATATTTTGACAGAATGCCACTCCTGTATAGTCTGACAGGATGACAGAGCAAATCATTCTTACATTTTCCTACACCTCACTTTTCACCTGATTTCCTCAGACAACTTCATAATCATTTCTCTCGTGCAAAAGTTCAGTCCAGCCTCATCAGGTTTTGCTCTGAGAAAGGACAATGTACAATATATGTCATTGCTGGTTTCCAGTATGTTATACAGTTGCAAATATGTTATTTCTGGTCAAGCTCAGACACTGTCACTTATCATAGCTTAAATATTTACACAGAGGTGCAAAAATTATCAGGAAGTCTAACAGGATGGAAAATAAAGATGGCTAAAGTTAGCCATCACTTATTGAGAGGTGGCATACGTGAGGGTGAGAAGCCGGTGATGGTTTTGAAAGCTAGCATTAGAGCATTAGAGACTCAATGTTTGTTTGTTTGCCGTTTTAAAAATGAATACCTTAACCAAGTTTATTGTATTCTCTATATTGAACTATGCACCTATTTTAATAGTTTAATCTAACTTGAGGGGGCATAAAAAGCAGTTATTTTGGCGATATGCAGCCGCAGAAAAAAATAAGAGACCATTTTAGAGTTTTTCTGGTTTAAAGTTTATAAGCATGTGTTTAGGTAAAATGATCTTTTTCTTCATTCTGTGAACAACTAACAATAGTTTTTACCAAACTTCAAAATAAAGAAATTGTTTCTATTTTCATTTATTTGCAGAAAATGAAAACTGGAGAAAAAGGTGAAAATAACTGAAAAGTTGCTCTGTATTTTTTTTCAGATCTCAAATACTGCAAAGAAAACAAGTTCATATTCACTTTTAAGCAATACAACAGTCATGTTTCTACATGTATTTAGTTCAACAATTATTCTTTTATCTGATAACTTCTCACAGTTTCCATGTGTCTTTTCATGCTGTCAGTCTTTCACATTGTTGTTGGATGACTTTATGTCACTCCCCAGGTTTGGATTTGTTGAAATTCAATAGACACTGGACTGGAATGGCCACAATACATCTAGAAATGATGATTTCAACATTGAAAAATGTTTTTGTTGCGGCTGTATATACCCCCCTTCCAAAAATCATTTGCATATTATTGCAAAGTAAGTGTGTTTTCTCCTGTGATTTCGCTTCAAAGCAGAACGCCCCATTAACAAAGTCAACAAAGCTCCAAATCTTCATTGATTTTGATGAGAGTTTTGTCATGTCGCTCTCTTGCAGTATAGACACAGAGCTTCAGAAAAGCGAATGCATGTGGTAGTCCTGTAAACCGTTCCACACAAATGATTCAGCGAGTCTTTGAAGAGCATCGAGCGTGGTCAGCCGTGGAGAAACGGCCGTATCCTCTTATAAGCCGAGTTCCTCTGGTCCAAACTCCATGTCACTGGGTTTTTACTTTACATGCACAGTCACATGGTCAAGGTCTGATAGCTGAAGGTGTGCCTTAATTTCATTTTGAAAGTTCTTTACAGGTCGCAATAGTAAACAATTTGTTATTACGAGAAAGCATGCTATGAGAGATGCCTTTAAATGTCTTGTGTCCTATATAATAAAGTGCATTTAAAAAGCAAAATTTAGAAATGTTTACCAGAATTATATCATTATGATAATTATGCTTCCTATTATTTTCTGTAACTTAATTTTTTTTCTTACAATGAATCATAACAAGTTTGGTAAAGGGCACTGTACAGTAAACATGTTGTTTGCTTTTATCGTTTGCTCTTTTTCAAATTTACTGTTTGTTCCATAATTCACTACACAATAGTTGCCTGTAGAGCTTTGCTGGTGTCATTATAAGTGTTTTCTTCAAAGTAAAATGGGCTATTTGTTGAGCTTCGGTTGCTTCTTGGCAGTAATGGGGAATGGAACATGATCCAAGAGTAAATAGCTTTATTTGAATGGAGTCGCATCATTGCAGAGGCCAAACCTTTGTACTAACAATCAACTGATCAGACTATGCAAACAGTGCCCAGGACATCCTCTCTGTCATTGGGCAGGCTGCCTTTCAATACGTACGCTTGTGCTTCCCTAAAATAAACTTAATATGTTTGATGGGGTGGTAAAATCATTACATCACACCTTGAATTAAGAACAGGTTTAAAATGCTTGAAACTACTCTAAAGAGTGCTGGGTTGTTTCAATTTATAGTTGGGTAAAATATAGACGAACCCAACCATTGCACAGCTAACAGAAAGCGTTCTTACAAAGTCCTGTCCATGATATAAAAAAGCAACCTGTCCTCCAACCCATACGACAAGAAAAGTTGTCACTTTTCTCAGATTTACGACGCACTGGACCATTCACTGAATTAGTGCCTCTACCGGCAGCAGGAGAATCTTTTGTCTACCGTCATTATAAATAGTATTGCACATTTATTTATTATTTAACATAAAATACAGAAAATATAACAGTCACAATAGTTTTTCAAAACATACAAATATTCCAAGTGTACCGATTGTGGTCAAACGATCGTTTTTTATGAGGAAATTACGCTAATTTGGGCACTGTCTGCAATAAATCTTCACGTCCTGTGAACTTCCGGGTTCAACACATAAAGAGTTTGGTTCCAAAATGAAATAACTCCATTTAAAAAAAAATTAAATCATGTTTGATACCAATCAAACTACAGTTGGTTGGTTTTGATTTAAGACATACACTGCAAAAAATGACTTTCTTACTTAGTCTTTTCTTCTTGTTTTCCAGTAAAAATGTCTAAACATTCTTGAATCAAGAAGCATTTTCTTGATGACCAAACTGACCTAAGAAATTAAGTCTTGTTTTTAGTCAAAAAATATGAAATTTCAGTGAATTTGTGCTTAAAACAAGCAAAAAAATCTGCCAACGGGCTAAGAAAAATAATCTTGAATTGAGTGACTAAGAAAAAGGTCAACCTTAATTCAAGATTATTTTTCTTACCCCATTGACAGATTTTTTTTGCTTGTAAAAACGACCTATATGTTCGTCTTTTTTTATGACAGTCTAAAAAAGAGAAATGTTCTGCAGTAACGTTAAAAGAGCATGAACGTTAAAGGTCCGTTTGAGCGCGCAGTTTCTGCCAATCTCATATTAATCTTGATATAGAGGAGTATTGCATACTTCATTTCTTCGAAAATTATTTAGTTTGATCATATTTATACTGTAAAAGATAGATACAGCTGTACAATTATTTCCGAAAACAGACGACATCCTGGGGGTGTGGGTGGGGAGGAACTAAATCACGAGCACACAATACATCATCGCATAATCCCTGCACAACTGCTGATTCACTATAAATGTGTGTTGGTTACATTATGCAAAGACGTGCCAATTGCCAACAACAAAACACAGACGTATGACTTAGTTTCACTTACCGCGTGGGGTTTATGTCCGGCATCTTTTAGCGCTGGGGCCGCTCCATCTATCAGTTTGAAAAGATCTCCAAATCCAGCGCTATATCCACCGTTTATATAACATCCATCACTGAAATGCCGTTACGTAACAGATTTTCGAAACCTATACGAACCTCAGGGTAGTGTATCAAGCACAGAAATACTACGTATACAATATTATATACAATACGTAGAAATACATCCAACTCGTTTTTTGACAAGTTGACCATGTTAAGCATGAGAAGCCAGCACGTTTAACATCGTAAAGAAGTCAGAATGCATGAAACAGCATTAAATCACCCCTTTAAAAAACTTTTTTATCAACATTACATGTCATTGCTAAACGTTTTAAAAGTGCTATAAATAAACTATTGTATTGAACTTGAATTTAAATACAGTAACAATATTTGTATAAAAATGTTATCTTTACATCAGAACGTTTCTAACATTCAGAAATAATGTTTTCATATCTTAATTGGAATGTTAGCAAAACATTCCTTGAACATATTTAAGTTAGCTGGGTGGCTTAAATGAATCTAGAAAATGTCTATATTTTACCCAGCTATGTGTTGAAAGAACCCAGCATTTTTTAGTGTAACTTTGAAACAATATGTGTTTCAAGATGTTCAAATATCTAACTTAACGTATAGTAATAATTAAATAAACATTATAATTGCATTAGCGCATTTATAATTATGCGTGCATTAAATATAATTATGCATGCATATGCTGTCTCATATCACATGCAAACGGCATAAACTAATTTACAATGATAGATGAAAAATCTATAATAAAGGTCTTTAAGCTAAGCGAGACATTCATGGGAAACAGAAGCAGAGCTGTGTTAAGATGTCTTTATCTGACTCGCTCTTTTGTAGGCGAGAACAAAAGATTTGTGTCGGGAGATTCGAGGAAATGCTTTTAGCTTCTTCTTCTTTTGCTCTGGGACTCAGGTGTCTGCTTTGGTCTTGAAGGGCAATTTCCTGCAGAGAAGTTTGGGTCAATCGAAGCCAGCCTTTCAGTCTACTTTGCACCTTTTGGTCACCCTTGAGATGCAAAGCAAACAAACATAGTTGAGCGGCCCTGTTAGTTAGTCTACGGTGTCAACTAGTCCATACTGGCTCCACACACCCACAACCTTTTTTTATTCTCACACGCAAAAATGTACAGTTTCTCCACACATAAAATATGTTTTGGATATGCATGTTTTTAAAGACACAAGTGTGCGATGATCCCCTTGTCTTGGTCTCAGAAAAACAACACTTGCCGTTCTCTTGTCTTGCAAGAAACGTGTGGCAAATACGAGAATAACAATAAATTTGACGATCGTCTCGCAGTGCTCTTTCCTCACCTTCCTCTCTTTACTGACAGTGGTCCCTCCACTTTCATCACATGGAAATAATAAAGAGGTCAAGCAAATACCCCTTCTTGTGGGTGTTGATGGTGGGGATAAAGGAAGATGGATGTCCCTGGTGTCAACATTGCAGGTGTTTGCTTTTATGACCAAGCACAGTCTGCAAGCAGTTTCTCATTACAATCTGGAAATCGGGACAGCCTTCAAGTCTCCGGCGTTCGTACGCTGTTCCTTGGACTGTGTAATTTAAGAGACTAATTTTAGGGGGAAGCAAATCTGATTTTATTCAAAGCAGATCTGTGTCAAATGGAGATTCACCACTGTGGTCAGACTTCAGACTGAGCTTTAATACTCACCCTTTCTTGTTCTGAGTTCGGCAAATCTTTTCTCTTTTTAGAAAAAAATGACTTTGATTTTTCTCAGTTGTGTCATTTAGGTATCAACTTATATGTTTTAAGTCTTAGGAGAAATAAAAACAGAAACAAATGAGAATGAAATTGTTGAAATCCATGAAGAGTATGGAGGTGTAAATGAATGGATATAAAAGAATCTGGATTTCTGTAAATTTGTTGAGAAATGTTTGAGTTCATATTGAGATCTTCAATAATATTGACTTTTGATTGCAGACTTGACCAATCCGAGCTCAGTTTGACACACTGTTGACATCTCTTCTGAAACTCTCCTGAAAAAAATGAGATTTCTGATTCTTTTTCTCAGGAGAAATATCTGAGACACAGATGAGACTTAAACAGACGTTTCTATTTACTCTCCATTGATGTCGAGGAGACATAGTTGAGATAGTAAAGAGATGGCTTTCGTCTGACATTAGGCATTTTAATAAAGACGGCAGAAGTAACTCCTGAAAAGCCTCAAAGGACAAACATTTTCTCTCCATGTTCTCGGTCGGGCTTGATACTCTGTTCCTTTCAAAACATCTGTAAAGAATTACAGGCTTACTATTAAAATTAACATGGAAAACCTTGGCACTGAAGGTCACAGAGGAATGAGGATGTTCAGTCCTTTACTTTGATGTCCTGCATCATCGCATCGTGGTCTCCTGCTGAACCTGTTCATCATAAAATTAAGAACTTAACCAGTTAATATGACACAACAGAATTGTTCTTCACGATCAATGGCGCCCTTTGAGAACTTCTTTATTTACATATGTTTTACACGGTACATTGGAATGTTAGGTAATACCACATATTTAATAAGCTTTGTCTTAAAACATGATAATGATGTAGTATATTGAAATGCTTCAAGGGTGAATATATACTGTACAAACAGAACTTGATTTTAATAAATTCTTCCCCGTGTTCAATTAAACCATCAAATTATGAGGTTTATGGTACAAATTTAAGAAGATACACCCTGATTAAAGTATTTATTTGACCACATTTTTTTGGCAGAAAAGACAAACATCATATCAAAGAAGATGTGTTTTATTTGTATTTTTTTTAAACTACATAGAAAAACAAAAGCCAACAACAAATAAAGTTAACATTTAGTACCATTCTTACATTATAAATATCTTGTTTATCCTCTCTTGTTTTTGACTACAGCAGTCATTCTCCAGTTTTTTGATAAAACTGATATTTTATAGAAACAAGAAACATGATTCTGGATTAATTTACTAAAAATCACGAAAAAACTTCACGGCTCTAGGCCATAATTCACATAATATAAAATGTTATATTTATGAGTGATCACCTAAATATACATTTATTTTAAAATATATATTTTTAAGACTGCACTAACTTTTATTTGTAGTTTGCACCAAATTGTACACGATGTGCCACATAACCTCATTTAAGTGAAAAATATCACAGAACTAAAAAACGAAGTGCAAAAAATGCTGAGTCTTCGAATCTTTTCCAAACCACTGTACATAAAAGTAATGTAAACCCGAAAGTACACAATGCAGTCTGCAGTGGAAAAAATGGGTGGGGACATTACATTTACACAAATAATAAGATCTTTCTGCTTGAGGGCCCCCCAAAAAGTTATTATTGCCAGCCGGCTTAATTTGGGTCCTTTGATCCTTTCACGATTGGCCGTCTGTGCGAGTCCCTCCATCAGTGACGTGGCCTCTCTCATCTCCATCTACCTGACAGGAGGCGGTCCTGAGCGCGAGGTAAACTGGAGGCGGGACGACGGATCTGTCACCCTGGAAACGCCCTCTCTCTGATAATCATCTCTAATGAATGGCTGTGTGTGGCTGAAGTGCCGAGTGATAGCGATCACGTTAAAGAGGGCAGGGTTCAGGTCCCCGAAACGAATCTCGACATTCCATCTTAACCATCTGGACGTCTTCCATAATGCCACACACTCGCCAATTGTGCTTGGAAGGGAACTGCAACGAAATCAAACTTGGCACCACCCAAGCGTTCTTGGCCGCGGCCCTGTTGCTCTGCATGTGAGGTGGCTCATATCAGCGCTGTATGTGCTGAGTTCAGATGTCAGGTGGAGATAGGCCATTGAGAGTGTGTGAATGTGACTTTTTCCATTTTGTACGTATGATGTGCGTCTATCAGGGTACGCTTGACGCTTGGGGACCCCACGACAAGCGTGCGTTTGCTTACGTACGTGTGTTCATACGATTGTGCACATTTGCCCTTTTCAAGCAGCTTCTGGTGCTCGACAAACATCTTTCTACATCTGTACAGATCGAATTGGCCCTCGGCCAATGGTTTGTGTTCAAGGGGAGCCCTTATCATCCACATGGCCTGAGACGGCGATGCAATTACTCGTGTTTTGTGCCGATCCTGCAACTGATGTTTAATAGCGGTAGGCTAAGCTGTTTTCTTTTTTTAGATGACTAAGTCAATAACAGACTCAAAATGCTCCCTGTCGAGACGCCGAATCGCAATCCATCACGCGGCAGCCACTGTTATGTCAGGGCGTGTCATGTAATTCATTATTATGTCAAGTCAACGTACGATTCGCCTGGAGAAATTAAAGGGAAATTGTACTTGTGACTTGTTTTGCCCTCAAGAATACGCCGATGCATAATTACATCTGTCAGAATTTATTGTGACGTGTCTATTAGTCAGGCTTTGACAGGGGTTTGGGCTTCGGCTGACAGTCAAACTGCAGCTTTGTCACAATCTGATAGGCTGGAAGTGTTGCGTCACAGGCTTCACTAATAATGAAAAATTTGAAGATAATTATCATGTCAAAGTGATGTACAGTTCATCCATATTAAGCATCCAAAATACTTTCTACGAATATTTTAAGCAATTTGTCACGAACGTGTTGCGGGAACAAGGACAGAGGACCCAAGCGCAGACAGCGGGTAAGGGGTTAACAAGGAATTTTAATAATAAATACAAAACAAGAAACAAAAACCCACGAGGGTGTAAAACAACAGAACAGCAAGGGTAGGAACAGGAAGGGTACACAGGAACATAAACTGACTACACTAGACTAGACCAGACTAAAATACGACACTAGACATGACTACAAATACAGGACAAGGCGGGTGACAAGGACAACATCACAAAATGATCCGGCACAAGACAGAAGACACAGGGGCATTAAGTAAGGGATAAAATCAAGAGGGTAACAGGTGAAGGGCATGAAACAATAAATGAGCAATAATGAGGAGACGAGAGGGCGGGAACAGAGACAAGACTAAAGAGAGTGTATGGAAAGCCATAAGGACAAAAAATACCTCTCTCCACATGAAACACGTGGGTCTGTCATGATTCCTCCTCAAGGCTCAAAAAGCGTGACAAGAGAGGGCAGAATCATGACACAATTTGCATGTTTAGATTGTAATAAAAAATAAAAATAATTGTCTATAATATTTCTCAGTTGGTAGCATTGGTAGCACAATAAAGTTGTATTTGTTAATATTAAAACTGTAAATGCATTAGCTCTCATGAACTTCCAATGAGCAAAACCGTTTTTCAGCATTTAAAAATGTTTGTCAATGTTAGTTGAATACAATTGTTAACAGTTACAACTTTTAATCTTAAAAATGTATTTGTAAATGTTGAAATTAACAAGGACTAAGATTTATAAATGCCGTAAAAGTATTTTTCATTGTTAGTTTATGTACAATGTTGATTTATGAATGCGAGGTTTAGTGGAAATAAACGAAGATTGATGTTAAAGGCTTGTTTTAATATCATAAATCCTAATAGACTATTGATAAATTACTGCACCTAGCAGTCAATCTTAAATATGAATGATAAAATGAAAGAGAGGAAAAGTTTTTCTAGAAACAAAACTCACTAAATGGATGTCGAAAATTCCTGTTGGGAATTGAAATCTGCTTCTGACCTGGACCGTTTCTAATCCTCTCAGTGAAAAATGTGACCTGCCAGAACAAAGCTGAGCCTAACCTAAAAGCTTCCTACCTGAATCCTTTATCCAAATATTGGGAGAGACCCTTGATATTCTAGCTCTCTGCTATTTGCCCTGAGATTCCCGGGGATTACAGCATCACTAGTCATTCCACCGGAGAGAGCGAGGATAAGTTTCCCACATTACACCTGCTGAAGTGTACATCCAGACAACATTGTAGACAAAGAATTAATGGCTTGTGTTGTATTTCTGAGCAGTTACATAATCCTTTTTAATTTTGGAATAATAATAATAATAGAATGAAAATAATTGATTTATATTTTGGAGAACAGCTTTCAGTTACATATGTGTTTGATGATTTATTTAGCTCTCTAGCCATGGGCATTATGTGTGGTCTGATAAATAATGTGAACATCCGAAAGAGAGACACGATGATTTTTGTGCACTTGGGGAGTTCTCTGTCTATAAAGGTTCTGCCTGGACGACCAAGTGATTTTACAGAACTCGCAATGACAGATTGAGAACGTTCGTCCTGATCTGATTTCACCATCTAGCTATGAAAAGTTGTAGGCTATAGATTGACTAACTACCCCATGCACATAACGCTACTACTCAACGTGGTGATTTACTTGATTTAGCGAATATATTGATGTAGTGTGCATTACATCTATACACATGATGAAATATGGTGAGTCAGGATTTGACTTGTACCTGTTTGTTGACCTGAGCTTCTCCGTCTGGAAGGAGTCACAATGGGCAGTCTATTCTCAACCGCTGACCCCTGCAGCACGTCCTGCCATAATGGAAAGTGCCCGCTTCCACCAGATGCCTCGCAGGAGGCTAGACGCTGTTTGCTTGGGCCGGTTAACCTGACCTCAACTCTACCTCATGAATTAGAAATGAAAACTCTGCTCTATGTTTCTTTCACTGAGATTAATGCAAATACTTTATGTAATAATACGTCTTATAGTCTTAAAATAAACAAGGTTGTAAGTAAAATGTAGTTGCGCACGATCCAGTTGCTCCACAGGGAAATGAGTGGAAGATTATGGGATGCATTTCCTTTGCCATACATTGAGTGGCAGGAGATCTGTAGTGAATATTTTCCTCTTGTGGTTGGTCTTTCTGTCCAAGGCCATTTCCTCTAATGCGTCTCAGCTGCCTTAACTCCCGCTGTAACATAAACCAAGGACTCGGAATCAACTGGCGTAGTAT
This sequence comes from Triplophysa rosa, assembly GCF_024868665.1. Lineage (NCBI taxonomy): Eukaryota > Metazoa > Chordata > Actinopteri > Cypriniformes > Nemacheilidae > Triplophysa > Triplophysa rosa. Next base: position 2,664,202 of record NC_079899.1, on the reverse strand, counting down.
TGGAGCTGTTTTTCATAAGCCATGAAGATCTGCATCCAGTCAAAGTGTGATGGCACGAGCAGGGCGACTAGCAAATCGGAGCTTTGAAACAGCATTCCGTAACATTTGCCTCTGTCGCCATCTCTGTTTAAAACATAAAATTGCTGGTTATGTTACATACTTTTTATAATGTGTTAAAAACAACCGACATCGACACTGAAAAAATATTTGTTTCTTTCTAACCACATCACAGCTTTAAAATAAAACCACTGCTAATTAAAAAAATGAAAATGACGCCTTATATTTCAGTTTCCACATGACATCGCACAGTTGCGTAACAAGATCGATTAGGTTCTGTGCCATCTTTGGTTAGGCAAATATATGCCAACCTCATTCAAAGACAAATTATAATCTCTTTTTTGCGAAGGTAAAAATGGAGAGTGCCAGTGTTTGTTTTTGTTTTATTTGAGAGGTGTCCAACCCTGCATGCACCATGACCTACGCTACCATTACTCATGTTGAAAAGCTTATATATACACACCTTTATAAACTAGACACGACTTTTCAAAATACATATATGAGTTATGAATCCTCTCCTCCAAGCTACATCACGTTTGACATTACTGAAAAGGAATCTGTCGTCCTGGGATTGTGCGCGGCTGCGTATGGCAACGCTGCTTTTTCAAGATGAATCCTCCTCGTGAATCCCAGCCAGAAGTCGTTGTGTGTGTTGGATTGGGCTGCGCATTTCTAAAGACCACACAGGTTTGCAGCCTGACGTCCAACTCTCTCTGCTGCCCTCTGTCTTTGTCTCGACACGTCTCCATGGAGATGAGGTCACAAGTTCAACAGCGGCGGACAGGACAGAAGCCGGTAAAACCTGCGAGAGACGCTCTGTTTTAAAGCAGAGGTCTGAGGAGTTGTAAGTTCCTACTGATGTTTTCTCCAGGGCATATGTGTTCAACCTGTCATTACTGCTGTATAAGTCAATCCCTGTTTATCAGCTGCGAGGGACCGTGTGTGAAATGACCTCTGACCTCGTACTCCCTAAAGGGCCGTTGAATAGCTCCCTGCTCCCTTGTTTCCTCCCACCAGTATACACAAAAACAGATTATTTCATTAGCTCCTGAACACCCGAGAGAAAAAGCGCAGAGACGTACAAAAGATGTATGCAGATGACGTTGGTGATCAATGAGATCCCATCATTTTGCGGCATAAATGACCTCACCGGTAGTAAACTAAACTAACAGGAACGTACAGAAAGTAAAACAGAGCATGCGGACAGACGCTTTGAGATGGGGATGCGTTGATCCTTCACTGTTAAACTGTTGCCCTCTTCATACATGTGAATTGGACAGTCCAATCTTGGGTGTCCCCCTTGTACCCGGAGCGTCCGTTGCCGTGCAGAAACGACTCCCCCTGCTGCTAAAGAGGACTTCCATATACACTTGGACTTCTAGCGGCCTTGTAACCCAGAACAGATGTCCACAATAAATGGTGCTGATCCGCGGAGGCCCCGGGTTCTGTACGGAGCAGGGCCAGTCAGCACCTGATCAAACTGCGAGGTTTACAATAAGGAGGTGTAAAAGCTTCTCCCCGTGTACTCGTGAGCCACAGGCATTTTAGAAACAGCAATATTTTAGAGTCTAATTGGGTAGATCAACAGACTCCTAGCTCCCGAGGGACCATTGTGCTCCTGTTACAAGCCCCGCTGCCACGGAACGTCCTATCAACTGTCTCTTACGATCTCTCTGGAGAAATAAACCGGACCTCCGCTCTAATATATAAAATGAAATGCCTCTATTCATTTTTTGCTTTGATATGTGCGTAGCGTTTGAAAAACAGCATCCTGACACGCCTGTCACAGCTTGTATTTATTTGACAAGTGGGGTACCGTGGTAGTTAAAAGTAGCAAAATATTTTCGTTTGATCGTGCCAAATAATGGCTTTTTTTGGTCACGATGAACGACAAGTATTTCGAAAGACAACAATAAATGAAGAGAAACAGTTCATGTCAGCGCTGCAGTTCAGTTGGTCGTTGATTGTCATCATTAGTGCAACATTAACAAAAGACACAAACAGAGCGGACCAATGGCATGCAGACGTTCGTTTGTGTTTAAAGGGTGGTCTCCTTACATCGGCCAATGAGGCGAGGTAAAGACTCGTTCACATGCTATTAAATAATATCCAGGTCAGATACGTTTGGTAATCTGCTAAGTATGCTCAATGTTTATTTTGTAGAGAACCCTATAACAACCAAAACTAATATTTACAAAGATACCGTAGCCCGTTTCCCAGAACTGCCGGCAAATGTGTTTAAACTCCTATGAGAACTCTCATGATTCACTAGGTGTCGAGATGAATACCTACATAGTCTATCAGTTGCACTGACAGTTCATTTTCCACCACATTCCTCTTTTCCCATTCTTTCCCCTCCTGTACTTCCACATTCCCTACTGTGCATTTTAACCAGTGGACACCTTGGTGGTCCCGTCGTTGGTCACTATTAAAACGATGTTATTTTTCTTCCCCCTGACCCCTGGCGATGTCTACAACATGCCGATGCCCTCCTGGAAATGGCAGCTGTGCGTAGTTAGTGAACAGGAAGCAGCTGTCAGGCCGATCCCGGGACGCTCCTCCGCAGGTTTGCTGTGTTTGTTTTCAGAACATGCGTGATTCGGTTGCTGCCGGTGAACTGGACTACTACGTGTACTACTACATATGCTCTGTTTGGCACGACAGGGAATTAGCGGGAAACATGTTCTTGTCCACGCTCAATACACTTGACTTTTAGACTTTCCCCTATCCCAGTTTAGATCTGTAAGAAACCCATTCAGTGGTTGATTTTCCTGAGGAGCAAAACCCTGCGAATCCTGTTTACACATAAAATGACAACAATAACTAAAAATCATTTGAAATTTAAAATCAAATCAGTTTTTAAAAAATCATTATAAATAAAAAAATAGCAGAGCCCACACCACAACTGCAACAAATATTTTCAGAGTGATTTTTAAATTCCAATTTGAAGGGCCTCCACATTCAAATTTGGAACCTTTTGCTAATGCTAATGCTAATGGATGCTAATGTTGTATCTGTTTATTGTTATAGGCCTTTGAGTGTGATTGTCTGAGATGTCTAACACAGCACTGGTTCAAATAATGCCATCAGTTTAATGTGAGACTCAAACGATAAACGATAGTTTTGGGGAGCGTGTTTTTGTCTAAAGTTTGTCATCAGTACATTTAAGTCCATTTGGTGTGAATAACCTATATGCAATTACATGAACATTCTGACATTTATAATCTTGTTATGTCTGATATTTTCCCCACGGTGTGTAGATGTGTGTGAAAATGCATTCCAGGAGGTGGTAACTGTCCATTTAACGGTTTCTTTGGGAGGGAAAGGCCATTAAAGACGGGCTATAATCGTGAGAGACTGCGTCCAGTAAAGAAATCTACAAGAGTTATTTCATTTGGTTTTCATTTGGAGCGATCGCTCACCGACACAGCCGTCGCTTCTTTGCATCGCCTCACTCTATGGAGAATGTCTAATGAGGGGGGAAAATCATACCTTCAGGTAACCGGACACTATACTGTACACTGTAAAGACCTGTCAACTGCCCGCTCCACGAAGAGCTTCATTGGCTGATCAAAAGATGCTCGAGACTCTTTAAAATTCCTCCTCTACAGTAAAACTTAATGCAGACTCATTAGTAGAAATAAAACAGATTAATGCGAGTGCAATTAAACGTGATCCAGCGCACCGATGGCCACTGTTCTGTGCTCGGACAAACCAACAAACAAACTTTAAACTTTTCTTTGCAAATTGTTAAGACCATGACAACACAACGTGCTCCAGGAGCGAATGACACAAAACCAGCTCAGAAGCCTTAATGTACTTTTCCATTCATTTTTCAATGTCATCCATTTTCATGCCGCATGGTTTGTGTTGAGGACAGGAAGCGAGCAAGTCTCATTATGGCACTAATTTTAGTTTCAGGAAATATATTTAGGGCCTTTTGGCTCAGCACCCGATGCTCAAGTGCCGGTTCTTTATTCCCAGTTGTGAAACAGGAGTCATTTGGTACTTACTGAAGTCAAAAGAAACATTTTACAGTATATACAGAGCGACTTCAAAAGTGCCTTATCTGCACAGGCATCGAAAATGAGTGATTCCACATGAAACAGCAACTTAGTTTACCATAATGAAGGAAATAATTATTCCATTTGTGTAGTACAAATAAATGAATCCGGCGCTGCTTGAAAGGCAATCGGTAAATGTAACATTTTTCCCAGAATCGGTTCTCAGAAATATTCATTTTATTTTGGAACCCAGAGAAAAATGTTATTGCTCAGAGGATGCTCTTTCAGCTCAGGAGATAAGAAATGAGACAATCGTTGGAAACTAGTATGGAGGTATAAAATCAATGTAGATTGTAGAGGCAAAATAATCTGGATTTGAGTAAATTTGATGAGAAATGTTCGTAAATTCATATTGAGATTTTCAAAAATATTGACCTTTGAGCTTAGTTTGAAACATTGTTGACATCTCTTCTCCCCTTAATTTATTCTCATTGATGTACAGGGAAAATGTCAAAACAAACAGTTGTCACATAAGATTAAAATGAGAAAAATCTTATGCTGCAAATCCTCACATGAACGTAAAATACCAAAATGCAATTCTAAATATAAGAATGCAAAGAACTATCACTTTTAAAGCGTATACACATTTTATAACTATGTTTATTTCATTATTATTTAAACAACAGACTTGCATGTGTGGAGTCACTGTGAACCTTCTGAGAGAGATTGTAGTCAAAGAGTCTAGATGAAACATGGCTGATTGTTTAATGGCTGATTAAACGCAGATGAGTGAAATGAGAAGGACACTTGCACACAAGGGAACGCAGGAGGATGGAGGCTGGACTCTTTGGCTCTTGGCGCCGGGGCTGCTATAAAACTCTGGCCACTTTCTCTTAGCCGGCCCCACCAATACAAGCGTGTAATGTTTAATAAGGATTCACATTACGGCCGTTGGCAGGACGTGCACATTTTATATAAACATTTGATATGAAAACGCAGTTTAAATGCATTTCATCATTGAGGTGCACTTTTACATTATAGTAGTTATTCCACTTTTCATTTTATTGCAGTTCGTTACTGCTGTATATATTTGTGGAGTTTGTTGCTGCAATCAGACTTCTAACATAGTTCACCTGTAAAAATACTAATAAGATCCCTATACACATGAGACGGCAATAAATCACTTTGTACCATGATTTCTAATCATAGCCACTTTGCTTTCATGTTTTTATGCAACTGACTGGCTAGTCTAAGCTCTTATTAATCTAGGTTATTAAATGGATTTTCAATGTTTGACCATGTCTCGTTCATGAGATTTATTGACTCGGTCTTATCTTCAAAGTCAACATCTCTTTCTTACCCCTTGTATGACATTTTTACACCTGTCATTTAAAAAAATGAGGAATTATGAACATTGAAAAAAACAGTGAATGGACAGTAAAGACAAGATTCTTGACTGTATTATTCATCAGTTATTGCCGTAAATGACACATTCATTTCCTAAATAAACAGTATAAATAAAGATTCACATTAATCTACTGAAGTTACGTATTGAACTAACATATAGGTAAATATATACACAATCCATTTCAGTTTACAGTTCATTTACAGAAATATTATCTTTCTTCACATCAAAATGTTCTCAATGCGTGGAAGATTTTCTAAACACCAAATAGGCATCACTGACATTTACATGTGAGCGGCCTAAAACTCTCTCAAACTTTAACAAACTTTGGAAAACGTTTTTTTCTTATGGTGGCATTGTTTTAACAAATGCTCTTTCAGAACTTGCAAAGAAAGTTCTTTAATCTCAAGATATCGAAAAGCATTAGATGTTCCCTCCTTTCTTTTTGTAACATAGTAATCAACTTGTACATTGTACAGATACAAATATGATTTGTATTTTCTCATTATCTAATTATACCCCATAAATCATGTAAGACGTGAAATAATGTTACGTCTGATCTCAAACACAGAGCAGTAGGCATGGGAAATACTCTAGGAGGTCTCCAAATTGCTTCCAACGCAATCGTATGTAAATAGAGTCTTGACCTCACGGGTCGGGTCACTGAGAGGGTGATGGGAGACCCGTAAGGTTGTGCCGTAATAACGCCAATACGTTGCACACACTGTACATGATAATCGGTTTGCCCACGAGCCAACCAGACCACCCAGTACACAGCAGGAGTCTAGCGGTCGCCATTAAAACGTTTCCCCGGGTCATCCAAAATCGGAACCCATTAATGAAAATAATTTGATAAATTACTCACTTTCTTCTGTGGAACACAAAAAGATATTTTGAAGAATGTTGGTAACCAAACAATACTGAACCGCACTGACTTCCATAGCATGAACACAAAACCACTGAAACGTTTTTCTTTTCTTTTACTTTCCCTTTACTTGAGTTCCAGTAAAACCAGTGGTCAGTTACAACGCTCGTAAATCTCCTCCCTGCAGAACAGCGTGCTGACTTACGGCAGCTCGGGGAAACGGCCTCACTGGATGGAAATGGAATGTAAAAGTATTCCAAAATATCTTTTATGAAAAAGCTTCGCGTCCATGGCAACATCTTCTTGTGGTAAATAAAATAGATATACTGTATATACTCTTACTAATACTATAATGAACTCTTGAGGACGTAGAGAGCAATTCTAGTAACTACCCAGCAAGAAAATTAACTGTATATGTTTCAAGAACGTTATGAAAACGTAAGAATAATGTTTTTAGAACATTTAGCACTTACATGTAACATTGATAAAATGCTCTTTTAACATTTTTTACTGTGAAAATAGTTTTTCGGTAACTTTGAGAGAACGTTAGCCAAAGTTTTTAGAATGTTCCCTGTTAGCTTGGTATCGAATGAAGTAGCTTTCTATAGAAGTTTAGTTCTCTGAAACAAGTCCACAGTATTCACAAGCACCTAATGATGAAATGTGTCTGCTCTGCTGTATTCGTCTTGTTTAGGTTCTGAATTGTATGAATAGCATACATTGTTTCTTTCAGAGATTTGGATTGTTTATTGTAATGTAAGGCGCCGACACCGTGCTCCACGCAGGTGAATTAGACATGACATCATTCCGCTTCTTCTCGCCGAGGCTCGTAAAATTGCTTTCACGATACACACCATGACAGAGTACATAATGTACAACGTCCATAAGCAAACTTACTGTATTTACACTGACACACCCAAGCCCGATCGAACACTAACAATAACACAAACACACTTGCACGACATAAATAATGATGAAATAAGAGAGATTTGAAAAGATTCTGGAATTCATGTGGTTATGCACAAACTTTCCCTGCCATCCACACAAGAGCAGCTGTCATCACCATATTCAGATGCAATAGTAAATATTTCTATTTCAGGAGTTGAAAGTCAATGTACTGTATTTGTACTATTGTTATAATAATATTGCACGAAGCATCTTGTATAGTCAATACACCATGACGGATCATATAAATACAGACTATCACTCAATTAAATAATTTTCCTGTTTATATGATTAACCATGATGGATGCTTCTCTATTTTCTAGACGTTTTTTCACCAGGAGAAGAATTCTGAGTTGACAGATGCCTAATCCATAAATAGGTGCTTGTAACTGTTTGGCTGCTCACAAATGGGTAAAATGTGGGTGGCTTTATGGAATCTCCTCTCATCACAGGCACACAAAAAAGCTTTGAACAAAACCTCATGTGGCTACGTTTGGTTTTCTTTTCATTTCTGGACTCCATTTTTTTGCAGATCCCTTCTCAATATTTTTTCCACATTATTTATCATAAACACATGTAGGAACATTTGGCGTATGAGCACAGTGAATGCTGTGACTGAAATAAGGCCATCATATTAAAAACGAAAGGAATATTTGGTTACTTTTAATGCTATTTTCCACTTTGTTTATTGGTGATATGTTTTAGGTTATGTTAATTCACATGTCCTTTGAGTTACTGTTTTGTAGTTATCAAATTATATTTCTAAATCAACAAGAATGCTACTATTCATTCTCACTTTTCACATAACATAAACCAGTTCTTTAAGGATCTAATTTACCTCAGTCACTTGTTTGTCTTCGTATCAAACATACACAGGTTTTCTGCCTGAAATACAGATTTGTGTCTCTAGCTTTCTCAAAAAAATGTATACTTCAATTTATTGAGTATGCTTAAGTAAACTTCAAGTACACTTTATGCTATACTAATATCAATGTTCTAGTACTGTACTTGTAAGTGTACTATTTGAGTACAACTTGGGAATAAATTAGCCCACTTTGTAGTTTATAAAAGTTTATAATTACAATAATAACTTTTATGTACACAACTAGTATATGCAACTACATTTTCCTTTGTACTGCAACTAGGTATACTACAAGTGAGCTTACAGTATTGTTATAATGATAGTTTACTAGGTCAATACTTGTAGAACATGTTTGAAGTATACTCTCTAAACTACTGGCTTAGTACTGTTTATACTGTAAGTATACTTGTAGTTATACTTAAAGTTTACTCTTTATCGAACTGTTTCATACTTTTCTGTCACTATAAATCAAGTACACTTCAGTGTCATTTTAGGTAGCCTACATTTCTGAAAAGTACATAAATTGTAGACTGAACGCATACTTTCTTATTTTAAGCTAAAAAGACGTATACTATAACAACGCACTTGTATAAGCTTCTTTTTGTCAGGGTTGTGTTTAACATTCGTGACAGATTTGCTATGATGTGTCAGGACTGGATTTCAGCTCAGCACACACTTAGTCCTCGTGTCCTTTTCTCAAAACAAAAACCTCAATTGCCGAGAAGTACTTTGGCGCCACAGTGCAATTTCTGCTACCTGTCTAATAGTGCTGCAAGAAACCAGAGGCAAAGTCTCTCCATTAGATGCAGCTTAGATAACCAAACCTTTTCTTGAAAATATTTTTGGATTCGTTTGGTTATTCACCAGAGAACCATGACTGGCCCACAAAGGGGGTGACTTCAGGTCCATTTTCTTTTTTAACACAAAGTGGTTCAGTTTATACAAATCCAAACATTCTTTGTACAAACAACATATATTGGCTTGAGAAGCATCTGTAACACTCTCACAGATGAGGAACGATGCCACACAGGAAACTGATGAATACGTGAATTTTAATGAGTCCAGGCAAACTAACAAGTGCTCAGGTAGAAATGGGGAACATCCAAGGAATACGAACAAAATAATACCCACAGACAAAACAGGTAAAAACAATCCAAAATATCTATATCTATATATATCTATCTATATCTAGATATAGATATAGATAGATATATGCCTTTCAAGCTGAATTTTCTAGCTTGCCTCTCTTTCAACCTATCATTTTCGCAACATAATATTGGTTACTTAATGCACTGTGTGTTGAAGTCAAATGATGTCAAACGGACATTCCTTGAGAAATCGTACATGACAGCTCAATTTAAAAATCATTATCATAAGCTTGCCCTTCAACCCAGTTCGTGGCATAGGCACAAAATTTTAAATTTATTAATTATTAATTTGTGTCGTGTCACTCAGCTCGATTTTTTTTCATGTCACTCAGCACGACTTTTTTTCATTGCACTCAGCACGACTTTTTCGTTGCACTCAGCACGATTTTTTTGTGTAACTTAGCACTACTTTTTTTCGTTGCACTCAGCATGACATTTTTTCATTGCACTCAGCACGACTTTTTCGTTGCACTCAGCACGATTTTTTTGTGTAACTTAGCACTACTTTTTTTCGTTGCACTCAGCATGACTTTTTTTGTGTAACTCAGCACGACTTTTCTCGTTGCAGTCAGCATGACTTTTTTCGTTGGACTCAGCACGACTTTTTTCGTGTAACTTAGCACAACTTTTTTTCGTTGTACTCAGCACGACTTTTTTTGTGTAGCTTAGCACGACTTTTTTTCGTTGCACTCAGCACAACTTTTTTCGTGTAACTTAGCACAACTTTTTTTCGTTGCACTCAGCACGACTTTTTTTGTGTAGCTTAGCACGACTTTTTTTCGTTGCACTCAGCACAACTTTTTTCGTGTAACTTAGCACAACTTTTTTTCGTTGCACTCAGCACGACTTTTTTGTGTAGCTTAGCACGACTTTTTTTCGTTGCACTCAGCACGACTTTTTTTGTGTAGCTTAGCACGACTTTTTTTCGTTGCACTCAGCACGACTTTTTTTGTGTAACTTAGCACAACTTTTTTTCGTTGTATTCAGCATGACTTTTTTTGTGTAGCTTAGCACAACTTTTTTTCGTTGCACTCAGCACGACTTTTTTTCGTGAAACTCAGCACAACTTTTTTCGTTGCACTCAGCATGACTTTTTTCGTTGCACTCAGCACGACTTTTTTTCGTGAAACTCAGCACAACTTTTTTCGTGAAACTCAGCACGACTTTTTTCGTTGCACTCAGCACGACTTTTTTTCGTGAAACTCAGCAAAACTTTTTTCGTTGCACTCAGCACGACTTTTTTTCGTGAAACTCAGCAAAACTTTTTTCGTTGCACTCAGCACGACTTTTTTCGTTGCACTCAGCACGACTTTTTTTCGTGAAACTCAGCACAACTTTTTTCGTTGCACTCAGCATGACTTTTAATACACAGACCACGTGTGTGTGCACATTTATATATTTATAACCTGATATCAAAAGAAGTCATACATAGGTGGTAGCAAACCAACATCTTACCTCACCCCAATCCCTAAAATCACAGCCGCAAAGGTAAATGTAGCTAAAAACGTGAGTTTCACGAGTTGGGAAAGCAACGATAAATGGCTTCTCTAACCCACCCCTAAACCTAACGTCACAAGGGCAAAGTCAAATCATTACAAAACACACGAATGAGATCATAGGAAATAGGAATTGACACGAATGAGCCACCTTGTAAAATAGGTATGAATTCCCATCAGATTGTGTTGATATACAGGTATATTTATACATGTGAAATATACCACTTATTAAAATACGTTAGGCTAAAAGTCGTGCTGACTGACACGAATAAAGGGGGAAATTCGTGTTTATGAACACTAATTTATAGATTACAGTTCTTGACAATGTCACAAATTCCCTTGAGACTGTGTTGTGTCACTGTGAATCAGGGTAAGCGGATGGGAGGGGGTTTTGTACATGCTCAATAAGCTTAAGCAAATATGTCTTGTTTTAAGGATGCTTAGAGAAAAACTGAGTAAGAGATAATTATTTGGCTTCTAAAACGTTCACCGTTGTCACAGTTTGCCAGCTGCGATTTATAGCTTTCTGGTTCTTCTGTGTGTTCTGACAGTGTAAACTGCAGAAACTATGACGCAAGCATTCGGAGGTCATCAGAAGGCATCGGTAGACCCGCAGTGAGGGTTCTCTGATAGTTCCCCTCATCCACAGAGAGGTGTGAGAACCCGCCGCCAGCATTCACTTCCTCCTCATAAGCTGACTTCTGGAGAGAGATGCTGGGATAGAGAGGCTAAGGGCTGATATAAATTACCTGCCGATGGAGAAGATAAACCGTGTCAAAACAGCCCTTTGCTGGCCGAGGCCAAGAGAAGATAGTCCCTGCCTTTCTATGGGACATTTTATCTGCTGCGATTAGATTAGAAGATGTGAACGTGCTTGACCTGAATGAGAGGATTTATTTACAAATATTAAATGTTTGCCCGATCACATGGTTAAGATGACGTGGCGGGTACTTTTCCACGGCGTGAAGGGATGATCAATCTTAATATTTATTTAACTTTAGGCAAGTCATGACAAGTCATACTAAACATGAATCCAGAAGGGCCTCATCGAATGTTGTCATCTTGAGACAATACATAGGATTCATATTTTTGTAAATCAGTCCTAACTGCAAGATATCATGTATTGTTTAAGTTTTGCTGTTTAAAACCTAACCCTTTTCAAAATGTTGCACCATTTCAAATACTTTGTCTAAATATGCATTTTTTTTCTTTCCATGGCCAGACAGTTAAGCACATAATGACTGTGATTAGAATCCTTTATCAGGCCATAGAAAAGCTTTGAGGATAAGAAGATACAGTCGGGCAGAGGTTTTCAGAAAGCAACTTTGTGTTTAATTGCATTAATCACTGTGATAAGATGCTTTTTAAATGACGGTGGCAAGCTGACAAACACACTGTCACGCTTAGAGGGTTTTTTACATTACGGTATATACAAAACTGCTTCAAAATGTTCCTTAAAAATCTTTGAGAATTTATGATAAGGATGTAGGCTACTGTATCATCATATCAACATCATCATCATATCTATGAACTAAATCTATTTCTAAATAAATCCTATAAATTGTCGAAGTATCTTCGGACACAATTGTTTATCTTATTTGTATGAAGACAGCATTTGATTTCATCCTTCAGTTATAAGATAGGCTATCCTTGGCATGTCAACAATAACACAATGTGCAACATGATGATAATATATGTATCAAAAATCAAGATCGGTCATTAATTGTAAATGGTGATACAAACAGTTGCTCACGAAGAGCTGTATGTTATTGTTAATGTACATATGTCATTATAAACTATATTTGGTTTGATTGGCAATTATTAACCCCGGAGGAAAATTCTCAGATCTTTTAAAATAGCTCAGGAGAAATAAAAACAGAAACACACCAGACTGTAATTGCTGAAAAACATTTAGGTGTAAACGAATGTGGATTGTATATGTACAATAATCTGGATTGAAGTAAATTTGATGAGAAATGTTTGAGTTCATATTGAGATCTTCAATAATATGGACTTTTGATTGCAGTCTTGACAAATCTGAGCTCAGTTTGACACATCGTTGACATCTCTTCTGAATCTCTAATGACAGACACATTTGTCAGATTTCTGCTTCGTTTTCTCAGGAGAAATAGCTGAGACCCAATTTAGACTTAATAAGAATGATAGGAATCGACAGGGAAAAGACGGCAGACATCTTCATTCTTGAACTCCTCCTCATGAGTCTGGCAGTCCAGCTCCTATCTAATGATCATTAAGAGTGCAGATGAAAGCTCTCCGAAAGCCCTTAATCGCCGCTATTAAATAAGTGTGGTTGAATGATAATATCTTTTTCCCCAAATAAACGGAGACTGCAGCATTAAATAATCCTACAATTAGAAACGGCCAAGGCCTATTCTTGAAGTTGTTGTCGCTGTTGCTCAATCTTGGGAATACATCTCGGGTAGAAAGGGTGTTTGGGTCGTCCCAGTAGGCGCCGTACCGCCTAGACTCCGGCCCGAGGGCTGAATCGACATACCACCAAAATATCCTTGGCACATCAAACACACAACCATTGTAAAGCTCACTGTATGAGCTCCCTCGGTCACACTGTTTTCCGTGTTTTGATGCGAGAAACATTTGCTGCTCGGTTATGGACACCGATATCAATGCTAGAAGTTCTGCATCTGTTTCCAGTATTGCTTAGGATGCTGGTATTTCTTCAGTTGGGAGAAATTACAGGAGCAAATAAACAATGCAACAATTTCACTACAGCACGCATAGGACGACCTATTTCGACATTCATTCAGACTTCAATTATGACTCGGATGGTGGGCAGCTGCAGGACTTGAGAGTTGAGACAGCAGTCACTGGTCAAACTACGGCAACTTCAAATGCAAATTTACACTCAGATTGATTTAACAAAATGTAATAATCATGTATAATATCAAGAGGAGAGGTGGTACTGGCAATGGTCTGGCAACTTGAGGTATGATCTAAAAGTGGATTCTATAGTAATACATACCTGCCAATGCTACTAAACAAATCATATGTCCAAATCATAATATACTTACCATCATGCTATGCCAGATGTGTCCCAGATGTACAGTAAATGACAACGTTAAACATTGAATCCACCTATCGTTATAATACAAATGACAGCAGTGAGGTAATAAATGTCTTCTGAAGTGTGAGAGACAATGATTACCATTTCAAGCTTATTTAACGACACTGAAACAAAATACATATGTGCTAAATTCAAAGACGGCATATTGACCTCGAATCTCGTTGGTCCTCATTGTCACATGACATTGAAGAGTTGAAATGATCAACATGTTTGTATTTAGCACTCTGATGCGTTGGTTTTAGTTCTAGGATTTTTATATTTTGAGAGACTTTGAGAGACAAGACATTTGGGTGAACACAAAAGAAAACATTTTGGAGAGTGCCCCACAAACACAACAAAGCAGTTTTAAATGTTCCTGAAACATATCGCCCGTTTGGGCTACTCCAAATGTGCTTTATAAACGATTCTTTAACCCTCACGTTTCTTATCATGGGAAACCGTTCTATTAAAACCCTACTTTGTCTCGCTCTCCGCAAAATGTGTATTGAACATGTGTTGCAATAGCAGAATACAGTGATAGCAGTGCACAGGTGGTTGAGATTGAATCCAAGGGATTACCGTACTGATAAAATGTATAGATTTAATGCACTGTACATTTCTTCGGATAAATCATCTGCCAAATGCATACATGTACGTGAAAAATATAGCTTATAAATACAATTAAAACTGTCTTATCACTGTAAAACATTGCAATAATAGCTGTTCGAACGAAAAAAAACAGGTTTATATGTAGAAGTTAAAAAAAGGATTGCTGATACTTGCATTTAAAATTTCATTTGAATTGATCTTGGTTTATATACAGTATATTTCTTATATCTAAATGTTTGCTGCATATAAGTGATATGCACGGTTATATCTGAAACACGTGGAGTTATGTACCTTGTCTGTGCACTCTATTTGGTTGGGTCAACAACATCCTTGGATTGACACAATAGGATCTTCCGTTTGATGTGGGAAAAAACTGCAGGCAGGGTTTATTTTTCCAGAGGTTCTCTGAGATTTGCCTTCGCTACTGCAGACAACCACAGAGGTTTATAAACTGTGTTTATATGAAGTGCCCAGTTACGTGCACAGTTTACTGTAGCACAGACATGTGGGACGCATTGCTCTAATACTGCCATGTACTTAATTGTGTAATTGAGATGCTGTTTGCTTTTACTGAAACCATCAGAATTATAGTGGTCATTTACAGAACAAAACGTCTTAGAGTCCTACAATACATAAATGCACATAAGAATCAAATATTGCTCGACAAATAAAAAAATGATACACAACAGAGAATCTGTTCGTCCTCAGGTGGACTTATGGCTGTCTTACTGGTCGGACCCCCGGTTTACTTTGTAGGGGGTGATTTGCGAAACCCTTCAAAATCTATTTAGCGCATAATCTGTGGCAGATTATGAACTATGACTAAAGTGTGAAGGAAGTACACGCATTAGGCCGGGGGGCACGCAAAGCCTACTTAACCACAAACAGACCGAACCAGAGCTCTCGCTACAGGTATTTGTGCAGCCCAAACTAATGGTCTAGGTTAAGTTACCTGAAATGAGAACGTGCTGTTTAGACTCTTTCAAGTCTTCAAGTTCAAACACCCAACTGTCTGCTGGCTGATAACCGTGAAAACCTGTTTGGCTAATAATGTCACTGGAGGGAAATCAGATTGTTCTTTTAACGCCCGGCTACAGGGCACGGTTACTTCCTGTGAGAAACACATGCGCACGCGCGCACAAGCGAATCTGACCTCCAGATGTACCTTGAACAGAGTTTGTATGCAAAGACTATGCATAGCCGAAAGTGTTCGGTCCTTACCTTTGAAAATGTTTGCTTTTACCTTTTACAGTTTTGTTTTGTCATTTTTTGCTTTTTTAATTGTGTCATTGTTTGAATGTTGCTCAAAAGCCTGTTTTAGAGGGAGTTTATACAACACCATTTTCAATTTTAATGACCATTTTCAGAAAACCTTGTAAAAATGTACTGGTAAATATCTGTTCAATTTACATACATTTCTCTAAAATTTTACATACAGGTGCAACAGCTGAAAGAAAATCAATATGGAACATTTCTTCATAGTAAAACATTATATTGTTCTCTATTTTAACAAATCTTTTTAACAGTTTTCGTTTTTGGCTGTTCATTTACACAACAATGTCTCTTATTAAAAAACGGTGACGTCATTTTACCAAAAGTCAGCGGCCATGTTTGCAACTTCTTTAGGCAGCTGCAGTATTTACGTCATAGCAAGACAACAGTCCTATCTTTGTCGACTGACGATTGGATCTTTTTACCTGAAGGCGGGACTTTCTTCGCTAGAGTGGACATATTGAGCTCATTCCTCCCCATTCATTGCAATGGCAGTGGCGCATCTTGTTAATGTATATTTTCTTTGATATTACGTGTTTATTGTATATAGATATGCAAGTATTTGACAATCAAAACAACAATGGCAGACTACACAAATGTTTGTGCATTTGCCACTTCATAGTCCATTCACTTGTTGTAATAAACCAAACCTCATCTTCCATTCAGACAAAGTTGCTTAATGTTTTCGCCATCCTAATGGTTTGTATTAATCACTTTCTTTACAAAGTGACAGTGCCCACTACTGGCCTGGCATGCACAATACAGTGTTTTCACAGATCTGTTCGAACGTCTGTTGTTTTAATCGCTATTTCCTGTATCAAAAAAATTCAGTCATTTACTGATTTTTTTACCAGTGACGGAAAAATCTAAAGGCCGTCCGTCATTTTGACGGATTACAATTAGGGAAATTAAATATGTAAACCACAACGGCTTTATCGAGCATTCATGTGTATTAAAAAACAGTACGGCGTGATGACATCACAAATATGCTAATTAGCACGTAACGTCACCTTGCACCATAGAGACGGGTAATAATAGATTGTGACGCGTCATAATGACGGATATTGAAAAAGTCTAGCGCAACCTCTGGTATGTACGTGTAACAAAGGGAATTCTTTTCTTTTTTTAGCACATTGTTGTCGTGTAAATGAACGCTTATTCTGGATGCTTACTGTACACCATACTGTGTAGTGTCAACATGTGTTACATAAACTCCATCTTTTCTCTCGACCAATAACAGCTGAAATGTTTATCTACATAAAACAAAAATTAGCTTGAGAAAACGTTGCTGAAGTAGTAAAAGGTGCGACAGCTAGCCCCAGTCTCCCCTATAAAGTCATCTTAGCACAACGTACCAGAAAAAAGGTGAGCGAATGGCGTGAACCAGAAGCACAAAGGAGGAGTCAGCGATGAGTTTCACTGGAATCTTACAGGTGAGAGTATGCAGGACCGGGCCTGTGTCGTGCTGATGGGACAGATCTGAGTACCCTGCCAGTGAACCGTGCAGAAGCAACACTGTTCAGCGCTCTCAATCATCTTGTGACAGCAAAGCATTCCCGTCAGCCTGATGATGAAACGCCGCTTCTGCAGCTCTGCAGACACCCACACGACATCTGAACTCACCCTGAGCACCCAAAGCAGAGAGATGGTTTTCCTCATCATGCGTGCATATGGAAATGTCAGTAGCAGTATTCTGCTGTTCTTAAACCAAAAAACGGGTCGCTGGTTTGTTCCGACAGGGTCACAGACAGCAGGAAACAACAAATAATAAAATGTAACTAACCGTATAATTGTGCATGGTTAGAGGGCAAAACAAATAGGCTTATCAATGGATGAAAAAGCTTAGTATATTTCCGGTTAAAGTCCATGACGCAAAATCTGTTATTTGGTGGAAGACGCCTGCATTAGACAGAAGCAAACATGCAAATTTGGGCACACAATAGATGTACAATAGCTGCCTCCATACCTTATGCAGGGTAAAACTGCATCTAATTTAAAGGGATTGCTCAACCAAAAATGAAAATTCTTTCACCATTCACTCACCCTCATGTCATTTCAAACCTGTATGACTTTTTTCCATCTGCAGAACACAAAAGAGGATATTTTGAAGAAACAACATTGAACCCCACTGACTTCCATTGTATGAACACTAAGCCACTGAGCCATTTCTCAAAATATCTTCTTTTGTGTTCCACAGAAGGAAGAGTCAGGTTTTCATTTGTGTTGTTCCATCAGGTCTTTCATTAACTTGCTTGACTCATAAACAAGAAATCACATTGGGGCACTGAGGGGAAATGCTGGCTGAATGTTTGTAGTTTGGACTCCACATTAAGGTTTTGTGGCGAAAATGTAACATAATCCTTCATCCTTAATAAGTGCATATTTCATGGTAAATGCATGACCACTTAAACAGTTCACCTCTCTTTAAATCACATTTCCTCAAACGGGACAACGGATACTCAATCTTCAGAAATTAAAGCCAAAGGCTTCACATGACATATTGCATGAAAGAAAAAAACCCCGAAGGCCTTTAGTATAGCGTTCTCTGAAAGTCTATCCACGCTTGAGGTTTTGACAAAGCAGCTGGCTTATGCCTCAATAGCCAATGGGATTGAAGCACATGGATCTCTTCTGAAACTCCCGTTCGCCTTTGTCTCTGCACACTAACAAGGTGCGGCGGTGGCTAAATTTAGATTTGATCGCCTCTATCTTCAGTGGCGAGAGGGACTGGGCTGGAGTCGGCGCTTGATCTGGTCCTCATTTTCATCATTTTGAACATGATACGTGGGGGTGGCCTGGTTTTCATTTTTCGACCGTGCAGTGCATTCCGGTCAGAGTTGGCTTGTTTTATTGGAAAGCTTGTTCCTATATTCCAGCCTGGCACTTTTTGACCCTGTCTGTCTCTGGGGAATCATGGGTAATTCTCAGAGGTGGAGACGCCTTCGTTCGTATCAGGGAGAGTGTTAAAGGCTTACTTGACACAGTCCCATCATTTCTTTGCGTCACATAAACAAAAACTCTGTTATCTCCGATATCTGAAGTGGAAATAATACATGCCTCAGTATCTATTAAGGTGTACTTAGTAATTTGTCCTTTAAAACAATAGAAAATTTAAGAAAGAACAAAGAAATGAAAGGGGTCATATGGCACGAATGCGTGTTTTTCTGTGTCTTTGGTGTGTTATAAGTTGCTCATGCTTGTATTAGACACGTAAAATTGCAGAAATGAAAGTGTGGGAACAAAAGATTTATTCTATTTAATAGCGAATGCTCACCCAGACCTGCCTGAAACGCCTCGTGTAACCACACCCCCACAAATCTACGTCAGTTGGTGGTCTGATTTGACTAAGACCGCCCAAATGTATACGCAAGTAAGGTGGGTGTACCTGTCAGTACAACTGAAGAGGAACCTGATGTTCCAAATATGGTAAGAGGCGTTACATTTTCCTCACATGCTTGCAGTATTCCACCAATCACTACACACTGTTAACTGGCGCTTTGTAAAGCTTTGTAAAAAATCTGCACGTTTCAGAGAGGCGGGGCAAAGAGGAAATGTGGAAAATACAGCGTATAAATCGTGAATACACATTGCATCCCAAATCGCACACTTGTGCACTATTCTACATCATTTTGTAGTATAAATAGTGTTAGTAGTGCGTTCACATTGAAAAATCTCAAAAAAGAAGTGCACTGTAAGTACTCAGATGATACACTCATTGAACCAAAAATATGAAGTGCGGAACTTTGCACACTTCGCGCACTCAGCGGTCGCAGTTTCGCTTACGTAGCGGAAGGGAGGCGGGGCTATCAGACGCGGCTCAAGATTATGTTTCAATCTGATGGTGACTGAAGTCATGCTGGGCAAAACCAGTCCAAATGACATAAAATGTACAATGTACAAATTGATTTTTGTTGACGTGCATTGTGTTGTGCGGTTGACATCTTTTGCCCTTGTCTATGAAACTGCATGATTTTCCTGTTAGTATAAAACCATTTAGTATTCCATTTGGGACGATACTACCCTTCTTAAATTCATACACTAGATGGTAAAGTGCATAGTGTATGTCATTTAAGACACAATTTATGTGTTTTTGTAGTTCATTTCCAAGCTAACTGCAAACTAGCCTAGCCTAGCATACTGCTAACCAGTTACCTTTCTAAAGTCACTCCTACACGAAATCTCCACAATCTCCAAGCGCGTTTAGATCAGGCATTACATTTACATTTAGTCATTTAGCAGACGCTTTATCCAAAGCGACTTACAGAGAGTTCAGGGAGCAATTAGCATGACAAATAATATGCCTCTGGATGGACTCATTTGACCAGGCAACGTAAATCGGCTAGCTCGGTGTTTCTGTAGCTCAATTGATAGAGCGTTTTGTTACACATACTGAATAAATGTATAGTTCGAATTTACTCTATAGCTCTGGATATAAGCGTCTGACAAAATGTATAAATGTAAATCACATGACTAGCTGAAATACTACTTGCTTTATCTCAATAACCCTTATTGTGTAACATTGTGCTGTATTTCAACACTGACAGTCTTCCAGGTTGTATCCACACCACTAAGTGTCAGTATAAGTCCAAGGACAAACAACATGTGCAAAAAGTTAAAAATAAATGGAAGAAAGAGCCATTATGCTATTGTGAGGTTGGTTAGACATCTGTTTTGTAATGATGTGGAACACGGTCTGGCTGCAGAGCTACAAAAATAAATTTGGTGAATAATATGAAGTAAATGATCAGGAGAGAATACTGTACGTCTTGATTTTAATCTTCTGCTGATCAACTAACGCAAGCTATTTCCTATTTCAATACACTGTGTTCTTACAGTAGTGTTTGTTTTCAAGGTAAATGATCGGTCGTTTAAGCACTTATACAGTATAAGAGTACATAAGGAACACACATACTGATAAATGAAGGTGTGGATTGAATCGTAAGTCACTTTGGATAAAAGCATCTGCAAGTGCATAAAATGTAAATGAGGGTTTCACTGTAAACCGAAGGAACAGAAGCTGCTCACCAGTAGCACTTGTAAAGTCAACTAAGATGGATTAGAAATGGCGGTGTGTGTTTTGGAAGCAGCCCACAAATCCACTTTCTCTCTTATCTCTTAAAATCCTGAACGTTTGTAATGGATCCCACTGTCTCTGGAATAAAATAATTAAGCGTGTTGACTTTGAGCCGACATTTCGGGTCACAGTACAGCACACTTGGATGAAATAGTTCGCCAGAGAGCTGATCTGACACTTCCTTTTTTCCTTTTCATACACTGTGAAACGTTTTTGTCAAAAGTCATGAGATCATCAAGCTCGCCTCTGAAACTGACTGTAATGTCAGACGGGATTAAGGCATTCGTGTGATTTGGGAAGAGAGAAAAACAAGTTTTGGAATAAGATCATCAAAGAAACCCTTTTCGTTGAAATGTGTAGTCATAAATAACTGTACCAGGATCAATCCAAGGGTCCAAGCGAGAGCGTTTCATGTTCTGATATAATAAACATTCAGCTTTAAGAACAGAAATCTGTTTTGGTTTAAAATCATAATTTATTGCATCTGGCATCAGGATCTGTTTGTGGAGAACGAAGCCATGAGAGACAAGCTGTTAACAACCTGATATTTTGGGCCCTAATCATTGAAAGATGCACCTCGTCTTTGTAACAAGAATAATTAGCTGGATTCATCCTTCTGAGCATCTCTGTAGTCTCGCAGAGCCATTAACATGGATATAATGATGGGGTTTTTCCCAACGATTCCGCCCTCTGTGGGAATGCCTCCCTGGCAAAAGCCTGTCCCCTTTTAAACCCGAGTGTGACTTACAAATGGCTGACAAATAGTGAGTGATGGACGATATGAGGGATGGCCTGTGGAAATGATCTCAGGGCTTCAGCCCGCTGCGAGACAACACGCCATTTGATGTGCAATTCGTCTTTTAGGTTTAGACTAAATTTGGAATTTAACTTTTAAAAAATTTCATTAAAAAGGAAGATAAGCACCTGCACTCAGATATATGTAGACGAAATGAAATGAAATGAATTGAATAAAATGAAAATATATGTTTATGAATGAAAGACATACATGATTTGATATTTACAATAATACATTTATCCACAACATTTTATTCATATTTATACATACATTATCAGTCAAACGTTTAGGGTCACTCAATCTTTATTAATATTATTTGTATACTAATATATAGTTATTAAGACTAATAATGATATATTATATAGAATAATAGTAAACACTTCAAAACCTGAAGTTTTTTTTTTTTAATCTGATAGATTTGATCATCTTTAATGTCTTAGTGTAGAATTTTCAGAAACGTTTTTTTGTCATTTTATCAAGCAGCTTCTTGAGCTCTCATTATGGTATGTCATCCATTTAAAAAACTTTTTTCTAACAAATTATATTTTAATCTACAAAGATCATTTCAAGCGTTTAAGCACAAACCTTTAGATCCAATGGTTAAGATCACTATAAACACTTCATTTAGGTGACTTTAACTTGGCAGTATTTAGGCTATTAATCTATATAAAAAGCAGAGTCACAGTCATCCTTAAATTACGACCATTTAAATTTCACTCCTTTATAATCTACTGGAAAAAAACACTGCCATTAGCACCTTGCACCACCTTGGCAGTCTTGTTTGTTTTAGTAATATAGTGTGCGTGTGTGTATTACTCTATTTGCGTGTGTGTGTGTGTGTGTGTGCGTGTGTGGGAAGGGTAAACCCTACGGTATGGGGACAAAATGTCCCCACAAAGATGGCAATATCCAAAACCCTTTTTGGTCCCCGTGAGGAAACAAGCTTATAAATCATACAGAATGAACTTTTGTGAAAATGTAAAAGAGCAGACAGTTGTGTGTGATTGTTAGGGGTAGGTGTAGGGAATATGATATACAGTTTGTACAGTATAAAAACCATTGCGTCTATGGAATGTCCCCATAAAACATGTAAACCCAACTGTGTGTGTGCGTGTGTACGTGTGCGCGTGCGTGTCACAGTCGAGGTGATCCTGAGTAAAGCAAGTTTGGAACTGCCTGAGCCGACAGAGTTCTGTAACAGATAATGTGACGCATTTGAACGCATGGCTGCCCTTCTATAGGGACATTTACTCACTGTTACAGATCCTTCTAGAGAGCAATGGTCTTATAACTTTAGACTGTGTCAAACTGCCTGGCGCCTCACATCACCTGTGTAGTGTCTCCCCGCTGTCTTGCCAACAGAACCTTAAAGTGAAGTGTGTAATGAGCCATAACGTCTCGCTGCTCATTTAGCAATGCTATTATAACTGTGATGTTACAATAGGCCCATCACATTTATACACAATGATGGAATTAAAGCAGATGTTTGTTTCATCATCTTTGCTTCTGTAAAAGTTTGCCACTTTGAATCATCTATTACAGTAAAACATACTGTAGTTTGGTGTTTCTGAGGTGATGAGTGCTCGGAAGGCTCTGAAAAACATACATGATATATACGTGTGCATGCTTGGGTATGTCTGCATGTATGTGAGCGGGTAAAGTATGCTAACATTTAGTGGAATGTATATGGGTGTGGGCGTGTGCGTGTGCGTGTGAGCCTCTGGTTAGCCATCTGTGGGTGGCACAGGGCCTGAATTATCCACCCCGCTGAATCTCACTGAGTGTGACTCCACTTGCTGAAAGACCTCGCTGTGGTCCTTCAGATACACTGCATCTCTGGCTCTACATGAAAACAAATGGTTAATAACATCATAGGCACAAGTGTAAATCATTAGGTTTTTTAAAAATGTTTTGGAGCATTGTGCAATTTCTTAATGAAATATACAAAAATGTTGTTACATAAGTAGAAGTAAATGAATAGATAAAAAATAAACAGCTGTTCTATTCATTTAGCTGTTAACGAAGCATTGAAATGAATGAATTGTTTCCAGTCCCAGAGTTTATGTTCATGATTAGAGGACGTGGAAAGAAAGAAGATGTCTGTAACTGATGAACTGTTTCTCTATATTAACTTAGTTTGTTGTGGTTAAAGATATTAAAACGTATTTTTTTACAAAACAATTATGGAAATAACAGAAGGGATCGATTTCGAAAGCATACAAATGGAAACTCACAAGAAGAATTATTCTGCTTTTCAAACCTTACCCTTAAATATATACAATGATAATATACTACTACTACTACTATTAATATTATTCATGATAATACAAATAATAATAATAATAATAATAAAACGTTTTTATTAATAACTAGAATATTTTATTTATTTATTTATTTACAAATGAAGTTCAGAGTAAAACTCTCATATAATTTACTCACCCAGTCACTTTATCAAGCTTGTCTTTTTTATGCAACAAGTGTGACATTAAGTAGTACTTCATTTTTTGTATATTAAGGACACATATTATGCCAACTATGAACATAACATTAACATAAATTGTATTTATTTTTCATTCAAAATTACAAATGATTTCATTAACAAATTAAATAAAATAGTAAGTGTTTCAAGAGTTTATTGTTATTTTTAAAAATGTCCTCACAAATACTGTATATTGCCGTATGTTATATTTGAATGTTATTGAAATGTGAAAGTAAATGTAAAACTCTTATGAGGACTTCTTAGACTGTCAACACACTTTACAATCTATAGGCTTGCCCCAGTACCTAAAATAACACACACTTTTCTTTGTGCACAGTTTTGGATTTTCGTATTTATTAACCTATAAATGTAAATAAGGTACACGTTTATTTAAAGTGTTTTTTAAGTAAATAAAGACAATAGTAAAATTGTATAAACAATATGTCAATAGGATATTCCCATTTACTGTAGAAAAGCTAGGTAACCGTGCTCGTGCATGCGAGCCTGTGTGTGCGTGTAGCCAAAATGTACACACAATTCACACAAGGACTAGTGACAGTATTAAATCCAGCAACAATACCGCCATCTGCTGGAGAAAATTCTCATTGCATACCCTTGTGATAAATTGTAGCAGTTCTGCAGATGCCCAGACCCTCTTCTGCTGTTAACAGCACCTGCAGGCAGATCCAGATCTCTGTTTTACATCAGACCAAAACAAAAAATGTAAAAAATAATCTACATTTTGGAATCTTAATCACATCAAAATTCATGTCATAAAATTGCAAATGCATTTCTCTATAGTGAATGTAAAAAAATAGTGCATGAATATAGATTGCATAAAAATAAATGAATATTCAGTACACAGTGGTATTTGTTACAATGATGGATTTTGATTTTTGATTTGATCACAGTTGTATTGCAACAGTACATTTCTGGAAGGCTTAATTTTTTAAAGAGACGTTTTTAAAAATTGGTTCGGTGAATTTAGTACACTGGCTGTGCATTATGACTCACTTTCATGTTTAATAAAGCACCCAAGAGTGCCAGGAAAATTGTGTAGTGTGTTGTCACTAAGTGTCATGGTGGCTGCCATCATTCTACTGTAATATATATATATATATATTTTGTTCAATTACTGTAACCATAGAGGCTCTACCATTTCTAATGTATATTCACAAATTGTACTCCTCTATGTTATACATTTTATATATCTTATCAATTTAATATGACATACAACTAACATTGACATGTTCACACTGCTTTATATAGACAGAAGAGACATGCCAACGTTTTTCATTCAACATTTTTATTACTATTATTAATCACCTTATTGTCTTTTGGTTCCTTGCCACATTCACCTTCATTCATATTCATCTCGCATGTTTACATCAATCAAAACACTCTTCGAGGATATGAAGTATGCAGTGATACTCTATAGCCCGGTTTCACAGACAAAGCTTGGACTAGGCCTTTGTTAAATTATTATATTTAATTTGCTTTAAATGAAATGCCTTAGATAAAAACATTACTGGTGTGCATCTTCAGACAAAACAATGGTAATGACATATTTAAAGATATGGCAGGGCAATTTATTTTAAGTTTAAACAAGTTTCATTTTAGCCTGGGACTAGTTTTAAGCATTGTCTGTGAAACCGGGCATATACTGTAGGTACTTGTACTCAAGATTAATATGAGATTGGCAGAAACTGCATCCGCTTTAACATGTACATTCATGTCTTTGCACTTGACACAAAGAGGACCAACAATTTGTTAAAATTAGTGAACATTTGCATTCAGATTTGCATTTTATTTTCGTTCTAAAGTAGCTTTTGTGAGCTCTCGTGTTTCACACTGCGTCAGGGTTGAACTTTTCAACTTGAAAAAATATGTCTGTCTCATTTGCCTAAAACATGCAAACATTACTTCCCTTTAGTACGTGTGATTCATACAACAGACTAGCTGTTTTCAGAGAGCAGGTTCTCATCCAAAACCACCAAACTATACAGTTTCCGGTGAAGACATTGTAGATGTTAAAGTGCCCTGGAGACGCCCTAAGTGCTCTCCTGAGATTTGAGGGATTGCTTCTCCAGATCAACCAGAAGCCATGCACAACCCAAACAGATGAGAGAGGATCAATCCCATGAGCCTCTTTGCTCGGGTGACTCTGCTGATGGCCTGATCCACCTAGATGATGGGTTCTGGTGAGGTTATGTCTTTAGTGAGCTTGGCAATTGAATGACAGATACTGTATTCATATAATTGATCTGCTGTTTTGAAATCTTTGGATTTTGGAAAGGGAGTCTTGTCGGTCTATTTTAAAGAAAGAGAAGACGAAGGTAGAATCAGATAACACTGTCCAGATGTAGGCTGGGATAGAGAGACACCTGTGGAGGAGAGAAAGCCTCAGGCGTCTTGTGGGGCCCTCGCACACAAAAGACTTTGACTGTCCTGGGACCTGCGGCAACAGTTGTTAAAACAGTACCTGCTCAGCTTAGACAAACGCCACTGCGCTTCAGGTGCAATGTCACATGACTTGAAGAAGATGTTTAGCATGTGTAAGGCTTCACATGTTGAAGTTCACCATTTGTTTAAGGTCAATGATCTTTCACCCAGACTGTACGGGGATGGTCGGGACTGGAGGTTTGCTCCAGATGTGGTGTAGGCATGCAGCAGATGCGAAGCTCACCGGATTCATCTGGCCTTGGGTGGTACTGTACGGTGACTAATGATTTATTGCTTTCCAAAACACAATCGATTTTTTACGGATTTAATGGTTGTACTGGGAATTGTATTGGGTTTAATGGAAACCATAATGGTGTCTACTGGTATGTGATGGATGAATATAATAATGGCCAAAACACACTACAAAAAGGAATTTCGTAATTTTTTTAATGGAAAAACCTAATGGTTCATAATCCTATTTTAATGGAAGCCTTTTCAATGTCTTTGATGGTTTTTGTTGGATTTCTGTTGTTTTTTAGCAGGGTGGTCAATTTAAAGGACTAGCTCAACCAAAAAGGAAAATTGACCAATGTACTGTATCTGACTTAGTTTTCTTAGCTAAACAAAAGAAAATAATTTTTAACGATTAATCGTGATTAATCGCATCCAGAATAAAAGTTTATTCTTACATAATATATGTCTGTGTACTGTGCATACTCATCTCGTATTTATAAACACTTGCATATATTTAAGAAAAACACAAAAATCTCTAAACATTTATATACGTTTAAAATATAAATAAATACATGTAAATATTTCCTAAATATGTTTGTACGGGTATGTGTTTATAAATACAAAATGAATATGCACAGTACACAGACATATATGATGTAAATACAAACTTTTATTCTGGATGCGATTAATCCCGATTATATGGGTCTTAACATGCAAAGCTCCTAAAAAGCACAAACATCCTCATTAAAGTGATCCAAATGACTCCAGTGGGTTAACAAATGTCATCTGAGGTAAAACAATACAATTGCGAGAGCAGATGATTAAAATGCTGAGCTTATTTAGCGAATAATACGTGTATCCATGGCAACATAGAAATCAGTGCGGGAAATTCGAAAATGGTGGCCCATCAATCATTTTGAATCTCATTGGTTGTTGCGTGACAGTATTCATGTTTTGTCGAAGACACGCGAGAACCATTGAGAAAGTTATCGGCATTTGAATTTACTTCGCTAATCTGTATGTCGCGATGGATATCCAATGTATTCATTGCTAAAAATTTATTTATTTAAATTAATTTATTAAGAGTTTTGCCGTGTCGAGCCCTGTACAAGAAGATAACAATAACATCATTTTAATATAAAACTATTCATTTGTGTTCAACTGAAGAAAGGAAGTCCTACACATCTGGGATGGAACAAGGGTGAGTAAACGATGAAAGAATTTTCATTTTTCTTTAACACACTTGTTCCCACTGTTTATTTTCAGAGGACGCACACGCAGGTTTTGCGAGTGAAGATGTGTGTTAGCACTGATGAGGTTCTCACCCCCATAAACGTTGCTGGTTGTTATTACAAGCACGTTTTCAGCTCAGCATTTCCTCCTTTCAGCGGGACCGTGAGGTTAATCCCAATAACCAGCGTCCAGGAAGCCACCCTGCCACGGCCTTCCATCTCCAGCCTTACAAGGAGACTTGTAAATGCAGCTGGTCCCCCAGAGGTAACATCCATATGTCAGATCGCTTCCACAGGCACCGTGTGCGCGTCCGTGCGATGTACCTCCGCTAACAGAGCTGCTTTATCTTCAGTCCATGAAAAGAGCGCTCGGCAATTTCAAAAGACACTGTGACATCATTTTCCCAAATATCTGGAACCTCCTATTTTATTTCCTAAAATCCTGGAACGTCCAGTTGTATATTTGATTTGGCCGTCGGCTTGCCTCGGGGCGTCCAATACATCACACGGCCCGTCCCGCGGCTACGACTATTTAATTTAGAAACTCCAAAACTCACAAATGCCCGATGACCAAATGTTCCGGAGATGTACCAGCGTTCCAAAAAAGCGCCATATATCTCCTGTCGCTCGCCTCTCTCCAAATAGAAATTGATTTTGTGGAATTGTTTGATAAATTTGACCCAAGTTTCCAGCCGCTCTTATTGGAGTTCCTACTGTTTTTCTGTCTGTTGGTGGCCTAGCCCCTAATCTTCCACATCTCCCGGGGAGGCCATAAATTACTCCGATGAGATGGTGCTTTGTGTTCCTACTGCTGGGGCGCAGGGGCGAATTCACAGCGGCGTATTTTCACAAGGCCGACTCTAAATCATTGTTTTATGACAGCGGGGAAAACTTCTGCGCGTTCGCCGTGCTGATTTATGTTCATTTGGGTCTGGAGGACGCTATAATTTGCAAGTAATGTGAAAACAGATGGATAGAGAGATACCAAAGGGCAGACTGACCTATACTTTCTCACCGCGTTCTACAAATGGCATCCATATGCTTCGCTCAACATCTTCATCTGTGCGGTTTCTTGCTCTCCTTGTTTTCTCTCTGGCTGTGTTTAAGGAGGTGTGAGAGATCGGCGTGTTTGTGATACACAAACACATGTCGGACTTAAACTGAAGAATTATGTTCATAAATATGTTTGCGGTATGAGATCACACAAGCAACTGTCCTAGGGAATGACTGAGGAGTTTTCTGTGATATATTACGCTTCACGTTTACTCTTGGAGAATACGTTGGAGAAAGATCGTCTGCACTGACTGGGAAATTGTACACATCCAAGCAGACCTGCAAAGGTTGACATTTAATGTACGTTTTTCAAACTCAAAATGATCACCGACACATGGCTGTCAATAGTTTCTCAGGGATCGGATCTCCAATGAACCTTCATGTATCTGTTGATGCTTGGCCAGAAGAGACCACCCACAATAGCAATGATGTAGATGTTGTTGCAAACACCACTTGGCACTCCATCCCTCTTTTACTGAACTGGCTTAAGGTTATACAGTTTTCATTGCCTCTCTTTCCAGAATAAATCTGATAATAAGGACGCTGTCATTCCCTAGCCAAACTGGGGGGTATTCCATACCCGGGTAAGTTTAAGTGTTAGTTAGCGGATAACCCCAACTTTCGGTTCCAAAAACAGAGATAACTTTCAGGGTGTGTAAGTAACCATAGCAACTTACTCTCTGAAGATAACCTGCTCCGGAGCAATATGTGTGCACTTTAGATGAGCGTCAAGGGGACGTGAAAGCACAGATTACGTGTAATATATTACAATTTTACAGCAATATTACAATTACATTTCAATCTCACCCATCGCAATTCAGGATTCACAATTCACTTTATTATTAACTTTATTATTTAACATTTTAAAATGAAATAATCTTTAAATAAAAGAATGTAAGATGTTATCGTTAAACTTTATGTATTTACATGAAATACTGTGTATACTTTGAATTAGGTTTATTAAAACATCTCCATATATCACTGGATAAATATTCCCACCTTACAATTTCCAACAGTTAAAGGATGTTAATAGTATTTTAACTCCGAGGATTGCACATCATTACTCTTGTCCACTTATTAGGCAATATTTGATGCATTGGGTCAAAGATAGTTGTAGCCTAATGGTTAGAGAGCCAGATTTACAACTCAAAGGTTGCAAGTTCGATTCCCAGGCTGGCAGGTTTCCAAGGCTTTATTAGGTGACCCCAGTGGGATTACCATGGCATATTGTTCACATATTTCAATTCTTATTATAATTTTAAACCGACGTACCCAGAGTAAGCAAAGTTTGGATAAACCAACCCAGAATTCAGGGTTTGGCTGACGTAAATTGACCCTGCTTTCTGGAATACACCCCTGATGTTCTGGGTCAATAATACTACAGGCTTCTGAGGTCACTGAAAGATCAGTTGTTATCTCCTCCCATCTTCTACCCTCGTATGCCCATTTATGTCAACAGAGTTGGTGGGATGTAGAGATACAGAAATGGGATACATTTCAACACACCATTTTTGTGTTGTAGTGTAGTTTTCAAGCTGGGAAAATAGGGTTTCGAAAAACAAGGTGTGTTCGATTTCACAGTAGCATTAAAATACCATATGAGCGTATTTCGGAGGTATCCAGAGTAGTCTTCTTTCAAATCGCTATCACAATATTTAGATCATACGATGATTGGTATGCACGCCACAAAAAGCCTTCACTGGGGCAGTACATTTGGCATCTAAAGAGTGCATATTAGCACCTCAAATGTACATATTGGTACTAAATGTAAACATATCTTTACCTAAACAGAATATTAGGACCTGTTTAAAGGGTTCTGTCCCAGTGACAGGGTTTTTTTTGAAAGTGCACCCAATAATCCATTTTTAGTCGTGTGAAAGCTCAAAGTCAGGAATATACACTGTAAAAAATTGCGTAGCATTTTTACATTCCGCACAAATTGGAAATTCTGCAAAATAACAGTTTTTCCTTGTAAAATTACAGGTTTTCCGCACACTGTGACAGTAGGTACTGCGTTAGATAATTGTAACCTTTTGTCCATTAAAACAGTATGTTCTATTTCACTTTTATTTTGAAAGGTGTGCGCGAAAGCTGTTGACAGATGCAGTTTAAGTAGAGTGTCTGAGAAAACGTGCTGTCCCGATTCAATATCTGCAGTCAGGTGAGATGTTGTGTTAAACCGAGATGACACTACGGGACTGTGAGACTACTTACAGGTATGGCGCTTACACTACACAACAAGGTTTCTTGTCATCCTTAAACTTCTTGTTGTAGCACTACACAACACAACTCAGACAAAGTGCACTAACAACAAGACCTTGATCGAGGAGCATTTGCGACCAACTGTGAAAACACCTAGTTTGGAACATCCACTGGAATGGAGCGTGAAACATTGAAGTGTTATTAAAGGGTTTCCATATTCTTTTATACAGACTTGTTGCTTTAGGATAGTTAGTTTTATGTCTGTTATACCAGCCATTCAACACGCTCTGTAATGTTAATGAATATATATGCCATCAGTTTTTAATTCATCCACGCAATAATTTGACGTAAACCTTCTGCGCTGTGATTGGCTGGATTAGTTCCACAGTGTCACACACAACGAGATCACTTGGCGATATTATCAAGCAGGTTTGAAAATATCGTAGCGTCTGGGATAGCAGACAGGTCGGGATCACGTTACTGACCTACTTATATTTAACAAGCTTCGACAGAAACGAGCACCGATTGGTCGCGATCCTTGGGTTTTGTCGCAGTCCTTGGAAATCTGTCCGCGACAGCAAAATCCAGCCAAAAATTACGTAGTGTGAGCTTGCCATTAATGTCAGTGTCATTGTTCTTTTGATATTTACATAACTTGTTCTCACTTTAGAAATCGTTATGCTATATGCTATACTCACGCAAATGCGGTGGCGCACGCTGTATAGCCTATTGCTCAACTAAAGCACAACAGAAACTACGAGCATGCAACTTGTGAAATGAAAGTAAAGTACCAATAAATCACATAACTGGTATTTTGTGTGTTAGAAGATGATTCATTCTATTCTGGAGCAGTTTCCTTGTTTCCTTAACAGCTCATGTTAGTATTGTGTATTCACCACGGTAACTTTCTTTTCCGTAACCCAAAAATGCCATATCATTTTAACTTGGTGTTATTTTGCATGTTTAAATGACTGTGATGGCTCATACCAACATAATCGTATTTAAATTGTATTAAAAAACTATAGTTTGGGACTGCTATTTAATAGCCTGTTCATTCATCAGTATTAATCATATTAGTCACTATTTTTGTTAGCATTTTAGTATTAGGCACTTTTTTAAAACAAATAAAAAGTGGGTCCCGGCATGATGACCATGGGTCCCATAGCCAAACCAGTTGAGAACCACTGTTCTATACAGTATTTGTTGGTGCAGTATAACTGCATTCTTGACATACTACGTCTCCCACATTTTCATTGTCATGTGACCCGTAGGGTCTTTGACCTGTGATGTAAAAACAAGAAAAAAAACACAGACAAAATATACTTAGACCTTGTTAAGCACTCACAATTTGGTTTCAGACATACTGTTCATTACGCATTCTGACTTTCACCTAATACTGTATATAGTATGGAAGTTCTAGCAATAGTCCAATATTTACTTTTATTTTGTCCTTTATGTATTTGTTTATTTATTATCCACATTTACTACTTAAAATGGATTACAGTATGTTGACGTGATCCAGTATTTTGCTGTATTTGGTTTGGCATGATTCCCATTTTTACTCACTTTTGTAACTTTATAGTCATGTGTTACCTGCAGCAACGACTCCACCTCATTGTCCCTCCACATGTCAGTGCATTTCCTTGACATTGCAAGCAACATTTACTCTTCAAAAAGGCAGAAAGTAAATACATGTCTGACGGAAATACAGTTACAGTTGACATTGTGAACACGCTGATGACACGTGACTTTTCACACATGGAATTTTGGCCATTATATTTGACAGTATTGATGTATTTTCTGGCAAAGACTAACACGTTGCGACGACCTTTTGTGTTTTAAACACATTGTAAATCTCTCTGTTTTACTAAGGTGAGGAAACCAATGGCATTGTTGGAGAACAGACCCTGATTTGTGCCATTCGTGTCTTGTTATTAATAAATGGTCCGTTTGACTTCACATCTGAATCACATTGATTTTGATTCACAGAAACTGTTTGAGGCAGCATGACGCACTCGCCACCCACCGTGAATCATCCGTTTTCTCTCGGTGTACATCTCTGTCTTTAAGCACTGTGATTGATCGGAACATTTAGTGAAAGGTCAAAGAGATAATGATGCATTGACTTCTTCTATGTTTCAGCATCTGGGAGGATGAGGATGACTCTCTGACCCTCATCTGATACATAAATGTTGAGTGAAGACCAAGCACCATCAAATTCCAGTGACAGCTCTGACGTTCTGATCCGTTCAGAGAGAGATGTGCGTTTTATTGCTCTTATATGATTCCATCTTCCACGTGGACTTCTGCTCTCCTGAAGATTTACTGCTGCTTGGTGGGATGTGAATAGTGTGTGTGTGTGTGTGTGTGTGTGTGTGTGCGCGCGCGCGTGTGCGCGCGTGTGTGCGTGTGTGTGTGTGTGTGTGTGTGTGTGTGCGTGCGTGCGTGCGTGCGTGCGTGCGTGCGTGCGTGTGTGTGTGTGCGTGTGCGTGTGCGTGCGCGTGTGCGCGTGTGTGTGTGTGTGTGTGCGTGTGTGTGTGTGTGTGTGTGTGTGTGTGGCTGGCGGATACTTATGATTTTCCCTTTACTGCTCTTTTGACTTTGTGGGCTCTGGAGAATCTTTAAATACTATAAAGCCAGTTTGATTGGGGTCCAAGCATGTTGGAGAAAAGCCTTAAGACTTCAATTGATCCAAAAATAAGATATTCTCTATATTTGTGTTTGGCAAAGAGAGAGAGAGTGTGAGAGAGAGTTTAAAATGGATACACACATCATATATATGTATATTAGCAACTAATAAATTATTGGGAAAAAAATGTAACAACAAAAACTGTTAAGAATGAAAACATTCATTTAGGATAATAATAATACTAACAACCACAGTCAACTACAAAAACGATCAATATTATTATAAATTGTCTTCAGGTCAGTGAAACTGCTCAGTGGATATTATATTCAACTTTTATTTGAGAGTTATTTCTTAATATTTTTATATTGGATGAATATTGTATATATTGGTACATTGTAGCATTATAATATGAATTTCAGTAAAGGCTTCTCTTTCAGTTCCAGCAATTAACACTCAAACAATTCATGCAGCAAGAGGGATTACTGTATGAAAGTACATGAAGCTAGCCTCTTTCAATATACTGTATACATTCAGCAGCAGCACATGAATAAGTTCAAATCAAAGTTGCATGGATACAGCCATTGAACCCCACTGTCTTCCTTTCTGTAAACACAAAACCACTGAGTCAGTGGCACTGACAAAAAAGAAAAACGGTGAAAACAGTAGTTACGGTAGGTCTGCTGATCCACATTGATTGAAGTCAACTATCTTACACCACAAAGAAGGCTGCCTTCATAAAATGTATTGCCCTTTTTTCCTCATCACTCTTTGTTAATAGCTTAATCAATAAAAAAGTATACTGTTTTTATTTGCGCTGACTTCAGAATCTAACTGTTAATTTCCAACTATTGCTGTTGTCATTTTATTTCTTTTTTTCTTGATTGCCGAATACAGACTTTGTATATTGCAAATACTATATCATGCTTATAAACTCTAACATAATTCAGGTATATTTACGTTATTTCACATTACTAATGAAGGAACAACCACCCTAGACTGTTTGATAACCTACAGCAGGGGTTTTCAAATGGGGGTCCAGGGACCCCTAGGGGGCCTCCAGAGAAAAAAGATAAAGCAAACATTTTAAAAGTCTACTGAACATTATTGTTAGTATTCTTGCTACATGCATAGTTTCCAGAATTGTTTACATTTGTACCTCTGTGCCTATCGTAGTGGGGGTTTTTTCACTAGTTCCTCAAAACAGTATGTTGTCTTATCACATTTAGCCTAATATTTATTTGACAAATTCTATTTGTTTCTTCGCCCATAACAAATATTTTAGATGGGGTTCTAATAAAACTTTCACCTTATTTGGGGGTCCTTGTCATCATAAAGTTTAAAAAGTCTGACCCTTTGAGGTGTTTCTGCCCTCTAGTGGATTGTACAGGTGACGCACTTTAATAGGACTGCAGATGAAAATTTTGAGATTGCAGCTATTACAAATTTCCAAATTGATGTATTAATCATATTTAATTCATTTAAAATGTATTTTTTTCTTCACATTTTTTACATTGTTGCAAAAAGCTTTAGAGCAAATGCATTTAAAGAAAAACATATAAATCATAGAAGACAAGAAAATTATAAAATGTTTAGATTACATGATATTAAAATACAATGTATACATTTTATAAGATGTATAGATACAAAGTATCTACATTATTAATACTACCTGTTGAAAATTGAATATGAGATAAATAAAATCATATCAGATACAGTAACACCACTAACTGTATTGCATAATTTGTTCATAATTTAATTTTTTGATATACGGCTTATTTTACATCATAGAGATCTGCCATCTTTTGGAATAAAACACACACATGCTCAAAGTAATAGTGAAATATCTGTTTACAATCGGAAAAACTATAGGGTAACAGTATAGGGACCAATTCTCACTACTAACTAGTTGCTTATTAGATGCCTATTTTTAGCATATTGGCTGTTTATTAGTACTTATAAAGCACATATTCAACATGACCATATTCTACTTCCCTAATCCTACCCAATACCTAAACCTAACAACTACCCTACTAACTATTAATAAGCGACAAATGATGAGTTTACTGAGGCAAAAGTCGTAGTTAATGGTTTATTAATACCGAGAATTGGACCTTAAAATAAAGTGTGACCGACTATAGATATAAAAGTGAATATATGAAAGTAAAAAAGTAAAAAATAAGGTCACACTTCAGTATGGGGGGGGGGGGGCAATTCTCGCTATTAACAAACCATTAACTATGACTTTTTCCCCAATTAACTCTTAATTTGTTGCTTATTAATAGTTAGTAAGGCAGTTGTTAGGTTAAGGTATTGGGTAGGATTAGGGATGTAGAGTATGGTCATGTGCTTTATAAGTACTAATAAACAGCCAATATGCCAATAACAGGCATGCTAATAACTAGTTAATAGTGAGAATTGCCCCCTATACTGAAGTGTTACCAAAATTAATATTAACATACTAAATAAAATTACAGTTTCCGCAGAAATGGGTTGTTGTCACATTGTCAACATCCAGCTGATCTCAGTGGACATATGGAAATGCAAAAAAATCAATAATAACTCTATATCCTTACGTTACAATACTAAATGAGATTACCCACCCACATAGCAAGCATGACCATTTAGATTATTTTGTATTAATTATAAAAAAAATCCTTTGCACTCTTTTAGAAAATCCGTGAAGTCAGCGGCCAATAATATTATGATTTTACTGTGTTTCTGACTTGATTTCATCAGCTGTTTACCATTACTGTAAAACCATTACAAAATGTCTTTATTTAGTGTGTTATTTCAGTCTTATTTCAGAAGGAATTATTGGTGTTGTCTGACAAAAACATCCCACTAATAAAACCCAAGACAGAATAGACACACACAGAAATCATTATATTTTCCATCAAGACTGATCAAATTCCCAGTATAACCATTAAATCATTAGATTTTCTGTAAAGGTGTATAGGTAATATTAAAGAATCATTTAATGTTAACCCTAAGCTTAGCCATCACAGAATCAAGTACAGTATGTTATTGTGCAGGTCTGGGACAGTACTGTACAATAAATGACATCACAGATTGGCTTGTCTTTAATTGATGCAGACATAAGTCAAACAATACATAAAAGGTTATGGTCTGGATTGTTATTTGGTTGGGCATGGTGAGGATTTTCTAAATCTAGTGGCTGCTAAATTATGTTTCTTATGTATTTGTTTGTGTTATAGTGGCTTGTGAGTCAGAAACCGACTGAGATGAAGAACAAATAGGTACAGAAGACATACAGTCCTCTCACGGCTTTGATGGGTTTATTATTCTCTTCTAAATTTAAACCCAGTGTTCGGTTCCAGTCCGGCCAACCAACCAAGTTCACATACAAACAGGGCCTGTTGGTCTTTGTTTCCCCTGGCTGCCGTTAAATAGCTCTCCGATGCGTCATGCATAATTTTATCTTTCAACAGGAAGGTGGCGTTAGGGCCTCATTCGGCAGCTCACGGCAGATAGTGATCAAGCAAAGTCATTTATTTTGCGAGGTTTTGTTGGTGGCCACCCATGTTTAAGCGAAGCGTCTTCCCAGCTGCAGGTGATGAGTTTACCAAACCTCTGTCACTGGTCAAAACCAGCACAGAGTTCCCGTTCTCCCAGCTCTTCGTGTTTGTTCTGCCTCCCCCCGATTCCAGTATGACTCGCTCATGTGATGCACAGGTCAACGGCAAGAGAAAATGGCAATCCCATCTGAGGCTGAGGATATAGCCTTTTTCAGGTTTTGTGGGAGGTGGGGAACGGGCTCTTATGGCACCGTAAGACATTGGGAATCGGATCAGGTCAGCAACATGGTTTGAAAAGTGACATAAGATATGAAATATACAATAATAAGAAAAACCAACATAACCCCCTACAGTCTCCCGTCTGACAGCCTATTTTGCAAACAACATCAAGACAATAATGAATCTGCTTTCGAGGCAAATAAATAATGAATAAATACATTTATTGAGCATTTATAACATGTGAGTTAAAAATGGCTCACTATTTGGCAGGTATTTCATTAGAATCCCTTTTTATTTACGCAGTTATAACTGCTTTATAATGCATTTGTAAATGACTTATTAATCATTAATGAACCCATATACAGTATTTGAACCAATATCTGTATTTTCATTATTATCAAAACTATTACAAAATTATACAATTACAAATATTGAGATGATCAACTAACTTGCTTTGTTTTGCCTTAATATCATCCATCGTCTCTACTCAAATGTACAAGAAAAAAGCCTGTAATAAAATCAATATGCCAGACAGCTTGGTACATTGTCTCATAGTTGACGAGAGACAATGTTAAAAAAATTGGGCTGGCCAACAAAAAAATTGTTGGCCAGCCCTTAGAAAACTTGGTAAGCAAACAACATAGTCTCTAATTCTAATCATGTCCTACATAGGGAATTTGAACTATTACCATCAAATAGGAGATACAGAGTCCCCAGGTTTAACAGACTGATGTTTAAACACTCATTTGTACACCGAGCAATATCAGAGTTGAACAAGATATCGAGTTAAAAAATCGAGGGTTTAGGATGGAACTGTAATGGAAATATATGCGACGACGTGGAGGCGCTGGTACATGGTGTAATTGTTTGTCAATGTCCTGTCAAGATTGCTAGAGGTGTATTGTCTATTGTTTCTGTAAATGTTAACTTTTGTGCAAATATGGTATGTCATGCAAAGCAAATTTCAGACTTGTCTGACGATAAAGTATAATATCATATCATATCATCATGAGGTCTTGGGAAGTCTATACTTCCCAAATAAAAGCAGGAATTTCAAGATGATTTATTAGTATTTAGACAAGTGGTTAACTGAGATCGTAAGGATATGGAAATTATGTTTTCATATGAAATTCATGAGAATCTCGTGCGGGTATTAGTGACCACTTAATCTGTTGGCAGGGCAGTATAGCCTCACTGCCAAATGCATAGAGATCCTTTTCACCAGCGGTCTGGATGCCATGTTTCCACGTGTACTTTTAAGTTATTTCTATACACAAAGAAACGGAATGGTGAGGAATACTTTGATTTTACATGATTCAAATATGCATGCCATAGTGCCATCTGCTGGGCAAACCTTATATTCTTTGGTGACGTTTTTCTTTTCAATGCAAAAACAAGGGCTTGTTTGCTCAGCCCACCTCTCCTGTCTCATATCTGCTCTGCTAAAAGGCTAATAGAGGTGGAGAGGTGATGTCACGAGTCGAGATCCGAATCCTCTCCATATTGCCTCAACGTTGACCTCATCTCACAGCATCACGACCCTGTTTTCTCATTCCGGCAGTTGCTGCCGGGTCAGACGGACACAGACCGGTACACACGCACATGAATTTTTCACTGCCGTATTTTCTCTGGGTAAATAATCCGCACGAGCACGGCCAAGAGCATATGGAAGCTTATAAATCTTGAATAGAAAATAAATATAAGACGAGTGGAAATAGAGCCTCGCTAGGCCGCTTGTCCACTCCTGAGGAGCCTTCCAGTGTGGACATCTACAACTCACATGTCCATTGGGTTTAGAATCATTAATTTGTCTTAAAACACTGTTAATTTAAAAGTTTTTAAGTACAATCAAATGAATTTACGAGGCATTTTAACTTACTATTTTACATTTTGTCAATGTCTTAACATAACTTTGTTACATCAACTCAACCACTTGACAGTATTTCAAATAGTAAATTAAAATGACTTTTAAAGTTAATTTGATTGTACTTAAAAACTTAAGGCAGCAAAATTGTTTTAGCTGATCATTATGAACTAATCCTATCAAATCCCAAAGTTCTGCATATGGTTACCGGTGGAAAATACTGTCTAGATTTGTCCATGTTCTGACAGACTTCTCACATATTAACCTACTCCAATGTGTATTAATCCCTCCATTTCTCTCTGTCAACAAAGGACAAGTCTAAATAAATGGCTAAGCTTTTTTAAAACCAGTCTGAAGCAGGTGTTCTGAATTACAAATAAAGCCTTCATTATTTTCATCATTTACTCTCCACAATTCATGAGATTAGCCTCAAAACCAAACAAAACATCTCTGAATATTTAGGAGAGTATGCAGAAATGTTCAAATTATTGTTTTTCTGAGAAAAGTGTCAAAAGAAAAAAATGGATATAGTTATTAACTAATGTAATGTCACTTAGTAGAATAAAAAAGCCAAATGTGACTGTTTTTACACATATATATAAATAGTATTTATATCTCATTTAAACCTCCAGGAAGATTTTTTGTGGTACACAATAATGTTGTTCAATATCAGAATCACATACAGGTAGATTTGCCCTTGTTATAGATTTTTGGATCCACTCAAAATAAAGAACACAAGCATTTCTTGGAAAGGACACTTACACTTGTATGATTACAGATGTCATATATACAACATATATACAACGGTGAGTAAATAATGAGAATTTTCATTTTTGGTTGAACTATTTCTTTAATTCTAAACTATTCTTTTAATTAAGTTAACAGTCATAACAGCTTCAGCTTAAGTTGTGCCCAAGCAAGACGTGACAGGGATGCAAGGAGTATGGAAGGTAGATGCATCTCGTTCTATACTCAGGGAAACATGGTTGCATGCATAACCTGAGACGTTCCCTTTCATGGGAAATCTACGATGCATCGCTGAAGCTACGCTATGGGAATACTGTACCAACGCACCATGCTACCAAGTGCATGTCCGTGTGTAGTCACTGCGCACATCCAAGACATAAGCACCTGACCACCAGCTGTAGCTCCCACATCTAGCTCATAAAACTGAAAGAACGTAGTAGAAAGGAACAACCTGCCGCATCACAGCCATCTGATACTGACGCCCCAAGCCACGAGGCCCTAGAGGCTG
The DNA here is from genome assembly GCF_024868665.1 of Triplophysa rosa. Classification (NCBI taxonomy): domain Eukaryota; kingdom Metazoa; phylum Chordata; class Actinopteri; order Cypriniformes; family Nemacheilidae; genus Triplophysa; species Triplophysa rosa. Next base: position 2,623,442 of record NC_079899.1, on the reverse strand, counting down.
CAAGAAAGATAGCCTTGACTATTCACTAACTAAGTGTTTGCTTGGTCGCCGGAATACCTTTCTTGGACAAACCAATGCGCACAGAAAGACCTGTGAACATATGCATACAGTGCTCGCACTGGACACACCAAATTTAGCTTTTCCTGGGTCTGATCCGTAAACGGGGGAGGGCAGAAAACCACTAAGACATTGGCCACGGCACATTAGTAGGTTTCTTTGGCACATAACCATGCCTATGGTACAAGAAAGCCTTAACCATCCCAGGTGCAAATTCCAGGCATGTTAGGGAAACCGAAAGGGCCTGAAGGTCACCCACTCTCCTCAGAGAAGTGATTGCCAAGAAAAATAAAGTTTTAAGTGCCCAAAATTTGTCTGGAGCAGTCTCAGATCCGGGGGTCCGCGATGGAGCCGGAGTGACTGAGGACCAAGGTGTAGCTGGAGGGAGGGAGGAGCCCAACAGAGCCGGTGGGACAGAGCGACGAGGCACAGTCAGAGGAGTGGAGTCCAGAGGCGATGGCGGTTCGACGACCGACCAAGAAGGAACCGGAGGGACGAAGGAGCCCGGTGAAGCTGGTGGACGACTGGGTGACGGTGGAGATGAGGAAACTTGGTGCTGAGGTGGAGCCAAGTGGTCGATGGGCCGAGACGGAATCAGGGACTCAGAGGCTGAGGACGGAGACGAGGGATCCTCCAGCCATGAAGCTGATGGAGACTGGCAGCCCCATGGCGATCCCACGCCACCGATGGTTGGCTGAGGGTGAGCAGAGGGACTGGCAGGATGCAGCGGCTGAAGTGGTGATGCTGACAGGGAATGAGGAGGTGGAAGAGGGAGCCTGGGTGGGAGTTCAGGCTTTCTTGGGGATTCTGGGAAGGCTTCGGGAGATTCTGGTAGGGAGGACAGGACCGGCTCGAGGAAGAGCTGGGCAGCGGGCTCTGGCGGCTCCGAGAAGTCCAGCAGCATAAGCTGGTCCACCAGGCTGAGCTCGGGGTTAGTGTGTCCCATGATCTATGGAACTGAGGGGCCGAGTAGCACGGGAGCACAAAAGTCCAATAGTTCGGGGGAGTTTTGACCCTTTTTGGCCTTCCATACTCTCCCTTGTTCAGGGAAGACTCGAGAAATGCAGATAATCCAAAGTGGTCTCTGGCCCTGCCCCTCTTGTTCCCCTTTTAGCTTCCCGCTTGTCGTCTCATTACCCACACCTGCCTATTGTTATCTCCCTTGTTAGTTTCCCCATATAATCCCCTTGTGTGTGCTGTCCTATGCTCGTTCGTTTTGTGCCTTGTACCATTGCCTGATTTTGAGTTTTTATTATCCTGTTTTCTTGTTTTACCCCCCGGGGGTCTTTGTTTTTTCTATTTAATAAAGCTTGTTTTTGTTAACCCCCCTAACCGCTGCCTGCACTTGGGTTCTTCTCCCGCAATCATGACATAACGAACGAGCCAGTACAGAACCCAGCAGGCGGCATCATGGACAATGCCATTTCCCAGCGATCTAGCCAGGCTCGTCTCCTTTGCAGTCTGCGCCAGGGGAGCTTAGAAGTGGTGGAATACCTTGACCAGTTCCTGAAGGCTGCTGAGGAGATGGTTTTTGGCGAGGCGGAGTTTGCGGTGATGTTCAACGGTGGCCTCAACGACCCTTTGTCGCGGGCAGAGATGAGAATGCTGACACCGTTGGGCTTTGATGGCGCGGTAAGGTACGCCTTAAACCGGCCGGAGCCTAGGGTCTCAGCTCATTTCAACTCCTCATCTCCGTTGGCCGCGATTCCAGAGGGTCGCACCCAACAGATCGGGGTCGTGTGCATCACCGCACCGTCCGCCAGTGATCCAGCCGGCGACTCAACAGGCATTCCCGCCGGCGACTCAGCCAGTGTTCCAGCCGGCACCTCAGCCGGCTCTCAGCCCTGCCTTCAGTCCGGCACCCTGTCAGGTCCCCCGGGACTCGGCTCTCCCTAGCACCCCCTGAACTAAGACTCCTCCACCTTGCCCGAACCCCTCTGGACTCCCCCCAAGGACTTTGTTGTTCCCCTTCCCCCCCATGTTTAATATTTTTATTGTGTCACCCCCAACCCCTTTATTGTTATTTCATGTTTGCCCTTGTTAGTCATTACAATGTTTTCCTGGATGTTGTCTGTTACCCAGTCTGTCATGTCTCGTTAGTCTACCCCTTGGTGAACGCCTGGGGGCGTTCATTAAGGGGGGGGGGCTTCTGTCATGGTTCTGCCTCTTCTCGTCATGTCTTTTTTGGTCTTGTGGCAGAATTGTCACTACATAATATGCGTTCTCTCCGGTGTCTCGTCTCTAAGCCCCGCCTTCTCATTCCCTCGTTAGCTTCCCCTTAGTGTTTGATCTATGTCACCTGCCCTTCACCCTCCCTGTGTTATCATCCCTCGTTAGTATTCCCCTATTTAAAGCCTCTGTTTCTCCTGTCCCGTGTCGGTACATTTGTTCAAAGTTCATGATCCATCGTACCTCTTTCCTGTGAGTCCCCGTCTTGTATCCCGTGTTCTTGCCTTGCCCTGCGTGTCCCTTAAAAGTGAGTTTTGTTTGTTTATGATTTTAGTTCTCGTTTTGTCCCCTTGAGAGAAGTTTTTGTTTTCCCTTTTTGAAAGGAGTCTTTTGTTTATAGTGTTTGTTCCCCCATTGTGGGTTTTTGTTTTATTATTTAATAAATATTTTATGTTAACCCTTTAACTGCTGCTTGCGATTGGGTTCTTCCCCCATACACACGACAAAAGTATTATTAATTGTCTATAAATCACTCAATGGTCTAGGACCTAAATACATTTCAGATATGCTTATTGAATATAAACCAAACAGACTTCTCTTCTTCATTAGGATCCATATTAAAAACACACTTGTTTAGCTGTGCATTTACAACCTGAGCACTGTGCTGGTTTACATCAACTGGACTTCTATTTGTTCTTATTCTTTTTATATATACACTAACATTTTTAATCAATTTTATTGCTGTTTTATTGTTTCTTAAAATCTAAAGTTGTATTTGTGATCTTAAATCATTTGCATTTTAAAGATACGTCTTATTTCTCTATGTCAATCATTTTATGTAAAGCACTTTGAATTGCCCTTGTGTATGAAATGTGCTATATAAATAAACTTGCCTTGCCTTGCCTTGCCTAGTGAGGTAAAAAGAAATTACCGTTTAAGGCTGTACACACTGGGAACAACTTGAGAACATACTCACATCTGTCACATAAATCCTACCCTAAAAATGTTTTAAGAGAAGATTTAAAAATATTTAGGGATTCTGCGTTTCTAATCTCAGAGGGCAGGGAATTCCATAATTTGGGGGAGGAAAAAACCCTGTCGCCCTTACTGTAGTTCTTAATCGAGTTGCCGGAACAGTTAAGAGACCAGCTTCAGTAGAATGGAGGTTTCGTACTCGGGTGTACGGTACTAAGAGCTTTGCGGATATTGAGGAGCCAAATAATTTAAGGCCTTATAAATCAGCAGGACAGTTTTGAAATCAATTCAAAACTTGACAGGAAGCCAGAGCAAGGTTTCTAAAATAGGTGTAATGTGAACTCTTGCACTGGTTCTAGTCAAGATAAGAGCATCAGAATTCTGTACCAACTGTAGTTTACTGAGGATGTCTTTTGAGACTACAGCCAACAATGCATTGCAATAGACAATTTGGGGAAAAAACAAAAGTGTTGATTAACTTTTCAGCAACAGAAAATGTCAACATGGGGCGTAATCTGGCAATATTTCTGAGATGAAAAAAGGATACTTTAACTGTGTTATGAACATGAAGACCAAATGATAAGTTAGCATCAAATATCACCCCCAAATTTTTTAACTGAGCCATCCACATTGAGGGCTAAAGGCTCAGCTTTACATAACTGGTGAGGTGAACCAATGAGCATCACTTCAGTCTTATCACTAATTAGACAGAGAAAATTATCAGTCATCCATCATTTTTATCTCAGAGATACAGTGTGAAAGAAAAGAAATAGCCGCTTTAACATCAGATTTTGAATGTATGTATATCTGGGTGTCATCTGCATAAAAATGAAAATTGAGACCAATTTGAGAAGTTGGCCAAGAGGGAAAATGTACATACTAAAAAGTAAAGGGCCCAAAATTGAACCCTGGGGAACACCATATTGCACCACACCAACCTCAGATCTGTAACTACCTACCACAACAAATTGCTTGCAGTCTGAAAGATAAGACCTAAACCAGTTTAGAGCAGAGTCAGAGACACCAAAGACAGTCTCTAAATGGGTGAGCAAAATACAATGATCAACAGTGTCGAAAGCATAACTGAGATCGAGAAGAATCAAAATCGATAGACAACCAGAATCGGAAGCAATTAACAAATAATTTGTGACCTTAACCAAAGCTGTTTCAGTACTGTGCATTTTACGGAAGCCAGATTGAAGGGGCTCAAAAAGTTAATTAACAGTCATATGAGACAGCAATTAAGAAGCAACAATTTGTTCTAAAATTTTAGCAAGAAAGGGGAAATTGGAGATGGGACAAAAATGTTTTGGGTTCTCAAAATCACTGCTGTTAGTTTTTGGTACAGGGGTTACAGCAGGTACAACACCAGTACACATGGAGTCATTGATAATACTCAAAACAACAGGACATTCAAAACATGACTGAAACAGACTAGCAGGTACATGATCAACTATTGAGGTGGTAGCTTTCCTTTTTTAAACCACATTACAAGAGACTGAGAATCTAGCATGGAGAAATTTGAAAGAGAGACACCAGAAAATTCTGAGATGTTTAATGTAGAAGCAACTGACGTATGTATAGTGCCAATGTGATCACTTATATCCTCAATCTTATTGCTGAAAAACTCAAGAAACCTGTTACAAAGGTGAACTAAGGCGGAAACATTAGAAAGACTGTTTCTGTTAAGAAGTTTGTACATTGTTGTTGAAAAAATTGTTTAGGGTTTCTTTGATTGCTGACAGTTATATGTGAAAAGTAGGCAGACCTAGCTGACACAATTTCAGCCTTTTTTTCAAGCAAGCTGTCTTTCCAGGCCTGGTGATACACAGATAATCCTGTCATACGCCATCTACGCTCCATTTTGCGACACAAAGCCTTCATAGCACGAAGATCATCATTATACCAAGGTGCAGTGCATACAATAGAAACAGAACGTGATTTCAAAGGAGCAAAAGTGTCCAGGTCAGATGAGAGAATGGAATTCAGCTTAGATACTTTGTCATCCAATGGATCAGGTGGTAAAACACAACTTGAGGTAGAGTCAATCAATGAGAAATCATGTAGAGAAATTAACGAGCTTAATAGATTTCCATTTACGATAGTCAATAATATGATAAGCAGAAGTATTTATGTCAGGAAGTTCCATGTTAAAAAGGATAGCCCAATGGTCAGACACCCCTAAATAAGAGATTGACAACTGTGACACAAATTAACCATTAAGAATCATAAGGTCTACAATGTGGCCTTTGTTGTGAGTGGGACAATCCACTAGTTGGTTTAACTCAAAACAATCCAATAAAGATGTAAAGTCTCTTGTTGTTGTAGTCTTTTATGTCCATGTGGATGTTTAAATCCCCAAAATGAGAGGACCAACACAGACAGCATTTCTGCAAAATCAGATGTGAAGTCTTTACCATGTATATGATTTTCCCATATTTTTTTAAATGTGGGCCGGTCAGATTAAAAAATATATACATAAATAAATTGTTTTTACAGGCCGACAGCGCATATGAGTTTTCCCGGTGGAAAACCGGTGGGCCGGCCCACTGTTGGGATGTAAAGAAATAATAACAATAATAATTTTCTTTTGCTTATTTGTTACTAGCTGTTGTGATTTCTGTGTCCAAGTGGTTTAATGCAGCAGCAGTAACAAGCACTCGTCAACGTCAAAAGATGACCAATCAAATTAAATAAAGACCAGGTTCACAGAATTCCAGCCAATCAAATAACAGAGACCAAGCAGAATACAGCCAATCAAACTAAAGAATACAGAACTTTCGGCCCAGCAAATTGATGGAGGCAGAACTTACTGTCGGTAGTTGGCACTTAACATGCGCAAACTCCAGTGCGGTGATTCAGTTTTAATGATGACCGTGTAGTGAGATGTAAGAAGGCAGACATAACAAAGCCAATGGTTTTACAATAAAAATGTTAAATGGTAAGATACACAGATGCAAACTACTTAACCTTTGTGAGTTTTGCTGTTGAAAACTTGAAAAATGGTTTGTCATAATCTAAGACGTGTGTTCAAGTTAACATGTCTAAAAACATACTGAAACAGATAAGTTTATAGCATACAAGGCATAAAATATGACTGTGTGTGTATATGGTCCATTTTATTTACATGGAAGAATTCAATAGACAGCAGAACTATCGTCACAGGTAATGAAATTACTTTTCATTTTTCTGTCAAATGTGTATTTAATGTACAGTTTTAAAAAGCTTATTAAGCTTTTTTATTAAGCTTTTAAGTAACTTATTTAACTTATTAAGCCTAAAGAGTGAATGTTTTCTCTCCTTGATTTATAAATCCTAAACGCTAACTTTTTAAGACATGTATAATGTTGATTTTGGACTTTATAGCTGATGTAAAACAATATTTGTTAGCAAAGTCTAGTCACACCCCGTCATGGTCAGTTTAAATACATTACCTTAAATTACATTGACATTTTTATGCATCAGTCCGTTGTTGTGTTATGTTATGTTGCGGGCTTGGTTTTGTGGGCCGCTCCTTCTGAAGAAGTCTTGTGCCACTTTTTACTCCTAGTCCGCCCCTGGTGGTCACAAAGTATTGTTACTGTGACCAAATGACCAAATCTCTCCTGTGTTTCCCTGTTTATCTATTAAAGTACTCATTGTGGATTCTACTTCTTCATTATGCGCATTGTTTATAGCAATTGCGTGACAACAACAGTCTAAATCAAAAAGAGGACAATACATCCTCTTTGGAAAATAATTTGCGTGCGTGCGTTCTAATGTTTGTTAAGTTCTCCTTTATGTAAAATTTGTTGAAATTTTATTTCAACCTCAGATTGAAGGTGTGGAAGAAGGCTACTCACATAAAGCCCCAGCTAAACTTTAAAGCCCCAGGTGAAATCAAAATGAAAGTTTTTCTCCTTTTATTAAAAATAAGCCTTAAGGACGTCAATAAACTGATATGCTCCTATGCACTGACAAAGTTGCCATTTAGAAGATATGAGCGTTCAAAACTGACATGTACCAAAAGGAAGAGGTATCACAGCGCCGTAACTAACACGTAAAAAAAGGCATTTTGCATTTGGCGCGAATAATGGTAACACTTTAAATAAGGTGCTATTTATTAACAGTTAGTTAATGCATTATCCAAAATGAACTAACAATGAACAATACTAATACAGTATTTATTAATGTTAGTTTATATTAATTTCAGCATGAACTAATACATTATTAAAATCAAACGTTGTCACTGTTAACATTAGTTAAAGGGGTCATATGGCGCGAATATGTGTTTTTCTGTGTCTTTGGTGTGTTATAAGTTTCATGTATTAGACATGTAAAATTGCAAATATTAAAGTGTGGGAACAAAAGATGCATTCTATCTAAAAGCGAATGCTCACCCAGACCTGCCTGAAACGCCCAATAGTATCCAGCTGCAGGCCCACAGCCACTCATTTTAAGACACGATCCAGTCCACCAGTCTTAGGGCGGAAGGGGCGGGCCGGCAGCACCACGCGTTTCAGGACACAAGATCCAGACAACCAGTCTCAGGCCAGAACCATAAATGGTTTAGCGCAGATCGTGCTACCAACAGTTTTTGTAGCTTATGTTCTTATTTTCGCATATATTTTGGTGACTTATGTACAATATCTGAAAACGCTAGTAAATGCATAACCTAAATATCTACAAAATCAATATCTGTTCATTTTGAAACAAACAGTTAGGGACAAAGTGTAGACTTTCAATGTCAAATATACATCATTTTCAGATTTCAAATTATTACTTGATTTTCATAATTAACGTCTAAATTATCAATATCTTTTCAGTTTGTAACAAACACTTACTGACAAAGTATAGATTTTTATTGTCAAATATACATTATTTTTCAGAATTCAAATAAATAGAAAATAAAGTCTTGCATTTCTTATGTGAACAAACATTTCAACAAAACACACTCAAAACAGAACACATTTTTAACATTTTAATAGATTTATAGCATAAGCGTAATTGCAACAGAAATAATAAACACTTCAAAATTAAGACTCTTAAAAAGAAGAGATCACTTTCAGTCCCATTTATCATGTGTTTTACACAAAAATACTCAATATCTTCCTGGAATGAAAAAAAACTAAAATGTAAAGGGCTCCCTGAAAAATTCCAGGTGTTCCATGAGACAATGAGGGCCATTTCCTTGTCCTCTTCATCCATTGCCAATGCTGTGCAAAAGGGGCACTGTTTGCACTGGCTGCAAAAGTTTGTACATCGTTGCAGCTGAGGTATTTTCTTCTCTCTTAGAATTGCTGTTAATGCGTTTGACCGAAAACGCGTGGTGCTGCTGGCCAGCCCCTTCCAAGACTACTGGTCTGGATCATGTGTCTTAAAATGAGTGGCTGCAGGCCTGCAGCTGAATATATCTCGAAACGCCTCGTGTAACCACACCCCCACAAATCTACATCAGTTTGTGTTATGATTTGACTAAGACCGCCCAAATGTAAACGCAAGTAAGGTGGGCGTACATGTCAGTACAATTGCTTTGGAACCTGATTTTCCAAATATGGTAAGAGGCGTTACATTTCCGTCACACGCTTGCAGTATTCGACCAATCACTACACACTGGTTAACTGGCCAATCACAGCACACCTCGCTTTTCAGAGCCATGAGCTTTGCAAAAAATCTGCACGTTTCAGAGAGCTGGGGCAAAGAGGAGACACAAACATGCACGGTATGTGGAAAATACAGCGTTTTTGAACCTTAAATCGTGTATACACATTGCATTATATCTAAAAACAAATTATAATATTCATTTTTGCCGTGTCATATGACCCCTTTAATGCACCATGAACTGACATGAATAAGGGGTGATTCACAAATCGCGTCTAAAACCGTGCGGAAAATGAGCCGCGCCCCTTTCCATCTTGATGCGTCACGATCACGTCGCTCCCTATTTCCCGTCGCTCCCTGCCGTGTGTCTACATTTGAAATAATAAACTTAAGCGTGCAAAAGACGTGAAATGTGAATCGCCCCTAACTGCATTGACATGAACTAACATTAAAAAGGATTAATAAATGCTGAAAAACTAAATTGTTTATCGTTATCTAATGTTGGCTAATGCATTTACTAATTTTAACTAATAGCACCTTGTTGTAAAGTGTTACCTGAATAATTATGATGTTAAAACGATAGACAACAACGCACATATTGTATCTGAGAGCATCATTTGTACTGTGTATTATAGAAAACGTCTTGGTTACGGATGTAACCTCAGTTCCCTGATGGAGGGAACGAGACGTTGTGTCGAGGAGGCTATACCCCGGGTGGAGTGAGCTCTCACTGCTAATGGGCACGGGCGGTCTTGGGATTGGTAGGCCGTCGTGACAGCGTCCACAATCCAGTGCGCCAACCTCTGTTTGGAGACAGCCCTCCCCTTTTGTTGACCTCCAAAACAGACAAAGAGTTGATCAGAGCTCCTGAAGCTCTGCGTGCGGACTAAGTAGAGGCGCAGCGCACATACTGGACACAACACGGACGGGGTTGGGTCTTCCTCCCCGGTGGGGAGCGCCTGTAAGGTCACCACCTGGTCCCGAAAGGGAGTTGTGGGAACCTTGGGCACGTAGCCGGGCCGAGGTCTCAGGATAACGTGAGAATCACTGGGCCCGAATTCTAGGCAATCAGGGGACTCGGAGAATGCTTGTAGGTCCCCTACCCTCTTGATGGAGGTGAGCGCCATCAGGAAAACCGTCTTCATCGAGAGATGAGAAAGAGCGGCATCTCCTAGGGGCTCGAAGGGGGGCCTGCTGAGGCCCACCAGGACCACATCTAGGTCCCAAGAGGGTATGGAGCGCTGACGAGGCGGATTCCTCCTTCTCGCGCCCCTTTGGAACCTGATGACCAGGTCGTGCTGCCCTAGAGACTTTCCAGCAACTGAGTCGTGATGAGCGGCAATGGTGGCTACATACACCTTCAGTGTGGAGGGGGAGAGGTTAGTCTCGAGTCTCTCTTGTAGGAAGGACAGCATGGTCCCGATCGAGCAATTCCGTGGGTCTTCTCCTCGAGAAGAGCACCAGGACAAGAAGAGGCACCACTTGTAGGCGTACAGTCACCTAGTGGCTGGTGCCCTAGCCTGACTTATGGTCTCTACCACCGCCGGGGGTAAGCCACTCAGGATCTCCTCGTCCCGTCCAGGGGCCAGACGTGGAGGTTCCAGAGGTCTGGCCTGGGATGCCATAACGTGCCTTTCCCCTGGGAAAACAGGTCCTTCGTCAGGGGAATCGGCCAGGGGGGAGCTGTCGTCAAGAGCATTAGCTCCGAGAACCAAGTCCGGTTGGGCCAGTATGGCGCAACTAGTACACTTGATGCTCCTCTTCCCTGACCTTGCACAGGGTCTGTGCAATGAGGCTCACTGGGGGGAAGGCGTACTTCCGCTTGTCCCACGGCCAGCTGTGCGCTAGAGCATCCGTGCCGAGGGGGGCCTCGGATGGGAGTACCCTAGCGGGCAATGGGTGGTGTCCAGGGAGGCGAACAGGTCTACCTGAGCCCGCCCGAACTGTACCCAATGAGCTGGACTGCGCGGGGGTGGAGTCGCCACTCTCCGCGAGGCGTCAACTGACGAGAGAGCGCATCGGCTGTCTGGTTCAGGTCGCCTGGGATATGTGTGGCTCGCAGGGAGCTGATCACCTGCGGACTCCACAGGAGGAGGCGTCGGGCGAGTCGTGTTAGCTGCCGTGAGCAAACGCCACCCTGGCGGTTGATATACGCTATGGCAGTTGTGCTGTCTGACCGGACCAGCACGTGCTTGTCCTGCACGAGAGGTTGTAGCCCCTTCAGTGCAGGTAGCACATCTAACAACTCTAGGCAGCTGATATGCCCGCACAGGCGGGGACCCGTCCATCGCCCCGACACTGCATGCCTGTTGCACACGGCACCCCAACCCGGCAGGGAGGCATCTGTCGTCACCACGAAGCACCTCGTGACCTGCCCGAGAAAGGCCCCCGTCCGTAGAAAGGTCATTGAAGACCAAGTGGTTAGGGTGCGTCGGCAGAGAGGTGTAATCACGATCCACCTGCTGCCGGTGTGCCACGCTCTCCAGGGAACTCGACTCTGCAGCCAGTGTTTGAGCGGTCTCATGTGCAACAACCCGAGGGATATCACCCCCGCCGAGGATGCCATGTGCCCAGGAGCCTCTGAAATTGTTTCAGGGGGACTGCTGACTGCCTGAAATATTCCAGGCAGTTCAACACTAACTGAGCGTGCTCTGTAGTCAGTCATGCTGTCATGGAGACAGAGTTGAGTTCTATACCAAGACAGAGGATGCTCTGCACAGGGGAGAGCTTGCTCTTTTCTCAGTTGACCTGTGGTCCCAATCGATCTAGGTCCCAAAGCACTAGGTCTCTGTGTGTAGTGTGTCAAGATGAGCCAGTCATCGAAATAGTTTAGTACCCGCACACCTCTCTCCCTGAGGGGACTGAGGGCGGCTTCCACGATCTTCGTGAAGACTCATGGGGACTGGGAAAGACCGAAAGGGAGGACTTTGTACTGATATGCCTGACTCTCAAAAGCGAACCGTAGGAACGGGCGATTACGAGGAAGAATCGAGACATGAAAGTAAGCGTCCTTCAGGTCGATTGCCATGAACCAATCCTGACATCTGATAGATGTCAGGATGCGCTTCTGCGTGAGCATCCTGAACGGCAGCTTGTGTAGGTGCCTGTTCAGGGTACGCAGATCTAGAATGAAGCTCGAGCCAAGCTCACAGGGACCGAGACAGGGGGACTAAGGGTACAATCTGCTTCATCGACCCCCCGGGGGGTGGTTCGATGGCTGGCAGTGCGGATCTCTCGTTGGGGGCAGACCCCCGGGGAGGAGACTGGCTCTGCTGGTTTGCCTGCCTGGCGATGCAGCTCCAGGCACCGTCGATTTGAAAGTGCTGGAGGCTGCAATGTACATTCTAGTGTTGTCACGGTACCAAAATTTCAGTAGTCGGTACCAATACCAGTAAAATTCCACGGTTCTCGGTACCAATTTCGGTACCAAAGCAAAACACAAGTACATGCTAATTGAAACACAATTTTATTAATAAAGCTCATTGTTAATATAAATGTATAGAAAGCAATGCCATTTTGTATACATGAAGTATAAGTTAATTGTTGCTGAAACTGTTGTGTGCTCACTGGGGTCTTTCATGTTGATGAACATCCTCCTCAGTCTGCTGCTGTAGAAGACAAATAGAATAAACTTCAGTAAGTCAACTGACTGAACAAACATGCATATGCAATATTAAAACAAACCTCAGTTTTTATACTGCATTTACACAAGATTACTTGCATTAAGGTAACTGTATATTAAAATAATAAATGCAACAGATATATTTTTCTTTAGTTTAAATGTTAAACCTAATAGAGTTATCTATCCAAGACATACACATTGCTAGTCATGCAGTTAGTATGATAGTTCTCTACCACATAGATTTCAGATAGGCCTAAATAAAATACTAGGTACTGTAAACCCCACCCTGTCCTCCCATTAATTTTACTCCATTACAGTTATAAAAGCATTAAATGGTTAATAAGGACATTTGACTGGATTAGCATTGGCGCTAACAAATTAACACGCAAACAGGGACGTTTGTTTTAACGTAACCTTTAACTTAACCTATGCTGCAACATTCATAATGCAAACGCGAACATAATTTGAAACTTACCGCTTGAACTTGTTAACTTAAATCCGGATGCTTCCTCGTTTCACCACAAAACTCTGTTCGTTTTCTTCGTGATATGACTTTAATCTGAAGTATTTCTGTGCGCATCTCTTGTGGATCGGAGGCGCGCTTATCCGCTCATCACGTCTTGTTGCGTCTATAAAAAGTTTCCGACTAACAAGCTGTCAGACAGAGCATCAGTACCCGGTTGACCCGGTACGTCGGTACTACCGGGTCTTGTGAAAATTAGGTACCGACAACTTTTTTATTTTTAGGTACCGACTTGGACCCGAAGTACCGGTACTTTTGACAACACTAGTATATTCGATGTTGCGCCTCGCCAAGACGCAACATCGAGTTGCCGAACACCGTCTAGCAGAGGGTGAGAGCGGCTGTGAGAAACACCCAGGGATATAGGAAACTCTCTTTGAGAGGAAGTGGGCGCTAGGCCTCCGGAGGGGCCTAGCTGATGTTGGGACGGGGCAGGAACCGTCCCGGATCGACCGACCAACGATAGAATGGCTGGGGTCGGGCCCGATGGTGTTGACCTCCCTGGGGTCTTCCCGTCAAGGTCGCTTCTTCCACGATGGCTGCTGGGGTGGCGGTCTCCTCTTCGACGTCCTCCTCCGGGGGGCCGCCTTGGTAGGGAGCGCTGGAGCCGGAGCTGGCATCGAAGAGGGCCAGGGCTGCTGGGGAGCAGATGACGCACGGGATCTCGAAGGCCTGTGGGCGGCCGAGTCACGGCGGGGCAGGATGTGGCTGATCGCCTCCGTCTGCTTCTTTACTGCCGAGAACTGCTGTGCGAAGTCCTCGACAGTGTCGCCAAACAGCCCACCTTGCGCGATGGGCACGTCGAGAAGGCGGACTTTCTCGGCGTCGCTCATCTGCGCCAGGTTGAGCCAGAGATGCCTCTCCTGGACCACAGGAGTGGACATTGCCCGACCCAGGGCCCACGTGGTTACCTTGGTCGCCCTTAGGGCGAGGTCGGTGGTGGTGCAGAGTTCCTGCATTAACCCTGGGTCGGTCTTACCCTTGTGGATCTCTTTCAATGCCTTGGCCTGGTGGACCTGCAGGATGGCCATGGCGTGGAGAGAGGAGGCAGCTTGGCCCGCAGCAGTGTAGGCCTTCGACACCAGAGATGCTGAAGTCCTACACGCCTTGGACGGGAGTTTCGGTCGACCTCTCCAGGTGGCTGCCTTCTGCGGGCACAGGTGCACCACGACTGCACGTTCCACCTGGGATACCTGGGTTCCCACCATCGAGGTAAGAAAGAGCGACGGAACTGGTCTGACGTGTACGAGCCGAAAAGGGGGCGTTCCACGTCTTTGTCAGTTCCTCATGCACCTCCGGGAAGAATGGAACCGGGGTTGGGCGCGGCTTGGAGTCACGTTCAGAGCGCAGAAACCATGTGTCCAGCCGTGAGCGCTGGGGAAGAAGCGGTGGAGTGCACTCCAACCCAATGCTCACGGCGGCCCGGGAAAACATGGCCGACATCTCGAAATCCGCCTCTTCCTGAGTTCGACCCCCCGTGGGGGGTAGCTGCATGGAATCATTGGGATCGGATGCTAGCAGATCGCTCTCCGATGCTGCGATGGACATCTCATCTTCTTCACGCACCGTTTCCGACTGCATGAATGAGGATGAAGACGGTATGGTACCGTCTGCTAGGGAACGGTTAGGCGAGCGAGACGGGGTGCGAGCGGTCCGCGAGCGCTTGGCTGACGGATTTACGCTCGCAGTGGCCCCCATATCACCCTCGCCGCTCGCCTTTGCGGACGGTATGGCCTTAGCCATTCTCGTCACGGCCCGGGAAGCATGCGAGGTGGTGGCTGGTTCTCGAGAGAAGGCAGCCACCCGTGACCGCAACGTCTGGATGACCATCTGCCCGCAGTGCAGGCAGGATGAGTCAACGAAGGCTGCCTCAGTGTGCTGGAGACCCAAAAACTTGAGGCAGACATCGTGTCCGTCCACCTCCTCGATGAGGGTACCGCACCCAAGAGAACAGCGGGACATGCCACGCTGGAGAAATTTACTCTTTTAAATATCTCGAACACCTCTGGAACCGCCGAGACGCCCAGGGGAAGTTGCCGCAGGAAGGGACAGTCCGCTGCACCACTTCGTATAACCGGCAGTCTGAGTTGCTAAGTAGTAGCGAAGGTCTGCAATTCATGAGCGAAGGCTCCGAAGAACAAAAGGTGAATGAATGAGGCACGCCGTCTCCCTTTTATACCCAGATATGGAGGTATAATGGAGATGGAGGTACAATGGAGATGATATGGAGGTATATGGAGGTACAATGGAGATGATAGTGGATTTCAGAAGGAACCCTCCATCACTTCCTCCCCTCACCATCCTGGACAGCACTGTGGATACTGTGGAGTCCTTCAGGTTCCTGGGCTCCACCATCTCTCAGGACCTGAAGTGGGAGTCCCACATAGACTCCATTGTAAAGAAGGCCCAGCAGAGGTTATACTTCCTCCGTCAATTGAGGAAGTTCAACCTACCACAGGAGCTACTGACCCAGTTCTACTCAGTGGTCATCGAATCTGTTCTGTGCACTTCAATTACTGTTTGGTATGGCTCGGCCACCAAATCAGACCTATGAAGACTACAACGGACAGTTCGTAGTGCTGAGAAGATTATTGGTGCTCCTCTGCCCACACTTCAGGACCTGTACGATTCCAGAGTGAAAAACAGGGCAAGAAAAATCATCATTGACTCCACACACTCAGCACACAAACTTTTTGATCTGCTGCCCTCTGGCCCGCGCTTTAGAGCACCAAACAAGAGCACCTCCCTCCTAAACAGATAACTGCTCCTTAAGAGCAATATTCCACTTCCACTACTCCTATAGTGTGCACTATAGTGCCTTATTATATCTACATTTTATGTATACATGTATATAACACAACCTCTACTTACTAAATTATCCATTTGCACAAGTGTACATACAATCTGTTAATATGTATATTCTACTATATACTACCCTATACAATGTCTCTTATATGTTATTATCCCCCATTTTCTGTTAAATAGTCTTTATTTTATATATGCACAATTTAGAATCTTTTAGACTGTAAATCGTATTATATTGTATGGTCATTGTGTTGAATGTCTGTACTAGAAGCTTCCAACACCAAAGAAAATTCCTTGTGTGTGCAAGCACACTTGGCAATAAAGCTCTTCTGATTCTGATTCTGATTCTGATATCCGGGGGCGGAGTCCGGCATGCAAATTTCATTCGCCAATTTCATTGGCCTTTTCTAAGTAGTCGGAAGCGATTGGTTCTCGAGGACGAACCCCATCTGTCGGCTCGTCACAACGTCGAGAGACCGACAGAAAGGGAACTGTGTGTAAATGGGAGTGAGGAGTTTTGCTCGTGTAAACATGTTACTGCTATTAAGTCCGCATAATTGCATTATTGGTGCACAATTTCTCTTAGTAGCATGATAAAACGTCCATTCAAACTGGGAAAAATATCTGTTTGCACCGAGATCAGACATGAACGTAATGCTGTAATGGACATTTTTAGTTTGATTTAACATTTCATTTCAATCGGACCGCAACATTTAATTTTACAATGCAGTGTCGTTTTTTCCCTTTTATCCTGAATGTTGGGGTCATTTTTTGGCCAAAGCATCCTTTAATGTCTGACCCTGATTGATAGGCTGTCTGTCACCTTTTAAAGCTGTTACAAAATCTGTTGACAGATGACAGAAATGCCTGACTGGTTTTTACAAAACCAGGAAGTAGCCGCGCATAGCCTACAGCAAAAAAAGCAGGAAGAAGGTTCACTTTTCTGTTGCTCAAGAAGTCAGCATGTAACATGTAACACAAGAGACAAATACCATTACGGTAATTTGGAAAATATGTTGATTTGCTTCTTTTGAATAGATTTAAAGTGTGACACATCAGTTTAAATCTAAACCGTATTTTCTGTACTAACTATCAAGAAACCAACTTGAATTTATTTTGACAAATTTTAAGCAACTTATATTGTGGTGAAAATTCAGTGTTCAAGATCTCTCTCCCTTTCGTTGGGACTGATTTTTCTTGAGATGATAAAAAGTGCTTTTATTTAATTTATTTAGATTTCAAGCAAATGAGGTGAGTATCAAAGATTTCGGTCACACTTTATCTTAAGGTCCAATTCTCTGTATTAATAAACCATTAACTATGACTTTTGCCTCAGTAAACTACTAATTTGTCGCTTATTAATAGTTAGTAAGGTAGTTGTTAGGTTTTGGTATTTGGTAGGATTAGGGAAGTATGGTCATGTTGAATATGTGCTTTATAAGTACTAATAAACAGCCAATATGCTAAAAATAGGCATCTAATAAGCAACTAGTTAGTAGTGAGAATTGGTCCCTATACTAAAGTGTTACCAAGATTTCAAATATCAGTATGCTGTTACCTACTGATTAGTTAATCTTTCTTCCTTATTAGTTATCAGTAATGACTGCAGTGTTCGTGCAGCACTAACCACGTGTTCTGCATTAGTTCCTGCATAACTACCTATTAAGTATGAAACAGTATTATAGTGTTACCAGTTTTTCTTTTCAAAAATACTGTGTACCTCTTAATATTTACATTTGTACATACATGTATGTTTCATGTTACTTAAATAAAAAGTGTCACACATCTGTTCACACTAGAAATGAGACATTGTGCACCACATACTGTAGGTGTTGTTGTGTTCAGTGTAATCCCAGCAGGGGATACAGTATATAACATCTTATGATCTTAACTTATAAATCTCAGTCGTGTTCTACCAAACCATCCAACAGTCTTGACTGATTTGAGTAATGCAAATCTGTTTTTCATTTTTAATCATCTTTGTTATGAAACACAGAACAGAAACATTTTTATGTTAAGTTCCGATTTGCACAACTGATGGTTTGCATAACAGTCTGCTTCATTTCCTTCCTTTTTTGGGGGGCGTGAGTTACTGAGTGACTGCTGACTTGCAGGATAAGATAAGATTTCTCTGTAATACTGTGCACTCTCAGAGCCAGACTCTAACTACAATCTTCTCTCCTTTAAACAAAACAGTTTCATCAGTTGGTTACAGAATACGGTATTTCAAGATATTTTATTACAGTTGTACAAAGATCTTATAAACTGCAAAAAAAAATGTTTTTTAATTGTACATTTCACTGTAAAAGGACATGCTCTTGAAGGTTTGAAATCGTATTTTGCCAATAGAAGGTTTATTGGGGAATTTTCATCTAAAGCAGCTCTTTCTTGAGGTATTCTTCAGGGATCCATTTTAGCTCTTATCCTTTCTTGCAATATATATGCTTCCTATTTTAAGGAAGTATGGTATTTCGTTACATTGCTATGTAGACAACACTCAAATGTACCTACCTACAAACCTGTGGTGGAAAGGAAACACTTATGACCTGTCTGTCTGATGTGAAAGCCTGTCTGTCTTTACATTTTCTTAAATTAAATGAGAGTAAAACTTTAATAATTGTGTTCAGGCAATCAGACTCTTTTTGTACACCTAAAATAACCCTGGGTGAGCTGTCCTTCTCTGTGAAGCCTTGGGTTAAAACCTGGGTTTTTTTTTAGATGATGGTTTAAATTTGATAAACAAATACAGTGATCAAATCTTGCTCAGCTTCGACTTTTAGCTAAGGTAAAAAGGTAAAACCTTTTCTGACTGACAAAAACTTTGAAAAATGAATCCATGCCTTTGTTACATCAAGTCTGGATTACTGTAATTCATTGAACTATGTGATTAGCCAATCAGATTTATTCCGTTTGCAAAAATACAAAGTACAAAAAAATTTGACCACATTTGTCATGATTCCCTTTTTCTCTGCCCGTGTTTCCCCCTCGGACTTCATTACCCATGCTCCTCCACGCTCCCGCACCTGTTTCGTGTCTGTATTCCACACACCTGCCCATCATCAGCCTCATCACACATGGACTATAAATTCTCAATCTGTTCCTTTGTTCATTGTCTGGTATTGTTTATGTTTAGTGTGTGCTTTGTGTTCATGTTACTTTGGATTATTAAATTACCTTTTGGACTACACTCCTTGTTGTGCTCTCATATACTATGCCAACATGTGACAGAATACCAGACCTTAAAATGGAATACAACAATAAGACCTCTCCAGAGGTCCATCTCTGCCAAGACGTCTGTCCTCTGGAGAGGTACATTGAAGAATTTCTGGACCTTGTTCCTCAGGTGAGCTGGAGTGATAGTACACTCAACGCGTGCTTTTGGATGGCTGCCGATTTATTCAGTTTCTTGTCTCCTAGTACCTGCTCCATGTCCCTGATGGATTTTATCAATTTGGACAAAATTGATCAAATCTATCCTGTCCCATCCTGCAGGCCGTTGTTCATTCCTTTTCCAGCTCACCCTGAGCCCACGTCAGAATCCTCTTTTACCCAGCTCTTCAGTCCAGAACCTCCACAGCGCATGGAATCATGTGTGGAAGGCCAAAAGGACCAGAACTTCCCTTTCCTCTGCCTGCCAGAGCCCGCCGGCAACCCTGCTCCCGAGCTCCTCCTGGCGATTCTGCTGCACCGTGAGTTTGCCCATGGACACCGAGCCCGCTGCTCCAGAGTTCAGCCGAGCCCGCTGCTCCAGGGTTCCCAGAGCCCGCTGCTGCAGGGTTCCCCGAGCCTGCTGCTCCAGAGTTCCCCCTGGACTCCACTGCGGTGGCGAGGATACTCCTTGTCGTGCACATTTTATATATTGTAACGTGTATCCACTACCATAGTAGGAAAAATTAAATGGTAGTCAGAGGAGCCCCAGAACTGTTTGTTTTCTGAAATTCTTCAAAATATCAAATTTTGTGTTCAACAGAACAAAGAAATTTATAAAGCTGGGGTTGAGTAAATGCTGACAGAATTTTCATTTTTTGTGTGAACTGTCCCTTTAACACAAATTGCTAATCCTATCACATGGCAGCAACTCAATGCATTTAGGAATCTAGACGTGATGAAGATGACTTGCTGAAGCTAAATTCGAGCATCAGAGTGGATAAGAGGATTTAAGTGACTTTAAACGTTGCATCAAAAGTGCCTTATCTATATGTTTGCTAATGTACTGTATATTTCATTGTACAGCTGTGAAATGACACTAAGTTTAGTCAATTCTGATCTTAGCATCATTTTAAAATGCAGACATCATCTGAGCTTCAGAAACTGTCTGAAATGTTTTTCTTGTCCTGCAGAGGTGGATCAGCACTGGATGATGGCGTCTGTTTCAGAGCTGCTAAAAGACTCACTGAATGAGCTGATAAAAGACCAACTCAAAGAGTTTCGGTGGGAACTGAAGAGTCATTATGGTATTTCAGCTTCTGAACTGGAGAATGCAGATGTCTTGGATACAGTAGATAAGATAGTGGAGTATCATGGACCAGAAGAAGCTGTGAAGGTCACGCTTAACATCCTGAGGAAAATGAACCAGAACCATCTGGCTGAACTGCTAGAGAACAAACACAAAGAAGGTAAAACAAAAAGTATTATCTTGTGGGTAATTCAAATGTTGGAAAATTCTCAAGTGGGGAATTTAGTTTGTTTTTCTCCTCAAAGGTGCAGCTAAAGTTGAGAGTAAAGCTGTCGAGCGTGATTACAGCGAATTCAGCAACAGACTGAAGAACCTCTTGAAACAGGAATATGAGAGGATATTAGACGGTAATTCAGAGTCCAGCCATCTGAAATACCTGAACGATATTTATACTGATCTCTACATAGTGGAGAATGAGACCGGTGGAGCAATGAGTGAACATGAAATGAGAAATATTGAATTAAATCTAAACAAAACTGTTGCTGAGGAGACACAGATGAAGTGCAACGACATATTTAAAGTCCAGTGTGATACGGGTCGACGAAACAGAAAAGTGCTGACGATGGGCATCGCTGGTGTGGGCAAAACTGTCTCTGTCAATAAATTCATCCTTGACTGGGCTGAAGGTAAAGAAAATCAGGAAGTCATCTTTATTTTTCCTTTTCCCTTCCGTCAGCTGAATCTGATTCAAGAGGACTGCAGTTTAATGGAACTGATTCATGAATACTTTAGTTGTGCTAAACAACTTTCATCTCTGCCTGAAGAAGAAGGTAAGGTGATGTTCATCTTTGATGGTCTGGACGAGTGTCGCTTCCCTTTGACCTTTAAGAAGAGCGAGAGATTGACAGATGTTCATGAGAAAACAAGAGTTGACGTCATAGTTATGAACCTGATCCAGAAAAATCTGCTTCCCTCCGCTCTCATCTGGATCACCTCCAGACCGGCAGCAGCCCATCTGATACCTCGACGCCACATTCACCAGGTGACAGAGGTACGAGGATTCAACGATGAACAGAAGAAGAAATACTTCACTAAAAACAGCAGTGCAGATGTGTCAGAGAGAATCATCTCACACATCAAGAGATCCAGAAGTCTGTACATCATGTGTCACATTCCCGTCTTCTGCTGGATCTCTCTCAGCGTTCTTCAGCCTCTGCTAGCTCGAGAGACTCTTGACAAAATTCCCACAACCCTCACAGGGATGTACGTCTACTTCTTACTTTCACAGAAGGAACAGATGACAAAGAAATACAGTGATGATCTTCCCAAGTCTTTTGAAGATGTTGTTCTTAAACTCGGGAAGCTGGCCTTCATACAACTTCTGAAGGGAAATCTGATTTTCTACAAAGAAGATCTTAAGGAATCTGGGCTGGATGTCCGTGAAGGTTTGGTTTTCTCTGGGTTATGCACTCAGATTTTTCACACAGAAAAGCCTGTTTCTGGGAGAAAGGTCTACAGTTTTGTACATCTCAGTGTGCAGGAATTCCTCGCTGCTCTCTATGTGCTTTTCATTTACAAAGTCAAAAAAACTAACGTATTTCCTCTCACTCTGGCAGAAAAACTCATATGGAATTTCAAAAATTCACTGTTTGACCTTCATAGGACTGGAATTAAAAATGCCCTTCGAAGCAAGAATGGACAGCTGGATCTTCTCCTGCGGTTCCTCATGGGTCTCTCACTGGAGTCAAATCAGAATGAGCTGAAAGATCTTCTGCCCTCACTGAAGATCACATCAGAAGACATGAGACAGACTGCTGAATATATCAAAATGATTATTAATAATGTATAATCTTCAGAGAAGAGCATCAATCTCTTCTACTGTCTGAATGATCTGAATGATGATTCACTGATAACAGAAATCCAGGCGTATCTGAATTCAGGAGATCTTTCATCACAAGATCTCTCTTCTGTTCAGTGGTCTGCTCTGGTGTTTGTGCTGCTGATGTCTGAAGAGACTCAAGAGATGTTTGAGCTGCAGAAATACAGAGGATCTGATGAAGCTCTGATTCGACTTCTGCCAGTGATCAGAAACACCAGAAGAGCTCTGTAAGATTGAACTTTCATTCATTCATATTAGTAATGCCATAAAATAATTATTTTGATTAATTTTGCATAATCCGCTAAAAGGCAACGTTTGATTACTGTTTTATTAAAAAACAGTTACCAAAAATGCTATTTCACATCCTCCTCAATGTTTTCTTCTAAACTATTTTTAATAATTTGTAGGCTATACAAATTATATTTAATTATCGGGTCCGAGAATGTTGTACAGAAATGCCAGTGCTGCGTTAGGGTGATTAAATTAGCTTCTACTTCGGTTTCCAGCTAGTTTTGAATGGCCATTGGATTGGTTTTGCCAACCCATTGACTGTTTGCAATGCATTGTAGCCGAAAGCCCATAGGTCTTCTTTGGGCTAGATCACAAACATCAAATTGTGCATTATGTCCATCTATTATTGTATATGCAGTACTGTGCAAAACGTTCATATGTTTACTCCCCCAAAATGTTTTTTACTCTGTTATTAATATCTTTTGCTGTAGTGTGTCAGTAGGAAGTATCAGTTGCCTTTCGAGGGAACTCCCGCTTTGTCGCCATGGCAACGCCTAAGGCATGATCTCGTCTGAAGCACGTGTGCAGAAATAAAACGGATCAAACTATAGCAAATCTGGCTCATATCGATTAATTCATTCTTATCTATAGAAGATATATGCTTTTCAATAGACCGAATAGTTTCTCTTAACTTGTTTGTGGAATTAGACGTGTTTTAATGTTCTCCCGACTTCCCACCATTGTTTCAAACTTTCAAAAGAGCCTTTACACATTTTCCATTGTTGCCAGAAAGTTTTAAAATGTTTACAGAAGTTTACATCTTCAAGCAACCAATTGAAATGCTAGTAAGAAGACTTGGTAACGTTTTAGATTACGACCCGCAAAGAACTGCATAAGTAAACTGAATTTACGGTTTAAGTTTTGGTAACTATAGTGTACCTACGTGTAGGTATAAGGGAACAAAATATTAGTTTGGGTAATAAAGGGGTAGCAAGACGAAGATGATAAAAACACGACTTATCTGCATATCAAATTTAAGATTGTTGTCAAACCAAACACCTAGATTTCTTGTACATGTAGTGCTGTATGGAGTAAAAGTTTCAGATTCAAAATCATGTTCACAATGATCATTTGAGCCAAACAACATAAACTCAGTTTTACTCTCATAAAGGCTTAGGAAATTACTTGCAAGCCAAACTTAGTTCGCCCAGACAATCTAAATTAGGCTTTAAAGCCTGTTTGTTATCACGCTTCAAAGGGATATAAATTAGTGTGTCATCTGGATAAAGATGAAAGGAAACCCCATACTTATTAAAAATCGATCCTACGGGAAGCATATAAAGGGAAAACAGTATCGGACCAAGAATCGTGGCCTGGGGGACACCAGACTTTAAATATATTTCAGATGAGGATTGGATTCCAATACTAACAACATACCTCCTATTAGTAAGATATGAACGAAACCACTGCAACACTGTGCCCCGAAGGCCAACACATGTTTTGAGACGTGATATAAGTGTATTATGATCAACTAAGTCAAAGGCAGAGCTGAGGTCTAACAGATCCAGAGCCATAGACTGCCCAGAGTCAGTAGCTAGCATGATGTTATTCAAAACTCTTAACAGAGCTGACTCAGTACTGTGACAGGGTTTATAGCCAGACTGATATTTTTCAGTGATTGAATTGATAGTCCTGTAGTTGATTCAAAACCACAAGTTTGAAATGGGACGAAAGTTAGCCAGTAGTGTGGGATCCACACTTTTTAAGATGGGACCACACCGTGGCAAGTTTAAAGTCACCAGGTACAGTGCCAGTATAAAAACATTTGTTAATAACAGCCAACAGGTCAGGGCCCACAGTCTCAATAATTTGTCAGAGGAAACGTGGAGGAAATATATCCTGAGGACACTAGACATGCAGTAGCCTTAGTCAGAGTATTCAAGTATACAGTACAAGTTTCTTAAAATGAGCTCCGATAGATAAGTACACTTTGCAGCCATAGCAGCTCGTTGATAGGCAGAAAGAGAGTCACGCAAAATTTCATATGACACTTGTAATTTATCTTTTTTCCATTTACGTTCAGCCCTTCTACAGGTCTGTCTGAGAGAACGAGTAAAGTCATTTTGCCAAGGTATTGAATTGTGCTTATGTTTTTTCACCTTTAGTGGTGCAACAGAGTTTAAAATATTAGAACTGGTAGCATTGAACAGACCTAGATGTTCATCGGCATCCAATTGACATGTTGGCGAGTTCTTATCCTGTTTAGCAGTTAAGTGTACATACATGGAGGACATCATTAGAAATAAATGGCGGCACATTTGAAATCACAACTTTACTGGACATTTTATGAAGCGCAGTAACTTGCACCAGTTCATCTTTAATGATAAGACCAGTTTCAATCACTTTATTAACGAGTTTGGAAAAAAATAACACTATAATCATACTAGAAGCAGGGGAAAATTCTCATGGCCTACTTGCTCTCCTACTGTGACCAAAACATCCTCCACCATTACTCCATCCTCCAGCACCTGAAGCCGTTGCGTCAACATGAGACGCCATTCTCTTATACAACTCGAATCCTCACAAGATTAAATTAATACGAAACCATGCTGAAAAACAGGGAAAAAAAGAATCCGTAAACTTTCACAGCTTCACTCTCGCCCAATGCCACTCTCACCCACAAACCCCCAGCATGCACCACGAAAGAGAGAGAGAGAGAGAGAGAGAGAGAGAGAAAGTGGCGTTTTAATTGTTTTAATTAACAAGAAAGAAATATTAACAGAAAACTAACAAGAAACAAATATTTTTTCTTTTAAAAAAACACACAAATCTTCACATGTTAAAAACACATTCAAACACACAAATTAGCCATCATAAGTAACCTCACAAATACAATTATAATCCCCCACTTAAAATTCAACATCTCTAAATCTTTAGTCAATTTACAGCATGCAAACTCAATTTTGACACAAGATCTAATTAATCCAGTTAATACCATAACAACATCACTTGTTCCTTCAACATTCAATTTTCTCTTTCTTGACAACCATATTGCGAGTTTTGCTTGACCATATAAAAAATTCTATAAAACAAGATACTCTTTCTTGCTAGCTTGGTATTTAGGACCATACATAAAAGCCATTGGAGTAAGTACATGTCCTAATCTATGAGACCGATCTTCCATGGTACTCAGTGGCGTCGCTAGGCCCATTTTAGGTGGGCTTTAGCCACCCTAAAGTTCTAGTTTAGCCCCCCCTAAAAAATCGGAGTAATTATGTAATCTGTACAGGAATTCGAGATTGCTTTATAGTCCTCCTTTAAACACTTATTATGAAAATGGCGGCAGGCTGCTTTATGGACCTTTCTCAGGGAGGAATTGAAAACCGGAAGTGCTCGTTGAAACAGTGTATCGATTGTTCCGGTTAAGTTTATTACAATAGGCTGCAATCGCCTATTTGAATAAATGCCTCTTTTAATGTATGTCTGCAAAATAATTTCAAAATCCAGACATTTTCAGAGACAGGAGAAGAGATATTCTGATGATTACTCTGAACAGATTTTTACAAACTCAACCGAATTTGAAGTTTTAATCCAGCAAAGCCCCTCGTCACACACTAACTAGTTGTTCACGTTACCTACACCAAATTGAAAGCACTTCACACCTATGACGGCGGCATACAAAACGATCATGATGATATTATAGCGCACAGAAATGTGTCATTCATGATGAAGTGCTGCAGGCCCTGCTCCAAGGGGGGGCCAGGGTGGGATTTGCCTGCCCTATCAGAAGCATTGCCCACCCTGCCTCCACCCAGAGCCTTTGAGAGAGAGGACCTGTGAACTGACGCTGCTGTGAAAAAACTGTTCCATTGCAGTGGACGGAGTTGGCCCAACTCTCTCTCTCTCAGCGACTCTGCGTCCACCCTGCCCCCACACCACATAACAGCCAATCACAAAATTAATGCAATATTCAAGTCAGCTCCAGATATTATTATTTTCTGTTTTCCCTTTTTTTTGGCGAGACAGTCTTAGGTGTGAGATGGATTTTCACCATGCTTCACACCCCTTCGGACTTCTGTGGTCCTCCAGGGCCTATGAAGGTTAATCCAGCCCTTACGTCTACCTCATCTCTCGATGGAGATGGCTCTCCTGGTGGCGCTTGCCTCCAGAAGAGGGTAGGGAACCTACACGCACTCTCTTTGTTAAACGAGCCATTCGCCAAGTTCATAGGCCTTTTAAATTTATGATCAAAGATGATAGGTTCTCAAGTTCAAAACCCATTCTGTCTCGACACAACGACTCGTTCCCTCCATCAGGGAACAGAGGTTACAGCCGTAACCAAGACGTTTCCTTTTGCTCCTCCACTAAATCCTTCAAAAGGCTTTTGTTATTCTTAATGATGTCAGTTGATGATAATCTACGTCTCTCATTGAAGCTTTGCTAAAGAATTTCTTGCTCTATCATGTTCATCTTCGAAGAAGAGCGTACAAAACCAACATGCTGAAACCAAGAACAGTAAGCTAAGAAGCATATCCTTCTCCATACTGTTTGGTTGTTGTTCTTGTTGTCTCGCTGTTTGCTTGGATTGTTTGCAATTGCAGTGGGTCTGTGAATGACACAACTCAACGTTGCCCTCTGATGGTAGAGCACACATACTCATTTATACTGCGCATGTGTCGAACTCGGACGCGTTTGTGCGCGAGACGGAGACGGACACGGACACGGAAAGTCAAGTATACCTGCTGCTTTAGGTGACAAAATAGACACAGACATAGAAATATAATGATGATCTGATATAGATGTAGGTGCGATACAGCTTCCAGAAAATCTCCCTTTATTATATTCCTCAGTGTAAAAGCGATCCAGTCTTGCAGCAGAAACTTTGTTGAATTAACTTTCAACCAACTATACTGTTTAACATGAGGATAAGCATCCCTCCACAGATCTACCAGATAATGTCCGTTAATTAAAAATCTAAAAACATCTGTAGAACTGAAATGAGGTTCCTTGTGGTTCCTATCAAGTTTATAGTCTACAGAGCAATTAAAATCACCACCTATCACAACAATCTTGTCCTCAGAGACCTTCAACAATTCCTCAGAAAGTCACCACACTCACTTCCTAAAGTAGGAGCATAAATATTAAAAAAGAAAAAATATTATTGCCTATTGTTATATCTGCTCACAAAAGTCTTCCAGGTATTATTTGAAGAAATTTGGATTATCTTTAACATGTTTTGAAAAAAAAAAACGCAACACCAGCACTCAGACTTTTACTGCCTTTCCATTCTTTTATCCAGTCTGCTTGATTACAGGCATCAGTGTGTCTCTTGTAATAAAACGTCTCAGTTATGACTGTAACCTCCGTTCCCTGATGGAGGGAACGAGATGTTGTGTTGAGAGACAGACTGGGGTTTGATCTTGAGAACCTATCATCTCCGAGAGGAATTTAAAACGCCAATGGGCTTTGGCGAATGGCACACGCACGCCAGTCCCCGCCCCGTTCATACGGGTATAAAAGGGAGGTGGCGGCGGTCATTCATTCACCCTTTGGGCTGAGGAACCTGAGAGACATCTCCCGGTCGCTGCAGCGGGTCGGCGAAGCATTGTGGCATGAAGACACAACGTCTCGCTCCCTCCATCAGGGAACGAAGGTTACAGTCGTAACCGAGACGTTCCCCTTCAGTCGGTCTCTCGACATTGTGTTGAGAGACAGACTGGGGACCTATCTTTACATGCCACGGCGCTGAGCCGTATCATGACCTCAAGCGGAGCGACACTGACTAGACTAGCAAGTCACAAGTGAGTGCTACTGCGAGACATAATCTTCCAGTGGGATCAGTAGTAGTCATACTGAGAAGCCTGTACTGATGGTCATCTCAGGCGGAGCTGTAACACTGGGGAAACACTGCTCTCCTCTTGAAGAGTGTGTTACGGAGACCACATTTTACCACTAGGGGAGGTTACATGTGGAGACACCAACATGGTCTCACCAGTGGGGAGAACAACATGTGAGAAAAATGCGCCAGCCCGAGTAGGGGGGACAGAACCCAGGTGGGATAACCACCGGAGGGGAGGTCACAGATTCACCAACAGGGGAACCAGGAGTGAGGAATTCAACATATGGGACGACCCTGCAGGGGAGTCACTACGTATGGGGCAATAGTCCTAGTATAGGGGTCCACCTGAGCAGGGGCGACTCTACCAGTACTGGACTTGGTTCCAACAGAGCGCTCCGCCCGGTCTGTTTACCATAATGCCAAAAATGCTTAGTGATGGATGGAATGCCTGTACTTCACCCACAGGGGGGAAGCAGGGAGGCTAGATAGCGCGCTAGACTCATCTGGAGAGGGGAGAAGGTGCTTTCGCAGGCGTATACCCAAACCAGATGCCTGTCTTATACACCGGTAGCGTGTAAGACATGGGCTGACACTGGTTCCACTCGGAGGTTGTAAAACCTCGCGAAGGTACTGGGCTGAGCCAGTGCCCACGAGGAGGCCATACTCCCAGTGGAGTGGGCTCTCACTGCAAGCGGGCATGGGCGACTTGGGACTGGTATGCCAAGTGATGGCATCCACAATCCAGTGCGCCAATCTCTGGTTGGAGACAGCCCTCCCCTGGTGCTGTCCCCCATAAAAAACAAAGAGCTGCTCAGAGCTTCTAAAGCTCTGCGTGCGGTCCAAGTCGAGGTGCAGTGGGCGTACTGGACACAACTCATTGGAGGTTGGGTCTTCCTCCCCCGAGGGGAGCGCCTGCAGGTTCACCACCTGGTCCTGGAAGGGAGTGGTGGGAATCTTGGGCACGTAACCGGGCCGGGGTCTCAGGATAACCTGAGAGCTACTGGGCCCGAATTCTAGGCACCCAAGGGACACGAAAAATGCCTGGAGGTCCCCCACCCTCTTGATAGAAGCGAGCACCATCAAGAGTGCCGTCTTCATCATCAGATGAGGAAGACTGGCATCTCTGAGGGGCTCGAAGGCCGTACCAAGGCCCTGTAAGACCACATTAAGGCCCCAAGAGGGTACGGAGCGCGGTCGAGGTGGATTCACCACCTCGTCGTCACCACGACGCGCCTCGAACCTGCCCAAGTGGGACCCCCGCTCGGAGAAAGGCCAGATCTGACCAGGGGTTGAGGGTGCGCAGACACTGAGGCGTTACCGTAATTCGCCTAGTGCCGGTGTGCCACGCCATCCAGGGAACCCGACTCTGAAGCCAGTGTTGAAGCGGCCGCATGTGCATCAACCCGAGAGGGATTCCCCTGTCGAGGATGCCATGTGCCCCAGGAGCCTCTGAAAATGTTTCAGCGGAACCGTTGGAGTCTGTCTGATCAATTTCAGACAGTTCAGCACCGACTGCGCACGCTCGTTGGTGAGATGTGCTGACATACGGACAGTATCTAGTTCCATGCCTAGATAAGAGGAGTTCTGCGCTGGGGAGAGCTTGCTCCCTTGCTTCCCAGTTGACCCCCGTAGGCCCAGACGGTCTAGGTGCCGAAGCATGAGGTCCCTGTGCTTACACAACACATCTTGCGAGTGCGCCAAGATAAGCCAGTCTTCGAGATAGTTGAGTATCTGCATGCCTTGCTCTCTGAAGGGAGCTATGGCAGCCTCTACGAGTTTGAAAACCCGTGGAGACAGGGCCAGACCGAAGGGCAGGACCTTGTACTGATACGCTCTTCCCTCGAACACGAACCGCAGGAACGGTCGGTGCAGAGGGAGGTACATAAAAGTACGCGTCCTACAGGTCGATTGCCACGAACCAATCTTGGTGACGAACTGAGCCCAAGATGCGCTTCTGTATCAGCATCCTGAACGGCAGCTTGTGTAGGTGCTTGTTCAGGAGGCGCAGATCCAGAATGGGCCCCCCCCCTTTTTTTTAGGCACTATGAAGTCCGGGCTGTAAAACCCGGAAGACATCTCGGTTAGAGGGACGGGTTCGATCGCACCTTTCGCCAGAAGGGCGGCAACCTCGGCCTGAAGCACGGGAGTGTTCTCCCCTCGTACCGAGGTGTGGAGAATGCCCCGAAACTTTTGCGGGCTCCTGGCGAACTGGATCGCATAACCGAGACGGATCTTCCCCTCTAGCCAGCGTGACGGGCTGGTACACTCTTGCCAAGCGCCCAAGAACCGTGACAGTGGAACCAGAGGGACGATCTGCTTCACTGTGCCATGGGAGGATGGTTCGGTGGCTGACAGAGCGGTCACCTCACACAGGGCGGGACCCCAGGGAGGTTGACTGCTCTGCTTACTTACCTGCTTGGTGTTACCGCTGGCCAACGCAACGTCACGTGGAGATTGCGGAAGGCAGCGAGAAGTTATGTCACCGTCGTATCGAGAGTGCTGCGGGGAAGCCTGGAGAGAGAGAAGCTCTTTTGAGAGAGAGTGGGCGTCCGGCTCTAAAGAGGGCCCGGCTTGGGTGGGGGATGTGGCAGGCAGCATCCCGCTTTGACCCGTCGGCGATGACCTGGCCGGGGGGGTCTCCCGCTGTACTCTTAATCCCCATGGCTCATCCTGTCAGGGCCGCTCTGTCTTTAGGCGGGTTCCCAATGGGGTAGAAGCCCCCTCCCGTGGGGCGGGGGCCATCTCTGGCGGGCCGTCGCCTGGTGGACCCTAGTACCAGAGGGGCCACCGCGGGGGGGCGGGGCTGCTGGGGGGCAGGCTGTGCTCGGGACCTCAGTGACCGATAGGTGGCCGGGTCACGGCAGAGCAGTCTGCTTCTTCACCACGGAGAACCTCCACAGTGTCACCACACAGCCCCACTTCCGAGATGAGCGCATCTAGAAGGCTCGCCTTCTGAGCGTAACTACGCAAGGTTGAGCCGCAGATGTCTCCCTTGGACCACTATCGTGGACGTCTTCCGACCCAGGGCATCCGCCATGACCTTACCATCAACCAGATCTTAACGCTTTTGTTTATGACCCTGATGGGCCCATGGAGGGCGGAGGCAGTTAACCCACAGCATCGTAGAGTGTCAAAGAGTTTACATGCCATGGAAGGGAGCCTTGGTCGACCCCTCCAAGTGGCAGTGTCAGCGGTGCACCGTGGCTGCACATTCCACCTGGGGGACGTCAGCTGCCCCACCGTCCAGGGAAGTAACAGCTCCTGAGCCCGTCAGATTTGAACGCGCCGCGAACGGCATATTCCACGTCTTTGTGAGCTCCTCATGCACCTCCAGGTCAGCCGCGAGCATTCCGGGGAGGGCAGGGCCACTACAACCCGACGCTCGTGGCCGCCCGGGCAAGCACGGCCGTCATCTCTGCGTTGCCTCGTTTTGGGCTTGACCGCCCGGGGGCGGGAGCTCCAAGGGGTCTCCGCATCCGATGCCAGGAGGTAGCTGTCAGACGTTATGACAGAAAGTTCATCCCATCCCTTTTTCGAGTCTGCCTGGAACGGTACACCGCCACCCATCGGGGACAAGCCGGTGAGCGTGCCGGGGCACGGATGGTCCGCGAGCCGAAACTGGCGTAGTGACATCCGTGGGAATCCCCAATCACCCCTGCCGCTCGCCAAAGCGGTCGACCTCGCCGAAGCGGCAGTCGTCTTCGCTCGGGAAGCAGACGGGGTTGCGGCTACATTCTGAAGAACGTAGCCGACCGTGACTGCAACACCTTAATCTACAAGCCCTGCCACTGCATACTGGACCCCCAACATGCAATACAAGTGTCGTGCTTGTCGGACTCGGGGATGAGCCTGTCATACCCAAGAACACAGCTGCGAAACCTGCCAGAAGACAGCGCAGACTGTGAAAGGAAATTTGCTCTTTTAGAAATATCATGCTCTATGCCCAACTGGCAGTTTTTAAGGTAAACCCGTGTCGCCGGATCCCATTTCGGAATATAAAGAACATTGATGCGCCTACTCTTGCTGATGAACTTTTCATCTTCTCCAGCAAATCTGATTACTCTACTGTTGATGAACTGTTTTCATATTACAATGATGGACTGAACATGATTTTAGATAATTTTGCACATGTGAAAACTCAAATTGTTTCATTGTACATTCAGCTCCTTGGTTTACACCTGAACTGCGTGAACTTAAAACTAAAGGCCGTAGGTTAGAGCGCTTGTATGCTAGGTCTGGCCTACTGTTCATAAAGAAATGTATGCTGAACATATTCAATCCTACATGGAAGCACTGTCCAAAACTAAATATGAATATTATTCTAACATAATTGGAGTTGGCGATGGGAACTCCAGGTTTCTTTTCTCAGTGGTAAACGATATTCTGCGACCCCTGGATTCTTTGCCATCTGAAGTGTATTCCACTGATCTACGTGCTTTATGACCTTTTTTGAGTCTAAGCTTAGAAATATTTACCAGCAATTACTCATTAGTACTCCCAACCATGGGTCCTGTCATTTTATCACTCTTTTCTCTCTACCTTTACACTACCAACTACTACAGAGATAATGTGTTTGATAAGTAAATGTAAATCTTCGACCTGTCAGCTTGACCCCCTACCAACTTCTTTAGTAAAAGTTTGTTTACCAGCCCTGTCGCCATTGATTACTAAAATTGTCCACTCTTCACTTGTTTCTGGTTCTGTACCCTCATCTCTTAAATCTGCTATTATTACTCCTATACTTAAGAAACCAGGGGCTGATCCTTACAACCTTGATAATTTCCGTCCAATCTCAAATCTACCATTTATCTCTAAGATCTTGGAAAAGTGTATTGCAATTCAAATTCATGAACACCTTTCCAATAATATATTTTTTTAACAATTCCAATCTGTTTTTCGTCCCCACCACAGTACTGATATTGCTCTTTCCAATACTCTTTTACCAATGTTTCCAATAATCATTTACCAATTACCAATGATCTGTTGCTGGCAGCTGACTCTAGGTTATTAACTATACTTGTCCTTCTCGCAGTCTTTGATACTATCTCTCACTCCTTGACAGGTTAGCCTCTATTGGGATTACTAGCACTCCTCTGCCTTGGTTTAGGTCATATCTTTCCAGTCGGACTCAGCTCATCCAATTAAAAAGTTTCAGATCAAGGACATCTACAGTCACCACTGATGTTCCCCAGGGTTCTGTTTTGGGCCCACTTTGTTCATTATTTATATACTCCCTCTTGGTTACATTTTAAGGAAGCATGGTATTCATTTTCACTGTCATACGGACCACACCCAACTGTACCTGTCTGCTAAACCCACTGGTTCTTTTCCTCCTTCATTTCTCTCCAGTTGTCTAGCTGAAATTAAAGATTAGCTTTCAGCTAATTTCTTGAAATTAAATGGTGACAAAACTGAGGCCCTACTCGTTTGGTTCTAGATCTGTTTTGTCTAAATCTAATATTTTTTTCTGAACATTGACTATAATGCTATGCATCCTTCCTCACAGGTTAAAAGCTTGGGTGTTATCATGGATAGCACACTATCCTTTGAAACTCAAATTAATAATATCATGCGGACTGCATATTTCCACCTATGTAATTTTCACCGTCTTCGTTCTTCGCTCTCAACCAACAATACAGCAGTTCTTATTCATGCACTAGTCACCTCACGTATAGACTATTGTAATGTCCTTCTCACTGGTGTTCCCTCCAAATTTCTCTACAAGCTCCAGTTGGTTCAGAATTCTGCAGCTCGTGTTCTTTCTAGAACACCTTCTACTGTGCACATTTCTCCATTTCTTCATCAATTGCACTGGCTTCCAGTAAAATGTAGAGTCGATTTTAAGATTCTCTTACTTACTTACAAGGCACTCCAAAATCTTGCACCCCAATATCTTACAGAACTTTTTCAAGTTTACACCCCTTCACGTGTTCTCAGATCTTCATCTTAAATTTCTCTTGTGGTACCTCGAATTCGACTCACTACCATGGGTGTGAGATGTTTTAGCTGTGCTGCCCCCCGCCTATGGAACTCCATTCCCTTAGATATACGAAACAGCGATTGCTTGCGGACTTTTAAAACACGTCTTAAGATGTATCTTTTTACTCAGGCTTTTTTATAATATGCTCTACTGTGTCTTTACTGCATTTTATCTGTGTATGCTGAGTGTTTGTTGTGTTTTTTGTC
This sequence comes from Triplophysa rosa, assembly GCF_024868665.1. Lineage (NCBI taxonomy): Eukaryota > Metazoa > Chordata > Actinopteri > Cypriniformes > Nemacheilidae > Triplophysa > Triplophysa rosa. The sequence continues at coordinate 2,589,180 of NC_079899.1, read as the reverse complement.
TTCTGCAGTGATTTGTGTTGACCTTGGGTGTTTTGAAAGGCGCCATTAAATAAAATGCATTATTATAATTATTATTATATGCTTTGTTTCTTCCTGAACAGTCTACAGAGCTGTAATGTGACTGGCAAGTGTTGTGAAAGTTTGTCTTCATGTCTACAATCATCAACGTCTCTGAGAGAGCTGGACCTGAGTAACAATGATCTGAAGGATTCAGGAGTGAAGCTGATCTCTGATGCTCTCAAGACTCACAACTGTCAACTACACACACTGAGGTCAGACACTTTCACTGAAAATACTTTCATATAATAATGAGAGTGACTGTCATACACTAGATGTTCTTTATAAATTCTGGAACAGCTAGAACTTGTGTTCTTAGAACTACTTTTGGATCATTTTTGTTTGGTTGTGTTTAGATTGTCCGGGTGTAATGTGACTGATGAGTGTTGTGAAAGTTTGTCTTCATGTCTACAATCATCGACGTCTCTGAGAGAGCTGGACCTGAGTAACAATGATCTGAAGGATTCAGGAGTGAAGCTGATCTCTGATGCTCTCAAGACTCACAACTGTCAGCTACACACACTGAGGTGTTTCTCTCTAGACACTGATTTCACAAGAGCATTATTCTAAGAAAAGTGAAGAGTGTGTTGACATGTTGATGTGTGTGTTTGCAGGTTATCCGGTTGTATGGTGACAGATGAAGGTTGTTGTTATTTGGCTTCAGCTCTGAGTTCAAACCCTTCACACCTGAGAGAGCTGGATCTGAGCTACAATCACCCACAACACTCAGCACTTCAGCTGCTCTCTGATAGACTCAATGATCCAAACTACACACTCAACACACTCAAGTATGACACACAACACTAATATTGACATACTGACCTGTGTGTATGTGTCTGTGTGAGAGAGCGGGAGAGCTAGAAACAGACGGCTGGAGTTTAAATGTGTGAATTGTGTTATCACGTGTATTCAAATAGACACTTTTATCCACAGCAGTTTACAAAATAATTGTGTGTCAGAATGTTTGTCATTAAATGACATCATGTTTGTTTGTTTTGTGTGTGTGTGTGCGTGCGTGCGTGCGTGCGTGCGTGCGTGCGTGCGTGTGTGTGTGTGTGTGTGTGTGTGTGTGAATGTGTAGTTTGGCTCACGAAGGAAGGTTCAGAATTACAGCAGGACTACACAAGTGTACGTCTACACTCACACACGCATACAGTACATACATGTTGTTTTGTTGTGTTAAAAATGTCCCTTCTTGTGTTCAGATGCCTGTGATCTCACACTGGATCCAAACACAGCAAACACTCGCCTCATACTGTCTGAAAAAAACAAAAAGATCACACTTGTAGAAGAGCGTCAGTCGTATCCTGATCATCCAGACAGATTTGATCATCGTCCTCAGGTGTTGTGTAGACAGAGTCTGACTGGACGCTGTTACTGGGAGGCTGAATGGAGCGGATCAGATGTTCATATATCAGTGGCATATAAAAGCATCAACAGGAAAGGATGGGTTGACAGTGAGTTTGGACACAATGATAAATCGTGGAGTCTGCAGTGCTCTGATAACAGATTCATTGCATGTCACAAAAATAATGCTAAGTTCATATCCGCTGCTTCACGTAGCTCCAAGAGAGCAGGAGTTTATGTGGACTGGTCAGCCGGCACTGTGTCATTCTACAGCGTCTCTGACACACACAAACTCACACACTTACACACATTCTACACAACATTCACTGAACCTCTTTATGCTGGATTAGGGGGTTTTCAGCTTGGTTCCTCAATGTCTCTATGTAAGATGGGAACAGTTAAGAAACAGCCTGGGAAACAAATGAAAAGTGCTTTACGTGCTTGAAATGGTTAACCTCGGGTTATTCGAAACCCTGGGTAAACAGAATCCTGGGTTATCCGTTTCACACTGCTTACAATTTACCAGGGGTTAAGAGATAACCTTGGGTATTCATAACCTGATGTTTGGTTAGCCATCACTAAGCGACTGTGCGCAGCTTGTGATATGAGGTAAGAGCTGTTTAGTTTTTGATTGGGTGTCCGTTGCTAAGCGTCTGGTTGTATCATTCCACCCCCGCTTCGTTTCATACTGTTCATGCTGGGTTAACCCTGCTTCGCAGCAGGGTCTCATAACCCTGGGTAAAATTTGGGATAACCCCGCAACCAAATTATAAGCGCTAACCTGGGGTTTAAAGCGGGGTTTAGAATGAAGATAACCCGGGGTTAATTGCAGTGTGAAAAGCCTTCTTGTGTATCAAAATAGTTGCTGTCTGAAACAAAACTTACAGCACATATTTGATCTCATTTCTCTGGCACGGATGTATGCTAAAGCATTTTGTAATCTTACTCTTACAAAGCTCAATCTTTCTTAACTAAAAACTGTGTTTTACTTCATAAAACAAAGATTCATCGGACAGTCTTCACTGATTTATTCGGTAACACTTTAGAATAATTGTCCGTTGTTAACAAGTAACTATGCAGAAAGTAATAGGCAGTACTACATTAACACTTACCTTAATACTATTAACTAATATAGAAGCAAGATTAACTAAGCAGTAAGTAATAGCTAATTTAGGACAAAGGTAGTTCCTTATTTGGTATTTGATAATTACTAAAGAAAAATGCCATCATTGACAACTACTTGCGAACTATGACCAATTAATGAAGAAAAAACAATTAATTACTAATCTCAACATTAACGTACATAAAGTGAAAAAATAGGTTGTTTGTGGAAACTAATTTATGAATAAATACAAATACCAAAAGCCAAATACCAAAACATGAATGGATATATTCTACATATATAGCCTATCCATAGAGATATATTTCATGTAGTACTGCCTATTACTTTCTGCATAGTTACTTGTTAACAACGGACCATTATTCTAAAGTGTTACCATTTATTCAAATAATGTGAATCTGTTCCAAATTTTTTTGTTATCTTTGTAGTGACGAGACACAAAAGTGTCCACAGAAACATTTTATTTCAGGCCACAAGTTGCACAACTTACAGCTTGTACAGCTACATTTTTCCTCCTCCCGTGGTTTTTGTAAGTGTGTGAGCTACTGAGCGACTGCCGACTCTAACCGACAGGTTAAGATGAGACTTCTCTGATCAATGGATATGTTATTCATTTATTTATTTTACATATCTGCTTACATGTTTAAAAACTAGGCTACAATTAAACAACACATTCAGTAATTACAAACGTAATTAAGACCAGCCGTATAATACACTTACAGTGATACTCCAATCAATGAGACTTATCAGTTTCACAAAGGTTATTTGTGGCAAAAAAGGGTTCTTTAGATTATAAGAAGGTAAGAAAGAGATGGTTCTTTAAAGAAAGAACCTTTGAGTGAATGGTTCTTTGTGGAACCAAAATGGTTCTTCTATGACATCGCTGTAAAGAACACATTCAGCACAACGTAACCCCCTTAAATTTTACATCTACATTTTTTTATTTTATATAGTAAAAAGTATTTTTATTTTGTTTTAATTTGCATACCACAAAGAAACTCCTGTATATTCGGTACATCATCATGGTTAACCACTACAGGGCAGTTACCTACGCAACAGGTTGAGAAAGTTGCTTACATTAAAAGAAGCGATCTTAATATGCTAGCTGTAGATGCTCACACGAAGTTAGCTAGAACTTCTCGAAATTAGTTTTGTTTCTTCATTTCAGTGTGTTTCTTTCTATTAAGAGTGTTTTCAATCGCACGAGATTCCAACTAATTTTGTTGGTGATATTTAAAACTGCTTATGTATTTGATCACGACTTTCTTTTATGAGAACTCTTGTGAGTTTTGCGTTTATATGTACTGCTACATATTAATTGAAACTTAGATCTTTCTATATGTGCTATAAAAAACAATCAGAGGTATTTATGATGTTCAAGATTATTTTTGTGCTTTTAAAGAGGGTTTGTACTCGAGTAGAGTTAATTAAAGTGATAGTTCTACCAAGTTCATGTCTCCCATCATTTACTCACCCTCGTGTCATTTCAAACCTGTTTGACTTTCTTTCTTCCCCAGAACACAAAAGAAGATATTGTGAAGAACTTTGTTAACGGACCCCCATTCACTGGCATTGGTTTTGTGTTCTGGCGCTGTTCGGTTACCAACTTTCTTCAAAATATCTTCTTTTGTGTTCTGCAGAAGAAAGAAAGTCATACAGATTTGAAATGACAAGAGGGTGAGTCAACAATGACGTAATTAAAATTTTGGGGTGAACTGTTCCTTTAACTTGTTTGTTACGCTAGTTATCTGTTACGGTGAATGATTACGCATCAATGAATATGAGATGACGCATATTTAATTGATTTTATTGATTTAAGTGTGCTTACGTATGTGACTGCACTGTTATGTGCAGATTGTTTTTTTTAAACGCCGATTCTGTATGCGTGATGACGTGATCCTGATTCTGCTTGTGTGATCCACGGTTGAATGGCGAGCCAGACCCCTGATCTACGATTCTAAAACAAGAAACCATCGTGATTCCACAAGGATCTGAACTTTACAGCTAAGCTGAAACTACACGCATACACACTACCCGGGTAGAAGAAGAAAAAAAGGCCTTTACACACACTGACATTTGAATATTTCACATACGCACAAAGGAGCCCGTAAGACTATTGAGACTTTGTTTTATTTCTATAAATCTTAAGCCACTTTTTACGCCCTTGTTTAAGGTGTTGAGTGGGACCAGAAAATTGTGTCTTCGTTCATGACTTGAAAATGTGTTTATATTGATATTAATAAAAAAGTGGCGGCTGTTAATTGGTTTACTGTATTTGGCCCCAAAGAGTTATTATATCCTCCCAGAGTCGAACCTGGACCCTATTTAAACTCTGAGTGTACTACACAGAATACTTGATCTGTAGCCCCGTGTTACAACAACATTCACTGAACCTCTCTGTGCTGGATTTAGACTTCATTTAAACTTCTCAATGTCTCTGTGTGAAATGAAGCAACTGAGACGACACTTAAAAATACACTCTCCATCTCTTAATGTAACACACACGTGTAAACTTGATCTGTTAATCTTTTAATTGTTGTTTTAGTGGACATGGAAAACTTTCCATATCAGGGCAATTGAGCATATGGGTGGGCTAAGAGGGCTGAAGCCCCGAATGTTTTCAGTTAAAGCCCATAATGTATTTCGATGGCGATCGGTCTGCGCAGTACCTTACAAAGTCGAACTTGGCTACTGCAAAAGAGTTATGTGTTGTTGTTGTTGTTCTGTCACCCACTGGCAGGAGTGTAGCATCATTACATGTGCTTGAGTTATAGTCAAGTCAAGTAACAGTTTATGTATAGAGCACTTTCAACATCATTATAATGGACCAAAGGACTACGAAGTTGCCCAAAAACTACACCCAATCAAACGCCAGAAGCCTGAGGTGGCACATTCCATAGAGCAGGGGCTGCCACAGAAAAAGCATGGACCCCACTTCGCCTTAGCCGCGGAACAGTTAACAGCAAACTCAAGGACCACAAAGAGCGTTGAGTTTGATAGGGGATCAACGTGTCCTTTATATACTCAAGAGCCTGGCCATGCAATGCCTTATAAACAAGCATCAGCACTTTGTACTGTATTCTGTATGTACAGTTAGCCAGTGTAGAGATAACACAGGGGTTATATTATCCCATTTTTTTGTATTTGTTAAAAGTCTCGCAGCAGCATTTTGATCATACTGGAGGTTCTTTCATAATGGCAGTCTATGGGATCAGTTGCTGTAAATGGTTGCTAGGGGCGTGCCTTTATAGCTTCATGAAGATTCTGGGACACTGATTGGTTCCCTGAATAAAATGAGCCCACCCCCTTGTCTCCATGAAGACGCGCGCACGGACACGAGACGCTTGTTTGCGCCATTGTTTATTTAACTATTTAACAGCGCTGTGTCAAAAACAGCAACCCGGTGCACATCAGTGTCCAACGAGCTCATACAAACGTTTTACCTAATGTATGAGAAGACGGCAGTGATTTCAGTCATCAAGAGGCTGTGACGTCTAAAAACTCACTAAAACAACTCTTTTTCATTATTTGTTTGTTCTTTATTTCTTTAGTTTTCTCTTTTTGAGAAGATCTTCAAAGTTTACAAAATGATAACTCCATATTTTATGTTATATAACATTTTATTTATGCCTTAGTTATGTTGTAGTTGGAATGGACTACATAACAAATTATTTTTTAAGTTAAAAAATGATATAAAAATGTTTTCATTATGTTATTATATCACAGTTTAGCGCTACCTTTCAATGGTGTCCCACATTGTCTTACACAAACGGATTACCTGGCTGTCCCACATTTGGTTTGTTGGGTGGTGGTCATACCTGACACGCAAACATTTTGAACTTCTGTTGTCGCGACTCTCTCTCTCAACGGTTCTGTGTTTGGCTAGTGTTTAATAATATAACTGTTTATATTTTATTTATTTTATTAATAATTGTATTAAATAAACGATTTGTTGAATTTTGTTGTATGTTCATTTTATTAAACACAATTTATTTCGAAATTCCACTACTTATTTAGGAATTAATTAATGCACTTTAAAACGATGTACTTATTGAGTGTTTTTTGTTGTTTTTTTTTTTTTCCTTTTTTATTTTTATTTTTTTTTTTTTGTTTTATTTTTTTTTTTTTTATTTTTTTTTTTTATTTTTTTTTTTTTTTTTCTTTTTAATTTTTTATATTTTTTTTTTTTTTTTTTTTTCTTTTTTTTATTTTTTTATATATATTTTTTTTTTTATATATTTTTTTTAATGCCTATTTTTATTGTACTTTTCTATTTTTATCGTATTTTAATTACTTATTAAACTATGAAATGATTTATTACTTTACACATGACTCTTTCGGTCCTCCATACACGTGAGGCACCCTCAGCCAATCATATAATGGCAGTGGCGTCAGTGGCCGGAGTCCTGGTGGTTCACAGTGTCAAATGCAGCAGAGAGATCAGGCAGAATAAGGACAGATGACAAGGATTTAGCTCTTGCCTGCTGTAGGTTTTCGATGACAGACAGGAGAGCGGTCTCCGTAGAATGTCCTTACTCTGTTTCCTATAATAAGGTGACAAGACGTCCCCGTTTTCTGGGGACATCCCCGGTTTTTGTTGTTCTGTCCCGACTGGAGCTATCCCCGGAAATGCCGCCGTTTTACGGCATGACAACCAAAGCAACCAGAAAATACACTGAAAAAGCCCGATCAACATACCCTGCGGAGTACCAGAGCAACCATGTAGGGATTATTTACACCAGCAGAGGGGGCTGTAAAATACGCAAATTACTTGGTCGCGTGCCGCTTAGCGATGAAGAATGTGAGAAAGCATTGTCAAGTTATTATCAAATATCAAAAGACTAGAGTCAAAGTTATAGGGTTCAAGGTACTAACTACTCATGTTAAATTAAAGTAAATTAAAGTATAACTGTTTGTATGTGTTATATAACAAGGTCAGGCCAGGGAGCTGCATTGTTTTGCATGAAATTTTTTACTTTATATCCACTTTATACTATTAAGTTCCACCGTCACAACACAGAATTCCCACACATACGTTGGTGAAAGTACGCAGCGTTATAAACAAATAAAAATAGTTATCTAAGCAATAGCAATTACACTGACAACTATTACATTTGCAGAAACGACATCTGTGCTCAAAATGAGCCTAAAAATCAAATAAAAAGCTTAATGTAAAGGTCCATGACCAAAAGCACAAACATAGGAAGTTATTTTAAATTTTTTAATCACTGGTTGTAATGACTGTATTGGCTACAGTTTGTAAAAATAAAATACAATTAGAGAACGTTAAAATGGCAACTAACAGAATTATTTGTCATATGTTTTCAAATTGTTATATTTTTGTAGTGTTATTGAATTTTGTGTTAATGCACGCAACTGTTTTCATCATTTACAATGGTTATTTACTATTTTCACAGTGGACTATTTTTCCATAAAGTTTTGGTAAACTTTATTAAAACCAGTTATGGTCAGTTTGATCTGCAAACAATATTATACTATTATAATTAATTGCAATAGTACAAAAACTCATTAATAATTATGTACAACAAAAAAAGACAAAAATGTTTTGTCCCCTTTTTTAATTGATTGATTATAACAAATGAGATTTCAATGATATTTTGACCATTTAACTAGAAAATGCCGTTTTCATTTTAAAAAATCCGGTCACCTTACCCTGTGATCAAAACGCGCTTAAATCATTTATCATGTTGCTTTAAATACTACGCATGCGCAAAGCTTCGCCAGGGCGGCCATATTGAGCGTTGCGTTCCTCCCCATTCATGTACTTGCAATTCATCGCAATGGCGTGACATCTTGTTAATATTAATAATATCTGCTGCGTTTGTGGCGGGGGTTGCCATGGTGACGCGGACATTTTAAGGCGGCTAATTATCACAACAATACTTATTTGTCATTGATCCCAAAGGTACCTACCAATGATTAAGCAAAGCCTTTGCAGAGACAGCGAAATCACCTGCAAGCACCCGTCATATTTATTTATGATAAATTACCCTGTCTGTTCCAGCCCCACATTGTTAGCAACACCGGTAAGTTCTTTTTACAATTTCCCTCTTTCCAAATTGTTTTTAACACTGGTTACAAGTTACAGAAAAACACGTTTTTGTGAATTGCTTTGTGAATAGAAAAAAAAAAAACTTAAACAATCTAATGCCGTTTCATGAATTATAAATATATATTAAATAGTGTGCACTTTTCTGTTTGTTTTAGTTAAGCCCTAAGCGTCTTAAATGACAAATACTAAAACGCTCCCCGGAAATCAGTGTACGTTTACATTTTATTTTTGCCACAAGAGGGCAGCACAATACCACAAAAGTTCGATTTCCTTCGATTTGGTTCTTCGGGAATGAAAGGCTCTATGCTATCTTTTCGTTAAACAGAGCAACAAAAAAAGAAATAATGAAATAATAGAACATTAATTAGGTCATTAAAATGATTACTAATCACATACTTATAATTGTCTGGTACTGAGAGAACACTACAGATCTGACATTTGATATTTAAAAATGTGAACATTTTGAAATCTGTTTATACTTTATGATAGATTCCAGACGTCAGAAAAATACTAGTCTATCCACGAGTTTTCTATTTTAATAAGAGTAAATAAACATGCGTTTTTGGATGTGCCAAAAAGAAGATATGAAATACTTTGTAGGATTTAAAATGCACAAACCAGAAGCAATAAAACCCAACAAATGGCGAAGGGATGGCTCTTTATACAACATGAAAAGGTGCTTGTAATTTAATTTTCACATTCATGAGGAACATGGACCGTTATGGATATGACAGTTCTGAAAGTTGCTCTTACCTGACTATGGAAAATACTTCTAAAAAATGCTTTAAAAACTTTGAGACCATCAAATGTTGGCATCTGAGCTATCAGCATGGTGAAAACCTTTGGTCGAATCACACATATGCTTGCAGGACCTTGCTTTGACTCTTTGTGAAATGTTGCATCCCAGTCCCCACATATTTGCCCTACACATATGTACTGTTTGTGTTATGGGAACGTTTGTTTATTTCGGTGTGTAGCAAAACAGTTTGCAAGTACTAGAACATAGTAATGTGCACTTGAAGTGATCACTTTTGCATAGACTGCATTCGAATTGTTCGTAATCGTAATCACAGCTGGCATTTCAGGTTTTATTCTTTTATTACAAGGCTGCCAGATCTGCGCTAACCCCGGCATTCCTGAAATACCTCAAATAGAAATTTTACGTGCATTTCGTTATTTCCTTTTAATTTACTATTGACAAATTCAGTTTAACACTGTTTTTATTATACAGTTACACATATCACAAATATTGAATTTACAAAGGAAGCACGTTATAGACCTTGACACCTGCTAACATGACTTGGTTTTGACTGGCTAAAGCAGATAATTGCTATAGAGCAGCAGGTCACCAGCGGCCTGCGGTGGGCAGCGTTAACCCCCCTCAGCCCTTTCTGATCTGAAGTGAGAGAGCGGGCCATAAAGTGCAGCCGGTGGATGATGTAAAAGAGGAAAGCAGCAGGTGTAACGTTCCTCTAATGACTCCGCTGAGTTATGGCTTTATTATAGCTGTTACTTTGCTGTATCCCCATCACAACACACAGGCCAAGCCACCTGTCTTATCAGTAGTCGCATAAAAAGAAAGATATGGACATTACATTTGAACACTCCAGGAAATCTATAATGCAGATATGGGTTAAATGTGGCCTCAAAAGTAAAAACTAAATAAATAATGACTAAATGATCACTTTGCCGGATGATGTAATTAGATTCGCTTAGGTCGTGTGCAAATTCACGTCTCATCCTCTTAATTTGTTTGTTAGTAGTAAATGAAAGGGAACAATAATCTCAGACGTGATTCCTCTCCGTGGAATGCCATTTATGTTGGCAGAATGATGGCCGATTATGTTGGATTGATTTGGCAACCTTGCGCTGAAAATGCTTAGATCCACAGACATCAACGACAAGTGCTCTTGTCAGAAGATCCTTCTGCAAATAGTTTTTATCACACCCTACCAAGCAATGACTCCAAACCTTTCTGCTTCATACTCGCTCTTCTAGCTTCAAACGCTTTACAGATCTATTCAGTTTCCCGTATGATTCTGTCAAACTGATAACATTGATTCGAAATATGTTCAAAGCATCCACTTTATTTGAATAATGTTGTCCATGCGACCATGCTTTATATAGGTTTGAATTTTGGTGTTATTGTTGGATATTTTGACTTGTTTATTTGAGACTCTTGATGTACTTGATTGTTCTTGATGTCTGTGTGTAGTGTTCAATTAAAAAAAATATGCCACCAGCTTTATTTTTGTTATTGCTCTAGCAAGAATATGTGTTCTTTGTAAAGTAAACATCATAATTAGTACACTCGGTTGTACTAATTAGGGTAAAATAGCCATATGCCAAACCTGTGCGTCTTATCAGTATAGATAGTTTTGTTGTGCCATAAACCAGTTTTATTTTGGCGAATCACGCTGCCGAATTGCTTTTTATTAGGGCTGTGGGAAACTTTGCAAACTTTATATTGCATTTAATGTAAATCCTGAAGTAATGTTTATAATGTAGTGCCGGTGTGTTAGCTAAATGATCATTATTAAATGAAATTAAGTTAATTTTATCATTTTAATTTGCTGTCTCTGGGCAGGTTATATACAAATACAGCTTGATTTTTACAAAAACATAGGATGTGTGCCTAAACCTCAACCTTGATACCCTTTCCCTAAACCTTAAAAAGCGAGCTGTGAAGAGATCATTGCTGAAGTTGGTATAAGAACGTATTAAGGTTGTTGGGAAAAGTTACTGTATATAAATTCCATCTCGCAGTATTAAAAAGAGTTATAAAGAGTAAGAACAGTGATCAATTCTAAATTTGAATGTACACGTTACGGCTGATAATAACGTGCGTGGTGGTAAGCATTCTTTAATAAGAAGCCAGCTGTATTGTGTTATCGTGGATGAAAATGCTGATTTTGTGTTTATTTCATTTCCCTATTTACTTAGTTTTGCCAATAGCTTTGCTGATAACCTTTGTAGTGGAACCGTGAGGATCTATTGTGTTTTCCAAAACCATAAGATCTAGAAATATAAGGCAATGAACTCAGTGCATCAATGTCCTTGCCGTCACTGAGGTCCAAGCTGCGATGGCATCATTTTGCCATCACTTGCTGAATAGTATTTGGTGTATATTCAGTTGAAATCTCTTCAGGTTGGTTGCTACACGAAGTTCAGGCAAGAAACTCTTGGTGTGGAAATCGTGAACAAGCGTTAGTAATGTCCTTTCCATGCACGTTCCCAGAATGCGCTCATTAATCAACGGTCGGGCCCTTTTCACTTCATGACACTCTGAGCATTAAGCAATGGTCCTGTGTTTACAGAGAGGGAGGTACCAGGATTTACACCCAAGCTCTTGTGCCTTTCAACACCTTTTGCACAAGCTCCTCTGCCTCTGCTCTCTCCGTCAGGCGTCAGCTCGAGTTGCTGCTCCCACCTGCCGGGCACGAAGGAAAGTCCTGCACTGGCCACGACAGCACGTTCATATTCTTAAATGAATGATTGGTCGCTATGAAAGTATTCTGACACACTTTTGATACTGTATTTATTTTGACCGTGCGTAGTTATTACGGCGCGTCAGTGCAGGTCCTGCAGAAATACATTGCCAAGCATCTATGTTGTCAAAGAGTGTTTGGTTTGTTGATGAGTTATACGGTAAGCACCATGACAGTTAATTTTTTTATGTACACGAATACATTTGATAGGCATTAATCGTCTATAATTTCATTTTCCTCTTACGGTCAGTTTTAGCTCTAACAGAGAAACGTGGAGGAGGTGTTTAAAAATGGCGCCATTGCGTTTTTCATTAAAGGCTCAATTCATTTAGATTCCCCCAATACAGATGAGTAACATTTTTTAACTAAATACATATTTAGGGCAAATGAGCAGAGCTCTACAATGAAGGTAACTGTTCTAAAAATAATTTGGCATGAAATTGCCACGTGCTATTCTCAACATATTTCGATTATTTTTGGTATAAAAATAAGAAGCATTCACAACAGACCACGCAATGAGATGTAAGTCAAGCGATTATCTACAAAAGGCCAACGGTGAACGCAGAGCAAGAAGAATACAGCAGCAGGCAACATACCGGGCCGAACCAATGACATTTGAATAAATGCACGCAGGGGCTTAAAAATCCGAAACACTGGTGTCTGGAAAGCTTGCCAACACAGGAACTGAGTAACACAGGTCCCAGTGATTCCACTGTGTGTGGGCTGTTCTCGGTTTTTACCTGTTATTTGCGTTTCCGTTGAGGTATCTGGTCAGCCAATCAGGTTGCGGGAACTCTCCTCAGATGAGCCTCGCTAGGTTGCTAATAAATGAACATAAACGGCCGTTTTACCTACATCTCTTAACTATCGGCCAAGCAAATTAGCAGTCAAATAAGCTGTAACGTCTGTATTATACGTTAACGTAAAACGTTTTCCAAAACCATTAAGCGAAGACTTGTGCTGAGATGTAAATTTATTCCATTCAGTATTTTCTTTTTAAAAGGGTCTGTCATAATTGTGACCATTGTAACCAGTGAGAAATAGTATTCAACAAATCAATATCTATTTCCATATTGCGTGCCTCTGATAATACATGTTTAAGCCCTTGCAGATGGTGTTTCAGGAAGAGGCCGTTGGTAGTGCTTTTCTTACGAGGATTTATCGAAAAAATAAAAAGGTCAACGTCAACATCACATGACAATGTGAAATCTGCATGTTGCATGGTGTGAAATAAATGGAAATAAAGGAAAACAAAATCCTCTACGCTGGGCCTGCAGTTTGCTCTGTCGTTGGCTGGTCACCGGCCAATGGCGCAAATGGCTCGAACCGAGCTAGACTCGAATGTTAAACCAATGCTTCGAAAAGAATGAAACTGATTGGAGAATGCATCCAGTAATAGACAAAGTTATCAGTTGGCTGGTTGAAAGAAACCTGAAACGCTTTTCATGCTTGGAAGTGTTGAGGGAACTATTGGATTTAGAACGGTGCTCTCACCTCTCCATTGTAACTTTTTTTGCACCTGTTCCCAAAATGTGTAGTTCCTGTGACCAGTGAAACGCGAGCGACACCTTTCTCGTTGTCTTCCTGTCCAGAACATGCCCATATTGTGCATTTTCCACACCATCTGGGCAGTCCAGAGTACCTTTATCCAGAGCCTTTAAATGTGCATCAGCATCATACTAGAAGGCACATGAAGTGCTTTGATATACCAGGGTCGTACAGTACCTGCAAACCATACATTTTATGTTGCTAAACATCTTCATAGTACACAATTACATGTCCTGAAATAATAGCATGCCACATCTGCACAACCGGTGACTTGTCTGCAAATTTGCCTAATCATTATAAAGTATGTAAATATCAATATGATAACTCTCTAGGGATCATGTAAAAAAACATCAACGTTTCAAAACCGAAATCTACTCGGGAGTATCGGCGTTGGGACAGCACTTTTCAGACTTACGTCATTAAAAGAAGCCGAACAAAAAGCAGTGGTACCATCCCAATCATTGAACTGCATTGTGAGATTTATGGGAATGTGGTTTGCCAGGTGCATCGCCATGGCACGGTTTAGATGTGGTTTCTTTAAAATGCCCTAATCGCACACTGTTGTTTTTCCTATTGTTAGGCCGCCTTGGATGTGAGCGATTGCTAACGGGAACATATCTAGTCTGAATGCTGGCGTTCAGCCTCTTAATGTTGCTTCGATGGAAGGGATGCGTGTACCTTGATTCACCCAACAGATGTTCGAAGGATCATCCTTCTTTTGAAGGATGTTGCTTTTGTTCCATGCAAATGGCAGGCGTCCAGGACAGCATTTAGACTTCCGTGAAGCAACAAGTCGTGCCAAACACCTGCACCTTTCCAAAATCAGGGATTTAGAGTCGGATTAATTAGTCATTAACACACCTGTACAGATGTGTGGCGTTTTCTGTCTCTTTCAACTCTTCGGTGTGTGGTCCGTCAAGCTTCACTGAGCGCCTTCAAGGTTTGGAACTGGATTGGTTGTCGATTAATTGAACTACAGATAAGCATTGACCCATGAGCCCGGTTCAGCGGCAGCATCTGTCAAATCAAAACGCTACTGTAACCGAGTTGTTGTAAAAGAGCTCGCATATTCATTGCTGTACTTTGGGTTGATTCAACCCACGGTTGAGTAAAATATGGACATATCCCAACCGTTGGGTTGTTTCAGCACATAGTTAGGTAAAATGGGCTCATTTTCTAAGTTCGTTTAAACCAATGTTGGGTTTGTCCCAATTTCACCCAACGTTTTTTGAAGTGCGAAATGTTTTGTGTCGAAAATTTCATCATTGATGCTCTTCATCAGCGATACAGTACTGAAGTTATCACATTATTAGTCTTCGTATAGCCGAAAATGAATCGCATTCAAGACAGCAATCATTTATTGGAAACTTACAAAGGAATCAAAATGTTGATGTGGACCTGAAGACATCATCATCAATCTTTTCTATATCGCACCAACCTGTTTGGAGGTCCTAGAGATGTATGGCCACCCAATTGATTAATGCGACTTTGAGTGAATTTCCGAGACCTAGCCCAAGGGTCACATTTTTCGCAGTGACCCTCTTTTGGGGTGGTTGACTTTCTCAGGTTAAAATGATGTTTCTTTAAGAGGGGAAAATAATAGAGCTCCTTCCTAACAACACCTTGACAGCTCATTGACAGACTCACAATGAACTCTATCCACAGAGTGCAGGGCAAGGGGGAGAAAAGGCACGTCACACACCTGTCAGTCACTGAGCCGGTTTGCTTTGATAACTTTGTCTGACTTAATCTATTAAAAGACGTGTTTGCAGAGTAAAGGATACTAAAACACTCACTATTTGCTTATATCTTAGCCCATGTTTAAATGAGTTCAATACATAAACTCTTTATGCATTTTATTTGTTAGCGCAATAAAGATAAATATACACAGTGCGAATGGGCCTTTTGAGAAGTGTTGCTAGATGACCTGTGGCTATGTATTTGACACTTCGCTTTAAGGTCTTGAGGTTTGCCCTAACCAGATCTACAATCGAACAATTTATTATTCTATTTATTTAACGACATTTAGGATTTAATGAAAAGTATTCGGAGCAAATTGTTTGGTGCGAACACAATCATATGATTTGGATTGCTGTGGTTTGTTATTAAACAAAGTCATTGCGTTGTACCGAGAGCAGCAGGCGCCGATGGCTGCCAGGCGTAACCCTGGAGATATGGACCCACAGCCGGGTTTTATGACTGCATGTGTCAGGGAAAGTTATTAGCGACTCTAGCTAACAGACACAATGACAGACGGAACAGAACGCAACACATTGGAAGTAAAGCTTGTAACTCCTGGGAGACAGTCTGACAGATGTACAGACTACAAGTTTTTGAAACTTGGGTTTTTGGCTTGGTTGAATCCAATAGCAAGCTTTCATAAAATTTTGCTTAGAATAGCGTGGGATATGTAAATTCTCATTTTAATTTGCTTTTGTATCTCGGGTGTGAAAATGCATATTTGTACGTAAAATCTTTTTTTTTCACATTTGCTGTGACAAATCACATATTTAATTTACATAAACATGCCAGTTGACTGTTAAAAGTAGCTACACTAGACCTACCTCTATTTCTCTTTATCATAAAATACATCTTGTAATTTATGATTTATGAAGTTTTGTGAATATCTGTGAACAGAACAACTGAGGTTTCTCACGGTTTGTTGCATTGTTTTTATTTGTTTTAAACGGCTGTTTGTAAAGCTTTGCCTTTGGGACAGAGAATTTGGTGATGTCATTAAGCACAATTATGGGATGTGAATCTGCGATAGGGTGTAGCAGGTGGCTTAGAAAGCCCCACCAGAATCCCAATTGTGCGCTGAATTGTGTTACTTAAAGGATATTGCGACCAGATGGTAATTTGGAAGGAAAGTTAAATTTCTAATCTTTCTAAAATTCCTATCCAACACGGGGCCTCGTACTGAGCGCTAGAACAGATTCGATGGGCACTAAATAGCCTTGTGTATAACCGTGAGATGTCTGCAAAAGAGAAAGAAGGGTAACGTTGACATGTCATATTGTTGCACAAGGTCATTTTTCCTCAACGGACTAAAGAAAAAGACAAAAAAAGAATGCTACATTTGCAACTGTCAGTGTTATTAGAAGGTATTACTAATATACCAAAGAATGCCATGACCTGCAGATGACTCGCATGCTAAATGAAAACAAGAGCGATGAAAAGTCTTTACGTACATGATTGATTGGAGGCGAATGACAGCGAGCTCACGCTCATCCAGGGGTGGTCCGTGGCTTTAAGTCGCACAACCCGAACAATGAACTTTTTACCCTCCGTCGTCATTCTTAGACTTGTTTGTATGCATAGGGTTTAAAACAACGATATTACTTCTTGAAAGAAGTGCATGATGTGAATTATCGCTACGTACTATTTTTGTAATATACGATTAAGATATTTGTGGCTTGCGAGGCCGTTGTTTTAAATATAGCCATTGATGGCGGCGCATCGTTTCATTTTTAGCGAATTGTAGTGTGGGTGCATTATGATCTTTCCTTTACAATAGCAGTGGTTATGCTTAGCTTTTTCTGTTTGGTCGCTTTGTTTAAAACTGCCTTTGTCAGACTTCTTCGGACAAATGGAGGTAAATGTGATAGAACCTTTTACCTGTTACCTCATACCGGCCTGTCAGCGTGAATATGATTCATAATTGAACTGCACCTGCACTCATTGTATCTGCTCTGGGGTTGAAGAACCGGAGAAACATTACTTTGAAGTTCATTTCGGAGCATAAAGCGAAAACAAAACAAGACCTGTTTAGTCATGTGAAAGTCATTCACTTAACCCGCTACTTGGAATCAATTTTTACACTGTGCCCACTGGTGCTGTTCATTGACAAGATGTTTATATGTCTTGTGGCTCATTTGAAGTTGCAGGTCAAGTGGCAGAAAAAAAGGTCGCAAACTTTCCCACAGGCAATTCTGTGCTTTTCATGAATTTGAAATGCTCATCAAATGAATGAACTGTAAGATGCTTTTGGTGGAAGCGTTTACCTACATGAACATAAAATGTGCTGAATAAAATCAATCATTCTATGTAGATAAAGATATTTTGGAATCCAGAAAGGTATCAATATGTTTTAATAAAATCATGATCTCCTTTACCTGGCTTATGATGTTGTGTAGGACCCTATTCAATGTGTAGAATTTTTTTCCCAAATTCCGTTTTTTCCGTTTTATTTTTTCTGGATTCTGTGTTTTCCGTTTTTTTACGATACAATAACATTTTTGCCCACATGAAAAATACTTCAGTATACTATAGCATTTACTCATTAACTATTGGAAGACACCTGGATACTACAGTGTTTTTGAACCTAACGGAAAATTAAAAATAAAGCGTCATGCACAACTATGGTAATATAAACCAGCATCTCTCCATTGCATTTTCTGTTATATCTTTTTTTACTCCTATTTAAATTATACAGTACTACAGTTTATTCATGTGGGTGTGTCATAGTTCATTTAAGTTAACCGGACTTTTATTTTGACGGGTTGTCGCAAAGACCATGTTTGACAGTAGCTTTACTCAAAAGCGTTGATATGCTCATGAAGTGAACTCTTCGAGCAGCTCTGGAGATGTGTTCGCATCCCCATAAAGTGAGATGCTGTAAACAGAAGTGCCATGCGTGCAGTACAGAAAACCGCTCGAATCATTCATTAAGTGCCACGCAGAACAGGCAGATTACATATTTAAACCGCATCTGAATCACTACTGATGTTATTTAAAACACAAATAGAATTTTATTAGCTGTTCAGCGCTACTTTCTGATTAAGACGTTCTAAATTTGTAAGATTCCACGCCATTCCGAGTTATACATCAAATTCCATTTAAATGCCTGAAATCACATGGCCCTAGTTGTGTTTGCCCGTAGAGTAATACAATGATGATGGTGTGTAAACTTTTTTTTGCAATTTTTAACAAAGTATGTGATTTTAAATTAATTATAGGACATGGCCTGTAATCTCTTTGGGTCCATCGCTTATATCCCATTCTTGCGGTGTGTTATGTTAATTTTCCAGCAAAGAAAAGTGATACCGCCATAAAGTCGGGATTATGGACATGTCAATTATTTATTGTCTACATCTCTTTTGTCCCTCTTCTGCGTGGACATTTTTCATAAACGTGATCAACACAAGCAGAAGTGACGTACGTGTAGTTGTCCAAGTGGCAAACACATGGAATCCGATATCATGAAAATAGTTTCTTGGCATATTTTGTGTCCAATGTGCAAGTGCGCCTTTTGTTTATGTTATATGAATAGAAAAAAGCTATATAATAACATTAAGATCAGTCCGTCTGCTTTTTTGGTGCATTTCCATACCGGCAAATTGGTCTGGGCTCCTGTTTGCCCAGTTATTGAGGATTTGTTGACAATTTCCTCTTCAACAAATTGTATTTGGACAACAGTATATTCCGCCGATGTCTTTCGCCATGGTCGAGGCCAAGGTCAGTTTTATATTCTACT
Source organism: Triplophysa rosa (assembly GCF_024868665.1). Lineage (NCBI taxonomy): Eukaryota > Metazoa > Chordata > Actinopteri > Cypriniformes > Nemacheilidae > Triplophysa > Triplophysa rosa. The sequence goes on along the minus strand of NC_079899.1, from coordinate 2,570,071 downwards.
GAAATCATAAAATGACACTCGAGATAAACAGAATGTTTACCCTCCCCGTGTGAGCTGGGGCAGATATGTAAATTTAGCCTTATTCTTTCATCAAATTTGCATTTGCCCTCTTAACCAAACACTATAGGGCTCCAATTCAAACAACTTTAATGATGGTCGCCCCTTTACAACCGATTGCTGTATCAGGAAAAGGGAAAGAGCAATTTAGATTGGAATGAATGGAGAAAAGCGTCCGAGCTATCGCCCACCAGCTGACAATAATTGGATCAACTTTGCAGAGAATTGGCTGTGTTTTGATGCTCTAGTGGCAGACTGGTGATCGCCTCCCTTTTGCGCCTATTTATCATTCGTCTTTTATCTGCCGCTAGCAGACCTTTCCACGGTGCCATTCTGGGCCCCGCTAATCAAACAACTTTTTAATAAGAGGCAACGGCGGCTCCCCAGCCTGCGCAGGGATTCATCCCTCTCGCTCGCTGGGAACGCCGGGATGAATATCAATGAAGGCTCGCGAACGCGCAGTCATCTCGAAAGGTTTCGGCAGATTGATTTGCAGTTGATTATGGTCTCCCTGTGATCGTTTTCAAACGCGAGCCGTTGACAAAGTTATGCACACCGTCAGGACGCGTTTATTGACGCACGTCACATTTGCGCGCCTTGCGGTAATTTGGCTAATAGCGCTGAACTGTGCGCTTGTCAGACTTTGCCCACATTTTATTCAAGGTTGAAACAAATTGGAACGTAAATATAACATTTTCACCATTTTTGGCTTTTCCTCGCGGGTCCTCGCAAGTCGGACAGCTGCTGCCACTGAGAAGTTAACAAGTTCAAAACAAAAGTAGTGACAAAATGCCACAAAGGGGTGAGTTTGAAAGTCTCTTTTTAAGGAGCATCCCCCTGTTCGCTCTCTCTGTCCAGACAGACAGAAGGGATAAAAAGAACTGTGGTGTGGGCCTTTGCTAGGGAACTGAGGGTCGGTCGCTTGGAATGCGCCTCCCGTTAGATCCGCCACATTCCCCCTCCGTAAGTCGCCCGACTCCAGATTTCCTCATGTTTCCCAACCCGTTTGAAACAAACACGCCACCGGTCGAGAAAATGAACCGAGCCTAAGAGGCGAAATTCGTCGGCGCTCCGAATCGCCGCCTTTATCCACGTGTCTGTCAAATGGCTATCTAATGGGTAGCAGTTGCGGTTGGGGGAGAGGAGATCTGCTTTTCTCTCTCGCTGGCCGCCGACAGCCCTGCCATTCACAAAGCCCGGGGATGCCACACACATTCTGTTTGTTCTACATGAGCAAACAGATTGTAAACTGGCTGATAATTTTTGTACTGACAATGTCATTTACGGCTGTCAGCCTTTTGTCTCCTCTGTTTGCTTTATTCAAATATGAACCGAGTGGACCTCCCTTCTGCTGCACTCTTCTGCATTAAAATCACATCAATTCTCTTCCATTTCTTCTTATCTGAAATTCATTGGAGGCAATCACTTGCTTGAATGCTCCAGGGTTTCCATGGAGACCAAAGGTCCCGTACGGACTACAGAAGGATTAGAGACTTGTAAGATTTAAGTCTTGAAGTACACAGTTGCTTTGTTAGGTCTCCCTTTGATATCTAGTTGAGAGAATCGTCCTTTTAGGCTATGATTTGAGCAGAAAAACGCGTATTAACCATTAAGAAACCCGCTTTTTGACGTTATTTCGGTATGCCTTTAAAGACACGCTTTGCATTCGTAGCGTAATTATACGTGGTGTGCCGGCGGAATTTATGTTTCGTTCCTGCGCGAGATCTTTGCGTGGCAACTATGACAGCCGTCGTGGCATGCGGCGCTGGGTGCCCCGATGGCACGGCTTTCACCCGGAGCGGGAACAATAAATCCCGCTCGCCGGTCTCGCTCCGGGGCCGCCTCCCGGGGCTCCCCGCTTCTCTCCTAGGCATCTCCCCTTTGTTCTCCAGAGGTCAGGGCAACTGAGAGTCGAGTTATTCACATCCCAACTGTCTGTCTGGAAACGTCTGCAGATGTTACTGTGCTTTTCTTTCTCTCCCTTCTTCTCCGACTCTTCTCTCCGCTGCCAGGACGTTTGCTGGGGCTGTTTTCAAAGCGCTTGAAGAAAAAGGGAAAGAAAAGACGGCGCAGGCCCCCGAACTGTTTCTTTCTTCGGTCGTCCCCGCCAGCCCAAAGTACAAAGTAAACAGTTTGAGTTAAATGGATTCATTTTTTGTTTCAGCGTGGCATTTTGTGCACAGCCTCCTTTTGTCGCCTCGCTCGTCGTTGTTTTACTGCTTTGTTACAAGTGACAAGCTTAAAGTTTGGCATTTCGCGCGAACAGCTCAACATTCCCCTTGTCATTTTAGAGCTTCTCGTGCAAAACTGCAACATGTGTTTTACAAGAAAAACCCTGGTTTTGTTCAATTTTTGTGCAATTCCGTTGTCCTAAAGATCGTTTCAGTCTTTCTGTCTGAAGATCTAAACACTCATCGATGGATCAACAGTCTTTAATGCATCTTCAACATTTTCTAAAATTTGGGGAGTAAACAGATGTGACCTCCAATGGCATGCTGTCACCGCGAACACGTAAACAATCAATGAACATTTGCAACTTGCTATTTGCCATATTGTTTGTGTCTTTGACTAGCTGTCAGGGATTTTCAAAGGTGAGATATTACACAAGGGTGATCGCATAGATCAAGGACATTTCAGTCACGCGTTAACACGGTTTCCTTTCTCAAAAGAATTGGTCCTTTACAACACGTATATTATAAAACTAGGCCTAAAATATTTCACGGGAAATGTTAAAGAATAGACGTTATTTTTATTACATACTTCAAAAGAATAAAGAGGGAACATGTTCAATAGGAAGTGCACTTCAAACAGTCATATTTCCGTACATTTGTCATTTATTAAAATTGAACGAACATTTCTTAGTTCATTATTTGACTTTTCAATTAAAAAATCTGAAACCCAATGCAGACCTCTTTGTCTTTAAGACCACATAGTTTTTTCGAAATAAATGACATTAATATCATTTCGAGGACGCGATACAATCTGAAATGAAAATAATGGGGACGTTTGCTTCCACATTTTTGCACAGCTGTTCAAGTTGTTTATTTAAAAAGATGCGATGGTTTACGTTGAAACATAATTCATACAGCCGCAGGTCAAGACAACGGTAAAACTATTAATAAAGCCGCGGAGAGAGGCCATCTGTTGCTGTAACCTGGCAAACACAAAGCACCCGAGTTACGTCCTGTCCAAGTCATCTCGCTGTTTCTCAAGAAAGGACGTATTCAGCCTTGAACATGGCATAACTCACAAAGGCTTGTCTTTTAAAAAGCCTGGAAGCTGATCTTGTCCGTGCCTGTTGATGATATTCGGTGTATGAGTGGAGGATTATTTCCAAATACCAGTCCTGAGTTAACAAAGACACCTGATGATAGCAAATTAGGCTTTGGGTTTTGTGTAAGGAGAAAGAAAAAAACAACACCGAGACGAAAACTTTCTTCAAAGCCGACCCGGTGGTCTTTCGCTTTTGTAATTGTGTTCCGTGGCACTAATTTACCCGTGATTAATATGAATTACATAAGACCTCGGGCTGTGTGTGTGCGCGCGATTCATCTGATGCTTGGTGCCAACTGAGAATTTGTGTCGTCTTTGTCCGGAACTAAAAGTAGCTGTCACGTTTTTAATTGTATCGAGACCTGATGAATGTGTTACAATGTTTGCTATCTCGAGTAAGAGATTTATATGAAATAATAATGTCCTGGGTTCATTTGCATGGGATGTGCTGTAAAAGGAATCAGACAAATGAATCTATGCCATGTGAATTTGAATGAAGCTCAAACTCTCTTTGGTCTTCGCCACGCCTCATATTTCCACATGAGTGATTGCTATTCTCGCATGATAACCTGTCTTTCACTATCAAAGTGAAATGCGAGGTTTTCAAAGCGCTATCAAAGCAACACGACAGCCGAGAAAAGACTGGAGGCAAGGGAACTGTAACAAACCGGGCCAAAAATTCCCGCAGCATCTCTTGAGAGAACACGTGCGGTCGAAGCTTCGCATGTCTACACTGCGTCTGTGACTTTCTATAGGTGCATGTCACCACTCGAACCTGCGCCAGAACATCTGCGGTTTGTTTAGGTAGTTCAGATGTATCGGTGCCGGGCCGTGACGTGTTGGTTTTAGGCTTCTGGAGTTTGGCGCAGGCCTCTCATCGCTCAGATCACTCCATGTGTGACAACTCTCAGTCATTAGCAGCCACCGGCTCTCATTGTCTCTGCGAGGGAGTCCATTTTGATAGGATTAGCTGTAGCTAGGAGCTGTGTTATTGCAGATTTAGCTTGCTAAACTTAGCTTGTATTGTACTCTATAGGGAGAGCCACGGCCACCCAAGTTTTTAGAGCCACGGGCTCAGGGAGAAATAGTCACACCCACTGGGAAACGGCAACTGAACCAGAATGGCGAGAGATGCGTTGAGTCAGCGATTTCTTACTGGATTGCAAGGCAGACGAAAGTGTACTGTACAGGGTAGTGCGCGAGCGGAACAAATCATTTATTTGAAACTTTGAATTAGCTTTTCATTGCTAGCTGAGCTAGTCTAAATTGATTTATACTACACTTTGAAAAATGCTGGGTTATTTGCAACCCAGCGTTGGGTCAAAAAGAGACGAACAAAATGCTTGGACTGTTAAATAACCCATTGTTGAGTCAAATAAAAAATATTTTCTGGGTTAATTTAACCTAACGACTAAGTTCGTCCCTTTTTGACCCATTTTTAGTGTATGATTAAAGGGACACTCCACCCCAAAATGAAATTTCTGTCATCGTGTACTCACCCTCAAGTTGTTCTAAACCTGTATACATTTCTCTATGATGAACACAGAGAAAGATATTTGGAAGAATGTTAGCAACTGACATTTCTGGGGCATCATTGACTACCATAGTAGCAAAAACATTGTATAAGTTGTTCTGTTAAACACAAAATGAGACATTTTAGGGAATGAAATTTTAGGAAAGCAAATACTTCTAGGCCAGCTTTGACTACCATTTTTATTCGCCCTACTATGGTAGTCAATGATGTCCCAGAAATGTCAGTTGCTAACATTCTTCCAAATATCTTTCTTTGTGTTCAGCAGAACAGTGAAATGTATACAGGTTTGGAACAACTTGGGGAGGGGGGAGGAATTTTCATTTTTGGGTGGAGTTTCCCTTTAGGAATTTTCAGAGCAAACTTTTGTTGGATTTTCTAATAGGTAATTTGCAATACAGGATAAATTGGATATTTGCAGAATGTTTGTTTTTATCAGTCTTTAGGGCTGCAGCTATCGATTATTTTAGTAATCGAGTATTCTACTGATTTTCCATCGATTAATCGGGTATTCGGATAATAAATACTTTTTCTTTATTAAAGAGCAATACTAAATATACAAGAGAAAATAAGACAGGTCTCTTAAAATGAACAACTAATTTGTTTCCTTTTTAGAACAATTAAAGTATTTATTGCTGAAATTGCATACATTCATATCTGTGAAAACTAAACCCATTTAGTACATTCCATTGCCATATTACATTCAAAATGCAATATAGGCCTAATACAAATGTATAAATATGAAACATTAATAAAAATAGGAAGAATAATTTCAAAGCTAAACAACTAACTTCAGCTCATGCATGATGCATTTAGTTTATCTAAATTAGTTTTAGTTTCTTTTTTTACTATTAAATAGCAATATATTTGTCCACATAAACATACCTAGTTAACTGGACTTTTATTTTGGCAGGTCAACGGAAGACGCTTATTTTTTAGTGCATTAGCTTCACTCAGTAAAATGTTCTGAAATAAACTCTCAGAGCAACTCTGGAGGTGAAGCTCATGTGCTCATTCAGCGCAGACGCAGACAAATTCATGAGCATCACGCGTGTAGCATGTTAAACTGTGCAGTTCATTCACTCAGACACGCAGAACAGCCAGATGACATGTGTAAATAACAGGATTCGGCGTCCACTAGTCCGCATCTAGTTTTATGGACTCAATGCAGCCGGAAAACAAGTCTTACTCGCAAAATAGACTAAAACTAAGTAAAATAGCAGTTCACCATTTCAATAAGCTATCACTTATTTATCAGCATGAGACATACGTGTGAGCGTGTGAACAGACTAAAATGCGTGTGTCTCACGGTGAATGCCCTGTAACATGAATAGAGTTTAGCGGGCTGTGCGTCAGTAATAATGGTCCGTGGGGAAACGCAGCGCTCCGTGTGTACTGTAGTTAAATGGATTAAACGAGGCTTCGAGGCAACACAAATTGGCTCCATAATTTTTTTGTATTCGAATTACTCGAGTTACTCGAGGAATCGTTTCAGCCCTATAATGTACAATGATACCATAATATAAGTATGAGGTATAAAAAGGGCAAACTACTCAAATTTGTATTTGAAATGTATTTCCAAATTGACTAAATGATTTGACAGGTATAAAACAAACTACATCACTTGAGTTGATTGTCTTATTTTTGAGTACATCGGTCATTCTTGTGGCTTTGCACATATTCTTTAGTTTATATTCCAATCACAACCGAACTCATTCTCATCAATTGGTTATAAATAACACACGTTGTTGCAATGTCATGTAATACGTACGCCAAAGTTCAATTGTGCGTGCATACATTACGCCTGTACCTGTAACTTGTAACCTGTACCCAAATCCTAAACCTAATGTTAGCGTGCGTGCATATAACCTCTACCCTAAACCTAACTAGTATTTTAATTATTTCAGTGTTTCCTCCTCATGTACGTTTCAAAATGGCTGCTTTCCACCGAGGTGCACGCACAACTAAACTTTGGCATACATATAACACGATATTGCAATAGCGTGTTATTTATACGCGATCGATGAGAACGACAGAACACACACATCTTTAATAAATCTTCAATTACAATGTGTTTGAAAAAAGGTTTTCCTAGGGTTGGCCTTAAAGTCAGCATAGTATTATCGTATATAGTAGCCTAAGTACACTTTTAAGACCCGTTCACACTAAATTAGCATCCACCCCAGTCGACGATAATTTAAGTTTATTGTAAGCTCCTGCGGTGCAGATTCGCATTTTAAATGCACAAGCCCTTTAAATTATAACGTGTTTTAATAATAATCACCGTTATTTTTGTATTCATAATGATCTGCCTTGATGTCAACAGGCCTTCGAGAGCAATATTAAGCGATATTTACAATCATCAAATCCGACGCTTGTTCTTGGAGGTTCACGTCCTCCAGACAACAACTAACGGGATTCTGCCCTGATCCACGCTGTCAATTAGCATTCAATGCACTCTGACAATCAAGTGACTGTATTGATAGTGTGTGCTTCTTGTGTCCTCATGCTGAGAGGAACGGCCGGAGCAAGGTAGGAAGGGTTTGTCCCCATGGTTCTTTTGTATGCAGGCCAGGCTACTTTATCATGTCGGACTAGAGGAGTCAGCAGGAGAACACAGAAGATCATCTCGGAGGGCAGGAGCCCTGCTGTGCGGGACGTCCCTCTCGGACCAGCACCCCTCTGAGCGGCCATTGTGACAAGACCAAATCCCAGCATGTTTGCTCAGGTCACAATTGCTAATTTGGTTATAATAATGCCAAGTACCTAACCCGAAATGAATGAAATGGCCTTGCGTATTAAAGGCGATGGCAACCCATCAATGGTATATCTTTCCTTTGAGAGCTTCTTTATATCATCGACACTGGACTCGAGACACCTTGTAACCCTGCAGAAGAAGTCTTAAACCATTTAAGGCATTATAGGCCTTGAATAATACGACCTCTTTGCGCTCACCCGTGGAGTTTCTCCGTAGTTTCTGAATCGTGGAATGTCGGATTACTTTTGGATTATTTTCCGTACGCATTGTCAGCGTCGTAACACTTATTAGCTGAATGTGGGAAACATTCACACCCCCCACGGTTGCCTTAATCTAATCTGCAGAGGACAAATGTGAATTGATTCATAACTAATGAGTGCACATGGATTTTGAATAGCGGCATGAGGCTCAACATTGCGGCCAGCTTTGGAATGCGGGACTCAAACCGAAGGCCCGGGTCACATTCATCTCTGCGGTATCTCTGAAACACAAACGACTCAGGAATGTCCGATTTTATCCACGATGCGTGCCGTGGCGCTCCTTTATTCGATTGCTTTGTTCTTACATGGTACTGTTTGTGCAGACCACAAGGGAGAGGTTTCTCCAAAAGCACACTTTCATAAAACGATACAAAGTGATTTTAAATGAAATTAGCAAATGAAATGGCAATGCAAAAATGAATCTTTCTGCCGCTCTCTGTTTGTCTTCCTACAATGATTTCAGTTCATGGAAGGCCACTATACATGAGCTGACAATATGCATCTTCAAAGGGTGATTTCATTAGTGTCACATTAATCTTTGTGGGTGTTTTAAACTGCCATCAGTAGATGCTTCTATGTCCCACGAGAAAGAAATAATATCTCTTTTATTTCTCCTGGACATCAGTGAGATTAAATGGAGAGCAAATGGAAACTTTTGCTTAAATCTCATCTGCGTCTCCAGAAATCTCACAAATGTCTCCGAAAGAGATGTCTATAAACTGAGCTCAGATTGGTCAAGTCTGCAATCAAAAGTCAATATAATTGAAGATCTCAAACATTTCTCATCAAATTGAACCCAATCCAGATTATTTGACCTCTACAATCTACATTCATTCAGCACCTCCAGACTCTTCACGCGCTTTAACAATTACACGCTTATTTGTTTCACTTCCATTTCTTCTTAACAATTTTAGGAGAAACATCTTTGTGACGATGCCTAAATTAAAGACAACAGAGAAAAACTTAAGTATTCAGTCTTGTTTATAAATAGATTTGATGAGAAATAAAGTACTAGTCCATTTTGTGTTGTTGCAAAGCATTTTTACAATAAATGCATATTAATACCGACAGCAAAACATAAGAAAACGAACAGAAAAGAAGTGAGAAAAATAGATGGTATTATTCTTTTGGTAAGATGAAGATTGGCGATTCTAGTAAAATAATGATTATTATTATTTGTCTACAAATTGTCTGTATAGATAGTATAAATCTTTTAAGGAGCATTTTCCCAAAATATTTGATAAATACTCTGCAGTAGACCAGGGAACGCACAGAATAACCTTAATCACAGAATTGAAGCCCGTCTGCAGATTTGTGTCAGATCAATATTTTGCTCAAGCCTCATTGCTGGTTTGTTTACTTTGGCTAGCGCTGCCTACATGCCGAGCCGCTGCTCTTTGTTTGAACATGTGACTCTGTAATAATGGCAGGTAGGAGAACTAATAGGCGCTGCAATATCTGCAGTTTGACCCCATGTGGCTTTTCCTAATTGATCCATAGATTAGCGTCAGACTCATCAGTTAGAGGATGATCCGGGCTGCTCGTCGCCTGGCCGTGTCTTTGCATCGCCAAGCGATTTTGCTTTGCCAAGGGTGGAAGCTAGTGAACCGTTTTGGAAAGAATCTGGTTGTCGAGACGAATATGGTAACCATTCGCGGTTCTGTTTGTTTCTAATTCGAACTGATCAGCTACGTCCAGCCCTGTTGTCATTACCCACAATTCCGGCCCTCAAATCTGAAAATCCCCCACTGCCTGTCAACGCGGTCAGCACAGACCCCTTCACTCCCTGCCTTATATGTACATTCGGCCAAGCTATGTAAACTTCCACATGTGGGCGTCGTTCTTGCCCATATTTGCCGTGGGCTTTATTGGGACACGATTAGTTTCCAGAGCAAATTTGGAATGAAAGAAAACAACGCCGTCGACGCGTGAGCCAACAAACTGTGCCACTGCGTGTCATTGTATATTTACATGGTTCCGGCTTTGTTTTGATAAACCCGCTGGTAAAGCTATTAGCGCTATTAGAGGTGAACGTCACAGAAGCGTGACCATGAACAGGTGATGCCTCATTGCCAAGTTAAGGGTGTTTTTGCATGGAAATCAATCTTTATTATGATAGTTTAGAGAAGTTCTTAAGAATAGAAAGGACTACTTTTTTGTGCTGATATTAACAAATGCAACTGTTATACAACTGGCACATTCCACATCGCCCTTGTCATTTCTATACCAATGCTGAAACGTTGAATTCTGTTGTTTTTACAAACAGAGATTTGAGTGTAACGCTTGAGTGTAAACAGCCCGTTTATCCTTCTCCTGCACATTCATCATCGCAATGTCATTTGAATTTTCGTAACATCCAGATTGTCCTCTTTTGGACCACTTCCCGCCGGGTCGATGCCATGGCAACAAGGGAAGCTCCTGGCCCCTGCGCAATAACGCCGGTCCTATCAAGCCCGCATTCCCGTATTGACCACGCGGCACGAGATTAAACGCAGGTGACATTTCCGAGGTGAAATTTGCAATTTCCACAAATATGAGTCGGCTGAAACGTGGCATGACAGCACATAAAATCAATACAAATAACCTGAATCCCTAATACCTTGATCCCTGTTAGTAGAGGGATGCATTACAACTAAGACACTGGAAGTGAGAGCAACAGCCCAGGAGCTGATCCCTGATTCCTATCGACTGGCTCCAGGCCAAACACCGCCGCAATAACAATTAGGTGCGAGAGTTTGTCGATTTTCTCCAGCCTCCCCGCCTGATCTTCCTGCAGCAAACCTGATGAACGAAGAGCCCGTCGCCGTGAAATCCTGAAATACGTTTTTGACCAGTAGAACGTTTGGCTTGTTATTTTGAGAAGACTCACATTGTTTGTAATGTGCACATTTTTAGCATTACAATTGAGTCGGTAATATAAAACCAAAACAAACTCGGCAGCTTTAACACACACATCTTTCCCGCGCAAACCGAGCGTGTGTTTGTGTAGCCTGTGATATGTGACTGAGGGATGAAGCCTGAACCGCCGAGCGCTTAAGCTTTTCTGTCAGGAAGCATTAAAGCCTGATGTTCAGGAGGAATGTAAGGACAGCCGTATCTTAATCAGGTTCTTTTAGAAACAGCTTCTCTGCTGAGCGGCCAGGGGATCACAGGTTGCACAGGTGACCCGTAACCTCCCCGTCCAAATGTGTGTGTGAGGCTAAAACTCAGGACAGGTCCAGACGTCTCTCCATCCCTTTCTGCTGTTTGCCGTGTTTGTGTTTGTTTTAAAAGCGGGTCCAGAGCCATTATCATTACGTCGAGAGGGCGAGCCGGACCGCCGTAATGTGTGTGCAGAGTTCCTCCATCTGTTTGTAAGACCCTCAGCAGAAGTGTGGCGGCTGTTGACATTCTCCATATAATATTGTTTGAATTTTTCATCAAGATGCCTGCCTGCGTTACAAGAGCCCTTTTGTTGCCTCGTTGTTTGTACATTCTCGTGTGCGCGGTACATGTGTACCTTGCTCTTCCTTCTTCTTGAACTCTCGAAAGTCCCAGGCCATTTTTTTAACGTCTCCTCCGCCATTCAGGGGGCATTCGTGGGGTCACGAGCAGCGGCCAGCTGGACAACCCCCAGCCCGCCCGGCATCTTTTCGCAGCTACCTTTTGTGTCGAGGACCCTGATGTGGCTGTGAATGCAGGTCACCGCAGGTTACTGACAAAGGGCCGTGAAAGGGGCTTCTGTGCGCCGTTAAAAATAGCCTGCCTCCTGTCACTGCCGCCACCATTAAAAACAGCTTGTCTTGATGCTCGCTCCCTTTCAGACGCAGGAAAGTTAGTTTTCCCTTTGTTTCTTCCGTTGTGTCGAGACGTTCGGCGTCTTTGTCGCACTGTCAGTGTGGTGGCAGTAAAATGACTTCATCTTACGTTCAGAGCCTGTTATGTTGTGTGATTTTAGTCATAAATCAAGGAGTAATTATCTTCGCCTGTGGTCACTTTTGCACTTACGGATTCCATTAAATCACTTCATATTGGGAAAGGAGGTAAACACCCTAATAAAAAGTAGCAAAACATACACTTTAAAAATGTTATAATGCAAACGTGGACTATTTAAACCACCAATACAATGTCTTTTTTATTGAATTGATATATTTATTATTTATTTATTTACCTTTTTGAAACTTTTTTTGTAACATGTTATATAAAGTACCATGGTATTACCATCCCCCCCAAAAGAAATCACGGTAACGGTATTATTTCGGTATTTGACCAAATGCTTATAAAAAGAAATAAATGATGCCATCAGTGACATTCAATTTTTATTTTGTGTTTTGTCTGTTATTTGGTCTATGAATCACACTTAAAGTAAAGGTGTATGAAGGCAGAGAGAGCGTTTGTAACCATTGTAACTGTTGTGGCGACATTTTTAATGGGTGCTGAATAGTTTACGATATAACGGTATGTGAAGAATCAAAGGTGGGTTTTTAATATCCCGATTATTGCCACTGTATATTGTGACACCCCTAATCCCACCCCTTTCTGTGGTGCACATGTTCCTTAATGAAATGCAATATGACACATTATACAATATAAACATATTAGAAATAAATAAACTGTAACTTAAATTATAACTATGACTATTATAACTATAAATAAACTTTTTATGTGTTTTTAAAGAAAATAAATTTTGCCTCAAAAATTCAACATCGACTACAATAAATACAGGTGTAAATAAACAGTGCTGATGTTTTTGCTTTTACAAAGTTGCCAATGTTATTTATTTCACATATTGTTGAGCCTATGCACTTCATGTTAGTTTTGAGAAATGTTTTTATTTTGTTGTTTATTTCAGCTCAATAGTCAATCACACGATTTATCCGATTTATTTTTCCTTTTAATAGTCTCATTTTAATCGCACCGCAGAAAATCCCATTCACCTCAACGGTACGCTGGATTCTGAGGGCGGCTCGCTGGGCGTGTTAATGAATTTATAGTGTGCGTGCACTCAATGAGCTTAATGGAAGCTCATCTCACCGGCCCACCCCACTCTTTCAAGCCCGCTCTCCGTGCATGTTTCCGGAAACGATTCTTTAGTCGGCTGGTTGCCTCTCCGCCTCCCCCTATTGTTCCCTGCCCTCTAGGGGCCCCCCTCGCTTTATCTGATGCCAATTCCGCATCGCACTTCTCCTGCCCCCTATCTGAACGTCTCCTATACGGCCGTGTTATCTTATCCGCAGTGTCATCTCTTTATCAGCCCCATCCCGACCCCGTCGGCTCGGGCGGACCGCATCAGAGCCACACGCACGAGCGCGGCTCCGCTTACACATAATCCTCTCGCGGTATTCCTCATCGAGACAGACAAATCCCTTCTGAAGTGGAAGAATATAAAAATCTCCTCATGTGTTTTTTGGACGTTTCCAGGATGTTGATCAGATCTGTGCCGGCCAGCGGTGCTATTCGTTCTGAACGACGGAACGTGTTATTCAGATATCCTTGGATTTTCAATACAGGTGGTTGCATGAACACGGCTGACTGTCTGTGTTTTGTTTTTTTATTCGTGGAAACTGCCTGCCACCTTTGTTTCTGCTCTTTCTTCCCCGATCCCCGTCTGAATGAACGCAGGGCTTTTCCTCCTCGCGGGCGCTGATGGACGGGATTGGGTCTGGGTGACAGGTGAGGCGGTCCAGCTGCTACCTGCTGTCAGACGGCAGCTGTCTGTCTCCGCATCTGCCCGACACACATGCACACGCTCCCAAAGAGGCACAGTCACGCATGCAGTCAAAAACATAAATGAATGCACTCCCACACGGCCATTCACCCCCAACAATCAGCTCTGCTCCTTAACACTTAACTTTAGATTTGACTTTTTTTTGAAAGGGTTTAATTCAGGAATGCCCGGAGGAAAATCCTATATTACTTAGATTTGATTTGAAGAAGTTCTCTGTTGTGTTTTATTTATGTTTCTCGTAGCATCGGAGAGACAGTAATGGACCTTTTTCACGTTTCCGGGTTTCTCAGCATTTACATTTAGTCATTTAGCAGACGCTTTTATCCAAAGCGACTTACAGAGAGTTCAGGGAGCAATAAGCGATATGTCATACAGGAGCAATAACACAATAGGTGCTAATTCAAAGTTCTCAGTTTCAACAAAAGCCAGAACAACACCTGTTGAGAGAAAGAGAGAGGGTTCTTTTCTTTTTTTTTCTCAGCAGCGGAAGCCGTCACAGTTGGGTAAACTGTGAATGGGCGGTGCGGTGAATGGGAGACTACCACATATATATTTCTGCATCCTCATTTGCTCAAACAGCAAAAGAAAAACTTAACAATAGTGTTTTCACTACTTTCAACAAACAGAGAAAGATAGAGAGAGTCTGATAACGGGAGTCAAGAGAGAGAATGATGTCAAAGTGACTCCATAGACGCTGTATAAGAAACACCCTCGCATTAGCGTTAACTGTTTTTTTATTTGAATCAAAGGTAATAAAACACAAAGTATAGTGTTATAGACGTACATCCATTTTAAAACAAATGAACGTATGAACAACATTGGAGGATTTACGATGCTGATGACCTTTCAAGAGGCTTTTGAAAAAGGTTCATTGCCACGAAGAGTCTGGAGGTGTAAAATGAATTGTGGAGATCAAATAATCTGGATTGAAGTACATTTGATGAGAAATGTTTGAGTTCATATTGAGATCTTCAATAATATGGACTTTTGAGTGCAGACGAGTCAAATCTCCATTTGCTTTTCATTTAAGGACATTAAGGAGATCTCATTTGTGTTTTTTTTCCCTTTGGGTCAGATTAGTTAATTCTTGAAAATCACAAACTTTTCATTTAAGAACAGATTTGATTAAACTGGGATGCAATTTCTAATCTGTCATTTTTAAGATCATTTCTTTGTGTCTTTACCCTGTCTTCCAGCTGTGACCTCTCTCTTTCCATGGCAGTATCACACACTCACACACTCTTTGTCTCAGTATTATGTTGGTAATGAATGTGCTCTAATGGCTTCTGTCTGTTGCCCGTGCGTACGTCTGGGAGAGAGAGAGAGAGAGAGAGAGAGAGAGAGAGAGAGAGAGAGAGAGAGAGAGAGAGAGAGAGAGAGAGAGAGAGAGAGAGAGAGAGGAGGTGGCACCTCTGCTCAGGTACACCTGTCTCTCCCACCCCCTCTCTATTCTCTGTGTGTGAATAAAGAGAGATTAAAGGAAACGCTGAGCAGATTGTCAGAAAGAAGTTGGACTGACAGCTGCACTCTCAGACCGCCGTTAGCTGCTTTTGAAGGGGCTCGGCTCTACTGTTATGTCACCTGGACTTAACCGGTCGTTCATGTGTTTATGATGTTGTTTGGGATTGACTGCAACAATATGACAATCTCTTTGATGTCTAATGTAGGCCGTATGAAGTGAAAGCTGATACCCATTTACATTATTTTTATAAATCTGATCTAAATCTGAATTCAGAAATTGTTGGGGTCGAAATAATTGGTTACCATCCTTTTGGCTCTCTGCAATAATGCACTGTGAAGAATTATTCACAATAATACCAGTATTGACTTTAAAACGAATACAAATGTTTATTTCAATATTACCACACGAAACACATTTTTGATGACTAAAAACAGCTTTTAACATGCATTATTTTAACATTCTTCAATTTTACAGCCCTCAGAAATGATACATTTTAATCAAACTTGTTCATCAATTTTATACAGATCTTTCACATAAGAAAAATCACACATGGCATTTCAGTAATATCTTCATTATTTCTACTAAGTCTCATCTGTGTCTCAGATATTTCTACTGAGAAATTGAGTCCGAAATCTCGCAAATGTGTCTGTCATTAGAGTTTCAGAAGAGATGTCAACGATGTGTCAAACTGAGCTCGGATTGGTCAAGTCTGAAATCAAAAGTCAATATTATTGAAGATCTCAATATGAGCTCAAACATTTCTAGTCGAATTGACTCAAATTCAGATTATTTGACCTCTACAATCTACATTCATTTGACACCTCCAGACTCTTCACGTATTCAAACAATTACAGTCTTATTTGTTTCTGTTTTTCTTTCTCATGAGCAAAGTTGATTCTGTGTCGTAGTAGATTTCATGAAATGAATTGAGTAAACTTTACTTAATACAATTGTGTTCTTGTTTTTTTTAACCAACGTTTAAATTAGAATGATAGAAAACATCTTGGATTTCTAAATTCGCAAATGATTGAGTGAATTCAACTTAATTTGATCACGTTCAACCCACTTAAACTTGTATAAAGGATCTTTACTTAATTATTTTGTGGTGGGACTACATTCATTATATTAGTTAATTTCACTAACTGAGCAGTGAATTTGGAGTTCCCAGCATGCTTTGCGTGCGACAGCATTAAGAGTCCTTTTTGTGAAAAGGTGCTATTTTATGTGCTTTACAGTAATATGAAAGACTTGATAGAGTTTATTGTTCAGTTGTCTTTAAGATTTAGAAGAGATTCTGTTTGTATTTTTGAGTTTTGTGGTTACCATCGTTCAGATGAGTGGTGCTTGTGCTTAGGTCATGGGAGAGCTCATGATGTGTGTGCTTTTTTCACCCAGTACTGAGACAACTCTCAGCTACTTGCACATCACATGTGTTGTAAACAATAATCATTGTTAAACTGACGTCAAAAAAGATCAAGAAGTTAACGCCAATGCTCAAATGAGTATTTCTTCTAGATTTCTGCTTAAATCATTTAGGTAATTTTACTTGATTTATTCATGAAATATTGCGTTAAAAATATGCTTTAAAGCAGTGGTTCTCAAACTGGGGCCCCAAGATGGCTCCGGGGGGCCACAGACTTTGTGGCATTTTATGAAATATAGAAATGTATCATGAATTGTATGAAAAATAAGACCACCAACCAAAAGAATTGATGTTCCTGCATTGTATAACTGAATATGTTTTTGGTTTAATTAAAATTCTAAGTTTAAAATTCTAAGTCTTTATTTGGGGGGCAGCAAACCAATGCACTATACACAAAGGGGGCCTTACAACAAAAAAGTTTGAGAACCACTGCTTTAAAGTACTTAAAAAATATGGTAACCATATTACACAACATATTTTAAGTAAATATCTGTGTCATTTTACAGTGTACTTAAGTGAAAAAGGAACATGAGTCTTTCATCAAATCTCCCAACCTATGAGCAATATCATTTTCCTTTGGATTGGTCTGAAGTCAAGAGCCCAAGAGTAAAATCAGGTTGTTTTTGTCCTCTGCACCTCTGACCTGTAATGTTAGGAGGCTGTAGGCTAAATGTGAAGATGTCCTGGTTCAGTTCCTTAAGAGCTTCCCAGCAGTGACCCATGTGAGGTCTATCTGGCCTCTGCATTACCTGAAGAGCTTTTACCACCTACTGCCTGATTAAAATACAAACACACACACACTTGAACCACTCCTGAACCCTCCCTACCAAAATAATCTCACTGAGAAAGCAACGTGAAACCTTAAAGCCTCAACTAAGGCAAGATGAGAGTGAAATTGTTGAAACGCATGAAGAGTCTGGAGGTGTTAAATGAATGTAGATTGTAGAGGTCAAATAATCTGGATTTGATTCAACTCGATGAGAAATGTTTGAGCTCATATTGAGATCTTCAATAATATTGACTTTTGATTGCAGACTTGACAAATCCGAGCTCAGTTTGAGACACTGTTGACATCTCTTCTCATACTCTAATGACAGACACATTTGTCAGATTTTTGACTCTTTTTCTCAGGAGAAATATCTGAGACACAGATGAGACTTAAGAAGAATGTCCATTTCCCCTTATTTAGTCTAGGAGAAATAATTGAGATATTAAATAGTTCTCATCTGAGCACCGGGTCTTTCTGAGGTTGTGTATTGTAGTGCATTTACAGCAGACGGCTTTACTACAGGCTGTCTGCTGAAGTATGACCTCATTATAGGTGTGGACCCAGACCAATCAAAAGACCGCAGCTTCTTAGCACACTTGCTCTTTTCACGAGTTGCATTGTGTCTGCGACATCAAAAGCTCAATTGAGCAGAGCGCAGATCTTCTCCAGCTTATCACTTTCATTAGCTCTCTTTCAGCCCACAATGGACGCATATCTTCTCGGGGGGGGAACAATGAGCACAAAGCTAATGCTTCAAATCCTTTAGCATTGGTTTGATGTGGTCCTTTATCTGGTACAGAATACAGTACAGCTCCACGGTTGAACATCTGAAACTTGTTTTCATTCACTCTTTAGACAAAGTTTTTCAATTATTTTAATATATATATTAATATTATCAACAACAACACTATGTGTCTAATAAATAAACGCCATACTGACTGTATGCTTCTCGCCGCCCATCCAAACTGAATTACTCCTCTTGGCTATTTAAAGTGTTGGCTGTAAAACAGGCTTTATCGTTTTTCCACTCAAACTGTAATAATTCAATCTTTACTACCTCACCTGGATTGCAGGCAATTAACTACCAGGTGACAGGAGCACAAATATAGGCTACCTGTCCAACAAAACATGTGGAGAATTAAAAACCGTATCAGGTCTTTTCATGCACTTGTTTTTCAGAAAGAGAACAAACCGCCTTCTTTATTCGTCTTATCGTCTCTTTTGCACAGTTGTGACGCGGGTGGAAAAATCATATCTTGTGATTGTTTTATCAACAGCAAAGCTTTGACGGCACACATTTCTGAATGACATTGAGGAAATTCATCTTTAATCACTGCTTGTGTAGTTTTCTTCTTATTAACAATGTAAGAATATCCCAAACATTGATTAGTAATTTAATACAGAATGATGAAATGACCATAAAAGTTCATGTAAATCTTTTATTGTGTAGTGTAGGCTGTAAACTATAAAACATACATGCTAAATGTAATGCGGCACAATAATCGTTTTACCTCGATTATTTTGTTTTTGTAATTGTTGAAGGCCAAAATTGACGATTACGATTCATTTTCGATTATTTGCACAGCCCTACATACATGTGCATCAAAAGGACATTTTCAGATTTGATTGAAATATTCTTTCATTAATGCAGCCCAATATAGTCAAGTTGATGGAGTTCAGCCTGACCTCGCGGGAATGTGCAATTATTTGACAAGGTTACAAACTCCTGTGAATTCGTATGAAAAAGTATGATCGTTATCACAAAGCGATAATGAAGCCCCGCCCCAAACCCTAAACACAGATTCAACAAATTCAACAAACTAATTATACATACAGTAGTACATAGATTGTATTGTCGAGTCATATTAAATACTTTTTTTCACTTAAAAAAGAACAAGAAGGTAGATTTGAATATTTGACGCTGTGCCGTGAGATTCAACTTTATTTCTTAATGCAGCAATTGAAACCAAAGTGAGCAACTAAAACAAGGTCAAAGTGCACCAAAAAGTTGACTTCCCTAAACCGGTCAAGAGGCCTTCTGGGTACAAAATGGGCCTAGTTGTCATTCTTTAGTCTGTGACTCTGGTGGGCTGTGGGCGGGCATGGCAGCCCGTGTTTGCAGTTGTCCCTAA
Source organism: Triplophysa rosa (assembly GCF_024868665.1). Classification (NCBI taxonomy): domain Eukaryota; kingdom Metazoa; phylum Chordata; class Actinopteri; order Cypriniformes; family Nemacheilidae; genus Triplophysa; species Triplophysa rosa. Next base: position 2,550,699 of record NC_079899.1, on the reverse strand, counting down.
CAGCACCGACCGACTCCAGCCCAAACACCTGTGTTTGCTTTTGCGCTCACTCCCCCCAATCTCCTCGGCGCAGGTCACATGATCGGCAGATAGCCTCGGCACCATGGGAATACAAAAGCAGGGGCTTTTAGGGCTGTTAATCATTAATGTCAGGCTTCCTTTTGCCCCCTCTCTTGACGTTGCCGATGTGAATGTTATCTTGCACATGCGTCCAGGTCAGACGTGACTGCGGCCGACTGCAGGTGAACGTGGAAAGGGTTGAACAGGAGATCGGCGTGTGATGAAGGGGCATGGCGGTGAAAATGACTCATTGGTTCTGATCTAAAAAAAGAAGAGCACACCCAAGTTCAACTTCAGTGTCTCGGATTAACATGGCAGCATTTTACATCTTTTTATTAGTAACTTTGCGCCCTAAAAACCGAACATGTGACTACTGGTAGGTCACAAATCGCAATTTGTTCTTAGAATAGTCATCAAAGCATTCACCAATAATATATGTGTCTTGTTTTATTTTAGCAGACGTCATTTTTTATCTGCTGCAAACACAGACATGCTTGAGTAAGAGACTGGAAACCTGGCCACATTTATTTTCAAGAAAAATTACACCCATTAAGCAATTCTGTATGACAAAATACGTGCTGATCTCACTCTTGCCTAAACTTGTTTTAGATTTTCCAAAAGACCCTCACAATCCCACACCATTCCCTTTATGTACCCCAAAACATGTGCTTTGAACACTGTCTCTGTAGAAGACACATGAATAACTATTTTATGAGGTGGATATTTTGTATGAATTCGTACGGGTTTATAGAAAATTCAACAATGAAGATCCACCAATAACTTAACACTCAATCCCATCACTGGCGCGAAAGCAGATCGTACTTAAATGTACGAATCGAACAAATTCATATTAGCTACTTCATAAAATAGTTATGAACTGCCGTGAGATTGCGTTGTGTTCAGAAGAAGTTAAGTTGTATACATTAAGCAGTAAGAACAACACAACCTCATGGCAATTCATAACTATTTTAGTTTTTGACTAATTAGTTTGAATTCGTAGAATTGCATTCCTACATTTTGGTACTACCTGTTCGTGAATGAATGTTAGGTTTGCTCATTATTGCTTTTTTCTAATAATCATACATTTTTGTACGATTCACATTGTACAAATTGGTACGAACAAGCCATCTTTTAAAATAGATGCAAATAGAGGCCGGAAAGAATCACAGTACGCACTAAATGGGCGTTAAAATTTGCGTACGCAATTTCCACGCACATATCGGTATTTATAAAAAAGATGTGCACACCCAACTGACACTCTTGACTGTGCAAACGCACACCCTAACAATGTATAGTAAAACGAATCATGTTAAAACTACTACTTTGTTCAAGTTTATTGAAAATATTTCACCTCCAGGTTGTGATTAATGCACAGAATAGCTTTGAATTATATGCATGAACATCACAATGTTCAGACGCCCTCCTAGATTTACAGCACACACTGTTTGTTTGTTCACCCTGGACACCAACGATAAGAGTTCACTAGTTAAGCAGACAGTGTGCCCCCTCGCCCTCCCTCCCCCCCCCCCCCCCACACACACACACCCCCACACACAGAGCATTAGCACACTGTTCCTGTCAGAGAAATAAAAAGCGGATTACGCAGAGGCATACTTTGTGAGGCCGAGCCAATGGGGAAATAAATAGCTGATGTGTTGAGTCAGAGCAGGTCCTAACCGTATAGAGCGCCTTGAACAAAGGTGCCTGTTTACCAGCAGCAGGTAGAAGATGGATAGCTGGTTAAACATTGCAAGCATACCTGCCCGGTGCCATGGGCCGGTCAATGAGACCTACTGAGGGGACATTGTGTTGCCGTGTCTTATCTCTTGTGTTTTCTTTGAGACCAGACCTGTGAGTGAGAGAAAAAGAGAAACCTTTGAGGAGATAGGGTTGTAGTAACATTCATTTCATTTTATAGTTTTGATTTTGTAATGTTATAGTTTAGCAAAATGTTGCAACAGCAAAATGTTTAGCAAAGTCAGCAAAGAAAAAAGGAAACAATGTTATCTGAATAAAAAACTGGCGCTCAGCTTTTGTTGGACCTTTTTTCTCTTTTACAAAATGATCTAGACTTATTTGTTGTTGTAAAAAAACTGTATTATGCTAACATATTGAATTGTTATCAAGCAGTGTAGTATATTTAGGAGAAAAAACATGATTGGACAATAAATACATTTTTAAATGAATACATATGAATAGTTGACAAATAAACCGTACGTTGTGACCGTAAAAATGTAGAAAACAAATATGTATTTGATGTAAAATGTAATATGTATTTTATGTTATTAATATTTATTTTTATAATACTGTATATAATAGCATAAGAGAAATGTATCTTTATTGTTATTTCTCAATTTTTGCTATTTCACACCATGGGACAGATTTGTCAACTATATATAAATGAGTCATTTTATCCATCGCTTCATTCTTGGATTGGATTTTTCAGTTGTTGATAAATATCCGTTTTATAATAATTACCCTATATGTCCTGAATCGTACTGTATGCGTTTCCCCAATTCATAGTTCTTATATAATTTCAGTAGCTCAACTGCTAGGGGACAAAATAAATTTGTAAAGCTTAAAAAAGCCAAATGCATAATGCATAGTCACTAAATAAAATTTGTACGTCTTTTACGTCTTACTTAAAACACAACATCTGATACACCGTATGACTGCATTTTTATTTTAGCACGTCTCGCATGTGTATGTGCAAAAGGCCAGCACCACAGGGTGTGTTTCTATTCGTGTGTGTTCCCACAGCCGTGTCTCTGGCATGTTCCGGTACCTGCTAATCACCCGGATTTTGTGTTTCATCTCGTATGAGTCAGTTGTCCACAGCCATTTCTGAGCAGTAGAAATCTGCGTCATGTTTCAACACACTGACTCTCAGCACTCATAAATTACACAGTGATGGCAACTTAAACAAGTGCTGAAAAGCCATGAACAGAGCTTTACTTTACCATCAGTGAAGCATAAGACTGCACCATCCCACACACACACTTACACTAGCACCCGCTAGCTTCCATGCTACTCAAATAAACAAACATTTAATCATTTTATAATGTTCATCTTATGACAACAAACGACTGATAAAAGTGATCAGACACCTCTGGAATATTCACTACTGTTTTATACCATCTTTCCACCATTTTCTTGGAAACACATATCAAATTTATAATCGGTGTCTTAACATCATCACATGACTTAAATTGTTTCATTTCACTTGTTACCAGTTGCCAGGATGTAATGTGGGTGTGGGGAGCTTTATTTACAAAACATATTTGCTAAATAATAGTCAGCATTAAAATGCAAATTTAAATAAATACGAATACAGTGGGTTTAAAAATGTAAAAGTAAGAAAATAATCAAAATATTCTAAAATATTATATTACGAGGTAAAACACACAGTTTTTGGTGGAACCTACTGTGAAAAGATTGGTGTGTGACCGGAGACAGCTGCTCTTATTGGCTGATTGACACGTCTGATTCTGTAATGACAATTTGTAAACTCAGAATTTTCTAACAGCTCTGACATTTACCATCTGACCATGTGCAACATCTTGCATAAAACTTTAGGAGTAAAATGTAGTTAGTTAACTTCTAATATTTTGGTTAAATAATTCCAAATATGGATTTTTATCAATTTAATCTAATGTCTTAATGCAAATTGAATGTAAATATAAATGAAAGACATACAATCTATAGTGTTATAGCCAGAGAAACTGATCATTCTAAGAATGTGAAGAGCTTGTCACGGGTTGTCACCTGTGATTACTGTAAATATTACAGTAAATACGACACACAGCCAACGACCACCTATGATGTTCGCAACAATGTGCTTTAATCTGACCAAAATGGAAAGTGACTTACTTATCCAATCTGATTTCACTTCCAAATCGACGTAAGAAGAGTGAGCCAGTTTTTAAGAGATACATTAAATGTATACCAAAATGTAAAACCATTGGAAATTTTTGTAGGAAACGTTTTTGTTTTTTTGCAGTTTATTCTATTTAATTTATGTTTAGTTGCCTATAATTATATTTTCATTACAAAATTACAAATGTGCTTTTGTGTTTATTAAATTAGTTTTGTGATATACCGTAAAAAACTCTTAGTTAACACAAAATGAAATAAATATATACCACAAAACACTTATAGTAACAATTACTCTTACACTCACCAAACCACTAAGCAACATATTCAAAGCGCTAGTATTACCATGATTTTACATATTAACTGTAAAAAAAACATTCAAATGTAATGTTTTAACACAATCTTTGTCTCGGGTTCCTACTACAATAACTGGTGAGGGCTGATCAATGCAAACATTGAGGTCTCTTTTGCCTAATACACAGAATGAGACACATTCATGTGTCCGTGTGACAGAATAGACATCACAGCTGAACAAATGAAGCGTTTTATCTCAAATGTTAAGGAGAGAAGCACGGCCCATTTGTAGCATTAGCAAAACTTTCATTTTCAAAAACTCTGTACCTGTTTTGAATTGTTTATTGCAACGGCAATGATATTTTCTCTCTGATGCATCCGCACCTTTGTTACAGTGAAAAAACTCCTAAAACAAATATTAAATCCAGAATAAAAATTTAGTGCTAATCTGCTTCTCAGCATTTCTAGTTGTCTTAACAAATGTAGTCCAGCTTGAATTATTACCATAATTTGAGATAACTATAACAGATCAGTGGATGTCCCGTTTAAAATTGTTTAAAACTCGTGAGTTACAACGCTTTGGTGTCAAAATTAGAATGAGCATTTATTCTCTTTCAGACAAGTCATCTCATTGTCATCACGTCTTTTTTTTCACTTTCGTTCCCATCAAACAAATGAGTCATGCAACGTTTTCATTGACTGCTACTTGTTTGTGCGGCACGGTGAGATCTGTCAGATATAATTAGCACAAACTGCGCCCATATCAGAACCCTTATACTCGAGGCATTGTCCTCGAACGGCAATCTTGACCTCTTACTTCTCCCCCACTTTCCTCCTTAAACGACAGCACATGCAAAGGTGAAGCCCCGGCACAGAGATACGATACGCGGCGCGATTACAGACCTACAAAACGCCGAAAAGCCACGTGAAAGTATCTAAATGAGCATACAGTATACCATACAATGGGAATTAAACGCGCGGGGCAGCTGGACTCTTATCTGAACGAAACCGAGCAACAAAGGATCCCTAAGACTAAGAGGCTTGATGCATGAGAAAGCTATGGGCCAGCTATTGTGACTGCCCTTCTGCTGAGCAAATAGTCCAAACTGTTCATTCCCCGTCTTCCATTCTCTCGCCGGCACATTGTTTGTGTCCTTGCATTTCATTCGGCAAGGAAGATTGCTCTCAGGCCCAGTGAGCAAACAGTCCAGAAAAGAGCCGGCTATCTTCTGCTGTTCCCAGGAGAACTAGCATTTTGATTTGGGCTCCAAGCTGTCAGAGGATTGGAGAGTTGATGTCAGGGCGCCTGAATTAATTGCTTTAAGCCGAGGAGGGGGCTGACTGCGTTTATCGCCAACTGTTCAGTGACATGTTTCCTAGAAATTACGCCCTCGGAATTGTCGGCACTTATATTTCGTATACGTGACGCGTCAGTCTCGTCTCCTCGCGTTTCCATTTCTGTTGCATTCTACGTCAGTCGCCCAAGAAACGCCGCCATTTGCATTTTCTGCTTGCACACGCAGTCCAGTTGGAAAAACATTTGTATTTGTCGTAAAGCCCAAAGCCGGTACTTCAAGCACCATTTGACATCGTAAATAATTTCGTACAGAGTAGCGTTGTACGTGACCGTTTCAATTGTCTCTTCTCGTCATTCCCTATACTAGCTCCAACGCACGGTGTGTTTGCATTGTCAAATTATTATGGTTCTATACCCAAGCGCCTCTCAGACATATCACTCATATCCGCCATCGGATCCCGTCATCATTTTAATGCGTCCTCCAACAATGCGTTGCTTTGCATGTAAAAATGGCTCTGTGGGTAATTTGCATCAATATAGTCGGAGAACGGTCTATGGGAAGAGTGACCTTAGCGATGGGTTGGGCCTTTTTAACGTCCCGGCACACAGTTATGGTAACGGTTGTTGGGAATAATATGCCACACAAAGCCTTTTGACAGTCGTGTTTCTCGTTTCCAAAACCAATATCACATGCACTGATTTATCTCGAAGGTTATTCCGGCTTTTAATTCATCTCAAGGGCCTTGTTAACGCTCTCGCTGCTTGATTGACCTTTACAAATTGGAAAACAAAGGCTTGTAATCGTATACAGATCATAAATCAGATGGCACGGCAATGAGGGCGGCTCTTGATCTGATGGGAAATTGAATTAAATGGTCCTCCTTGTCGCTGTCAGCGTCGAGAAGAGAGGGGTTAAACATTGTGTGTCAGGGGACTGCTTCTGTGTAAAATATCTTCTAACCTACGCAGGCTTGTTAACAGGCATTAATCTCTGCGTGATAAATGCATTTATGCCGGATTAAATGGAAGATTGCGTTTAGTTTGAGAGAGGGTTGAATTATGTGGGTGTGATTTGGGGGATTTACTTCAACAGCTCTCGCTGTGAGAGTCTCCGGGGACGCGGCGGAGACGAGTAGAGATCCTGGATACGTGTTTACTAGCTGCTTGAATTTGCCCGTGGACGCGCAGAATTATTGAATCAACCTGTCACGTTTGCTCACGTCTACTTTTGTTATGTGGTGTAACAAAAGCCTTCATGAGATCTTTATAAAGTTGCACATTTCAACAATATAATTACCCAGAGGTCCCACAGCCAGATTATTTTCATGTCCTCCGTGAATGTTTGGAGGAAAATATCCTCATGAATGTTTTATGAGTATGTCCATCACCCTTCAAACTACAAGCTCCTGGATGTAAAAAAAGGCAGAAGTCACCTTTAGACACGTAGCATAAATTGGACAAGCTCCATCTCGGAATAACCTATTGCCTTTACCATTCCCGGCATTGGGAACACATGCAGGACAAAATCTGATTCGCTTTTGTTATGCAGAGAATCGCGCAGGGGCATCTGGGCTTGTTTGCCTTTGGTGAGAAATGGAGATTGGTTTGGAGGTCTGAATGAATTGCTGGCGTCTGTGTTTATTGCTTTCATTAAGATTTAATGAGTCAAGTGTCCTTCGCACTGACATAGATTTTACCCACAGCATTTGACCGCAGGAAATGTTGGGTGAGACTATTGGCATTCCATGTAAATGTGTGCGTTAATGGCGGGAGCCTACAAGTCATTTCATTTGTAATATATATTTTTCAGATGTAAAAACAAATCCACGGCCGTGAAAGCAAGAATGTGGTTTGGCCTGTGTCTCTCAACAACAATTTCACACCATGCTGCAGGGTGAGTGTGAACACAACCCTCACCCATCACACAAAAGCACGATTTCCGCCGCATCCACACAGATTCTCTGGTCAGATGTAGGCCGGTTAACAACTGCCACAATCATGGAACATTGAAAGAATTATAAAGAATAAAGGAGCTGAAGTTTTGCCCATGCTCATGCCAATGAAGGAACATCATAAGTGCACAAAACAATGTGATGATTCATGTCAAAACAATGCCACCTACTTTTCCCATTACATCTTCTGTCCATTATGCATGCTCAAAAAATGTGGGTTCTTTTCTCTTCACTAATTTATATTCAACATTTTCATACCACATCTACAAACTTTCGCTTAAATATCTTCAAGACTGCAAGTCATATTAAAGATTTAGGAAGCATATGTTGTGTGACAGATATTCCCAGTGTTTTGAATAATGCATTTATTTACATCCAACATCAAAGGCCATGCATTTCTGCAGACACAAATGTGGAGAGATAGCTGTATTTGATCCAGGATCGTTTTGGGCTGTGAAATGCCTCTTAACAACTCTCTAATGTATGGCTAAATTAGATCAAGTTATTGAGCAGAGAAGAGTGTGTGTGCTTCAAAACATGCACAAACAAAACCAGTTTTATCAGACAAAAACTGCAAACAATAAATAAACCTTATAAATTCATTTTAATTATATAACAAAATGTGAAATGTTGGTATTTTAGTAGCCTATATTATTTAGAAATCGGTGCGTTTTTCTCCAGTAACTAATATTTCTGAATACAATTTTATTACTCTGGTTTTGCTTCTGGTTTATGTATATATACAACCAACATTTCTACGATTTTATTTTATATAAATGTTATTCATATTTTTTTTTTAATATACAGTAGCCAACAAAATACGGATGTCAGACGAAGTCATCGAAAAAGTGTATATCATTCATGTAAAATGCGGTATCATGACATAATTTATAATATGAAATAAAAGAAAAAGGAAAAAAAACTTTTTATAAATAAAGCCATATGAAATACATAGATTTTCTGTGTGACTATTTGCATGTTTTTTTTTTTGTATAAATAAATATGCTAGAAGCAACATATCTGTTTAAAATACTAACAATACAGGAAATGATCAAGAATAATATATTATAACGAACTGAATTACAGGATCCTCCATACGAATAGCATACATGAGAAAACAATACTTTAGTTTGAATACAATTATTGTCCCTAACATTAGTGGACTATTTTTAATTCAATTGATTTTTACATTTTTTTTATCTTTAATCGTAATGTAAAAGTAGTGGTTTGAGAAAAAACGGTTTGTCTAGATTTTCGTAATCGCATTGCGCACGGTCCACAATTGTGTTTAAGACTAAAACCCTAAAATGAATCTAATCCTGCTCGACATATTGCCGTGAAACTGCCTTTCTAACTTTAGGCCGCAGATTAGGCTGTGTGTCTGGTGTCGTGCAGTAATATAGTGTGGGACAGCAGCAGGATTAGAAGTATTTGGTCTTAAATCGGGATAGTGCGGCCGGTCCCTCCCCAGCAATGGGTTAAAGCGGCATTACAGCTTGTAAAATGGGTGTCCCGCAGATCTCCCTGGAGACCAGTTCCACTTGGGTGTTCCAGGACCCAGTTTAGTGCAAAATACTCACGAAAGCCATTTACATGACCTGATGTAGTTTATTTCACCGTGCACTGTCATGTCACTCGGGTCAGACTATTTTTACAATGTCGGTTTCTGATCCCAAATTAGGGGTTTAACACGTAGCCTACTTTTATTAATAACTATTAACAAAGATTACGCAATTCCTGGCAGATCAATTCATGCCCATGGAAAAAATGAGAATAGGCTACATGACGATAATTTCCATTAAAGCTAAATGTTTGTTGAACATTAAAGGGTAAAAATGTTAGTTTTTGTACGATTTAATAACATCACTGATTTTATATTTCACTATGAAATGAGGTCCAGTAAAATGCTTTCAAGAACTTCAGTAATTGTATACTCCTATTAAGAAGTTTGAGAAGCACTTGTTTACATGATATGCAAATGACCGGCAACAACAAAAAGCAATTAAATAATTGAGAAAGATAAATACTATCATAACAGCAACGAAAAAAAAATTGTTTGATTTTAGTGGCTTATGCAAACCTTTCAAAAATCTAGATGTAATATATTTTTTATAGGCTACATTTTCATTGTATTCATTTTATTTAACTTCTACAAAGCAAAAGCGAAAAAGCATCATAAATAATCTGAATAAAATCGTATATTGTGTGGTTTCCTCTGATCGTGGATTTACATGTTAAAATATTTTAAAACAGTCTACACATTATAAAACTATAAATGCGATCATATTTATAAGCAATCAATTTAAAGAAATACTCCTATATTTTGTTTTGTTAACATTTACTAATTTTGTTTTATTCCGTCGGTTACTATCTTTGTCGTGGTTATTGAACGTCATTTTGAATGTGAACGTTCTTCCTTTCGTTAAATGAAAAAACAAATGCGCATAATCTAAATCGTTTTTTAGAATCGCTACAGACAGGTGTCAGGTGAAAAACATGACCAAACCTGAACTCCGTGTCTTGCGCCTGGAGTTATCGGAACGATGAAGCCAGCGCGAGCAATTTCTGTCCCGGTATCATTGACATCAATCAGCTGGAATCGCCATTTGACAGTCGACTGAAAGAGCCCCTTAAAGCAACACTTGAGTCGCGTCCCTCCAAGCGTTTAACCGTATTGCCATCACGAAATCATGCTTGCGCGCAAAAACCCGCCACGCGAAATCCCTCTAAAGTCGCAGCACGCGTGGAAAGCTGAATTAAATGTGGAAATGCTCGTACCTGGAGCCGGCAGGACGCCTGTCTCTCTCCCGATGCCTTCTGCACAGAGCTGCGAGCCTCACGCCATTTATTTGAGCTCAAACTCTGTCACTGTTGACTTTAGCAACAAAGCAAAGATTTCACTGCCCCGCTAGTTTAAAAAAATGATTATTTTAGCAAGATATCGATCAGCGCGCTATAAAAATTCAGCCTAGCATTATGTGTAAAACGAGGCCACCCAAATTTAATTTCTGTGCAAATTTACCCAGAAGTGACGTGCTCTTATTCAAAGTTTACACTCGCGCGCTTTGATTGCTCATGTACACATCCTATATGTATTAATACCGCCTATTTCATTGTTTACCGCGTCGTGTTTATTCGCAGATCATGGGGGGTTGAAATGCAATGGAATGGACTGAGAGCTAAAAACAGAGGTAACAAAAACTGGCCTCTTTTGCCATTACTCTAGGTGAAGGGGGTGCTCTTATTAGTGTGCACGTTCGTGTGAGGCCACAGAGGGACGCATTGATGGCTACAGATGACTTTGCATGTCTAATATTGGGGGGGGGGGGCACTACATAACACTACATAACACTACATGAAGCCGACTTGTGGGGAACATGAGGAGCAATGCATTCCCATATGAGCCCTATGATGTGATCACTTACTCATTCTTTATTCCTATTTTTTATTCTAGAATCATAGTAAACTCATCCAAACTGGAATAACACAAATGTCGTTTTTGCGATATGTTGTGACTAAAATAAATACAATCAAATTTGCTTATCTTCTTCAGTGTAGTCAGTCTTTGTGTGCAATTTGCCGAAATGTTCTCATTTTATCAGGCAGCTTCTTGAGGTCTCACCCTGACCTCTTATTGGCTGATTTTTGTTTTTTCATTTTTCATTTTTCAGTCAGTGATGCATTTCAAAAGCATTTTTAAACAAACCTGTTTTAACGAAAGAAAGTAATATGAATGCATGCATGTTAATATACAATTACATAGTGTTCATGGGATTATTCAAATGTTTTGATAGGGTGTTGGATAGGTTTGTTTTATTGCAATAATTCATACCACAAGGTCAATAACATGTGTTTTTGAAAACTGCCTTTTATTACGGAGATGAAGAGCCATAGATTTTGTAATACATGTTTTAATGCATTCAAATATGCACTGCGTATAATGCACTGCGCAGCATTTAATGCTGCATTATGATGTGCTTATTTAGACGCAGTTAAATGTTATTTTAACCAATAATAATACAATCAAATAATGTTTTTTGTGTGTGTGAAATTTCAAATCTTATATTCCGATTGGTTATCTTATTTTATGAGTTCGTTTTTATTTTTAGGGTATCTGAGAATTAAGACTCATTTTTCTGAGCGTATAATTTAGCTCTGGAAACAAAAGTTCAAATTCACATTTGAATCGATTAGCTGTAGCAAAAGCCAAATGTGTGGCTATAGGCTATTGACAATTCGTTGAGCAAATGTCTTATTGTTGTTGTTGTTGTTGTTATTATTACTATACCATTTTCGTTGGTGTTGTTTTTGATGATGCTTTTATTGACAACAGAGGACACAATCAGAATTGAGAAAAAAATCCAAATAACACTTTAATATAGATTCTGTTCTTGTCATCGACTACAAGAATACACATTTACAAGCCATAAATAAGTTTACACAAACGATCGAAGAAGTTCAATCCGTCCGATTTGGTCCATTTTCAAAATCCGCCTCCAAGAGTTCGTCACATTGTCAACGTCAACATCCTTTTACAAAATAATTACTAACGAGCAGGAACTAAAGGAACGAGAAACGCCAAAAAGTGAAGAGTACAGATATACACGAGCATTTTACAAATGTACAAACGGTCGCAGGGTCCGTGAGAGTTTAGGAAGAGTTCAGGATGGGCCTGGAGTACACACCTTGATAATAGGACGTGTCCGGCGAATCCAGGCCCGCTTTGCTCGCCATGGAACCCATGGATAACGCGCCGGCCATCGGAGAGCCGTAACCGTAGTGCATCACCTGCTCGTATGTCTTTAGGTCCATTTTGTGATGCTGTTGCTCCGAGGACATGAGGTTGTTGATGGAGAACGGGTGGTTGAACGAATAGTGATGTTCCGGCTTCAGGTGTCCTTCGTGCGCCAAGACGGAGTGATGCTGCGCCAGGAGATGCTGCGCCTGAGAGGTCGGGGAGGCTGCGTGATTCGGGCTCAGACCCTGAGCCGACTTCATGTCGGACAGGGAGCGTTTGTGCTCGGACGAGTTGGAATGGGGAGATTCGTTGCCGTTGCAGCTCTCGGAGCTGCTGTTGGATCCGCCCTCGGAGGTTTTGTGCCCCGGCTCCTTGCACGTTTTCTTGTCGCACTTGAAGCGCTTTTGCCTCCTCAGATAGCAGCCGTTCTCAAACATGTTCCCGGAGTCGGGGTGAAGGGTCCAGAACGAACCTTTGCCCGGTTTATCCGGGGAGCGGGGTACTTTCAGGAAACAGTCGTTGAAGGACAGCGAGTGGCGGATGGAGTTCTGCCAGCGCTGCTGGTTCTGCCGGTAAAAGGGGAAAAGGTCCATTATCCACTGATAGATCTCGCTGAGGGTCAGCATCTTGCTGGGCGACTGCTGGATGGCCATGGTGATCAGAGAAATGTACGAGTAGGGCGGCTTGGCGTGCGTGTAACTCCTGCGGTAGGTCTTCGGGTCCCTCGATCTGTTGATGTTCGACTGGCCGTACATGGGACTCATGGCGTTCATGTTGCTGTACGAGCTCAGGCCGTTCATGGAGGGCGCCTGCGCGGCCATGGGGCTCATGGTGGGGCTCAGGGCTGCGCTCATGCCCGTCATACCCGCGCCCATGCCGGCCATGGCTCCCGCGCCGGGGGACATCCCCGTCATGGAAGGACTCATGCCCGTGTTGACATAGGACATGTTCATGGTGTTGGCAGTCATGTTTGCGGTGGAACTCATTCCGGACATGGTCATATAAGTGTTCATAGAGTTCATTCCCAGGCCGGGGTTCATGTTGCCAACCGAGGTGTAGCACTGCGAAAGAAATCAAACAAGAAAATATTTTAGTGCCGTCCGACTTGCGCTTTACTAACCTAAAACAGACAGTTCGTTTTCGAGCGCGTCTACCCAAAGAACCCTTTTTTCTAAAAAATAAATACATCTTTACGCGTTTATTCAGAAGATTTAAAACACAGCAACTGTTAAAAAAGTAATTGTTAGACGTTATAGGTTGCACGAGTTTCCGGTATCAGACAGAAGTTTGTTGCGGTCTGTCGCGTCCCTTTCCGTAAATAAACAAAATATTGTATTTAAAATTGGAGATTTAAAAAACGTAAAAAGGCACTGTTCTTTTCTCATCCATAGTCGAAATCACCTGCATCCATTTATAGAAAAGAAAAAGAAAAGTTGGAATTTCATGTCGAGCGCAACTTTGTCAGGGTTGCGCGCGGATGATGGGGGAGGATTTGCAGGAGCCTCGAGTCAATATTTGATCTGAAAGTTAATATTATCTCAGGGCTAATACGGAGTTGTATAAAACAGGACGAGGGGAAATACATTTCTATTTAAACATATATATTTAAGGCGCGTCACCCACCTCGGGCTCTCCGTAGTAAGCGCTCCAGTCAGCTGCGTGTTCGTGTCCTTCCATCTTGACAGCGCCGAGCATCCTGGACCAAAGTTTCGCGTACTTTTGAAAACGTTTCCCCACGCGAGAAATGCTTCTGCTGCTGCCGCGCGTCCTTTGGCAGCCAAAGGTGCTTGTTGGGGACCACGGGATACACTCGCGTCGTCGTTGCGCTCTCCTCCTGTCAAGGGCTGGCGCATGTGTGTGTGTGTGTTGTGTTGTTTTGTGTGTGCGACTGTGTGTGTGTCTGAGATGAAATGACGCCTGCTGCTGGCTCTTAACGCAGTGATATAGCTCCGTGCTCCCGGGCGAGCCTCCAATCCCTACTGCTTCATTCGGCTCCTATTTGAATAATCTGCTCACACCTAGGCGTGAGACTTCTCCATTTGCCCCCCTATTGTACACCTGCGCATCTTGAAAAGAGCAGCCCCGTTTGAAAAGATTCATTATATCCTAATCTTATTGTATTCCGGCGGGAGAAAAGGGGGAATTGGAGTTTTCAGGGCTGAGAAAGGAGTGGTTTGAAATCACATCCAGATAAAGTTGGATTGAAGAAACACAGCGACTCTCGGATCAAATAGATATGTATAGCATTTCACGTGAATTCATGGTTTTAAAAAATAATTTATACGAATTAATTATTGGTTTAGAATGTAAATGGTAATCGGTAAAAACACAATTTTAAGTGCCGCACCATACAAAGATAAAGTCCTCGCACATCCCGAACACGGTTTTCTCGCCACATTATGAATATTTCCCCTCTTTTGTTTAATTGATCACTGAATCCTCCCATGGATATTTGTTAAGTCATAGCATTACGCGGATTTTAATGCACTTTGCATAAGCGTAAACTATAGGTGAGATGGAAACGTGTGTTTATATTATGTTGTTTATTTTGAGATCATTTCGTCTATTTTGAATTAATTTGTTTACCTGCTCGAGTTTATGTAACTAATAGCGGTACACAGTTTGCAGGTCATCTGTGTTGATTCTGCAGCGAGATTTGATTGCCTTCATTAAACAAAGTGGCCTAACATTTATCCACTGTGTTTGACTATCCACCATAGCCGCATTGCGAATGCTGATGCGCACCATATATGTGTATTAAACGTATCGTGCAAAAAATGCATATGACTGGATTAAATATATTTATGTTTTGATTTTCTTTTTGGCCAGTTGAGTGCGCCCTCTCTTGGTCTACAAATTACAAACGGACTTATTTACAGATCGGTATCAAATCATTTCCAATGGGTACATTTGTTGAGACTTTATAATAACGTGCGTGGAAAAGGTCGGAATGAACGATTTTTTTATCTTTAGTTTGGGTCACTCAAATGTGCAAATTCAAATATTTAATCATAATAATTTAATATTTTAAATGCATGTGTTCATTTATGAGTTTACGAAACATGATTTTGTTGGTAAGTAAAAGTAAAAAAATAATAATCATACGGACGTTATAAATGTTCACATTTTATTATGATTGTAATCGGTTATTTCTTTAAAGATTTTTGGCTAAAGAACAACTCTTATTCGATTTGACACGTGCCTTACCAGCATTGTAAATTTGTTTGAGTGTGTATTTGTGTAGCACATGAACACAATTTGCAAATATAATCTCGGGAGTTTATTTGGTCCTCTCCTGCTGGGTTTTGGTTGTCAGAGACATTCAACGAAAGCATGTAAAACACAAGTGTAGTTCAATGTATTATTCTGTCATGCAACGTATAATTGAAAATGTACGTATCTGATCAATTGTAATACAATTTTTGGCCCAAAATGATCAATGTGTATCTTTACAGAATCACAGGATGAACCATCTTTATCAATTATATCAAGTTAAGTACATGTATTGTTTCCTATTGGTTTTGAAAAAGCTTTGATTTAATTTCTGTTTACCTGCATCTTTAAATAACATTTTTGTGTGCTTTTTATACTCCATGTAACTGTTCCATCTCCATTACACCATGGAGATTGTTATTGTCATTATTGTAATGACAGATATAGTACTATTGTAATTACAGGTTCTAACAGCATGCACTGCCATGTCACACATTCACACAAATAGACAAAGTGGTCTTTATACGCTGTATATAACTAAAAACATACTGAAGATGAAATGAAACAATTCCCAAATTTACCAAAAGCTATAAGCCAGTCTTCTGACAATATAAGCATTTGTGTTTCTAGTGTAAATGCCCTCCTGTATGGCACTATGTCCTTTTGGAATATTTTGTTTCAAGTTAATTATTAATAGAAAAGGCACAGACTGTGAACGCATTCTGTGTTGAAGGTCACTATCTTGTATTTGGTGAAAATGCAAAAGGTCTTTGAGTAAACACACCACGTTGGAACATTGGTCCATACTTTGTGCCTGAGTGCCTCTGAACCCATGTTGGCATATGTCAGGTACTTTAGAGCCATCAAAACACAACGGACGAAACGATTGAAAAATGCGGCTTGTTCAGATGTTTAATTGCCGGGCCATTTCTTGAAGGCCTGTTTTTTCATCTGCATGCCTCGATCATTCATCATGCGCTTCAGCGTTCTCTGCGTGTTGCAATGTGCTGTCACTGTGGGTGGCGCCTCGGTGATCCACCTCAATCTCATACATTAGGGCCTGTATTCTCAGCAAATATTGCCATGGGATCTCTAAACACTGACCTCCATTCTGCTTTTTGTTGCTAGGAATTCATGTTCGAGATCGCAGAGAGGTCAGCAAGTTATTTTTAAGATACTTCTCAAATGAGGATAGATAGATAGATAGATAGATAGATAGATAGATAGATAGATAGATAGATAGATAGATAGATAGATAGATAGATAGATAGATAGATAGATAGATAGATAGATAGATAGATAGATAGATAGATAGATAGATAGATAGATAGATAGATAGATAGATAAGCAATTGTATAAGTCAAAAACCAGAAACCTTTGATCTCCAAATTTCGTGATTTTTATCTTATTATTACTAGTTAGCCTTTATGTTTGTCACTGGGTTTTGCAAATATCTAACCAATGAAAAGTATTCAAAAGTGCTTGTCAACTTCGACAACACAGTATGTAATCACTTTAAAGTTTGAAAAGCAAATTTGGACATACAAGGTTTCAGAAGGACAGTGATTCGTTCATATTCTTCTTCTGCAGAACACAAAACATGATCATTTAAAGAACGGTGACCCCATTGACTACCATTATATGAACACAAACCCACCGAGACATTTCTCCGAATATCGTCTTTTGTGTGTGTGTTCCACATAAAGTTAAATAAATGATGTCAGAATTGTATTTTCGCTTCAACTCTCTCTGTGAGGCCGAAGGATTTCTTTCCATTCCCTGCTGTTATTTGCAGGAATGTGCTACTTTGCAAGCCCCTCTTGTTAACTACAGAGACCTTTAAACGACACCGTGTTTGTCTAATTTACTTTTTTTACATTTGCACTTTCGCCCCGTTTATCTGATGCGATACAAAAGGGCCAGCAGGTTAAGCTCCCGATTCAACTGCGTGAAACCGATAACTGGATCTCCCTCCCTTTTTCCAAATAAAAGATGCAGAAACGTTTGCCGCACGGTCCCTGTGACGACAGTAAACATTCCCGAGCGCAACAGAGGTTTGTTCTGGCCATTATCCGCCACAGCTGTGACAACCCCTGTTGGCTGCAGGTTTGCGGCCGGCCAAAGCATGTTTACCTGGAAATGAATCTCAAAAGTAGTGTGACGGGGAATGCACACAAGCTGACCCCGGTCGGATGCGAGGGGGAAAAAACGCGGACTCGCCATTGAAATGCCATTCAAAGCCAGAGGGGTGGTACGGAAGATATTGCACAGGGGTCTGGGTGCAAACAGCGGCGTAAATGGCCTAAAGGACTTCCTCAAATACGCACGTTTTTTTGATATTGAGAAGCATTGGCTGTAGGGGAGGCCTGTAGTGCACCGCTGTTTGGTCTGTATCCAAGGCTGACTGCAATACACTTCTCTTGTCATGCAAAAACGAGCACAACACAAGCGTGCATACCTCAAACAAGGTGCCAATCCACATCCCTAGCGTACCGAAAGGGCCCGAATGTACGAAATCAAAGATCTCTCCAACGGGCAGAAGTCAAAGAATCGAAAACAAAAGCCAGGGTCTCGAAGGCTCGAGATTAAGTCTGTTAATTGATCAGATTAATGAGTTATAATGCTTCGGCATGTCTGACAAACTATTATTCTTCTGCTGACAAAAAGGTTGGGATTATTTTAATCCGTCCATTTTAATGTACGCCGCGTCAAAAATGTCATTTCGCATAACCCTCGGTTGCTATTCATCAGTGAGAGAACCGCAAAGTCAACAAGCGTTTTAATTACAAGCCGAAAGCAATTAAACGTGAGGACGAGCGTCAGTATGCTAATGAAACGGCGGGCTCCCGTGGGAAGAGAAGCTCTTAAATATCACCGCTATCACGAGCTCCCCGAGTCGCCATCGTTCACGCTCATCTGACACATTTTCACCCCACGGCTGTCACGTCTAAAGCAAACACAGCCCTGACTGGAATCAATTCATTAAGGAAAGTTATTAAAGGGGTGACGGCGTGTGCGACGGGAAGTTAGTGAGAGATTAACGTTATTTGTTGCCTTTCCATCTCTCTGTATCTGCCGGTGAGGTTGAAAATGCTCCTTTTTCACATGAATGCCAATTTTCAAGGGTAAGAAATCCAAGTCATTTGAAATCGGTGTTAAGTGGTCCGAGTCCCTTCAGGAAAAGCATGTGACTGTTCCCATTTTCCATTATTCCAGTGTCTGTCAGAGGGAATCTCATCTGTATTCCAGCATGAGAGCTGCAGAGTTGGGAGTCTACACCAAGACAAGCAAGAACACTTTTTTTTGCTTTCAGATGAATCTGAAATCATAACAGTCTTTGCTAGAGGAACCATGTTATTGCTCAGATTTTGCTTTTTCGTAGCTCAGGAGATCTGACTTACTGTAGTTCTCCGTTGTGTTTCATTTAAGTATCAACGTAGTCTCAGATGTTTCTTCAGTCTTCAATAATCTTGAACAGTATTGACTTTTGATTGAGTTCTTGACAAATCTGAGCTCAGTTTGACACATTGTTGACATCTCTTCTGAAACGGAGACTCTTTCTCATCAGAAATATTTGACAATTCTACTCTCATTGATGATATAATAGAGATCTCATTAGTGTTTCTTTTGGGTTTTCTTGCTGAACTTAGTTGGTTAAAGTGGTCTCTGAGTCTGGTCTAACAGGTGCTCAGCTAGTTTAGTCGGCCTGCATCCTGATCACCAGATACCCTCCTAAATCAGCCATCATCACAGTCCAGGCCATTTTTTCACCACATCCTTTTATTTGTAACAATGTTTACAGACATTCATTTTGGCCGTGCATCAAAGCTATACATTTGATCAACATGTGTGTTCCCGAAAGAATTAAACCCACAGCCCTTGCATTCCTAACACAATTCTCTACCAACCAAGCTAATAAAACTAATAAATAATGAGTCGTTGATTTAAGTAATGTTCTTGCACCAGTCAACCACTGCAGATGAAGCTGTTGGTGCTAATGGTGCTCTCATTAAGATGGAGCAAGTTCCTGTGAGATAAGAGATAATTAATATAAGAGATAACAGTCAGCCGATTGTAAAATAAATCCCAACGGTGTCATCAGGACCCCAATGCGGAGAAGAAGGGTCTTGTATCACTGACCACCAGCTGACTGCGCACAACTCATCTTATTGCATGGTCGCCTTCCACTTTTAAGCAGCGCTGAATGTGTGTTGATTATTGAAGACCCGTAAGAATGAAAAATTACAGACGAGATTTCGGTAATATCTCAATGATTTGTCTTGTGAGAATCCTGTCGATCATTTCCTTCCTGCCTCACCTGAAGATCCATCCATATGCTGATGGCCAATTTGTAACGTTTACTGAAACCCAGCATGGGGGAATCCGGGGAAGCTCGACCTTTTTGTCATCCCGTCCTTTCATTCAAAAGTCCCCCAGACACGACCGCCCTAACATCAGTGTCCAATCTGTGTTTGCTTACCCACGAACAGCGGCAGAATCTGGGGAGGGACGCCCATAAATTCAAGCTCGGTTTTACAGGCCCGGATAGCCGACAAGCTAGTCTGCTAACAAGTCGTCTCCAGTGGCACAGGCCCTCAACAGATTAGCACCTCATCAACCTCCTGTGGCTAAGGACAAATATAGCCTTCCCTCCCGTAAAACACAATGGGACCGCCAGTGATAAACAACACCCCAGCGGGGGTCCGATTCCCCCTTGCTAAACTTCCTGACCTACCCCTTCCCTCTCCCTCACAGCTGCTTGAGTTACCAAACCCTGCAAACCAGGGCCCTGAGTCTCAATTGGAGACTTGTGTGTATTTCAGGTGAGCAAATATTGCCACTTGCTTGAGAGTTCAATGGCTGTCCCCTTCAGAGGTTGCGTATTGCGCTCGCTCGCTGGTAGGTGTGAAGCTATGGGAATTCCTCTCGGCACAGCTGGAGTCATCCCATCGCCGATTGTCCCTTGGAATTCTTTGTGGATTCCAGTCTTGTGCCTCATTTCTCTCGGACGTAGACCGCTGTAAAAAAGGGAAAGTGTTCTTGACTCGATGAAACGCATTTGGTTTAGTTCGCCGGTGGACAGCCGGATGCATAACCCAAACGGGGGACTGACCATGCCGAGCACTCGCTGTTTTTGAGACGTCTTTGTTCTCAATAAACATTTACAAAGGTGTTAACAGCCTATTATGACATTTAGCTCCTGCCGTGGTCTTAATTTAAAGACAATTTAACTTCGACTCTACCTAACAGCACTGACCCCTGGCTTTATAATAATTTGACTGTGTACGCTTTCAGTGACCGAATCAAAGCAATATAATTGATACGTTGCCGTACGCAGTACTTCGGAAAATTAATTCTTATGTACTGTATATTTCAATTACTTTTAATACCAAATTAATAGGTTCGTCACCAATCCAAGTCTGACATCACGCGTGACGCAACCGTCATTCCTGGGTCCCAACGCAAAACAAGCATTTCACGATCATTTTTTCTTTATGAAGCACCAAAAATAGTTGAAATTCTTTTAACTACAATAGCGTGACGGGCACCAACTTTGCTTTTCTTCACTTTGTATGATAATTGAAATGTACCTTATTAGCTGCAGTCACTTTGTCCTGTCTCTCTCATTACAAAGAAAGCGGTAGAATGACATAAACATTTTTGAATAATTTTAATAAACTATATTCTCAATAGCCCATTTGTTCTATTCAAATGCAGCAGGCATGTACCCAGAAACAGAATTCTCATGATTCTCAAATGAAAGATGTTCTTCCAGAGCAACCCAGAAAGGTGTTCTCAATAGCCACATGTCTAACAGGTCTCAAGACAGAAAGCATTCAGACAGCAATCTGATATGCTTTTGTTCCTATAATTTACACGTTCATAAATATCTACATACAACATCAACAATGTTTTTTTTCAAGTGAATGATCACGACAGAAAGACAGTACTGTACTGGATTTTAACTGTGAGCAGCGTGCAGCTGAAGTGGTTCAACCAGAGGAAATGATTAGTATTTATCGGTTATTATATATCGGCCGATACCGATAACATTAAAAATCGCCATTTATCTGCCGATATCGATATGACCGATAATTTATCGTGCATCCCTAATACATTTTCACATCAAGCAAATAGTATGTACTGTGTAGAACAGCATTGTAAAATAAAGTGCATTTTAAATAAAAAAAACATACACATGCTCTCTGTGAAGAAAATCACCAGCTTGTCACTCAAGGCTGATAGAGGACAAACCCTCCACCATCCCTAGCGTCAAACACACACAGCTGGAGAGTACGGCTAGCCCAGCATCAGTCAATCAAAGGTGGGCCGCTCCGGTGGGGGTCCATGAAATAGATCCTGGGCTCTCTCACACCTCAAATGAATCTGCTCGCTGATCCTGTTTACTCTTTGTGTGTTTGCTTGTTTGTTTGCTATAATGCCTGTTGATGTGAAGGCACAGAGCAGCGAGACGATGCTTCACGTGGACCACCCTTGGAGTTGGCTGAGGAATGCTGATGTTGGGGACCGAATTGTACTGTGATGGAGGTTTAATATGCATTCATGTTTGATCGCTGGCACATTTATAAAACGGCGAGAAGGTTACGTTTATTCAGCAGATAATATTTACAATATATGCGGCACACTGAAAGCAGCTTGGACGCAAATCTCACAGATTTCAAGATAATCTGACAGACGTGCTTTATTGATTTCTTTAGGGCGGACATACATCAAATATATTTAAAATTCTATTTGGTGCCTAATGAATTCTGTAATAGCAAAAGGGTGAGATTTTGGATTCAAAAGCCGATATTTTATTTTACGGATAAATTTAGCAGTTAAGAAATCATTTTTCATATATAAATATAAATGTCCTATGGTTAATAACCAACTGTTAACAATAAATTATTTTATATGATAAATATTTATAATATTTGTCAACTAATGGGTAGTTGTTTGATATTATAAATGTTAATAATATAAAAAGATAAAAAACGGAATTATGATTATTATTATCTTACTTTATATTACTGCAAGGCTGTCTGGGGGGAATTTAAAAAATAAACATTAAATACTTAATATTTGTATTATCTACTAAATAATATTTTGTCAATTTAATCACAGAAAAATGAGAAAATGAAGCATGCAATGAATTATGATTACATTACCAGGCCTGTTTTACATTGGACATTTATTTAAATAATTTAGCAACCAGTTCAGCAAAAGTTAAACTATGCTGTACAGACTTATGAGAACCTACCTATTCTATATGTTTGATGTAACAATGTGAAGTTACTTATTAAACAGCCTTTTTACTTGAATAACATCAGCTAATGTAAATGAATTAGTTGACATGAAGCACTTTTTAAAAATACATTTTAATAGTGTGTCTTTATTGTTGCCATTGTATTGAGCATCCGCTCCAATAAACTCAAATATTACAGTGAGCGAACAACATCACACTGTCAGATTATTTTAGACATTGGTTTGTTAGGCCTTTGTGATAGAACAGTAAAGACGAGATGGTAAAGCAGAGATGAAGAGAGAGAGGAGAAGAGATTATGTGTCATGGCTCGTGTTTGTAATGACAGGTGTATGCCACATAGATTCACTGAGCACAGGTTTGAGAAGAGTGCCCTCTAGTGGTTTAAACATAAAATGCTGGTTGTCCTTTCTTTCAAATAATAGATAATGGATTTTTTTCTTTTAAATGATGCATAAGAATTAAACGAGAAACTAAGTCCATTTTTATACATCAGTGAATGTACAACTACAAAAAAGTAGCTGTACATTTCCACCATTATTGCAATGAAAAAAATCTACATAGGCAGACGACTATGTTTAAACTAAAATACAGAAGCACTGATGTATTCGGACTCAAAATTCATGAGGCTTTGTTAAGCACACAACTACATCAATTCAAATCATTTAATACGGTGTATCTCCACTAACACGTGTCATTATAGCTGCGTATAGCACTGTATAGTATTTCATACCCTAGTAGGAATACTGTTTTGTAATATCCATCTAGCCCAAATCATGGAGAATAAGTTAAGAAATGGAGATGAGAGTGATTAAGACCTCAGGGCTTTTCCTCTTTACAACATCTGGACTTCATTAGCCATAGTTACACAATGTGAGCGTTTTAAACCGTTTTTGATCTCTGTGTTTCTCCGCACTTCTGCCAAGCCTCACGTCCAGACTGAAGCTGAATGTACGGTAATAAATCTTGACCACAGGCCCAGAGCTGACGGGGACCTCAGTGCTCCTGCGGTGTTTGATGGGTGCCGATCAGCAGGTCATGGAAACCCTGAGGCCGTGCCAAACCATGTGCCTGTGGTCAGTGCGGTTAAGATGCTATATTACAAGTTTTAGGAAAAGTGAGACCACATGTGTGCTCCTATGGAATACAAAATGAATCGAGCGTTCAGCGACGTTGTATGAAATGATGACTTTGAGCAGGTTAGAATAAAGCGAAACACTTTAAAGTAATGCTTTTGTTGGACCACTGAATGCATTGGGGCTTTTTACTGGAAGTACTGGATGTTCAAAGCTAGGAAACTTAAGGAAAAAATGTAATATCTCAATTGCTTATAAATATGGAAACTACACCGTAAAAAGTCATGGCAATATTTTTTTTACATTAACTGTTCAAAATATTTCATTTTTAAAGTTACATCAATTTAAAATGAATCAATTGAATGAGTTAAAATTACTTTGACTTTATTACTTTTTTGTATTATTCTTAATTCAAAATGAATCCAATTAAAATAAAAGGAAATCATATATTTCATAAAAATACCATTTTAATTCTGCTTCTCTATCTTTTTCTCTAGAGAAACAGACCGCAGTAATATCACCGGAAATCTTATTTTAAACCGAAAACGTTTAAAATGGTATATTTGAATTTAACAGCATAATGCATTAGGAAGACATCTCTGTGCAGTTTGGTTAAAAAAAACTACGAATATTGAAAAATGAGTGTTTTAAATTCCTTTTTTTCTGTCTAGTGTTGTTGTGACTATATCCCGTTCAACTATCCACCGTCCATTTAGCACACGGTAAGGGTAGAAGCCTATTTCTTAGAACTAGTTATATTTTTGATGAAATTATTTATAGAAAGATTGTCTTCTGATCTTGAAGCTGTGGGTCCTGCCCCCCATCCCTTATCTAAACCAGTCTGCGATAAAAGCCGACGTATCAAAAGGTCTGCTCGTGAAATAAAACGAGAGAGTAAATTTGTCGGCCCAGTCTCCTGAAGATGAACACTTATCAGGCAGTCATGTGGCACGGCGCACATCTTTAAGCCATTTGTGGAGAGAGGAGATAAAGAAGCTCATTCAGTGGTCCCTTCATCGCAGGGGACGGGGATGAGATCCGTCCTTGAGAGACGGCTTACAGCACATCTCATGTGATGCACTTCAAAGAGAATTATAAAATGACTTTCAGGAGGCGTGACTTTTAGATGTTTGAGTTCGTGCGTTTCGGGCGCTTTAGCACTGTTAGAGAAATGTTATCAAACAAAACACGGAAGTTTTTATGACATTTGGGTAAAATGCACACTGCCAGATAAAGGTTTAGGGTCATTTGAGTGAAATGTTTCTCTTGACCTTACAATGCTTTTTGATCTAAATGTGTTGTGAAATTATTTTTGTGAACCAAAATATTACTGGGAAAACATACATTTCTTTCACTGCAAAGCAAAATGGATAAAAACAAACGTGTTTGACATGGGTGACTTGGACTGAACGAGGAGAAAGCAGCCAATAAGAGCTCAGAATAGATGTGAACTCTATCATAATTCCCAACGTTATATTTGTGTTAATTCACAGTTTTGTGAATGATTGCTACCATTCTAAAACGTAGAAAAAGTGTGAATAAAGAATGGATAAGTTAACCTAAACTTTTGAACAGTTATGCAAGACAGTTTTAGGTCTGTGTTTGTTTGGCTCATAATTTAACTATTTATATTTTAATCGATTTATATTAATATTAATTTATATCAATATTTTATTGTATAAAAATAAAAAAATGTTGATTTTTATTGCAAATTGATTTGATTAAATAAACAATTTGTTGATTTTTATTGTATATTGATTTTATTAAATAAACTATTTATTGAATGGATTGTGTAACTCTGTCGCATTTACGTTTAGCCAAGTACCAGTTCTTCTACTGGTGATACAAAATAATACTGGCTAGACATACTTTTAACTTGCTAGCTTATGTAATTTACTTATATATTTTGATTGTTTTCAGAAATGTTCTACAGGGACTCAAGCTAACGCCACAAAATCGCGCATGCGCAGTAACGTTTGTTTATTTCGTTGTTTTGAAACCGCCTAAAGGAGGCAGTCTAAGTTCAAACAAAGCAAAACAAGTCTTTTGAGATGTAGCCTACCTGAACTGTGTGTCTATGTTTTAAACACATTGTGAATGTGAACACTGGGCTAACATTTGACTACATTTCATTTATGTGCAGGTTAAACCCAGATACTGTGTTCAAATGTTACTCTTGCTATTCATCATGTCGTTCATATCGGGCAGTATTACTGTTAGCTACCTAAGGCAAAGAATACAGAACTTTGTATTCAAGAAACATGGTGGTCTGTGGTCAACAACAGCGGAACTGCTTCAGTTTGCAAAGCATAGACCTTGAATTATAAACACGGGCCACGGCGTCAACTAATTCGACATGTCAAGTCTTCTCAGATGGTTTACACAATGAATGCTTTTACACAGGTTTGCAAACAATTTAAAACATTATCGAAACGTACGCGTGATGTTTCATGAAACCGATTTTAAGTTTGCCGCGTCTGACAGCACTGAGATTCTCCACTGAAGCAGGCAGCTTTCATACGACCACGCGCTTACAAGGACCGCCACGCATGCGCAGAATATCCAAGAGATTTAATATTCACCATAAACTGTTTATAACTCTTTTCTTGTTTATAATTCTTTATTTATGGTTCTTATTATTGGTTGTTTTAGGGGGGTAAAATTACAAATAGGGTGGCTAAAGCCCACCTTAAAAAGGTGCAAACTGCCCCCGGCCGTCTCTGGTTAAAAATGGCGTAAACCTAATTCAGACATGAAAACGAATAAGAGATCGTTCATGCATAGCAAAATTTAAGATTAGCTAAAAACTCACACAAACATTTGTTTTGGGATTTTAGTGAGGACTTCTATTGTTTTTGTAAGGACCCAACTGTATTTTCTATCCTTTATAACCACACCCCTACACCAAATCCTCACACAAAGCATCATTGTTTAATCATCCATTTCCTCATGGGGACTGCGGGCTGTTCCATTGGACATTTATTTTACAAAAAAGAGAGTTTCAGAAAAGAATAATCTTGTTCATTTATCCATTAGGAAAATAAAAGACTCAAGCCCCCAAAATGTATCATGACTCTCATATTGCTACATTTTACACATCACAGACATTCTTTCATGCCGTTTCATTTCATTTAGCCAGTTATTCCATCTCTTATCATGGCCATCATTCACAGATAACTACACAGCCCTCGGTCTGATGTGTAACAATTATCACAACATAACAAAAACGCTGTTAGTAAGTCAGCTAATTGTTTTCTTGTGTCTTTTCTCAACTCATTTAAATATGAAACTGAACACAAACTCGCTCATTTCAATCAGAAAGTAACCTAAAGCCAGTGCTTCACTTCTCCTTCATAAAGCCACAGTGCCTGATCACAGCGGTTATCAAATGACCTCCAGCTGCTGTTGATCTGAGCGCGCTCCTCATTCATTCTCATTCACAGCTCATCTTCTTTACTTTACAGCAATGCAAGAGTGTTGTTGGTGGGTTGCTATAACATGTTGTTGCTGTGTGTTGCCAGAATTCTGTGATCAGATCTGTCCTTAACGGGATGATGGAAAATCTGTCATCATTTACTCACCCTCAGGTTGTGTCAAACCTGTATACACTTCTTTGTTCTTATGAACACAGAGAAAGATATTTGGAAGAATGTTAGCGAGTTCAGTTCTGGAACATTATCCACTAGTAGGAACATTTTTATAAACAAAATGTGGTCTGTTGAACACAAAATTAGATATTTAGAAGAATTTAGGACAACAAAGAGTTTCAAGGTCTCCTTTGACTACCATTTAATTCGTCCTACTATGGTAGTCAATGATGTCCCGGAACTGAAAATTACTAACATTCTTCCAAATATCTTTCTTTGTGTTTATTGGAACAACGTAATTTATACACGTATAAATTGAGGGTTGACTAAATGATGACACAATTTTCATTTTTGGATGAACTATCCCTTTAAGTGTAAATCTGTGGGATTTTCTGCATGTTTACATTTACTTGTTGCTTTTTATTGTAAGTGATGTACAAATAAAGGAGCATTCAATAATTTGTCTATATGCTTATGATGCTACCATTGTAAATCTGTTTACTTAAATGGGTCATATGACACGGCTAAAAGGAATATTATGGTTTGTTTTAGATGTAATGTAATGTGTATACAGGATTTAAGGTTTATAAACGCTGTATTTTCCACACACCGTGCATGTTTGTATCTCCTCTTTGCTCTGCCTCTCCGAAACGCTTGGATTTTTAACAAAGCTCATGGCTCTGAAAAGTGAGGTGTGCTGTGATTGGCCAGTTCACCAGTGCATAGTGATTGGTGGAATACTGCAAGCGTGTGAGGGAAATGTAACGCCTCTTACCATATTTGGAACATCAGGTTCCTCTTCAATTGTACTGACAGGTACGCCCACCTTATTTGCGTAGACATTTGGGCGGTCTTAGTCAAATCAGACCACCAACTGACGTAGATTTGTGGGGGTGTGGCTAGACGAGGCGTTTCAGGCAGGTCTGGGTGAGCATTCGCTTTCAGTTAGAATGCATCTTTTGTTCTGTCACTTTCATTTCTGCATTTTTACATGTCTAATACATGCATGAGCTACTTATAACACACTATAGACACATATAAACACGTCTTCGCGCCATATGACCCTTTTAATAGCCCATTTTTACAACAGAAACATTATTACCCAGCAAGCATTTTTTTGGTTCTCAGAAAGTACGTTTTTGGTTTCCACAACGTTATTTTATGGATGCAAAATATTAACCTAAAAACAACCACAGGGAATGTTCGTTATAAGTTATTTTTTATATAATTAAAAATGTATCTCACTGTAACTTTTTTTGGTTATAAAATGAAACATAAAAAAAACATTCTCAAATTGTTATTTTTTGATTCCTAAAAAACAAGAACCAAAAATTAGCATATGGGTAACATTCTGTGTTTTCTGGATATTTCACGAAACACCAAGTATTATGTATTTTTTTCATTTTTCAAAAATATTTAAAGAACTATATGCTTTATAAACTATTTACTCAAAATCTGGACTGTCAAAAGACAAAATACCTGGCACGTAATTGTAATTGTAAAGAATGTTCATTCTATTCTGTGTCATTTCCTCTATGCCCCTATGTATTCAACAAATGATGATAATGATGAAGTGAATGTGTTTGTATCGAAAAAAATATATTATCTACATTCACAAATCCAATGGAACAGACTTCATTTAATACAACAGGCGGTAGTTACAACAACATTAACACAGAAACCCGTTAGCAAAATACTTGGATTCCTCTTCCTCTCTTTGATATTCCAGTTGTGAGATTCATAGTTAGAAAGTTCAATTCTTCCATACAAACCAACTGAAAGAAGAGATCGTAATACTGTTGAACGTTTCTTTCTCAAGACAGTTGTTAACAGTTATTATCAATACTCGTTTTTGTTTTATTCAAGAACACGGAAGCTGTGTTGATTGGTCAAACGGTTCCCCTTCTAACCGATGGCATAGCTGCTGTTATATTTTAAGTATAAAGAATAAATAAAAAGATTGTCTCATTAAGGAATGCTGGTGAGGACAGCGGAATTAAAACGAAAGAAAAACAAGTAAAGTCTCTTTGGTCCTTCAAAGGTTTAATCTCCCATTCCATCTGGCAGATTCAGAAACTGTAGTTAAAGTTTACAGATCTTGTGTGTGGATTGGTGCTGAGGACGGTCATGTGACGTCGCTGAACTGTACCAGCTGCAACGTTTGTGTCGTTTAGTGCAAAATTCAGACTCTTTCAAAAATCTTCACGTCTTCTGTAGTAAGACGAAAAATACAAAATGACAAAAGGGTAAGAAGGAAAGCAAAAAAGTTGCATGTTCCAGTTGGACGTCACTCGCCCCAAAATTTCACATCTGTGACTAGCATTGCTTTTAATAAGACGCAGATATTATTGCAACACGGGTTTTAAAAGCATACTTCTCTACAGTATAAGAAACAGCACCTTTTGAAAAGTCAATGCATTCCCAACGAATACTTCCACCTCCTGAAAAAACCTTCATCATCATGATCGGTGTGATTCCACACAGCCGCGTCCCGCCGGTCCTGTAGCGCTTCACTGACTCCGCCTCAGACTGGAGGTGTTTCCATCTCTATAGCAACAGGGTTTTCAGATGGAGAGAGAGTGTGGATGCTAGGGGTCCTCATCCATATCGTCCAGATTCGGGGCCATGATGAAGTGTTTAGGGTACCCTAAACTGTGCTCATGAGCGTACTTCTCCCAGCGCGCGTCGTCGCTCTCGTGGGTGATGTAGCGTTCTCCTCGACGTGTTTCAAACTCACGCAGGTCCAGCCACGTCTGGTAGTCCTGTGGATGAGAAGGGCTTTGGTATATAATGCTGGAAAAAGATGAAACATTACAGGTCTGTCGTCTCCTCACCTGAAGCCACGGATGACTGAGAGTCTTGTCCACACTGTAGCGCTTCCTCATCTTCACTTGAAGAAGATTGTTGATCAGATCTGTAGCTGTGGAGGAAACCCATTTGAAAGGGTCAACACATGTACCAACTACAGAGCTGATAGCATGAATGTATAAAGAGCTGTATAGAGTTCAACAAGAAATGAAAGTGGTGATGTAATGATGAATGGAGGTATAATGCGCTCGCACAATTATAAACCGAAGATAACTGTAATGCTGTGACATTTATAGTAATGCAGAGGAGTGAAAGTGGGAAAGGCCGGCATCATGTCTCAGGTTTCGGGCGGACAGAACTATTCTGAACAGACGTGGGGGTGGACAGTCTGTCTCTACTGCTTTAATGCACGTCTAGATGTAAGAAAGTGATAAAGACACTCGGTCATCTGTAAAGTGCTCCACAAATCATTGAATGCCTCAAAAAATGCAGTGGCCTCCAGCGTATTTGGAGACACTTTTTACTCACAACATTTCAGTCAAGTGGCCCTAGTGTACTTTACGCCACATTCTGTGTCACAAACGTGTTGGGATGTATTTCTGTGTTTTTACCTTCAGTGGAGATGTCTTTCCAGGGTGTTGGTGGGTACATGAAGGCTGCGTTCTGGATTTGGTCATTAATGTCTTCATCCTCATTGAAAGGGAATGTGCCGCTCAGGCTGACGTAGATGATGACTCCCACTGACCACATGTCCAGTGAACGGTTGTAGCCTTTACTCCTCAGCACCTCCGGTGCCAGATACGCCGGCGTGCCCACCACTGAACGCCGAAAAGATTTCTCCCCAATGATGCGAGCGAAACCAAAGTCACACAATTTCACCTGAAACAAGAAAGAGAGAGAACTCACTGGAGGTTGGCGGTGTCATTACATAGTAATTCCTCAACTGTTGACCTTCATTAAAAGAGTAGTTCATTATAAAATTAACATTTCAGGATCATTCGCTCACCCACGTGTAATACAAGCGTCCGTGTGTTTATTTCTTCAATTGAAAACTAATTCAGGCGTATGTGGAAAGCTTTCCAGGGTTCTTATCCATATGATGAACTTGGCTGTTGGTTAAGGTCCAAATTTCAGTTTCATCGCGGCTTCAAAAGGCTCTAAACAACACTAGCGATACGGTTGGTCATTTTTCGAGAAAACTAAAAAAACAATATACTTTTAAACATACAGTAAATCTATGGCCTGCTCGGCCTCGGAGATCCTCCGGGATGCACGTCCACCATTTACGTATTACGCAATCACGTTGGAAAGGTTACTCCAACAGCCTTTATTTGGATAAGAACCCTGGAAAACTTTCCTCAACAGCCTCAATTTGTTTGCGATAGAAGAAATAAACACACGGACGGCTTGTATGACATGTGGGTGAGTGAATTATCATGACATTTCAATTTTACAGTTAACTACTCCTTTAATATTATTAATTAAAACTAAAGGACCAGAAATGTATCGACATCTAGTGGTGAGGTTACGAATTGCAACCAATGGCTCACTCCACTGCTCCCCCCTCCGTTTCGAAGCACAACATCCGCCGACACAGGGCTGAGATGTTATCTCGGTTTGCTTCGCCGAAGGAGATAACGCACTTACAAAACGCGTTCTGTAGAGCAGTTTGTCCTTTTAGGGTGCTAGCGTAGAAACAACGTGGCGACATGTCAGTAACATTCTATGCAAGCAGACCCGCAAGGTAAGAGTCTTTACACACCTCTGAAGACATAGTTATATACAGTATATTATATTGCATTTCTGTCAATAGATCCTCCTAAAAATCCCACACTGCCCCTTTAAAACATGTTATTTCAAATAAAATAAAATAAAATAAGGGCCTAAATAAAGTTGAAAAAAAAAAACTGAAACGAAAATGGAAATATAAATAAATAAAACCTATATGGCAATATTGAAAAAGAAAAAAAACCCTGAATTATTCAAAAATGTGAAAGAAAAAAAGAATTCTCTTGGAAAATATTTCATAAAAGATCATTAATATTTAGTAAAAGATAATATATATTTTGAACTGCTAATTCAAAATATGAATAAAACTAGAAATCTAATAACTGTTTAGGTGTTTACCTGTGGAAACGGCTCTGCAGACGCCAGCAATACGTTTTCTGGCTTCAGGTCACAGTGAACGATGTTCTTGAAATGGAGATGTCGCAAAGCCACAAGAATCTACGGCAGTAAAGCAATCGTATATCAACGGACGGGTGTGTTTAATGATTCAACAATATGATAAATCTGATGCATGTTGAAATGATTCAGTCATATGAAATACACCAGGCTACTCAGAGGCGTGTGTTTGTGGTGCGGGCGTGTCAAATCACCCCCCCCAAAATGTCATGGAAAGCTTGATTTGCCCATAATTATGATATCAGTGAACATGCAGAAAAAAGCCAGATCTGTGTCTTTAGTTCTCTGGTTAATGGATGAGCTCCTGTACACCCCAGCGGCCCCACGGACATGTAATCCACCCACAGAGAACCATCAAACTCACTGATGAGATCCAGACTAGTGCCTCATCTAAACGCTCTAACCATAATGCATCGCATAAACCAGGAGAAACTTTGAGGTGAAGGCATACGAGTAAAGGGGAGATTTTAAATGAGATATCGGCAAACCTGTGTGACCAGAAACTTCGTGATGCGCTCCGGGAGTTTGCTCTTCTCGCTGGACAAGATCATCTCCAGCATGTCTCCGTGAAGTTTCTCCATCACAACAAAAACTCGTTCGGGAGTCTCGAACATGCACTCCAGGTTTACGATGCCGGGATGGTGCAAATTCTACAAGAGCGAGAATAAAAAACCATGAATCACACTTTGCCCTCGCGCATTACCACAGATGAGATCTCCTTCATATCTCCATTATTTCTCCTAGACATCAATGAGAGGCAGAACAAGAGTGTCTGTCATGAGAGTTTGAGAAGAGATGTCAACGATGTGTCAGACTGAGCTCAGATTTGTCTCGTCTGCAATCAAAAGTCAATATTATTGAAGATCTCGATATCAAACATTTCTCATCACATTGACCCAAATCCACATTATTTTGACCTCTACAATCTGCATTCATTTACACCTCCAGACTCTCCGTGTCTTTCAACATTCCCATGTTTTATTTCTCCTCAGCAATTTTAGGAGTTAATACGTAGATGAAACAACGATAAGAGAGCAATATCGTTCTCCTCTGGGAAGCTTTTCTCGTATGTCATGTGAAAGTATATTCACCTGTAAAATGGCCACCTCGTTCCTCAGCTGGCTCTCCTGTTTGGTGGGGAACCTCATTTTGTCAATGACCTTGATGGCCACATCTCTGCCTGTTTTTCTGTGTTTCCCTTATCACAGACAACACACAAGAAATAACAATTCACTGTGATAATGTGCCGTCACGTCATAAACCAGACAGGGTGACCGGGACCCTGAATTAAGGCATGCAAGAGGCTTAGCATTAGAATTAATATGAAAATGGACTGCTTAATACAGACCGCATACCAAACTAAACAAATCAAGAGGAGATATTTATATAACAGAATATGACATTTCCATTTGCACCTCCGTAAACGATGCCAAACTGTCCCGATCCCAGCACTTCATCAGCAAAGATCTGATAGATCGAACTGATGTCCTAAAAACAACAATTCATTACAATATCATTTCAATCTGAAGCGTTTTGTTCAGTGTTCTTGTGGCTAGTATGGAGAACGCACGAGTGAACATGCACTGAAGTGTGCATATAGAGAATGTAAAGTACACTCACCACGTTCTCTTGAATTTGACTGTTTGATACAGAAATACTGATGGACAGTTCCTCTGCAAACACAACACACAAACAATGTGCAGTTATTCACAATAACACCCTGAACATAAACATATGGGCCATTCTACAGAACCGGTTCAAAGTCAGAGTTGGAAACGTCTTGAAAAAATGTGGTTTTCCCCCCAGAAATGTTGTATGTATGCAAACTGTATAATATCAAAGGTACACATTTCTAGTAATTGTGCAGTTCATTTTCAGATTTTGGAATGTTCTTTCTCTCCTTAGATTTGTCAATAATGAAAAACAATATTATTATATTGACCTTTCAAGATTTTATTCAATAACCCTTGCAAATATTTTTCCGGTATTTAAAAAAATCCCTATTATTTTAACAATATTTCAAGTGTAATTTATGAGATTTGTTGAATTTTGAATCCAATATTTTTTGTGAAAGGCATCAAATTGATCATACCGATTTTAAAGTTAAGGATTCATTTGATTGTATATACCTAGAACCAAACACTATCATTCCATCATAGTTGATCATTTAATAAACGTTATAAAAAAAATGCATAACAATTTTTTACATAAAGTTTAATCATTTAAATATATATATATATATATATATAATTTAATAAATATATTTTTGAACTTCTCTTTTGACAATAACTAAGGGAAAAAATGTATAAGTTCAAATTTAGGCGTTACACCGTATCTACACACGGGACGCGATCGACACGACAAAAGAAGCCATTATAATTTTACATTTCGTCCACACTGGATGTAATGCGGTGCGACACGACAATCCATAAGAACAGATGTGGTTCCCAACTGAAAGTACCCAATAAATGATGATTTTGTATATGTTAAGCTTACTGATATTTTAAGTATTAATATACGGATCTTAGTAAACAACAAAGATAATACTTCAATGCTTTTTAAATGTGTTTTTTTTATGTGGGACAGCAGTTTGCTGTAGAATGACCCATATATATATATATATTACAACAATAAATATGTATTATATTTATATAGCATTACAAATGATTGTAAGCTTAGCTTTTTTCATTTCTTAATGTTGAACTTGAAAATTGACGAGACGCGTGCAAAAAGTAATGTCTGATGTGTTGGATGTGGCCTGGTTTCTCTCGCATCCAGGTGAAGCGGATCATTCATCCGTGGGTCCAAACCTCACATGAACGTACACTGAAAACTGTGCCGGTTTTATAACTAAACAGCTTTTATGAATCCAGAGCAGCCAAACCTCTTTAATCTTCCGTCTCTCTCGACACAATTAAATGGAGATGCATCAGGATATTAAAGAGCGATCCGTTGACTCTCTCCAACTAAACAACAGCACAGAAAATCACGAGCCTCTCGATTCCTGCTAATATTTATAAAAAAATACAAGACTTCCGAGCTCGTAACGATATCATTTGAAGGTTCTAATACGATCTGCTTTCATGCCACTGACGGTTAGTTTTAGAGGCAGACCTTCCTTTTTGTAGGATTCACAATGATCGTATGAATTTATACAAACTTTCAATCTTTTCAACTCTCAAATGTAATTCTGAATAGTTTTCTCGTGTCAAACACTACAGCCGATGACCTACTATACTTCATCGCTCTTCAAACACAAACTGAGATGAAAGGATCTGACGTAACTACTCACTGTGATCTTTATTCTGTCCCGCTGTGGTACCCACGCTGGGCTGCGGCGTAACGGGAACGGGCATCAGGGCCTGCCGGATGGCCCTCTCCCAGCCCTGGGCCACCTCCAGCCCCACCCCGCCGGCGGCCAGCGCAGGGTTGTGGAGGTGGGGGCCGCCGGTATTCTCTCCCACGTAGTACACCATGGTGTCGGTGATGATCTCGAAGCAGTGCGGATTGCCCCCCAGCGCTAAACTGCTGAAGTCTCCAGCCACCTCCACCTGTAAGATCTCCGAGAGGGGGATCTCCTGTGGGTCACGCAAGTGAGTCAGAAAACCAGACGCTGACTCACTGACGGTAAGAGAAGACCGTTGTTTAAACACCTCACATTTGTCTACGAATGAATCGTGAAAGTTCATCCACATGAAAACTTTGTTAAGTGATCGTAGTGTTCATTAAACCAGACTCGTGGACAGCGTGAAGGTTTGACAGAAGTCCATGTGGTGTCTCCACATTTACTCAGAACCAAACGTGAACGCATAGCGAGAATCCCACCGTCTTCATTTCATCTTCATTGACAAAGGGCAATGTGCCGCGTCTGACTTGAACAGTCTTTTAAGAGTCTGCTCACCCCCCAAACTGCTTTCACATGACACACGAGAAACAGTAGCTGCGGCCAATCAGAGCCAACGCTGCGCCTGCGGTGTCTACTGAATATAAGATGAAGTGCTTGTGGTTTGGTGAAGGAATCATGTGACCCAGCCCTTTGAGCGGCTTGATGATTACAGGCTTCCTCTCTCTCTCTCTCTCTCTCTCTGTGTGTGTGTGTGTGTGTGTGTGTGTGTGTAGGAGATGGTCACTCTCCACTGGAGGGGGTGGGAGCTGTGGTTACCCTATGACAAGCTTGAAACCCCCATACACCAAAAAGAAAAGCAAAACCAGCAGAGGGCTTTTACTTTCAAAAGAAACTTCCAAATGTGAAACTCTGACATCCCCCACCTCATACACCGCCAGTGGACAGTGAAGACTAATATACAGAACAGTACAAAAGAAATGGCTTTCTTTCTTCTTCTGAACCAAAATGTGGATTGTTTTGTGTTTATAATGTGAAGTGAATTGCAGAAGCTTCATTTGGTGAAGAAGAAATGTGTTTTTTATCAAAGGTCTGGACCTGCGTCTCTTCTCTCTCTCGTTCACTCTGATGCTCTTTTGTGTTGTAAATAACGCTGTTGTTCTGCCGTAACGCATTTATTTAAAAAGTTCACATCCTAAAACTGCGTAAAGGACACACTTGGAATATTTATTTCTCATAATAAATGCATTATTTTGTAATGCTTTTGTGCCCTTTAAAGGTCCAGTGTATGAAATTTAGCGGCATCTAGTGGTGAGGTTGTGAATTGCAACGAATGGCTCACTCTTCTCCTCCCTTTCGAAGCACTACGGTGGCTGTCACAGAACTAAAATGCTGTCACGTTTTCGCCTCTTTGCCGAAGGAGATCACGTATTTACGAAACGCCCTCCATAGAGCAGTTTGTCCGTTTAGGGCTACCGTAGAAACAACATGGCGAATTCCACGCAAGGGGACCCGCTGTGTGTGTAGATAGAAATAACTCATTCTAAGGTAATAAAGACACAACGCTTCATTATGTAAGGTCTTTATACACCTCTGAAGACATGTATATTATATTGCATTTCTGTCAATAGATCCTCCAAAAAACTACACACTGGACTTTTAAGATCTTGAGAAGAGGCGATCACAATTTACTCCCACAGTACCCAGAAAACCCAAAACACCACATTTAAAATAATCTGCATTTTGGTAATAAAGAGCAAAGAAAGCCATTGGGGTTTACACGTGGGTGAGTAAACAATGATAAAATGTCAATTTTTGAATGAACTAACCCTTTAACACAAAGTGAGAACAGACTATGACAACAGCGCTCCAGTTTTCCAGACAGCCTGAGCATTTTTTACAAGTACTCGCGCAATATGGAATTTCTTCTAGATCTTATTTCATGTTATTACACGGCTCGTTGGAATGCTTGATTCTGATTGGCCAGGTTCGTTATTCCCAGATAACAATCTCTCAAAACTAATAACACACGGTAACCCGGATGCAGCAAAGCATTATGACAGGTTTTTTTACAAATTAAATATAAATATGTCTTTTAATAACATATATGACATTAGATTGACAAATGATTCAACCAAATTGCCTGTTCGTGACATTTGAATGTCGTTTCTTACCTTAAAAACCAAAGTAAACGGCTTTTC
This sequence comes from Triplophysa rosa, assembly GCF_024868665.1. Taxonomy (NCBI): domain Eukaryota; kingdom Metazoa; phylum Chordata; class Actinopteri; order Cypriniformes; family Nemacheilidae; genus Triplophysa; species Triplophysa rosa. The sequence goes on along the minus strand of NC_079899.1, from coordinate 2,512,809 downwards.
CTCGAAGAAGGTCTGCATTCAGTAAAAGAGAGCTAATAAAATATTTCAAATTCACATTTATGTCCTGTTTTTTCTCTTGTGGCAAGTAGCCGTGTAATAAGCGGTATAATGTACAAGCAGCCGGCTGTTATTTCTGTGATAACAACCGGCTGCCTGTACATTATCCCTTGCATTACTGAAAAGACGAGTAGAACGTGAGCCCGCCACCAGTGCAGGCTGTGTGTGATAGTCAACTGCGCGGGTCACTCGCGTCGCAGACGCTCAATCCAGGTCGTCATTTTACAGAAGTTTACACACAACGTGAGCGCATCATTACGAGTTTTTAAGCCCGAGGACGAACGATTTGATATATGAGACGATTCAAACGAAACTAACCGCGGAGGAGCTCTGGAAACTTCATTTATCGGTGGGAAATTTTGGGAGGCTCTTATACCCCAGGGGTACAACTTACACCCCATTGTGAGTGATGTTCTTACAGAGCCTGATAGCCTCTTCAAATCGTGTATAATTTTCATGTTTCTACGATATCCTCACTCGGAGCTACGATCCCTCAAAGTTGGGTGCAATGTTAAGTCAATGGGATTTTTCGGGTGGTTTTTCGCCCCCCATCGCAAAGCCCCCCCACCCGATCGCTTATAAAAGTCATAGCACACATAGCACAATAGGCCCGTCGATGTGATGTATTCATTAATGGGTCTACGTCAAAAGCTGTGGGATAAGTAGCGTGCCAAACTTTTGGCGGAGCAAGAATAATTATAAGAAGTATGTATGTTGGAATAACAATAGGTATGCTTTTTCAAAGCATCACTAATTATGTCTCCATAATTTCCTCCCCCCAAGCAGCAGTTTAAATGTATACCTCACACATACTGATACAAACACCTCATAATTTAACAGCGGTTTGCAGTCCCACTCCGAATGAACATCACCTTGTTTATGGTTTGCCCTATAAAGCAAAGAAAGCACATTTGAATATAAAACCAATGCAGAGCAACAGCGTCTAAAGTAGTTCTTGGCCTTTTGATGTTCAGTGTCACTCAAGCTGGTGGGGTGGAGGGTTTTTCTGTGGTTAGTACCAGATACCTCACTGGTATTTGTGAGAGGGACTGCTCAAACGCCTTCGACTGTACTGCAATGAACTATATGAGCAATTCATTATCATATTCTCAGCAAAACATGACTTCTGAGAAATAAACACACACACAACTTCTACAGATAAATCCCAACAACATTTATTGATTTATATATGTAAAGGACTCTTACTTTGTAATACTTGGCTCCCGAGTCATTCTGAAATAAAGTCAGACTCTTGCTGTCCAGTCTCCAGTAGTGTCTCTTTCTCTGCGGACACAACACACATTTTACTTATGACTACACACGCACGCTTATGACATCATTTGATGCCAACAAAGTTCCACCTTTAGATTCCTATTTTTATTCTACCTATTTGATGATTTTTGTTATTTGGTATTTTATCATTATGTCTTCTGTTTCTATTATCCTTATTACTTGCAAGATGAGCTGAGCAGACCTACATGTCACTGCAAGTTGTATCCTCAGTAAAACAGTATATGTGACACATAAACAAACAAACAAATATTCACACATGGATATTACCATGCTAGTAGCTCGCTCAAAAATGATGCCATCTTTCCTGACATGGCTTCCTTTCTTTAGTTTAAACTAAATATGCTGCTGATAACTTCAAATCTCATTGGTTCTTGCGTGTCTCGTGACTACAAGTTGTGTGATATTTCGTCTTATTACACGGCTCATTTGAATGCTTGATTCTGATTGGCCAGTCGCGACATTCCAAGGGTTGTTCTTTTCAAATAACAACCGCTCAACACTAATAACACCCTGTTACCTGGATGCTGCAAATCACTTTGAGGGGCAGTTTAATATTACACAAAAATGAATTATAAATATGTCTTTTAATAACATACATGACATTATATTTACAAATGATTACACCAGTTTGCCTGTTCGTGACGTTTGAACGTCGTTTCTTACTTTAAAACCGAAACTAAACTGCTTTTCCTCGCTGAAGGTCTGCATTCTGTAAAAATGAGCTAATAAAATATTTCAAATTCACATTTTATGTCCAGTTTTTTTCTCATGTGGCAAGAAGCCGTGTAATAAGTGGGATAATGTACAAGCAGCCGGCTGTTATCGCCAAATAAGCCCCTTCAGTGAGACACAAGACCCCCTTCATGACCTGATCACACTGTCGGGGCTCATTTCTGCGATAACTACCGGCTGCCTGTACATTATCCCTTACATGAGATATACTGTACAAAAAACAATGAGATTTGACGTTATATGTGCTGCCATATTGTATTAAAGCACGAATGTGTTTGATCTGGTTTCAATTTTGCTACATAACTTGTTTCTTAGAAGTTTCTCACAAATGTATAGTTTCACTACAGACGACATTTATTAACCCGCTGGAGTCATCTAGATCAGGGGTTCTCAAACCTGTGAGACAATTTTCCAGGGACCCCCTTATAATTATATGTGCATGTTTTTTTCCAATTAATTACTTAAAACACGTTCCTTTTTAGACACATTGTAATAACTAAAAGCACATTTCACATTGAATCATTTAAATATCTCTTTCAAAAAGGGTTACTTTAGGTGCCTTAAGTGTTTAAAAAAACAGTATAATTTTATAATTATTTTGCAGATTCCCAACCATGGATTGTGGACAACCATGGTCCCAGGACCCCACTTTGAGAACCTCAGACTTCAGTGATGGATGCATTTTGAATGCCAGAAAACATGAACATATTTTAATGAAATGTTACATCATTAAAAACAGGTAACTATTGGCCAAAAATAGATATTTTTCCCTTAGCAACACAATAACTAACTATTATAATTATAACTACTAACTATCTGACTGGCAATTTTGGTATGATCAGTTATAATGTTTATTAGTCAAATAGTTACCTAAACAATATTTAGTCAAATAGGTTAATGCTTTGTGCAAATATCTTATGCTAATGTCAAATGAGATGGCATTAAGAAATGGCACCCCTTGAGTAGTTTATATTACATTGAATTGTATTGTATTCAGCAATAAGTGAAAACAAAAAGTGAAGAATACTGTGGCCTCGAGAGATTTCCATACACAGCCACTAGATGGTGCATATGCGTCATTTATACAGCGTTGTCAGCATTAATCCCCATGTAATAAAGATATTTGAAAACGCTGCATGTTGCAGTTTCTGTTGATTTAAATGTATGTATTTAGTACAGACTTTCTATATGGACGGTGACTAGACCAGTCTTTTGTATAGTTTCAAGCCATTAAATCAGAATGGCCTACTTTAGTCTCAATATAGATAATGTTGCTTAAAAGCATATCCTATAGACGTCTCAACTTCCAGACTCAGAATTTTCTGAATACGTTACAAAACGGGGTAAAGTTCCCCACTTAATATAAAATGACACCACACGCCATTTGAGTACAAGCACAGCTGTGTTTGGCATTCATTTTTCACTGGCTCTCTGGAAGCAGAACGATAACTTGCAGAATTATGTTCTGAATGAAGCGGCCGCTCTGCGCATTTATAACAAGCGTGTGATTGATGTAGAGAGCGTAGAAAGGATCTTGTTGGCCCACTGGATGATGACTCCCCCCACCCGCCAATCCCGTCATGAATAAAAATACGTATATCGAATTTATGCAATTTACGTGGGTGATCACAGCCAGGTCAAAACAATACAGAAATCTGTATTTATACAGAAAAATCACATCCCTGCTTAATAGAAAATTGTTCTTTCTTGTGTCTAGCCATATACTACGGTGACCGGGAGGGGACATGCTCGTTTCACTTAGTTTTGTCGTGGCCATGAGATATTACCTCGTGGGATTATATTGTGGCCACGAGATCAGCTTGTTGAGGTAATGACATCTTTATGTTGTGGCCACGCGATGTGAAGTCATTCCCTCATGATCCTATGGTGAGGGAACGACATCCTTTCTCGTGGCCACGACTTAAATGCGTACGTGTCTATTAGCGCCTGGAACTATCACAAATAGATAGGACTATAATAATATTTATTTTTAATTAAGATATAGCGCGGAACTAATTAAAAAAAAAACACATTCGTTTCCTTTTAGTTGTTTTTATTTTTTCCTGTGATAAATTAATAGGTTTAATTGCGATATGGCTGGGCTGCACGACTACGTCAAAGCATATTTTTTACATTATTCCCCTTGATATTGTAATTGTAATTATTAATGATGATTCGTTTTTACATTTTATAATGATTTCAAGGCTCCAATTTCGGTTGCTTCCACGACAAAACGAAGTGAAACGAGCATGCCCCCTCCCGGTCACCGTAATATTCATCTAGGATGGCGTGAAGAGTTTAGGTGAACTCTTCCTTAAAATGAGTGGCTTCTTTGAGCTCCTCGCTCTTGCTCACTGAATTTAGCACATGAATCTTACAAGATTGTCTCGACTTGTGTAGTGCACCATCCATCCCTCTTTGACAACCGTGGAGCTCCTCCGTTTGGTGTGTTTGATCGACTGGACCACACGCATCAGCGGAATGTTGGTGCTGGTGGACGGGCTTCAAGAGAAACCAAAGATGCCGATCAATAACAGTTTTAACATAGACTGATGATCAAACAAATGCAGATATTTGTTCGAATAGTCTCATTTTCATGTTCCCAGCGTAAAAATGTGACGGTACATTTGTTTTGTTGACACTAAAGATGTCTTGAGTACCTGATGGTTTTGACAGGCTCTTCATCTTTCTCCCGGTCCATGAAGGGCGAGTCCATGAAGAAGATTTTGTCTTCTGGTGTGGTGGGTTCCTCCGAGTCGTCCAGGCCTCGACTGCTGTCGCTGTTCACATCACTGCTGTCCACCTCCATTGTGGCATCAGAGTCTGGACCTGGACTGGCCGGTTCTGAAAACAACAACGTGATGTGGTTTATTTCAGCAAATGATTCATTTTTTTGAGAAAACCACGAGCATACCTCCGTTGAAAACTCCAAGACAGTCTTTTGGTACCTTTGAAGCGCATCGCTTGTGGCAGTTGAATTTACAGTCTGGAAGACAACACCATGGGATTCATTATTCGTCTGTATGTTTGCATGTTGTTTGGTGTGAAGGAGAGAGAGAGATACGCACCCTTGCACTGCATGCCCTGACGGAAGAGTCCTTTCAGCAGTTTTTTACAGTACTGACAGATGGTGGGCCGGGTGTAGTTGTGAATGACAAAAGTGTGAGGCACCTTCACCCGTCCCAGTACCATCTTCTCCATCCAGATGGGCCGTCCGCTCCATGAGGGGACACGCTTGCTTGGCTCCAGAAGGGGGCGCTGATGAGGGAGTTAAAAACAAACATGTTCGTTTTTTCATTACAAAAGTGCATTAATATAAATAGTTTTTGAAATGGATGACTTGGACTGAATAATGAAGAAAAAGCATGATTGTGTTTTATTTTTGGGAATGTTTATCTGAAACTGAAATTGTTCATCCATTTCACAGACACCGTTCACAACAAACCACCGATAGAATTAGACTTTGAACTACATTCATTCTATTTCATCAAGACCGTTTGTACGTCAAAAACAAAGAACATTTTCGTTATTACGCTTTGAGTTTGTTCACTCGTGCTGGGAACTGCATGTCTCTCCACCCATTTCAACACGACACACATATACGAGCTGTATACAGCTCCAATATTCCAGAAGTTAAATCAATTATTAACCATTCACACAAAAAGATTATAAGATTATAAGAAAATATCAAATTCTAGATCTTACAAATTCCTTCATAACTTTATGTAAAAGTGTGTGAAAAAAAACAGAGAGAAAGAACTCATGACACACATCCACTAACCTCCTCCAGCGACACGGTAGCAGACTCGAGGGGTCGAGGGACGGACAGCGAGGGGCCGGGCAGAGACACGTTAGACAGACGTCTTTTCCTTACACCGCTACAGTTGTTAGGGATCTTAAAGGCACATCGCTTGTGATAATTTAACCCACAACCTGAGGATCCATAAATAAAAGTGTTCAAAGTCAGAACCAGAAATAACACAAGACCAGGATCATGGTTTATATTGAGATATTACAGTTACTATAAAAATCAGGTTCAAGTTCAGGCCTTATGGGTTTAAAATCTGAGAATAATAATTTGATGTTCAGCTAAAGTCCAGCAGGGGGCTCCACCCACTCCATTTAGCACGACTAGATATAGGACTCAAAATATGCTAATTAAAGGGATAGTTCACCCAAAAATGAAAATTCTGTCATCATTTACTCACCCTCAGATTATTCCAAACCTGTAAATTATTTTTGTTCTGTAAATTATTTTTGTTCTGCTGAACACAAAGGAAGATATTTGGAAGAATGTCAGTAACCAAACAGATCTCATCCCCCATTACTCCCATAGTATTTATTTTCCCTACTATGGCAATAAATGGGGAATGAGAGCTGTTTGGTTACTGACATTCTTCCAAATATCTTCCTTTGTGTTTGAACAAAGACATTTATACAGGTTTGGAACAACCCGAGGGTGAGTAAATGATGACGTATTTTTTTTATTTTTGGGTGAACTGTCCCTTTAAATGCAACAAATCATGTAAAAATGTATCATCTTTTATTGAACATCAGTTTTTGTCATGAAATTCAAATGATGTGGATTTGAAAACATAGATAGTAAGGTAACAGTGATTTATTTCTTAGCCGGCAAATATTCAGTGAAATAACGAATGATGAATGTGTTTTGTCCATGTTTGTAGTCCTAATATTCCAAACGACTAGAATTTGCACATTTACGTTTTTTCTCTTACAACAAAAATCTTTTATTTAAAATGTACTTTTAAAACTGTTGTTCTAATATTAGCCCTAACAGATTTTCATATATCTAGATCGATCTAAATCACCCTTGTATCCATCAGCGTGCCTTCTTACAAATGGAATTAATAATATTTATCAAGTTTTTGAAAGTCACATCCAGCACCCAGAATCACACTGGGATCAATTCATGAAACCTGCGATTTCAACTTCAAAGCTGTATTGATGACAACTGACACATCACACTGTGACGCAGCCCTGCCAGTACATCAAAGCAGCCTGAAAATACTTTAAGCCGTCAGTAAAAGTAATGATGTGCTGCGCGTGTCTCTCAATGTAGTCCACTTCACAGGGCACTATTGTATATATAGTATACCACAAGTCAATACTACAATAGCAAAAGTGTGGAAAGCAAACATTTCTGATGGTACCTTCACATTTAAGGCCTTGCCGGACGAGCCCCCACAGCATCTCTCCGCAGTAGTCGCAGAAGGTCGGCGCTTTGTAGGAATGGACGTAGAGCGTGTGAGGTCGGATCTGGAAATCCTCCACCGTCGCCTGAGCTGCAATTAAAAGGCAACTTAAAGGACAACTCAAGGTAAAGAATGGGTGACATAACAAAACACTGGAATGAAAACGAAACGGAAGAAGACGAGACATATAAAACATTAGTTAACACATCCAGAAATACAGTCACATCCACTGATTCTCTGTGGAACAACACAACGCTACATCTGAAAGCAGAAGGTCAGGAAACATCTGATGCATGAGAGAGTAATGTGTTTTCACCCGTTTCTGATCAAATCACACAACATTTCCTAACTAGTAAAAGGAAACAGTCTCTAAGACTTTGTCAGGTGGATCGCTTTTCTTAAAATACAGGCACTGTAAAGCAGCTTGTTCCTCTGTGGTGAAATGCTCTTTGAGGCTACTTGACAAAATTCTTAAAGACTTAAAGGAGTAGTTCACTTTAAAATGAAAATTTCATGGTAATTCACAAACACACAAACGGCTTGTATGACATGTGGGTGAGTGAATTATAATGAAATTTTCATTTTAAAGTGAACTGCTCCTTTAAAACTATGTAATGATAAGAACGTAAAGTATTAGCCTGCAAAAAGAGAGGGCGACAGAGAGGCAAAAGTTCCGTATTGCAGCTTTAGAGATACAAATAAAAGAAGCAAAATTCTTCACTTGATCAAGTCAAAGCAGGCAGAGAGAGAGAGAGCATTCCTTTGAAACATCAAAGAGAGAAAGCAGCAGATTTGAGTGAATCACATGTCAGGCAGCAGTCCAGATGACTGAAACACACACTTATAATGAACCATTCATGATAACACTACACACATTATAAAACACGAAGAGCAAGACTTTTCTAAACTCATCTTTTCATCTTCAGGCAATGGATCAAAACATTGTGAATAAACTCTGATAACAGCCCAGTATGGGGGGATGCCCTAACACACCATATCACACTATGAGCGAGACATTTCACTTTACAGTGTCACACTACATCACTGTACAGCTCAAATCACTCCTAAGACCTTGTCCCCACTAATGCAGTTTTGTTTGAAAACACTCTTCATCCACACTGAAACCTCCTGAAAATGCTTACATCCATGTACTGCGCGGGTAACTCAAGACTATAAAACGAATAAAATCCACACGATGGAAATGCATCACAGTTTTCAAAAACCTAGTTTTGTAGTCCACACTACAACGTGGAAATGGCATTTTCAAATTGATCCCCTTTGGAGAGCGTTTTCAAAAAGATTATTTCTCAACAATGTTATTTTCTATTTTAATAAACCGACTGTCGTGAATTGTGAGGAAGAACCCAATCGCAGGCAGCAGTTAAAGGGTTAACATAAAATATTTATTAAATAATAAAACAAAAACCCACAATGGGGGAACAAACACTATAAACCAAAGACTCCTTACAAAAAGGGAAAACAAAAACTTCCCTCAAGGGGGAAAAACGAGAACTTAAAATCCTAAACAAACAAAACTCACTTTAAAGGGACACGCAGGGCAAGGCAAGGCAGGAACACTAGAAACTACGGAGACTCACAAGGACGAGGAACAATGTACGTGTAACAAGGAACCAGGAACATAGAGCAATGGACATTGAATAATGTACGAGGAACAATGTACCAACACGGGACAGGAAAAACAGAGGCTTTAAATACAAGAATACTAACGAGGGATGATAACACAGGGAGGGTGACAGGGATCAAACACTAAGGGGAAGCTAATGAGGGAACGAGAGGGCGGGGCTTAGAGACGAGACACCGGAGAGAACTCATATTATGTCATGACAGACACATATCAAGAGGTTCTGCCATGGTTCTGCCACAAGACCAAGAAAGTCATGACAAGAGAGGCAGAACCATGACACCGACATTTTAACACTGTTATCAGCTGCAATAAAACATCAACAAACAACAAATCAAAACATTACAATACTCATTACTACACACCGTTGAAAAGACAAAAGATACATCCCTGCCCCAAACTATTTCAGAAAGTCTTGTGGACAAAATCAGAAGTGCCACCTGGTTTTGTCCCCACCACTTTAGAAAATATAAATATTAAAAAATATTTAGGACCAATTCAACTTCTTCGAAGTTCATGATCATGTGGCAGGGGCGGAAAATGCATATTCCACTTCTGAACTACTTTAAATCATATCAAACTCAAGTACAAAGAGTACTGAGACACAAGCACACAGAGAGAGTTGAACGTCCTGCCGTCCTCTGAATGAGAGTTACTTCTGAGTAGAATCACAAGCATCACCTACTGAAACAAAAACAAGTTTGGACTTTGAGCTGAGCGCCAACACAAAGATGCTCTCCGCAGCTCAGTGTGATGTTTTCTTCTAATATTTCAATAGCACAGCACAGGCAATGAAGGGGACAGGACTGGACTGTGTATTGCTCTGTATAAAACCAGCATCTGAGGTTTAAAGGAGCAATGTGAAGATTTTAGTGGCATCTAGAGGTGAGATTGCAAATTGCAACCAACGGCTCACTCCAGCCCTCCCCTTGGAAGCACTACGCCTGCTAAGATGTCATCATGTTTTTGCTTCTTTGTTAAAGGAGATAACATATTCACGAATGCACTCTGTAGAGCTGTTTGTCCGTTTAGGGCTACCATAGAAACAACACGGCAAATTCCATGTTAGGGGACCTGCGGTGTATGTAGACAAAAATAGCTCATTCTAAGATAATAAAAATATAAAACATAACACCTCATTATGTAAGCTCTTTATACACCTCTGAAGACATCGTTATCTATATTGCATTTTTTTCAATATATCTACATATAAACTACACACTGGACCAAAGGTCGCATTAACTGAAAATTCTCCATCATTGACTGATTTATGTACTGATCAGTATGTGAGTAACATACTAACATACCAAGATATGTTGTTGTTGTAATGTTAGCTGTGTGACAGAGACGTTTTGAGCGTCATTGTTTATCTGGAACCGCTTTAATATTGCACTCGTCCAGATACTGGAGAGAGAGAGAGAGAGAGAGCGAGAGCACGTTGGAGCTGAAACTGGAGAGCGAGCAAGAGCGCGTTTTATTCTTTCACTCAGTGATGAATAAACTTTCAGTTAATCCATTCCACATGCGTTCCGCACCGGAGAGCACGATCCGTACGGATCACGGATCTTCCCGCGATCCATTTCACCACGATACCGCAGCGGAGAAGAAGAGAAAACGCGCGTTGTAGAGTTGTTTGTCCGTTTAGGGCTGCTGTACAAAACATGGCGGCGAATTCAATGTATGTAGGGCCGCTCTGTATGTAGATATAAACATCTTATTCTAAGGTATTACAAACATAATGGTTCATTACGTAAGGTCTTTATACACCTCTGAAGAAATAGTTTTGTGTATTATATTGCATTTCCGTCAATAGATCCTCCTAAAAATGCTGTATTATTCCTTTAATTCTAGAAAATAAATGAAACACCAAAAACTGTATGTGATACCATAGCGAAGACGAACTGTTTGTTGATACATGAAATTATGGAGGGAACGTCAAACAGTGTCGCTTAGGGACGTAATAACGTAATAATAAAACGTATGCCATTAATTGAACTATGTAGTGTAACATGTAAAACGCGAACATGAAAGGTATATTCTTAAAGGAGACATCAGATGAAAACCCCACTTTTTCTGTGTTTAAGTGCTATAACCGGGTCCCCGGTGCATCTAGCAACCCAGAAAACGTGAAAAATAAGAACCCAGTAAGTTTGCTTTGGTGTGCCTTTCCCTGCAAGCATGTGAGAAATCCAGCTGTTCAAATTTCGCTCTGATTGTGGCGTCCAAAGCTGATTTTATTATAATGTTACCGCCCCTTAATCTACACAGTTCCACCCACCGCGCTCCGCCATTGTTGTTTTCACAAGCGACAGCGGTGTACGTGACGCCATGGCTAAAGTTCGTGGACAACATGCAATGTAGTCTCTGCACAGAGTCCAAACCTCGGAAGAGACAGGAGTGGATTTATTTTAATTTTAGTGGAAATCCATCAGAAACCATAAGTAAAAACCTGCTTGTTTGTGCGAATCACTTCAAACCGGAGTGCTTTTTCAACCTGGGACAGTACAAGCAGGATTAGCTTCAAAGTTGTTCCTCAAGAGGGATCGAGACCGACTGAACGAGACAAAACTGCCGATGTAAGTAATATTTATCAACAGTCTGAATTGACGTAAATGTACCGTATATATATGAGATAGCGTTAGCATATGATAGCGAAGGGAGCTAAGTCAGTCACGGGCTAAATAGAACATTCAAAGCCAGTGTTAAACTTACTGTATATAAGTGCAGATAGACACTTGGAGTTTAGCTGAATGAATGTTAATACATTATGTGCGTTAATATGTTTTGCTGCGGCAAGCTGTTTGTTTTGCTAATGAACAGGGGCGAACACTGGGGTTAGTTTCGTTTTAAACGTCTCAAATCATTCGTGCTTAGGCTGAAAAATCTGTCATAGCAAATTAGCTCTCACGTTGTGTGTGTAACGTTATAACTTGTCAATGACAAGCGCTAAAATCCATGTAATTCCGCTGAGATCTGCAGTGGATTCTGTGGATTTTAGGTAAGCATACACTCACAACGTAAGCGTATTAGCTGTTTGCTGTGACTGATTTTTTTGTCTCCGGATGAATGATTTGAGAGGTTTAAGACGAAACTAACCGCAGAGGAATTCAGGAAATATCATTTAGCTAAACCATTGCCACTGCACGTGTGTTGTGTTGACACGCCGGACAGAAAGGGGGTGGGGTTTGCTGTAACTCATTATCAGTTAAAGAGACATGCACCAAAACGGGTTGCTGTTAGCAGAGCTGTTTTTGACGAGGCAAGAAGGTATTTTTTTACACAGCCATTGAGTGTTTTTGGTTTGGTTTGGTTTATTTCTTATAAAGCACATTTCTGCTGCCACACGGGCAGCCCAAAGTGCTGTACAATACATCAGATAATCATACATACAAAAAAAAAGAAAAAAAATGAAATTAAATGGACAAAGCCAGACAAACAATAGAAAAAGGAAACGCAAAACACCAAGCTCCAATCGTCTAAACACATACAGAAATACATTAAGACAAAACAGATGTTACAGCTCTCCTAAGCCTGTTTAGAGTGCCGCAATACTTTACCGGAGCCTACTTAATCAGGATACAACGACATATGAAGAAAAATATGCAAAATATGCAATGCATATTGCATATGCATATTTTTAAGCAAAATATGTTCCAGACATTTCATGAAGACCCTAATAAATCATACCATCTTGTTGAAAGTGCTCGTCTGATTAGACCTTTAAAGCAACTCATGTAAACACCTTAATCGTAATATTAGCTTACTCAGAATAAGGCAAATAATTTGATTACTGACGCGCATGTAAACGTGGTCAGTGATTCTCTGGTTAACACAGGTGAGTGTTGACGAGGACAAGGCTGGAGATCACTCTGTAATGCTGATTGAGTTAGAATAACAGACTGGAAGCTTTAAAAGGAGGGTGGTGCTGGAAATCATTCTTCTTCCTCTGTTAACCATGGTTACCTGCAAGGAAACACGTGCAGTCATCATTGCTTTGCACAAAAAGGGATTCACAGGCAAGGCTATTGCTGCTAGTAAGATTGCTCCTACATCAACCATTTATCGGATCATCAGAAACTTCAAGGAGAGAGGTTCAATTGTTGCTAAGAAGGCTTCAGGGCGCCCAAGAAAGTCCAGCAAGCGCCAGGATGGTCTTCTACCGTTGATCAGCTGCCAGATCGGGCACCACCAGTGCAGAGCTTGCTCAGGAATGGCAGCAGGCAGGTGTGAGCGCATCTGCACGCACAGTGAGGCCGAGACTTTTTGAGGATGGCCTGGTGTCAAGAAGCCACTTCTCTTTAGGAAAAACATCAGGGACAGACTGATATTCTGCAAAAGGTACAGGGATTGGACTGCTGAGGACTGGGCTAAAGTCATTTTCTCTGATGAATCCCCTTTCCCATTGTTTTGGGCATCCGGAAAAAAGATTGTCCTGAGAAGAAAAGGTGAGCGCTACAATCAGTCCTGTGTCATGCCAACAGTAAAGCATCCTGAGACCATTCATGTGTGGGGTTGCTTCTCAGCCAAGGGAGTGGGCTCACTCACAATTCTGCCGAAGAACACAGCCATGAACAAAGAATGGTACAAAAACACCCTCAGAGAGCAACTTCTTCCAACCACCCAAGAACAGTTTGGTGATGTGGAGCACCTTGCCATAAGGCAAAAGTAATAACTAAGTGGCTCGGGGACCAAAACATCAACATTTTGGGTCCATGGCCAGGAAACTCCCCAGACCTTAATCCCATTGAGAATTTGTGGTCAATCCTCAAGCAAAACAAAAACCTACAAATTCTGGCCAACTCCAAGCATTGATTATGCAAGAATGGGCTGCCGTCAGTGAGGATGTGGCCCAGAAGTTGATTGACAGCATGCCCGGGCGAATTTCAGAGGTCTTGACAAAGAAGGGCCAACACTGCAAATATTGAGTCTTTTCGTAACCTTAATGTAATTGTCAATAAAAGCCTTTGACACTTATGAAATGCTTGTAATTATACTTCAGTATACCATAGTAACATCTGACAAAAACATATAAAAATCACTGAAGCAGTCGACTTAGTGAAAATTAATATTTGTGTCATTCTCAAAACTTTTGGCCACGGCTATATAGTGTTTACTAGTTTATTAATTTACTACAAGTACGGGTTGTTGCGAGAACGCTTGAGTATCAGTGTCTGACGATAGCTTCACTAAAACAGTGAAACACTCGTAAAAAAGTTCACGTGACATGTCCTTGTATAGTGAGATACAGACAAATCCAGTGAGATGCAGTGTCACGCTTGTAACATGTTAAAGTTTGCAACTCATTCACTCGTACACACGCAGAACAAGGAGAGGACATATTGTTGAATTCCACTTTCGTGATTCTTTCCATGTTTTCCCACATCGCGCAGATCATAGGGCTCTAGATCAATGGACTCGATGCAGCCAGAAATCAAGTGTTAATTGCAAAAACGAAAATAAATACTGGTGTGCCATTAGTTAACCTCACACACGAACAAGCACAACAACAAACGCACTTCACACAAACAGAGGCTCTGTCTAATGCACCTGCCAAACTGTGTCGCACCCGTACTAGCATGTCGTAGCATGTGCCGTGTATCCTAATGACTTTGGGCAAAAAAAGAAAATCTATCAATTTGATCCATACAATGTATGTGCTATTGCTACAAATATACCCGCGCAACTAATGACTGGTTTTGTAGTCCAGGGTCACATATTCTAATTAAACTGAAAATAAATCTGAGCTCTTGAACCCCCCCTTAAGGTTTAAGCCTTTGTACCCAATCATCCCGAACACTGTCCTGAATTCATTCACATGTGTGTGAGGGAGGAGGATGTGAGGTGCAGGTGTGCTGTACAGTTCCCCTGGTGGTGGACACGCTACTAACAGGAAGATGGCTCCTCACACAGCAGACCTACACAGGATGTGCCAACCTTTCAGGATGGGAACAGAGATGAGCTGAAACCAAAGGCGCAGCTTGACATTTTAGCCGATGGGGGGCGAGACCGGGACGGACGCTTTGTTTTTAAATGCCTGTAAATGTCAACTGAGCACGACCACACGCGGATGAGTGCAGCTTTCAGCACACCAGTCATGTCAGGTCTACTGGCAACTTCACTTGATGTTAACCATGACACAACACTACATTATAACACCATTTTAAAAGCATGCTATTGTTTGAAATACCGGTAAAGGAAGTAAATCGAAAAACACCAATCCACAAGCATCTTGACGAAGTTAGTAAGGAATTCTTCACGTCACAGAAAACATGTATTATCGTGACTACATTACAAAATTTAAGAGTGTGTATGCAATATACAATACGAGAATGCTTTAAGTAAAATCAATGTTAACTATAAAGAGCAACATACACTTCTTTAATTCATTCTGATAGCTGATCATCTTTCAACCATCAATTATTTTTACATGTTACAACCATTAAGTTTTGCGAACCGCTGCAATATTTATATTGGGATGTATTTGATATATTGTGCAGCCCCAGCCGGAACCCTCGGTGAATGTGGTCTGCTGTTTTTTGGTTTAAAACTGATTTATTTCATAAATGTACATAAAAAACAACCAGGAAATTTCAGTGATCTTGTGTGAAAGGCAAACCAGTGCCAAAATAGCGGACTGTAAATCTTTCAACACATGATTTTATACGTTGGGACTTTATGTGTTAAAATGAGAAAATTGATTGTGATAGGTGGCCTTCAGGGGATCTAGCGGCCCCTCTTAACAGACATGTGAAGTGTGCTTTAACGGGAACCACCTGAGCTCCACATTGACTGGATTAACATCATGGGCATCTGGCAAACATGTGCCGCCACTGATCATCATGAAATCACGGTTCACTGACAATCTAACATTTGAAATTAGATGCTCTGTTAACTTCATCTAGTTATTATCCAAAACTAATGGCTATCTATGATAAAAGATCAATAAAACACAGGAAATGTTTGTTTTTGATGATGCTTGCGTTTCACATTGACGGTATTGTTTGTATGTTGTCTGTTAGTAAAGGCTAAGCTAGAAGAACTTACCAGAGAGGACAACCTCGATCAGATCTCCCTCGTGGATCTCCTCTGCCGATGTTAAGCGCTGGAGGATGTTGTCCGAGCTCAGATCATGGCGAAAGAGCAAGATCTTATCGTACAACCCGAAGAATCCACATTCTGGGAACTGAGAAAGAGAGACTTGATTAATATCAGCACTGATCCCAAAACCAGACAGTAAAGAGAAAACCAATCAAATTCTTGACCAGAACTTTTAGCCGATATCATTTGAGAGCTAATGAGAATATTTGAAGAGTTTGGTTCCAAAATGAGACATGTTGTTTATGAGACATAATCATGTTTTTTAGTATGTTATCGTGTTTTTATTGTGTTTTATTGTGTTAGTTAGCTGTATTTTTTAGTTATTATGGCTTAAATCAAAACAAACCAACTGCAGTTTGATTGATATTAATTGGAATGCACAATAAAAAACATGGGTTACACTTTATATTAAGGTACACAAATTCATTATTAACTACTTGCTTATTAACATGCATATTGGTTGTGTACTAGTATGTTTAAAGCACATATTAATGCTTTATTCTGCATTGCCTTATTCTACATTCCTTAATCCTACCCAATACCTAAACCTTAAAACTACCTTATAAGCAGTAATTAGGAGTTTATTGAGGCAAAAGTCGTAGTTAATAGTGAGAACTGGTCCCTATTCTAAAGTGTGACCAAAACATGATTATGAATTTTTTTTTAATGGAATTATCTCATTTTGGAACCAAACTCTTCATTTGTATGTGGGTAGTTTTAGTGAAAATTTGACATTCGTATTACATGAAACATCCGGTTTATGAAAATTCTCTTGTAATGTACCCACCCTCATGTCATCTCAGATGTAGGACTTCCTTTCATCGTTTGAACAAATAATTATTTGCGCCACATCACGAAACATGCATAACGTTGTCCCATCATTAGGGATGCACCGATATGTACATTTTGGCCGATAACCGATAATTCTTTAACATTGGAAGACGAGAACCGATATATTAGCTGGTATACAGTACAGTAACTAAATATTAATATAACATTTTCTGAGACTGAAACAAAAGGTGAACACTGGACAACTTTTCTTTGAAAACATTCAAAACAAGGTAACCATTAGTTCTCTTTTTTCTCTGAAAATCGTGTACCAAGCCTACTTTACACTAGTCAAAGATTCTTTAACATTTCAACTTTTCTGGTACATTTTTATTTAATAAACAAATTATAGATGTTCTTCCAGTGCAAGCCAGAAAAGTGTTCTCAATAGCCACAAGTCTAACAGGTCTCAAGACAGAAAGCATTAAAAATGACCATTTATTGGTCGATAGCGATATGGCCGATAATTTATCGTGCATCCCTACCCGTAATATTTGAATTTAGTGTGCCGATATGTTTGTTGCCGTGGCTACACAATGTATTGATCATTTATGTTCAGCATTCATATACATCTGAGAGTGTGTAAATTACAAAAGAATTGACATTCTCTGGGGAACTATTCCTTCAATTTAGGGATGTGCGAGACTAGTCGTCTAGTCGTTTAAACGGTACAGCTCCTACTAGTCGACACTGAAAACAACAGTCGATTACACAAAAAAATTACACAAAATGTTATAATTCAAATGACTTGAAAAACATTTTAAATAACATACTTAAAATAATTATGAATAGTTTTTAAAGTGTATGAGGAACGAGATGTTTTAATTTTAGGTCAGATCTAGCACGCGTTTCTTTTGTGCCAATTGCAGCATGCTCAGAAATGACCACTTGAAAGATGAGTTGTGGGGGTTTTTTGAAGGAGGAAAATGGTAGGTTTTACGCAAACTATGTCATATCAAAGTGGCATAATAATAATTTCATTGGAGCCATGCGTTCCCGTACTGCATTGGTTTCTTATTGCCGAGATGTGGAAAACGCGGTCGGAAGCGTGGAATGCAGGCATAAAACGGAAAAGTAGATGATCTAAAGCTACATACAGTTATGTTTACAATTACCTAATCATAAATATCAATATTTTAATATTTAAAATTCAATGCATGAAAGACGGATTGACGTTATTTGATGGCAGAATGAGCAGTAAATGCGGTGAAAGTTGAGCACTAAATAAAACTGAGATGAGAATGTCTCAGCTTCTAGATTCACAGAACTTTGAAATTTCTTTGATTATAATGTTTATCACAAAAAAGCGCATGAATAAACATGATTGCTTAGCTCTGTTATCTGTGTGTCCTTGCAGAGTTTGCGCAGATTCCTCATTGAGCCGACTTTCATCCGAGCATAATGCTTGCATTTCCTCAACAAGAACATGTAAAATAATCTTAACATTATAATTACATGCGGACTCGAGTGTTTAGCCTATGTATGTTCTAGAAATTAGCTAATACTGTATGGGCAGTCTGCTAAATTTGCGGCTTTTTCATTCGCTTTGCGCGAGATCAAATGCGTTCATCTGTAGCCTACTTGTTCTGTACTTTTGTCCATTGCTTTCGATTAGCTTTTTTTTGTTTACACACATTGCTTTGCTTTATAAATAAATAAACATGATATAATGTTTGTAGGCTATCTTATAGGGATGCTCTGACCGATGATTTGGCACCTCAGTCATGTCATCGCCTGTGTGGAACTATTACGAAGTTTCGAGAAACAATGAAAAATTTGCAATTTGCCGTGTATGTTCCAAAGAAATCTCACGTGGAGGAGCATTGTCCAAAGCGTTTAATACGACGAACCTGATTCGGCACTTAAAGGATTAGTTCATTTTCAAAATAAATTTTCATGATAATTTATTCACACCCCATGTCATCCAAGATGTTTATGTGTTTGTTTCTTTAGTCGAAAAGAAATTAAGGTTTCTGATGAAAAAAAATTATCCATATCCACCTTTTTCGCAATTCGCAAAATGACCCATTATGTCTTGCGTATGCGCTTAGGGCTGATGCTTAAGACTTCCGGTTCGCCGCTTGATCCCATTAATTAGGCATTACCAAGTTAGCTTGAAAGCTTTTAAACGGACGTTATAATACTTTTATGTCATTTAAAACAGCATAATGTCAAAGAGCAGTGTCTAAATTATTTTTAACCTAGACCGTAAAAAACAACTTTGTTTCTCAACACAAGAAGTTGGACAGCGACATCTACTGGGATGATGACATTAAACTCCAGCCAGCAGGCACATTTGATATATCGTCTAATGTATGTAGACGGCCAAGAGCTTTAAATTTATAAAAACACTTTACACAGCTTTAACATTGGATGAATTCTTTGCCATAACCATCAACAGTTCACATGTCTAAAGCGGAGTTGCTGAGTCCAGTGTTCTTAACAGGGGAGTCATAATCTAACGGGAAGATTTTGATACCCACACCAGATATAAATAAACCTGATCACATCGCGTTGGATCTTTTATAAAATAACGCAGCATTGGAGACATATGGATGCTTCAGTGTGACTGGTTCTGGTATGTCATGTAGCGATACAGCTCCTGTGTTGTTAAACGTGCCTTTATTTATACGTATGTTTGAATACAGCGCAACTGTAATATGATGTTATAATAAATTATTATAATGTCACTTAGCCCTGGATGTATGCTTCATGTGTTAATACAGTGATGTACTATGCAATAAAAACAAAGTAAATAACGAAGTAAACAATATGTTGTTATACTTTTGAGAGGTGCAGAATGCAGTAGTCAGAGCTAACACCGAGCTGCCTTTAAATGTTATTTACTTTACGCTCTTGTTGTCTCAGGTGGTAACACTCGTTCGTAAGGTTTTCTGAGCTTTCTGTGGCAGTTGTGACAGCCTTTTACCGCAAAAATGATTCGAAGAAACTTAATTTTTAACCATTAACAGAAATGTCCTCTAACATAGTAACAAATACAAAACGGAAGTGCGGCGCATCAAATAGGAAGTCACTCGCGGTAATGTCGCCCTCCATAGAGACGTCAAGAAAAAGGTGGATAGTGGACTTCAATTGACTCCAAACGGTTGAAGGTCAAAATGACAGTTTCAGTGCCGCTTCAAAGAGCTTTAATCGTTACCAGACGATGATTAAGGGTCTTATCTAGCGAAAAGATCGGTCATTTTTTGTAGAAAAAAATAAAATGTATATGCTTTATAAACACAAATGCTTGCCTTGCTCTGTTCTGCGATGCGCGTTCATGACTTCACGTAATACGTAGTTACGTTGAACAGGCTATAACCGCGAAGATACTTGAATTTGTATGCATTGATAACCAGCCGCTGTCAGTTTAAATGTTTCTGTTTACTTTGTTCTCACTGTAACAGTGGACAATGTTTAATTAAACCTAATGAGTTACATCAAACTACTCCAATTTGCTGTTTTAGGGGTTTAAATGTTTTTATTTTACAAATTAATTTTGTCCTCCTCAAACTTGTATTGGACAATGTTTAATTTACATCAGACTTCTCCATTTTAGGAGATTAAATGTTTATTTGTCCTCCACAGTTTACTATTGGACAATGTTTAAATAAACCTTGTAGGATGCATCAGACTGGTCCATTCTGTTTCTGTTTATTTTTGTAACCTGACATGCATATTGTTTTGCATAAGTCTAATTTTAAAGGCATATTAAAATGTTCACTTTATTATGAATATTTTTTGTCATTATTTAGTACTCTGTTAAAACAATAGTTATATTACATGAACATATATTATATAATTACTGTAAAATATAACAAAATTCTAAAGATATTACAAAAGGCAACATCTATATTATGAATTTAACTGAAAAAAAGGTTAACGGTGATCAGAGAGCTTACATATCATTTATTTAAAGCTTGAAGCATCGGAATGACAAGAAATTGGTACTCGGTATCGGCTGCAAAAATCATGATTGGAGCATCCTTACTTTCTTATCTTGTTTGTTGATAGGCTATACAGGCCTACCCTAATTATAACTGGTTCTTAAATTGCGACATAATTAAAAAAGCAATGTTTTTTTTTTCATTCAACATCATTTAAATAAACAAATAACAAAACATTGGTTTTTAAGCTTTTAATTAATTGTTGTTAAATATTTTTTGTTTCATGATTTCAGTGTAATAGACACACTTTTACTAAAATGTTATTAAATTTGATTACTAAAAGTCCTAAAAAACAGAATTAAAGAAAAAAAGTCAGAGTTACAGTAGGAGAAAATAAAATAGATTTTATAAGGTTGTATAGGCTACATCTTTTAAGCCCAGGCAGAGACCAGCCAAAGCAAACTCATGCTCATCGCGTCACTTCTTGCAGCCGCTAAAACGATCCAGTGAGGGTTGGCGCATCAGCAAATGCAGAAATATTACTGATCATAACGTAAGGAACGTGGAACACATATGCCTGTTTTAGCTACATTAAATATTGGATTTGACAGTTTGATTAATACATTCTTTAGTCTTTCTAATGTATTACATAGGCCCTACACAAAGTTTTTAGACCGCCTTCTGGGCCATTCTTAGTTTTAGACTAGTCGACTACACGGTTACAAAACTTTTGTTTAAACGACTGTCAATTTAGTCGTAGCGCACATCCCTACTTCAAATATACAGTAAAGGAGCAACAAATCTTGAATTGTGTTTCTACAGCCAAACACAACCAGCTGAGAGCGAGGGAGACACAGAAAGCAACATCCAGGCTATGATTTTCACTGAAGGCTGCTGAAGCAGAGCTGAATTGCAGAGCGCTGGAATATCAGATCTGAAAAACATGTGTTGAAATGAAGCCCACAGTGATGAGTCACACTACTGTTCTCCACTTCCTTCAGCTCCGCTCGTCTCCACGTGGAGGAACTGCCAACCACTACAAGATCATCAAGTTCTTGCATTGCGCATAAACCTTTTTTCTTTCTCTACCAAACCTCAGTATATGCACATGTTGAAAGTAAGCACACATTTAAGCAACCTGATAAACACATAGCTTCAATTTGGTAAGGATTTCATGCAGTTTATCTGGCATGTTCGTTGACATTGGTTAAGTTCACAGACTCTTTCCACAATGAATGAGAAGGGAACTACCAGGATATAATCACTGCATTTTTTACTCTTTACACGAGACCGTTTTCAACTGAAGACGCAAAAGTATTTATGCATTTTGGCTGTCCGTTTACACAGAAATGGCGTTTTAGAGGACTGAAAACGCAAACTTTTGAAAACGGGTCTCAAAGTGCAACTTTTTGAAAACGCCGCCATTTTCGTTTCCATGATAACTGCAAGACGGAACTTTCTGAAAACGATGACGTCACGCGCATGCGTATTAGTATAGCCAAAACAATATGGCGGCTTCCCGTACTGTGAGCTCTCGCTGCTCGACTATTTACTATTAACGTTTCCCCAGCAAAATGTGGATTTGCTGCACCAATAAGACCAGCGGAGACACACTATTTACATTCGCCAGACTTTAAAAGCACATATACGTCGACCAACGGTATTAAAAAGCATTTTTGGCTTATAACTTTGCATGTGTATGTGCCAAGGCACGTCCTGTTTCTTTACACAACAACATCGCCATCCACTGGCCTGGCGTGCATACTACAGCATTTTATCTGTTTTCCTGGATCTTTGTAAATGCAGGCAGTTTTGATGACGCTGTCATGTGTACGTGAAACTTTTCAAAAACGTGTAAACGTGGCCGTATAGTCACGGGTGAACATGTCAATTTAACCAACAAACACTGAGGTTTTTGCCCTACTACAACAGAAATCTGCGTTTCAATCAGCCCTGGTATTAGGCTGGCTCAACCGAGGGGGCGATCATATTCTGGTTGAGCAGTTCATAGTTCATTTCTAAATCTTTTTTTTTAATGTGATTAAATTGACAGGTCATTATTTAATAATAAGTATTTAATTTTTTTATATTTTAACTGTCAGCTGGATATTTTTGGAGGGGCACAAGAAAGACCTGGGGGGAAATGCCCCCCCTAGACCCGGCCCTGATTTCAATCCATGTAATTTGTCTTATGGATACAATTGTGTGCGTCTGCTCAAAAGAGCAAGACCAAACCTGGTAAAAACATTTCCTTGGTTAAATGACAACTCGTATGTTTTCATCAATCTCGTGATGTTATCCAGCATTCTAGAAAACAGGAATGTCATACTTCCTTTCATTTGAAGTACAGCATCAGCATTCTTCACCGAGCAGTGTTTCTAGCAGTGGACGACACGTTTCCCAAAACCTCTGACATGAAGCCAAAGGGAAATATTTGATATCAGACATGAGGGGGTGAATGATGACGGAGAGGGAGAGGAAGAGTGGGGGCGAGAGGAATGAAGGACTGAGGATCAAAGCCTCGCTGCTAACTAACACGTCTAAAAGGTCCAGCTGTTTCCTGACACACAATGCATCTAAAACAATGCTGCCCATAATGCCAGGGCCGATGAAAATTCACCGGCATTGCTTTTGGCTACGTCTCAATGTCACCTGTGGGTGAAATCATGCACTTGTGTGTGGCTGCGTTACAACTGTGTACTGACTCCAGTCCATTCTTTTACATGTCAGTAATGTAGTATTACAGTTTATACTGTAGTGCAATAGAGCACACAAGTACTCCCTTCTCAACATGGGCATTCATTTTATAACCTCTCACTATTTCATCATTAAAATGACTAATCTGCAAAGTGCATGTGAAAGTCAAAAAATGGCTTGGCCATGTTAAAACCAGCACAATTCCATGTTGCCAGGCCTGCTTAATCCCCTAACATGCATAACAGATGAAGCCTTCATCTGACACACATGAGGTTATTCCCAAAGCAGATAAAGCAGCATCATTCTGTTGACTGAACGACCCTTAATGCTTAAGGCAAACACAAACAGGATTTCACAGAAGAGAGATCAAATTCCAGATAATGCGACGGAATGCAAAGCCTGGTCATTAGACTTACTGTAAAGATTTTCAACAATCAACGATCACAACAAAATGTGCATAATCCTCAATCCAATTCCCAAATCCTTCTCTTGAAGAACTGTTACAAATCACCTCATCTTTTTCAATGTATGTTCATCTCATGTGATCCACAGAGGAAAGTCAGACCGCTTGGAACTACATGAGAGGGAGTAAATCAAGACCGAATTTTGCTGTGAACTATTTAACGTATGTCACAGCCTCGGAGATTTACAGTCCTGTCCTGACATGCATCCTTCCGGAGTGAGAGCTTCACTCAGAGTTTTCCTCTCTGCTCCGTGCCCAAGCCTGGACCCAGACCCTGCGCTTCCTCCTGCTGGCACTGCCCACACGCTTTCCACTCCACATGTTTCCCACTGGCTCTCATCAGCAGCTGGTGACCAGACTAACTGCTGGATGGAGGTCGCAGTGAGCCAGACCGCTAGCAGGAAGCTACGAGGAAGCTGTAAATGTTACCCACACAGAGAACACTAAACCAAGAGAAACAGAGTAAGTACTGGATGAGACGAAGACAGCAAGGGAAAAAACGGCCTTACAGATGCTAAATGTGTTTGCGTATGTAAAATGTATAAGGCTAATTTACGCTTTTTGATGTAACATACTGACTGTACAGTGATGAAGAAATTGTAATGTGTTAATTCGGCCTCAGACTACAGGAGTTTTAAAATCCTGGCCGATTATAAAATCTGGTTGCAGGCAGCACACGCAATTATATTCTTGACAGATTGCCTCATTTAAAATCTTTAACACACTCACACTAAAAGATTACGATCATTGTAGCAGAAGACTCAGGTGTAAACAATGGACATTAATTGTGTGACTTTTACACTTCCTTGCGTTGTGTGTATCAGCTGAACAGATCACTCACGCTTGCCCGACAGACAGGAAAAGCAAAGTTAAGCAAACACCTCATGGTGCAGCTTTGTCGATCTGTTCAAACTATTCCCATCGATAAAGTTAGCAGCATGCTTCAGGATGCTGAGAAAAGCAAGGCCTCCATATTGTTTTCATTGTATGAACCTGCCACTATTAACATAATAGAAGGAAATCTCTATTTTTGTGCACTAACAGCTGCTCTATTGTTGTCTCTGTGTCATCTGGGCATTATTCTGTTGAGAGAAGCTAGTGTCATGAAATTTAATATATGTTGCCTATGATAACCCTCAAACCTGTCACGGCTTTACGTAGAATTTGCCAAAACGCCTCTTTTGTCATTTAAATAAAATCATCCTACAAAATGTAAAGAACATTCTGTGAAAAATAACCTTGAAATCTTTAATATTGACCGAGTAAGACCATGTCAACGATTGAAATCAGAGTGAATTTAATGGTTGAAAACAAACTTTGAAACTCATTATCTCATCATTAGATTATAAGACTTTAGCCTGGTTTTCATCTTTTTCAAAAAAATATGAATATGTTGAATATATTCAGGCATTCCTATTTAGATCAAAAGATTTTTTGATTATGAGAAATATATACAGTATAATTATGGCGCCCAGGTTACAGTATTTTACTTGCAGTACTAAATAGAAAAATAAGTTTTAATGGTTGAATGTTACACTCATTTCTGTCTTTTGAGAGAAGTTGAATAGAATAAAAACCTGAATAAAGACTTGTTATTTGCCAAATAAACAACAATCTGCCTCTTGTTTTAGTTTTAAATACGTTTTTAAAAGATTTCAAAAAATCTTTACATCTTTTTTCAACTATACAGCACGTTGTGGTTGCCGCAAATGACCTTTTACACGTATTAACTGCATTTAGGTTTGGGTTACATACCATAGTTGTTTTTGAGGATCAGGGCATGTCAAGCAACCTATACTGTACATGTTGGCATCTGCCTCATTTGACTTGCTTTAACCAAATGACAGATGAATTTCCGTCAAAAACCACAAGCTTTCATTTCTGGGTTGCAAGTTCATGAGAACCACTGTTCTAGATCTGTAGACGTGATGTTGTAGACGCCTGTTTGAAACTATACGCATCGTCTTTATACAGAAACATGAGAAAACTTCAGACTCAGCCAGTGTGTCTTCAAAACATAAACACCCGCTCCATGTTCGTAAATAAAGTTCATCTAATGACCGATGATGGAGGTAATGACACAGCATTTCATCAGAGCACCTTTCAGATGTGTTTGGATTTCACAAGAGTCCTGGATAACATCAAGAGGAAAGATTTGATCATACTTTCCATTCTGGAACCTAGCCATGCTGGCTGATGGGAAAGTGATCATTTTCGGTATGGTCCAAGAAATCGAGTGTATTTTACCCATAGTCCTGTTTTTTAACTTACAAGGATTTGTGACAGACACACCAGTAACACAGTTTGTTCCTAAAGGGATAATTCTCTCACCCTCATGCCAGCCCAGATCATTCATTTTTATTTGAATTTAAAGATTTAAAGAGACCAATGAGATCTGAAGTTATTATTTAAAGTGTTTTGTGTAAGATAATAATATTAATAATTTTCTCACGCACACCTAACATTTGGCTTCAAAAGACATTGAATAATCCAATGGAGATTATTTTAATGACAGTTGTTTGTGCTTTCTCGAGGTTCAACAAGTTGGGACCTATACTTGGAAATGAAGTGATGGATATTTTCATAAAACATATTTGTGTGTAGTTGAAGAACGGACATAAACATCTGGGGCGAGTAGCCTCAATTTTACAGACATACGTCTTTAAGCACGGTTTAACACCTCTTTCAACACTCAAACCTCCATCACTGACACTTTACCTTTGAAAACAGATAATGGTGATTTCATTATAAAATCAGTCATAATACAGAGCTCTTGTTCTTGTTTTTTATATCA
This sequence comes from Triplophysa rosa, assembly GCF_024868665.1. Classification (NCBI taxonomy): domain Eukaryota; kingdom Metazoa; phylum Chordata; class Actinopteri; order Cypriniformes; family Nemacheilidae; genus Triplophysa; species Triplophysa rosa. Next base: position 2,486,105 of record NC_079899.1, on the reverse strand, counting down.
CTATTTGTTTATTGATTCTTATTTAAAATACAGTTCCTACGTATTATTTACTTTTGTATTATAAAAACTTTAGGGGAGGCAAAAGAAATGTGAAAACAAGGATAACATTCATTAAGTTTGTTAAGTATGGGACATTTCTTCATGTACAGCTCACGACCTTAAAGACAAATAGTACAACGGAATCTGGTATAGCGTTACAAACTGCAAACCATACAAGCTAGCTGGTGTTTACGAAGCCGCTAGTGTGGACTTTACGTTCCAATTTAAGATGCCATCCACACGGAGACGTGTTTAGCTGTATACTTAGGGTGTGACGAGACATTTATCTCACTAGATGAGACTGGGTTCACGAGAACGAGACGAGATTTTTAGACTTTTTTAAAGAAATCCTCAATGATGAAATATATAGGAAAAATTGTCTTATTCACCTTAACACAAAATGCAAAAAATGTAGGCATTACAAAATCAACTTGTACTTTATGAAACACATTAAACTTCTATTTTAATGCATAATATTATGCTTTGTTTTCTTAACAGTTGTAGCTTTTAGTAAAGAGCTGTGGTTGTTTTCTCTATATGCTGATAGTGCTCGTGTTAGCAGAGGTGGCGATCATATCTTACTGTCGATCCTCCTTCCTCCACTGACTGAACCAACACAGCCTTCAGAGAAACATTTAAACTTCATAAACACATCATGTTTTATGCTTACATTGCACATAAGTAAGAGACAGATGATCCGTTTCTGAAGAGGTTTGCCTGTGAATGTATTTAAAATTATGTATTTAAAATGTTACCTCTTTCTCTCAATAGTTAGTGGTCTAGCTTTTGTTGAAACTAGTTACTTTGTATTAGCACCTATTGTATTATTGCTCCTGTATGACATATCGCTTATTGCTTATTGCTCCCTGAACTCTCTGTAAGTCGCTTTGGATAAAAGCGTCTGCTAAATGACTAAACGTAAATGTAAAATAACGTAATGTGAACTTGCAATTGCTATACTGTACTTGTGGTAGAGGCAGCTCAGCTGCTGTTCAGTCGTGTGCTGCCTGCTCCCAAAGCGCTGCTGGCAGCGCAAACCGCCGTGTGTACGCAGATATTTCTTGAGAAGATGCCGTGAAAAGGGGCAAAAAAAGGATAGTGAAAGCTCTGGCTTCGTGTGAACTTGACGGTGAGTAAATGGTGACAGAATTTTCATTTTTGGGTGAACTGTCCCTTTAAAAGTCATAATTACAGAATCATGCATTCTAAGCATTCTTATCTATTCAGTAGCAAAATAACTGTTTCTCAGAAATGCACAAAAGTTCTGATTTGTTTGGGACTAGCCAAAATAGCAGGGTTTTTCCTGCATAGAGAAATTGGAGGCGGCCGCCTCCGTCAAATGTCGTGCCGCCTCAGGCTCTCGCCAAAATTATGTTGTGAGTCTTCACAAGAAATGCTGCTTGCATTTAAGAGACTGTCATTTGCAACTGCAGTTGTGACATTACGCCACAGTGGAGGCGCTAAAAAGAGTTGCAGAACAAGAGCCAGCCTGTGTTTCACGGCTGTTCGTTTTGCATCCAAGTACGTTTAATTTCTTGAAATTTCTTAAATTAACATGACGTACATCATTGTAATGTCTTTAGCTGTGCAGTTGGATCGTTGAATCAGCGTATACTGTACACAGCGAGTTCGCCAGTATGAATGCACATTGCGTTTAGAACGACTCGCACACGAATGACTCATTTGAACCGTTTCATATAAACTATTGAACTTTTCAGTCACTAGCGAATATAAGAGATCATTGAATCATTTAAAGTGAACCACAGAGAATGCAAGATGTGAATGAGCTTTGCTCATTTAGAAAGACTGGTTAATTCAGTTGGCTATTGTGGGCTGAAAAGTTAGTTGAAAATGATAAAAATGCTTTATTTTATTAAAAAAAAAAAATTCTGTTTGGATGAATAAAAGTAATGTTTTATATAACTTAATAATTGTCATTTTTATCTAATTTTGTTAGAACTTTTAATATGTCAAACTCAAAGTCACTTTGGTTAAGCCACTTAAAGGTACAGTAGGCCTACGTGTGTGTGTACAAGATCAGGATGGCACCACCTCCGCCTCATTTTGAGCCAGGAAAAACCCTGAATAGAACAAAAACTTTAACACAATTACTTCTTGTAATTGTGTCTAAAATTGAAGTCACTTACTAACTCATAGCTTATTGAATTGTATAAAATCAATATCACGTTTTCAGATCACGTAAGATGTTATAATATAAATACAAATACCTTTTTTTCAATCACATCTTGAATATTGTGGACTTTTGTATAAATTTGTTGACAGATTTCTTTTAGGACAATCCCCCATTCATATCTTGCCAGCACAAGTAAATCAAATAAGAAATAAGTCAATGATTGAAGTTTAACATCCAATCACATGAACGATGTTAACACATAAGTCATCAGACAAGGCACCAGCAATATAGTGTGACTCCCACAGCTGTGATCTTGACCGGTCTTGAAATAAAATCCCGAGACCACTAGGTGTGAGATCAAGACAAGACCGAGACCAAAAACTAGGGGTGTAACGATTCACCGTGAGCTGGTTGAAAGTCGGAATTGGTTGAAAATGAATCGCAATACATGGTTTGAACAGCAGGGGCCTCTGTGTTCACTGCAAACTTGGAAAACATGGATATAATGATATTCCTTAAGTGTAAAAAATCCAAGAAAACCACAGACAAAATCTTAGTTTATTTATATTAAAGAGACTTTTGTATTATTCATTTTTTATCTGATTTGGAATTTGTTTTAAAATTGCAGTTTAGTTTTGTTATTTGACAAAAAATATATTTTTATTTTACAAAGGGCAGTTGTTCATTTCTAATTTGTCTCAACTCATTTTTTTTAAATAAATTGTGAATAAACCGTATCGTGAGATCAGAATAGTGAATCGCATCGTGAGCTGAGGGAATCGTTACATCTATTCCAAAGACAGTCGAGACAGAGACAAGACAAAGACCATCAAAAAATGGTCTTCTCGAGTACTACAACACTAGACCCTACTCTGGTGTAAGTATGACTTACATGGCGCACTGATAAAAACCTATGCACCCTGCCCCAAGAAGAAGTTGCACTTTTTCCAGTTATGCGTACAATCAAAATGAGAATACCGCAGTGTTCAAACAGTCTTGTGGAAACAGAGTCGTAGGTCAGCAAGAACCACAGACATATGAGGTTACCATTGAAAATCATTGTGCTGCATTCATACGTCCCAGACACACGGCTGGTAGAGTAGCACACGTGTTCACGATGAACACACAACTCCTACCCAACTCATGAGTCACACTGGACTCATCCAGCATCTCTGACTCTTCAGAAACAACAGAAAGTGAACATTCAGATAAAGAGATTCACTCACTCTCTCTTTTTACCCCTCACACCAATCTGGCTTTGATTGGAAGTACATGCAAACAATAACTATTACATTCAAATTTATTGCATCTCTCTGGAAAGCTTCATTCTGATTGGTCAAATGTTTCTGAATGACGGCAGTCCAGCAGAAAAGCGATAGAAAGTTTAAGAATGTTTAAGATTCAACGATGGGCAAACTTTTAAGTAAGCGCATAACAGTCGAGCTGCTTTCAGAATAAATATTTTATATTTCATCGTTATTTCCTGTAGACAAAACAAGAACCGGATTTCTAAGAACCGTCTCGATGTGAATGTTTCTGGGAAATTTATATCACTCCGTTAGATGAAATATGGTTTCTTCCATAGGAGCTATATGAGCCACTGGGGTTGGACCGCATGGGGGAAATTTATCTCCTTCATATTCTGCAGTTAGTTTTGGCCAGTGGGATGGGCGCAGTACACTCCAGTTTCCACGTGCACCCTCTATTTAACTATTTTCTCCTTTTCTGTCTCTCCCCTCCCTCCTTTTCGTGTTCTACGCAGCACAAGTCCAGGTCTCTGTTACCATGGTAACACACCGTAATGTGGTCAACTATCCTCCGATGAACCTGTAAGAGTGTAATGATTGAGTGGCTCTCAAAAAACACGAGGCAGATTTCCCCCCTTTCCTGTCAGCTGTTGCTCTAATATTTCGGCAAGAATTTTCCATGGAAATTCAAATGACCAGATGTGCTTAAAACTATTAGACTGAGAATTGCTCAAACTCCTCGCACTAATCGAGTAAACAACATATCACTCCCTCTTCGAAATTCATACCTTAGTGATGCAGGGCAACTTTATGCATTGCTAAAGATTTTATTATTTGCATAAGTATTTGAGATCTGATTTGGCGGCCATGTTTGCAATGGCTCCAGGCAGCTATTTCTGTCATCCAAGTCCTATCTTCTTGAATGGGGAAGACTGAGGGATTAGCCCATCATTTAACCTGTATGACTTTCTTCTGCAGAACACAAAAGAAGATATTTTAAAGAATGTTGATAACCAAACCGCATTGAACCTCCTTGCTTACCATTATATGAACAAAAAACCCATGAGACATTTTTCAAAATACCTTCTTTCGCGTTCCACAAAAGAAAGAGTCATATACAGGTGTTGAACTACATAAGGATGAATAAATCACTGTTTCCCGCAGAATTTTGTGAGACTATGGGGGCTAAACGTATTTTCCTCTAGGGGGGTCCGGGGGAATGCTCCCCCTTAAGAAACATTTGCATATTTTAAAGGTAAATGCTGCAATCTGGTGCATTTTAAGAGCAGAATTGCGTTACTCAATCTATTAAGAATACAATAGCTATAGTAGTAATTTAATCATTGGCTCCTTAGATATAAATGGTGATAATAGGGCACAACACGTGGTAAAATGGGAGTTCACAAACAGTCAAAACATGTAGAGCATGAGCCATCAAAAAATGAAGCAAAAAAGTGTTTAATAGTTGAACTAATTTATTTATTGCCATATATTAAGAACCAGTGGTAATAACATGGTAAATCATTTTCTAAAGTTTGATAAAACAATAAATGAATTATACATTTTTACTAGAAATCCCATATACTGTATATATTACCAAAATGTATCTTATGAGTAATTTTATGTCATGACAACAACATTTTTGATGCTTGAAGTAGAGTCCTGCATTTCAGCCCGAGCCCTTCGGGCCCCGATAAATCTAAGCTCCTAATCTAAGATTCGGACCAGTTTTCCAGTCAAGGTTAAAACGCGAGCCGGGCATTGGGCCTTTTTCACAGTGCCATTGTCCCACTCCCCCGCATGGCAGTATCACTTTACTATCCGGACCAGAGCATGCATACATAATTATGATGCGGCGACTGTTTGGAGTTAACCCGTAAGAAAAGCGCACACTCTCAAAGTTTGTTATTAATTATGTTTTCAACTTTATGCGCACGTTGCGCAGACCTATCAGTTTATATCAAAGTAACACGAGAGCAATTAATGACAGACAATTTCTCCTGTGGTACACGGCGATCGGTCTGAGCAGCACTGCTTGATGTCCGACAAACCAAATATATTGACAAGTTTGGGACACGGTGACACAGGGCAGCATGTAATCGTGTGGCGCACACCCGTATCCTTTTTTTTCTTACGGCGACAGCCGTAGCTTAAGGAGGAATTTAAGCAGACTCATGCCCATCATGCATTCAAATCAATAAAATTGGCACGGTTTGCAATCAAACTGCATTCTGTGCCTGAGCAACAAACAAAAATAGCCTACTCTAAACATTTTCTAAACTAGCATATTAAAGAAACAAAACGAAATATAATTTACCATTAAAAACAAAACTCAACTATTTTAATACTATATACAGTATTTATTCTAAACTATTTTAACAGTTTAAACAGTGTCACTCACATCATTACTAAATTGGTAGTTGGCAATCAAACTATGCGTTCTGCACCCGAGCCACAAACAAAAAGTACTCCAAACATTTTTTTAAATTAACGTAATAACAAAATGAAATGAAATATGAATAATTTGCCATTAAAAACAAAACTAAACTATTTTAATGGTTGCAGCAGTTTCAACAGTATCATTCACATCATTAATTAGCAGACTATGTGAGCCACAAACAAAAAATACTACACCGGATGCGCTGCGGCGCGATGTGACGCGACAAGAAACAATAGAATGCATTAGAACCCATTATAATTAAAAATTTTGTCCACACCAGACGTGGCGCGATGTGGCGCGACAATCCCATTATGCTGGGTTCACACCAAACGCGAACAATCACGTTCCACGCTCTTTATTACTCGCAGGAAAAGTTCTTTATTTTCGCGTGAGTGACGCGATCTGACAAATCTTTTCAATCTTCGTGGAAGACGAGATTGACGCGTGTTCACGGCAATTGCGCAGCCCGATTCGCATCCACACATGTCTTTGCATTGACTTTGTATGTAATTTACTCACGCAATACGCTTAATTCGTGTTTGGTGTGAACCCAGTGTAAGAACAACTCAACTCTCAACTCAACTTTATTTATATAGCGCTTTTACAATTTTCATTGTTACAAAGCAGCTGTACATGAGACACATTGACTACAAGCAAAACAATCAAAGTTGTACCTGCAAAAACAAGAAAAGGTTGAAAACACAGAAGACAGACACACCCACACACAAAACACTCCACACACACAACACGCACACACACCAACACACACACACACACAGACACACACACACACACACGTACGTACACAGACAAGTACGCACACACACACACGCTCAGTGAGAGCACACATTTAGGATAAAGGAGAGAGAAGCACAGGTCAAATATAACAGATAATAAATTCCTATATGCAATATTAATTAAGTAAAACTTTAAGATTCTAAAGCAGCCCCCCCGGTCAGGCAGACGGTGGCGAGGAACCCAAAACTCTAATCGAGAAAAAAAACCTCAGGAGAACCCAGGCCCAACCAGGGGATTCCAGTTCCCCTCTGGCAAAAGCTGCTGCCTCTGCACAAGCTCCAGAGAACTTGCACAACAAGGCTAAATAAAATAAATAAACTTAATAATAAAATAAATTGTAGACAACAAAATTGTAACAAGCGTAGCGTCACATCGTGCCGCGCCCGGTGTAGACACGGTGTAACTAAATTAACTTAATAAAGAAACGATATTTGAATAATTTGCCACTAAAAACAAAACTGATCTATTTTAATTGCTGCAACAGCCTGTGTAATGCGGTGGTACAAAAAACACAACGGGCTTCAGTCAGACTCGGCTGAGAATTCTGATAAGCTGTCGGACATGGGCCGGGCTAGGGCCTGAGCGTCTCGGGCCAGGGCTTAAACTTGAGGCAATGAATGTGAAACACTGTAAATGATGACAGAATTTTGATTTCTGGGAGAACTATCCTTTTAGTAGGATTTTTTATGCTTTTTATTTTACCTTTTGTGAAATAGTGCCTTAATGGCTATCATATGTTATTACAGCTGAGTCTGAGGTATTTTATATCATCAGACGAAAAGGAAAGTTATTGAAAAAGTATATTTAAAAAAAGCAGGTTAAATATGATTCCTACCACAACACTGTATATACAGCCATCTGATCTATGCATTCTTGCACAATCATTGATGTGATGACATACATATTGTATCTGCAAGTGTCCGCTTATCCAGAGCCACGTCCTATAAAGCCATGGCTTACTAACCTGCTTTCATGCAAGTCATCTAACATTTCCAGCTGCCCTCATATTCCAAGGACAGACACTAGGTCTCATTGTCTTGTTGAGAGTACTTTTTTTCCAAAGAGTTTGCCAAAAGGTCTGCACATTTTCTTCCACTGAGCACGCTTTATCATTCTCTGATAGGAAAAGAGGGGCCAAGTGCTGGGCCAGAAAACACTGTAAGCGCACTACTTTACACGGGGAAGCACAGCAGAGAAGTGCAGCGTGCCACAAGCCACCAGCTGTCTGGCAGTCAGATGCGGTTCGGATCAATATGCCATCCTTGAAAGCAGGCCGGCGATGACCTGACTCACATTGGGTCAGTTCGAGATGTTTGATTTGACATCAGCACTCAGGAATGCGAGGAATGCCGATCGCATGCCGCTGTTACTGCGATGAACTCTTGTTTCATGATGCCTCCCTCCGCTTCTGCAGACAGGAGCCTGGGCGACACCAAAACAGGAAGAGCCTCGCTATCAGATGTTTACTGCACACTGCATTCTGAACTACAATGTCTGTCAGACATCAGGAAAAAAAACATGTGGCTAGTCACATAATAATTACACTGATTTCTAATGAGGTTATAATGTGACTGATCACGGTGTGCCTTTATACATAATTCATAAGTGATCCGATTTCTCATCACACTACAGATAGATAAAAGGCGTAACTACAAATCAATGCATTCTTTGGGAAGATGACATGAAATCCATTAGGGCTGTGTGTTGGCAAGGGCCTTGCACTACAATATACATATCACGATAGATGTGTCACAATACAATATATTGCAAATAATATATTTCGATATAATACATATTGCAATACTTTTTAAAATAAAAAATGTAAAAAGAAAATAAAGCTGAAAATCCAACTTGCTGTGGTATTTTTTTAACATCCCACCAATAGAATCCATCACCATTAGACACGATTATAGTTTCAATTAAAACCAATACAATTCCCATTGTAACCTCTGGAAGCTGGAGCAGCATGCCTGCTTCATGCTTGAGACAATAGCCGTGCGTGCTGTATATGATTTTTAAAAAGGTTGGCCTATCGATACACTATCATAAACAAAAAATATTGTGATAGTTTGCTGTATCGATATTTTTACACAGCCCTAAAATTCCTGGTATTGATGGTATGCAGTTTAACACAATGACCTGTACCGAAGAACCTTTCAAATCATTTCTTTAGTTTTCATGGTTGTATTTTCCTTTATTTCTATTTTCCCTTATTCTCTTTTATAGGGATAGTTCACATCAAATAATCATATACAGGTTTTGAATGACATGAGGTTAAATAAATCATAACAGATTTTCTATTTTGATGTGAACTATCCATTTAGCGAAGGTATAGCAAAAGAGAAGAAATCAGAGTAATATCCACTGGCTTTATGACAATAACTTTACATGAATAGTTCATTTCACCCTCCTGTCATGAATTAATATCATAGGACAATGGGTCATGACTCACGGGTCATGCAAGAACTGCTTGACTTTTTAGATGTGCCACTATATTTATTTGACTGATAATGTGTGTCCTTCCACTTTCAAATATTTGGATAAGTTTTGATGTCCATTACGATGACTATGCAGGGGTCGAAACAGAATTTCTTTGCTGGACCGTGTATCGGACTGACAGGACCGATCCGAATCCAGTCCTGTGCGTTATTCCATTATTCTGCACAATCACTAAATAATAGTCTATGGCAGGGGTCGGCAACAGGCGGCCCGCAGGCCAAAACTCAAAACTTCGCTCAGTCGCTCACGGACCAAGCAAACGCTCACCAGTAAACCAAATCCCACTCAGATCCCACTCTGACATAAAATGTGTCTAGTAAGCCTAATTGTTTTCAGTTTATAATAAACTTCTTGAATAAATGTCTCACTTTAAGGAAGGATAGTGCCATTTTCTCTCATCATCTAGCTAGCTTAAATGTTAACATCACACAACACGACGTAACAGCGTACCCCCCCAGCGCTATTACGTCAAATAAGTTATGTTACGTTAAATAGAATACGTTAAATAATTATATGACTATTATGTAATTATATATAATTATATAATAACTATATTTTTAAAAGTAGGCTATTCTAGTTGCATTTTTCAACAATGAATTTCTTAAATTATCCTTTGATAGCCATCTAGCGGCGAATTTGTTTTTTTGGCCCGATGCCAAACTTACTTGTCCCTGGTCTATAGTTTTGTTGTGAAGTACTGTAGTGCTGTAGATTAAGCACTGGAAGCGGTCTGAGTAAAATGCGTCATTCACACACAATAACTCTGTTTTTAAACATCTGATTAAAGGCTCAGTGAACTGTTGGATGGTGCTAAACACATAAAATATCTATTCTCGATATGTTGTTACTCTTATGATCTTAAAGAGCAAAGATCAGACATCAGAAGAAGGTGCGTTAAGCACATCATTCTCTGTGCCCGGGATGTGCATGAGGGCTTTTGTGCCGCTTTGCATTGGAGTCTTATACTTTTGTGCAATTAAAAAAGATAAAATACATGCAATTCTACACTGATCAGGAGAAAAACGGTACTAGTATCGGATTGGATCAGTATTGGCCAATGCTTACAATTCAGGTATCGGAATCAGATCAGTTAGGTCTCAAACCTCCCCTAACTGTACGTGCCATTTAGATCACGGATGCCCAAACTCGGCCCTGGAGATCTACTGTCCTGCAGAGTTTAGCTCCAACCTGCCTCAATGTTTGATTAGGGTTGGAGCTGAACTCTGCAGGATAGTAGATGTCTAGGACTGAGTTTGGGAACCCCTGTTTTAGATGGTTAACATTTGGGGTCTCATATAAAAACATGCATTATTGATGACGTATAAAATGAATACTAATTTATCATTTAAAACCTTCATTTTTAAAAAATCAGCTGGAGAAACAGACTTTGCATCACCAAAATTATTTAAAATGCCCCCCAAATCAATGCTGATTCAAGTCACAATGCTGATTTTTTTCCACATTTCAGCCTAAAAGGGACGAAAACTACTTGCGCTATGCTGTGTTTCACTACAGTCTATCATCTTGAAATAGATGTGTAATTTAATCAACATTAATGAAACTTTCTTCTGAGCAGAATGTATTAGTCAACTCTGTGAACCCTGCAAACACATCAAAATACGAATACAGAAGCTGGGACAGCACATTAGCTATAGTGTATGTTGGCGAAACACAGCCCTGAGCATCCTCCAGTCATATAAATAACAGCCACCGGAGACATCCAAAAGCTCATCCAAAAGCATATCTAATGAGACATCGGCACATAAAACACTTATCCTGTCTGCATGCTCCCTGTTGACTGTGGCAGCGCTGCGTTCTGCTGAGTGCTACACTTCATGCTTTCCCAAGTCAGGTCAAATTCCTCCGACTGAACACTGGGGAGGCTGAGTAACAGCATGCGGTGTGTGTTTGTTTGTGCGAGTAAAGATGGCCAGGACGATGGGAGAAACCAGAGTCATATTTTCCACCGATATCAAAGCCATATGATTGTGAGTGCGACTGGATCTCAACAGATGGCGTTCGCTGTTTGTCCCATGGGTTCGGCGAGAGGGATGCGAACAGCTCTAAAAACGTTCTTGGCCCATATTCTCTTTCAACTTTTCCAAGATCGTATCAGAAAAAGGATTCACTCTTGTCAAGACCAAGGTGCAAAAGAACATAAATCCACATCTGGGTACGACATAATAACAACCTTTGCCTTTGTTTTTTGTTCTTTTTACTAAAACACAGACATGAACACCTTTCATTTACAATCGAAACGTAATTATATTTTAGACACTATAATATGTGACCCTGGATCACAAAACCAGTCTTAAGTAGCACGGGAACATTTTTAGTAAAAGACAAAAATACATTGCGTGGGTCAAAATTATCGATTTTTCTTTTATGCCAAAAATCATTAGGATATTAAGTAAAGATCATGTTCCATGAAGATATTTTGTAAATTTCCTACCTTAAATATACAAAAACTTTATTTTTGTGAGTGGATGGTCTGCCACAGTGGCCCTGATTAACAACTTCAAAGGCAATTTTCTCAATATTTTGATTTTTTTGCGCTCTCAGATTCCAGTTTTAAACGGTTGTATCTCAGCCAGATATTGTCCTATTCTAACAACTCATATATCTATAGAAAGATTATTTATTCAGCTTTCAGATTATGTAAAATCTCAATTTCGAAAAATTTACCCATAAGACTGGTTTTGTTGTCCAGGGTCACATATGTGGACAAAAGATAAAAATGTCAATACGTCACTTCCGAAGCAGGAGATGTATTTTAAAGGAGACATCAGATGAAAACCCCACTTTTTCTGTGTTTAAGTGCTATAACCGGGTCCCCGGTGCATCTAGCAACCCAGAAAACGTGAAAAATAAGAACCCAGTAAGTTTGTTTTGGTGTGCCTTTCCCTGCAAGCACGTGAGAAATCGAGCCGTTCAGATTTCGCTCCGATTGTGACGTCCAAATTTTATTATAACGTTACCGCCCCTTAATCTACACAGTTACCGCGCTCCGTCATTGTTGTTTTCACAAGCGACAGCGGTGTACGTGACGCCATGGCTAAAGTTTGTGGACAACATGCAATGTAGTCGCTGCACAGAGTCCAAACCTAGGAAGAGACAGGAGTGGATTTATTTTATTTTTAGTGGAAATCCATCAGAAACCATAAGTAAAAACCTGCTTGTTTGTGCGAATCACTTCAAACCGGAGTGCTTTTTCAACCTGGGACAGTACAAGCAGGATTAGCTTCAAAGTTGTTCCTCAAGAGGGATCGAGACCGACTGAACGAGACAAGACTACCGATGTAAGTAATATTCATCAACAGTCTGAATTGACGTAAATGTACCGTATATATACAGTGAGGGAAATAAGTATTTGATCCCCTGCTGATTTTGTAAGTTTGCCTACTTACAAACAAATGAAGGGTCTATAATTTTTATGGTGGGTTTATTTTAACTGATAGACACAGAATATTAAAAAAAATCAGGGGAAAAAAATGTTATATAAAGGTTATAAATTGATTTGCATTTCAGTCAGTGAAATAAGTATTTGATCCCCAAGCAAAACATAACTTTGTACTTTGTGGAGAAACCCTTGTTGGCAAGCACAGAGGTCAGACATTTCTGATAGTTGGTCACCAGGTTTGCACATGTGTCCGGATACATTTAGTCCACTCCTCTGTCAATCTTTAAGGTTTCTTGGCTGTCGCTCAGCAAATTGGAGTTTTAGCCTCCTTCACAGAGGTTCTATAGGACTAGGGTCTAGAGACTGGCTAGGACATTTAATGTGCTTCTCCTTAAGCCACTATTTGGTTGTCTTGGCAATATGTTTTGCGTCTTTGTCATGTTAAAGGCTCATCCATGACCCATCTTCAGTGACCTAGTTAAGGGGAGGAGGTTCTCGTCCAAGATTTTACGGTACATGGGCCCGTCCCTCAGCCCCTCAATGCGGTGAAGTCATCCTGTATACCTGTAGCAGAGAAAAAGCCCTAAAGCAGAATGTTTCCAACACTGTGCTTCTCTGTAGACATGATGTTCTTGGGCTCATAGTCAGCATTTCTCTCCCTCCAAACACAGGAGTCCATTTTGGTCTCACAGCAGTGCCAGCACTTTCGCCAAAGCCTTTTCTGAATCATTTTTATGTTCATTGTCAAACTTAAGACGAGCCAGGCGGGCCTTCTTGGGCAGGAGGACCTTGCGGGTGCTTCAGGATTTCAGTCTACTGTGGCATAGCGTGTTACCAATGTGTTACCAATGTTTTGCTTGCTAACTGTGTTCCCAACTGTCTTGAAATCATTAACAGGCTTCTTCCGTGTAGTTCTGGGCTGATCTTTAACATTTCTCATGATCATCTTTACCCCATTGGGGAAATATTGCAGGGAGCTCCAGAACAAGGGCATTTGATAGTTATTTTGTATATCTTCTATTTCCAAATAATCACACCAACAGTTGTCTCCTTCTCACCAAGCTTCTGTCTGTAGCCTATTCAAGGTTTGTGCAGGTCTCCAATCTTGTCGCTGACATCCTTTAAAACCTATTTGGTCTGGACCATGGTGTTGGAGAGGTTGAACTGGAAGATACAGATTCTGTTGGCAGGCATCTTTTATATACATAACAAGCTGATTTAGGAGTACTTTCTTAAAGTGACAGGACTAATCTGTGGTCCATATAGGCACATAACCAATCTGTGGAGCCAGAATTCTTGCTAGTTGGTAGGGGATCAAATACTTATTTCACTGACTGAAATGCAAATCAATTTATAACCTTTATATAACATTTTTTCCCCTGATTTTTTTTAATATTCTGTGTCTATCAGTTAAAATAAACCCACCATAAAAATTATAGACCCTTCATTTGTTTGTAAGTAGGCAAACTTACAAAATCAGCAGGGGATCAAATACTTATTTCCCTCACTGTAGGAGGATAACGTTAGCATATGATAGCGAAGGGAGCTAAGTCAGTCACGGGCTAAATAGAACATTCAAAGCCAGTGTTAAACTTACTGTATATAAGTGCAGATAGACACTTGGAGTTTAGCTGAATGAATGTTAATACATTATGTGCGTTAATATGTTTCGCTGCGGCAAGCTGTTTGTTTTGCTAATGAACAGGGGCGAACACTGGGGTTAGTTTCGTTTTAAACGTCTCAAATCATTCGTGCTTAGGCTGAAAAATCTGTCACAGCAAACTAGCTCTCACGGTGTGTGTGTAACGTTATAACTTGTCAATGACAAGCGCTAAAATCCATGTAATTCCGCTGAGATCTGCAGTGGATTCCGTGGATTTTAGGTAAGCATACACTCACAACGTAAGCGTATTAGGATGCGCTGTTTGCTGTGACTGATTTTTTTGTCTCCGGACGAATGATTTGAGACGTTTAAGACGAAACTAACCGCAGAGGAATTCAGGAAATATCATTTAGCGAAACCATTGCCACTGCACGTGTGTTGTGTTGACACGCCGGACAGAAGGGGGTGGGGTTTGCTGTAACTCATTATCAGTTAAAGAGACATGCACCAAAACGGGTTGCTGTGAGCAGAGCTGTTTTTGACGAGGCAAGAAGGGTTTTGTTTACACAGCCATTGAGTGTTTTTAAGCAAAATATGTTCCAGACATTTCATGAACACCCTAATAAATCATACCAACTTGTTGAAAGTGCTCGTCTGATTAGACCTTTAAGGCCGCAAAGATGAACCCTCACAAGTGAGCAGGACTGTTTTCAGGTCAGCTGTACGGTGTGACTCATCAATGAAAGATGTTTGTACAGAACGCCTGTGCTGTGTCTTTGTCCAACATTCTTGCCTTTAAGCCAACATCTCACAAGATTCCGAGCAATATCAATGGAGTATTTTCCCCTCTAAATAACCAGCATCCATGAACCAAACAACAACAGTATGTGCACAAGAATGTGAACTTTACTGGACTGGGCAAACTATACAAACATGCAGATGCAGAATATCATTAACTCACTGAACTCATGAGGCATATTGATCTGATATCATCAGCATCTTTTATCAGATGGCAATGACACAGTCAGCGACTGTTATTTACTGATCACATGACTGCACAGCTGCTCTCATGGGCTTGAAAAGACCAGAACAGAATTTATACCATATAAATTTACATAAAAACCATATTACATCGCAAACTGTCCACTCCAGTCAGAGTGATTTTGGTATTGTTATACTTGATTTGCACAATTACCGCAAATAATAAATTATTTATCTGTACCTTAAAATCCCTGTGAACCGGAAGTTTGATTTAGAAACAGCCGTTGCATTTTGAAATGGAACTGGCAGCAGACATGACAGTTGAAGGGGAGGAGTTAACGGATGCTCCGCCCAAGCCGTCTAACATACATCACGTCATTTAAGATGGATAGTCACTACAGAGCGGATGTGCATTTTCAGATTTTAACTAAAGATTATGAGGGCACACGAATATGGATGCAACGATTATATATTTTGTTGGTACGATTATGACGATTATTATGCATTCATTAATTTCTACATTTTTATTGGCCCTGACAACATTTTTACCTGCCAGCCACAAAAAGTAATAAATAAATCATAATGTCTAGCTATTAGTTTGTTTTTATCTATGCAATCTTAATAAATAAGGTCATAATACCATAAGACTATTAGCCTAACTCTAATAATCACAGACAATCAGTTAGTAATAAAATAGGAACAAATAATCAAATTATTTAGCACAAACAAATGTAATAAAGCAAACACACAAATGAACAGTGCTTTTCATGTGTTCAGTGTTGCCAACTTGGCGACTTTGTCGCTAGATTTTGCGACTTTTCAGACCCCTTTAGCGACTTCTTTTTCAAAATGCGACTAGCGACAAATCTAGCTACTTTCTGAATAAGCCTTGGCAACTTAGCGAAACATTCTGCTTCACTTCTACTGTCCCGCGAGAGCAAGTCTTTGCTTTCCCAGGACAGCATCGCCTCTCTCTGTCTACTCTGTTCAGTGCGCGGCAGGAGAAGCAGCACATTCAGTTCAGACCGCACTTTCCAAGAACTGATCACTTATTGACCTTGTTTGAGCATTTATGATTTAAAACGCGATGACTGTATGGACGCATAAACACGAACACAGTCAGAATCTAGCTCTGTTCAACGAAAGTGACTGCTGGTGTGTAGTTTTAAGTGGTCGAGTTCACTCATTATTACATAGTTTTTGTTCTCTGCCAACAGAAACAGAAAAATAAGTAATTAAGAACATATTTATTGTGCATTTGGGTGTATTGTTTTAACATAATACTGTATACGACAGCTCAGAGAGTAGAGATATTAAGCAGACCTGAAGCGATATGTGATGATGTCACTGATATGCAAATTTGCGCGTGACGTCATCTGGCGACATTAAGCGGCTTTTCGGGCAGGCTTTAGCTACTTTCCATTGAAAATTGTTGGCAACACTGCATGCGTTTCATGTTGGTCTAACTGTGGTTATCAGGTACGGAAACTGAATACAGGAGTAGGCTTGTGCTGGTGATACATTTTTATGTTGCGGTAATTGATGAAGCTTTTATCACGGTAGTCTGCATTATGACGGTGATTAAATGCATTACAAAAATAGGAACACATGTAATAGTGATGATTAAGCTAAAGATGTCCACTGTATTTGTACTCGTTTTTGCTGTACAATAGTGTATTTAACATACATAGTCAAATGCAAATGTAACATAATATTCATGGCTTGATATTTAAATAGTCGTTTTACTGACACGTCACTATACACTATAAATAATTACCTGTCAGTGTCAGTACAACAACTGTGCTAATTCATGTTTTTTTCCCGGATAGCAAGCAGTAGGATAGCTAATATAGTTTAAAAGACATTTAGAATCCGCACTCTGTGGCAAGATACGATAGTGATGATGTCCATCTTCAACTTGAAATCAAAATAATTGTTCTGCCAAACTTCCATTATTAACTACATAACTTGTTATTAGCGGATTACTGTATTTTATTTGTTAAATTACGAGACGCAAACTTTAACATAGCTAGCGGACCAAGCTAACTCTTCAACTGTCAGGAATACAAATGGCAATAATCCATGCAGTTTTGGCATGTTAGTTCATTTAGTTTTAGCAACTTGTTTTTATGTAGTATTCAGAAACACGTAAATATGAGAAGTAGCGTGACATAATATTTCACCTTAGGTCAGACTCGGCAGCGCTCCGCCTTCCCCCATTCTTCTCAACGTGAGGCTGTTTACATCAGAGTGCACGTGCGTATGACACCGCAGCATAAACGCATGCAGTGTTATTTTAACCAGTCAAAGGCAAAAATATGAGACATTCTTCTTCACGTGATTTGAAGTGCCCGCGGTAACACTACCTTGGATTTTTAAATGTAAAATAGCACTTCATAGTCTTCACAGTATAAATAAAATTTAGATCAAACCATATTAAAACAGAGACGTTTATTATGCTGCTGTCCCTTTAAGATCTAGCGTGCATGGATCACATGATTTTTGCTTCCCCACTGTTTTCATTTACAGCAAACAATAATGGATTTATCAACCTCATATAGAGCCTATTCGCTAAAAAATAACCTAAAAATGAGTTAAATTGGTTCAACTTGCATCAGAATTAGACTTTGAATTTGAGCTTGCGCATTCAGAATGTACGCATCCTGTGAGCTGTCCTTGACGCAACGCTAACGCTTCTCGTCCGGTGTGCTACTCCGTTAACTGCACTGAAAGCCCAACTGTCACCGCTACAGCCTTGATTGTGAATGTACATGTAAGATTCGCTGATTGGTCTCTCTGCCACAGTTAATCTAGTGTGTGTCGTGGCCTCCATGTCCCTGATAAGCAGCGCTCTTTAAGCTGGTGCACCACTGGTGTAACTTTCTTTTCATTTTGTGCAAATTGCAACAGTTCCGTTCTGTGCAACAGAAACACGCGGTGTAAAATATCCTTTACGATTAATTAACCGTGAAGTTAAAGCGCGGACGGTTAATAGTGAAATTCGATAATCGCTGCATCCGTACACACACATTTTAAAAAGAGCATGACCCACATTGATAAACTATTAACAATAAACGCTGCAATATGTCATGAAAAAATACATTGTAATTTTTTATTTCACTGGGACTTTAAGCTACATCTACCAAACTTGCCACTACTCGGCTTTTAAAATCTGAACATATAAAATACTAGGCATCACCTATTTGCCAACTTGGAATCGTGTTAAATTTAAATAAACCAAGTTGTAGGGCTGCTCGATTATGACAAAAATCATAATCACGATTATTTTGGCCAATACTGAGATCCCGATTATTTAACATGATTACTCACTAAGTTTTAAAACAACATAGAAAAATAAAAAAAACTTTGCTTTTAAACTGTGAATTCAACTGGAAAATAAATGTAAAGAAATAGCACAGCTGAACAACTGTAAAGGAAGGGGGTGCGCTGTGGATTTATACCACAAGAAAAGAGATGATCCTTGCAAAATGGAATGCGGCACAATAATCGTTTTACGTCGATTATTTTGTTTTTGTAATTGTTGAAGGCCAAAATTGACGATTACAGTTATTTTCGATTAATTGCACAGCCCTACCAAGTTGTAAAAAAGCAAGTATGTTTGGTTGGGCAGATTACTGTGCACTGTGAGTTTTTTCTCAATTCTGTCAACTCTGACTGCCCAATATGTGGTGCCAAGTTGCCCCAACTGCAAATCCGGGCAAAGTGAAAGCAAAATTTGCATACTCAGAGATGACTAATGGGTCCATTCACTCCATCGATCCAAAAAACGTGACCATTAGAAACTGCCTAAAAACACCATGACAACCACCCTAGGCAACAATGTATTTTTCATCCTTCAATAGTCTCTTTAAACACACGTAAAGCGTATATACCATGGGTGTGAAAGGTGGTGCCTTGTGCCAAAACATGTTGCTACCATTACCAACATGCGTCATCTGCTGTGTTTATGAAAATGCACATCATGGATCAGAGCAGATTTATATGAGATGAAATTGAATGAAAATGTGTTTTAATAAGTCACTAATGGTCCTCGGGCTCATTCACCCAAATCAACTTCCTGAAGATTACCGGAAAGAGCACGCTTCAGTCAATTACTCTCACCCTTTTATAGAAATGAACAGAATTCAACAAAAAGCGCACCTCCAATATGGAGATGTTCAAGTGTTGACTAAAGCCTTTCATTACCTTTTGATCGACTATGGAGCAGACCAAATCCTTGACGGAACTGAGCGTCAGGTCGTGCGGCTCCAGGGTCACCATCTCCCTGGTAAGTCCGATCTGAAGGAGGAAGGAGACCCCGTTAAAGGAGCTTGTGGGACTCGGAACGCTGTGATTTCCATTGGAGAGGCGGACGCAGAGCGGCACCGGAGGGCTGGGTGATGGAGAGGGGGTAGGGGGGGCAGTCTGGTGCTGAGAGTGGACGAAGTGTTTGGGTAAGGTCAGAGGAGACGTGCTGCTGCTGGCAGACATTAGTTTCCTCCGCAGATTGAAAGGGTCGTGGTGTAAAAGTGGAGGGTGACAGGCTTGGAAACCGTAGCTGACGTCCACCTAGCCACTATTTCAATTGAACACGGGATCCGTCTGTCCTATGGCAGATGACAAGGGAATGCCACAGGCATTTGAGGACCTCGGTGTTCAAACAGCTAGGTTTTTAGAGAATGGCCCGGATAGTCCTTCACTGTCCTGTGCGTGTGCGCAGTCTCCAGCGCAGTTTTTTGCACACGTTGGGTTGAGTGGCGCTGTGAGGCGGGATGCTCGACAAAGTGACTGCCATTGTAGACCAGGGACTCATTCAACTCTCATTCCTGTTTGAGACAAAAGAGATTTTACATCGCGTCCTTCATCCACAGTTCACACAACCAGGGTAACGTACAGAAGCCAATAACACGGAGTAGTAAACATTCACAGTAGGGTATAACGTCATATCTTTTCCTATCTAGATGTGCTTTGCACACTTTTTGTCATTGGCTATGAAGAACATCTGGAGGCACATCTGGAGACCCTCCCACCCTAGATCGCATAACTGGCACGAGACCACAAACACCAGCAAAACAAGTTCTACAATGTCTTTGTTCAACGACACAATCGAAAGAACTCACAAAGCATCAAAGCCATAACAGATACACAGATGAGGGGCGCAAAAGTGAGCAATCGTACCTTTAACGCTGGAAAGGCGTTTTCCTAACAAGTGAACCGACAAGAGAAGCGCACTACGAAGGGAAAGCTAACTTTCAAGTCCTCTCGGTTTCTTCTGTAGAGCTTCACGGGTTTTAAACAGCCTGTGGAGCATCGCTTCTTCACTTCAGTTGCATTAGAAAACTTTCTCTCCTCTTTTTGTCACACATAACGACTTTTCGCGCGCGTCTTCGCTACCGGTTTTAAATAAATAAGAAGGCCCGCGCGGACGGAGACGGTAGAAGCTGATGGAAATGGCTGAAGTTGAGCTTGAAAAGTGCAGAAATGTTTTTCTCTTGCCCCTCTCCGCCGTCTCTCGCGCGCAGTTTCCGTTATGTGAGCGCTCACCGAGGGCGTGCGCGCGCCCTCTGTCGGCGTCGTTTCGCAGCCGTGATGACGCAATGACGCCTCAGAATGATCTCTGCAATCGGTCACTATTGTTACCGTCTACGATGATTGTTACAGTGCGTACTGTTCGTTCATGTACTCGACTGATGGTTTTGCTTTGATGTAACACTTACCAGTTTAAACTTCAAAACTTCCAAAATAATAGATGTAATTGTTCGCACTTGATGCCATCGGCATCTAAAAAATGAATAAGGTATTGTTTACAAATATACCGCTCAAACGTTTTGGGGCACTTGGGTGAAATGTTTCTCATTATTTAAAAAAACTTTTGATCTGAATGGCTGAGATTAGTTTAGTAGTCAAAAACACAATTTATTATTTGATTTAAAAAATGTTTTTGAAATGGATGACTTTGACTGAATAATGAAGAGGGAACAGCCAATAAGAGCGCATAAAAGATGAGAACTCCTTAAATAATGTTTAAAAGGCATCTCGGGGTGAAACCTCAAGAAATGACAAGAAAACATTTCTGCAAATTCTAGTGTGACTACACTGAAGATGATATAACTTAATTCCTACAGTTCCCTTTATTTTATTGAATCATTTTGATGAGTTTATTATTATTCTAAAATGTGGAAAAATAAAAACACGTGAGAAATTGTACCAAAACATTGACCGGTAGTGTAGATCTGACTGACCATCTGACTCTGATTTAAATGGATTTATTACATAATAAATCTGTATGATATAATATACGGTGAAATACTGTATTATATTTAGGGGGATTATATTTGAAGCATTTTCATTTACTAACTCTCATGTTAAAACTCACACCGTGTAAAGGGATGGACAACCTCATTTAATTCATTAAATATAGCAGTCAACAAACATTAGAATTCCTCTACTTTAGTTCACCCTTTACAAAAATTAATCCAGGATTAAAATTTGATTCATAGGAAAATAACCAATTTTACCATTGTGTCACAACTTGTCTCACAATTTTTATAAATAGTAACCAATCTGCTGAAATACATGGTTACTACACTTTTCTATATTGAAACCATGGTCCTCCTATGAGGTTATGGAAGAAAGCTTCATTTGACAGCATGAAGACAATTAAATGTCAAGAAAGAACTTGCCTTTAATCATGGTCAGGTCATTAGTAAAAGATCATTTTAAGCCAACAGTACCTCACATTGAAAGATAACTTTCAACAGATCTGTTTGAACGTAATTCACAAACATAAAAATCTACACATAAAAAACACATGAATGAAAGGTTTATAACAAGAAGATGAAAAGAAAAGTAACTAGATAAAGGCCTGTGAGCATTGCTATAACTATTCATTACGTCGATTTATTCGAGAGACTCTGAATAA
This sequence comes from Triplophysa rosa, assembly GCF_024868665.1. NCBI lineage: Eukaryota > Metazoa > Chordata > Actinopteri > Cypriniformes > Nemacheilidae > Triplophysa > Triplophysa rosa. Next base: position 2,464,042 of record NC_079899.1, on the reverse strand, counting down.
AACCCAATGGTACACAATAAGACGGCACATTTTCATTTGCTGTGGCAAGTGGTGTCCCTCTAATAGTTCAAATGAATGTTAAAAAACAATAAATCATAATTCTGTGATCATTTTTGGTGTCACAGTTGTGTCATTAGGTTAAAAAAATGAAACTTTTAAATAAAAATGTCTATTAGCCTTCGGTTTTACTGGATACACGTTTGCATAAAAACAGCAATTTTAAAAAAGTATAATCGGCAGTTTCATCAGTTGAAAAATGTGTCTCTTTTACATTCCAGATGGAAAATGAACAAACAATAATAAATGAGGAACAACCCTTTTAATACTGTTGTGTTAGTGCCATTAAAAAAACAATGAAAATACTTGGAACCAACACGAAGGTAAAATCTAATAATTAAAGTAAAAATAAAGAACAGCAATTCATTGTATCTTCATACATTTTATTCATAAAATCATTTACAATACAAAAAACAGCAGTTAATATTGAGGAAAAGAGGGGTCTATTTTGTTAGCCCACGCCATTAATCCTCCACCGATGTCCTTCAGCGTAACCGGCTCGATTTCTTTCCCAGACATCTTCTCTAGGACCTGAACTGCCTTCTGAGAATCATTGCCAAGTTTACAAACCACAAACACTAAAGCAAAAGATAAGAAAACAACAAATCCAGTAAGCTTTTCCTCTCCCTCATAAAGTTGCTTGTTAAAAGCCCTTACGGAGGGCCGGCAATATACTGCACACCCTTTACAGCAACGCATTTGAGTTATTAAGGCATCATTTCAAATGTTCCCTCCTCACACGAGTGTCTGCTAAATGAATATATGTAAATAATCTCAGCTAACCCTATTTAAATCAGAGAATCCAGTTTATTGGCTCAAATACTTCAAAATCTCAGGTATAAAAATGTATTCTTGAACAGTGGGCCAGCTGTTTTTACTATGCCATTTAATAGAAGACATTCAGTCTAGAGTTTAATGTGTGTGAATAATTACTCAAATACATCAAAGGCCTGCACAGGGTGATGTTTATGGGTGAAGAAGCAGCACTGAGGTGAAACTGATAGAGTGTATTACATTATATTATCACAAAATATAAGATTATATTCATACTAGGGCTGTCAAACGATTCATCCTGATTAATCGCATCCAGAATAAAAGTTTGTGTTTACATAAAATATGTTTGTGTACTGTGCATATTCATTTTGTATTTATAAACACATACACATATATATTTAAGAAAAATATAAAAATTATGAAACATTGATATACAGTTAAATTTTTTGTTAAATATAAATTAACATCTTAATATTTCATAAATATGTAAACATGTATGTTTATGTGTTTATAAATGCAAAATGAATATTTGTACACAGACATATATTATGTAAACACAAACTTTTATTCTGCATGCGATTAATCGTTTGACAGCCCTAATTCATACATACCTGGGACTTGTGATGTGATACTCCCGTGTTGTTTAAGTTCACAGATTTTATCCTTCAACAGCGTGATCTGTTCAGATTTCTTCTCCTCCAAACTAGCAAGTGGAATGTCTGCCGTGTAAGCTAAGAAAATTAAATAAGTTCACTAGCTTTTTTACATTTTAAAAAGTAAATTGATGATTTACAGTGGGAGACAAGCAATCGCCATGATATAATGTTGTTGGCCAAAATCAAGATATTCTGTTCTTTCTATACGTGTGGGACTCTTGTCTACCATGTCATTGTTCAACAGAAAAAACACATCTACCCTCAAGGACTACGGACCATGTTGAGCTCAGCAAAAGAATAAAACTACGTCAAAGCATTTTTTTGCATAATAAATATCATATTTATATTTCAATAAAGCAAATGTTAAACTGTTAAGAGGAGAGAAAATGGAAAAGGATACTGATAGAGGTTTTCAGACGGCAAATGTCCACCTCAACTTTGGGCCGAACGTCGAGCAGGACGTGAGGGGTCGAAGTGTCCACAATCTCCTTATACTCCTGCAACGAGTCAAAAATCATGTCACGGTTTAAGAGCAGATCTGCTTTACTAACGCTGTACATTCTTCTACTAGAGATATCATCTAAAAACTACTTAATGTCAATAAAACGCGCCTTAAGAAACATTGCTATGTATACCTGCACAGAGACTCTCTGTTCTTTGGTCAAAAGATTCAGTCTTCGACACTGGAAACGAGATGGAAACAAAAATGAGAGATTATAAATAGAGAGTATGAAAACTAAAACAAGCATGAATGCAAATTGGCCAACTGCAGACCATGGGTGATCTGGTCTCACAAAAGCTCTTTATCAAATAGTACAAAAACAAGATGTTTATATTTTCTGTTGTTGATGGCTGTTTATATCAGTCGTGGCGTTCTGAAGTACAGTATAACCTTATCGGTGGCGGCGGAACCACAGAAGCGCTCATAGTCCTGCAGTTGGGTCACTGTGGGGGTCTCTCCACACACCGCACACCCGGCCTGCTTGGCCCGCAGCTGAATGGACCGGAAACGTCCCTCCTGGCCATCAAACATCAACAACTGCTTCTCAAATGAAGCTGAACTCACCGGTTAAAGAGTTATTCCAGTCACAGTATTATAATAGTTGTGTTCATGAGCCATGATCAGTGCAAAGGATACAACCTTGACCGGACGCAATTTTCAAAACTTCTAAAGCTTGAAGGCAGCCCATAATCCCAGGCACTGCAATGTATGGAAAGAAATCATTGAATTATATTATCCCAAACTCAACTAATATGAAAGAATGGCCAGGAAAAGGTTTTGTTGAGAAATGCCTTAACAACACATCTTCACGGTAAGATACATTTTCGTTTCCAGATGTGCTTGCAAGGCAGCAAAAGGATAAAACCTTTAGGAAAGTTCAGGTTGTAACCATCCTGTCAGATGTGTTTTTTTTATATCACAGTGTATTGTGACACACCTACCCTAAATCATACTTCACAAATGCTAGTTTTCAAGCCATCCAAAAATGTAAATCATTAAGACCTAAAACTGGAGCCTGAATGTCTAAACAATATCAGTGTTGCCTGGCAAGCATTCCAAGAAGCGAAGCTACTGAGTGGAATCTCATGAAGTTGTTGTGTGAATACTGACCCACTCCCAGAACTCCTCCATCGGAGCAGTTAGTGACGGTGTCGGGCGGAGGAGGCGAGGGGTACAAACACCTGTAACACGGCCCTCCTCTGTAGTTATACACTGTGAGCTACAGGGCACGAAAAGAGAAAAAATGCACACTCGTAAGAGAAAGATCTTCTATTCACATTCAAAATTCTTTCAAACTCATACCTGTCCCTCCATTCGTAAAGCACTGGCGGACACCAGAGGTTTGCCGGTGAGAACGCAGGCATCGTTCACGAGGTATCGTGTAGGAACATTGTCGGAACAGTCTGCCACGATGTCATACATGAGGACACTACAGTCAAGGCACCAACAGTTAGCCCGAGGAAAGCTTTCATGAACTCATGAAGTGAATGAGAGGATACTGTTGAATGAGTTGTATGGCATTTTCTCTGGACAGCTGCAGGTGATACGGGACGCACTGAATCGCAGAGTTCAACCTGAAAGATCACAAACACCAGGAAACAAAATACCTCAATACACAGAACTCAAAACAGACCATTCAAATGTGACACCAGGGATTAGGTTTGATGTCAATAATATTCCATCAAGAAAACCTGATATACTTTATTTCCTAGCTTACGCAGCAAAAGTTTTGTCCAATAATGAATGGAATTTCTGTCCGTTTGTCGCACAAAGGATAGATCCAGAAGACTCTAGAAGGGTTTTTTGTTGTTTATGAAACTTGACAGATGTGGCTGTCACAAACTTCTAAGATCTCCAAACTCCAGACTTTTGATAACACCTAGAATAACTAAATCCAACAAAGGGGGCGGAGCTTTCTCAGCACCTAAACTCTGGAATAGCCTCCCCGATACTATTCGAGGGTCAGACACACTCTCCCAATTTAAATCTAGATTAAAGACACATCTTTTCAGCCAAGCATTCACTTAATGCTAAATATGCTAAATAAACCACCGGGAGACTGCATTTATTAGATCTTATTTACTAAACCATGCTGTGTTTTTCAGTTTTTCTTATTTTCTCCTGTAAAGCTGCTTTGGAACAATGCACATTGTGAAAAGTGCAATATAAATAAAATTGAATTGGTAACATTAAACTGTAATTGTCAAAGTTGTGTGTAAAGATTTTTTTTAAGTTTTAATATGATACATAAATAACAACAAAGGTTTTCTATTTTGTGTATTTTAGTTTTGTAATATATTTGGATTCCTTAAGAATATCATTTTAGCTGTAGTTATTATTTAAGTTATTATTGTTCTTTTGTCACGTTATTATTTATAAACTTTTTAATATTGCAATTTAGGTTTACGATATTTTTAGTTCAGTTTTAGTTACGTTTTTTTAAATAACATTCAGGCCTACATTTGATTTGATTTCAATGAACAGAACTATTTTTGCATTCGTTTTCTAAGTTTTATTAGTTGTCACCTCCTCGAGTTTCTGTACGGTTTCGTTCCAGGACTCTTATTTTGACACGTTCCCCGAACCCTTGATTTGTTTCTCATTCCTTTGCTTCTGTTTTCCTGTAATTTCTGTATTTACCTGTTTTTAGTTGACCGTCTCATCACCTTGTGTATTTCTAGCCATAGTTAGATGCCGTGATGAAGTACCTGCTGATGGCCCCGGCTGCGGAGAGGGCTTTAGGCTGACCCAGAGTCAGTTCTGTGTGGAGCACCTGTCTGTGCAGGTTACTCAGCTCCACCACATCATAGTCCAACAGACCCAGACGGCCTGTAAACGAAAAACACATCGACCAATCACCAGCTTGTGCAGCAGAAGTATTGTCCCAACAAAGCAGCCAGACTAATAGCATTTACTACTCGATGAAAAGATGCGAAATGTGTTTACCTATTCCAGCTGCAGCGAGATACTGCGCGAGAGGACAACCTAAACCTCCACATCCCACCACCAGAACAGATTTATTGGACAGGGACACCTGGCCTTGAAAAGAAAAGATGTTACCAAACACTGAGAAGAGTTCTATTAAGGCAGAATGTCTCTATGTAATCAGTGTTGGGTAAGTTACTCTGAAAAAGTAATTAATTACTAGTTACTAATTACACATTCGATAATGTAATTAGATTACTGTACAAGTTACTCTCTTCAAAAAGTATTTAATTACTTATTACTAATTACTTTCTATATCCTACATCAACAACCTTGATGAGTTAAGTGATTCAAGGATAGACATGAAACGGCTCTTTAATTAATTCAAATAAATCATATAAAACTAAATACATAAAGTATTATTATTAATTACAAATGTGAGATTTATACATTAAAGCACAGGTTTTAAAGTTAGACTTTGAATTTTGATGTCAATTCCACGATTGCACACACATATATTACACAAAGTATTTAGTTTAATTACATCAGAACTGTAATGAAATTACAGAAAAATAAGAGTAATCCCTTACTTTACTTTTTCAAGGGGAAAGTAATTAAATTACAGTAACTAATTACTTAGTAACTAGTTACACCCAACACTGAATGTAATGTAATGTAATGTATAACCTGGAACGCCCAGCTCCGGCAGGAGCAGCTGTCTGCTGAATCTCATGATGTCTTCATTGCTCAAGGTTGTGAGTGATTTCAGCGGCGGAAGATCAGTCACTGACTCATGCAACTCTGTTAGTCTTGAGTTTCCCTGAGGAAAAATCACACAACAAATGAAATATATGTAGGCATCCATTCAAACAGATCGTCTCCACTAGTGTTGTAGTACTCAAGACCGGTCTCAACACCATTTTTTGATGGGTCTCGGTCTTGTCTTGGTCTCAAACTTATTTTATTTCAAGACAACATCTGTGGGAATTACACGAACTTGCTGGTGCATTGTCTGATTTATGTGTTAACATCATTCGTGTGACTCTGGCTTTAAAAGCATCCACCACTTATTTGATTCTTCTGTTACTTTTGTCACTCTTACTGCTGGTAAGAGAAGAATGGGGGATCGTCTTAAAGAAATCAGTCAAGAAAACGAATACACACAAAGGCCCACAATATCCCAGATGTGATTGCAAAAAAGGTACTTGTATGAGATCTTGTTTTTTTATTTTATAACTTCTGATGTGATATTGATTTTGTATAATTATTCAATAAACCTTGAGTTAACAAGTGACTTAAATTTTAGACACAATTAAACACTATTTTGGCTAGTCCCAAACAAATCTAGAGAACAAATCTGAACTTTTGTGCATTTTCTGAGCAACACACAGTCACTGAATGTTTTTTTTTTTTTTTTTGAAGGTCACAGACTTACATTTTTATGTTACAGTAGGTGGGTGATAAAACATGGAACATAAAACATCCTACACATACATTTCTACACAATAAATCTCCCAAGTTATTTCTATTATTCTTTTATTATGACTTTTTTGAGTTTTGTGGATCTTTTGAATGAATTTTGGGAGTGCTGGTCTTGGTCTCGACTCGGTCTCTGCCTGCCTTGGTCGTGGTCTCAGCCCCTCAGAGTCTTGGTTTTGGTGGTCTCGACTACAACACTAGTCTCCAATTGCAGAATTTTTTAACAAAAAGAAAGCTGTAGGGTCTTTCTGTGTCAACTCAACCAGAGGACCCCGGCTCAAATCTTTACAGAAGCAAGACCAACATCAGTAGTGATGAAAGCCAAAATATGAAATGCCCATCATGCCACTGATGAATAATGCAAACTTTCATCTGAAATTTGGAGCCATATTAAAGAGGGTGAAACTGGCATGAGAAATATGCCAGCAGCATCATACTTGTTTTCAGAGATTGGTTTATCTATTTGTAAAATCTGTTAACATTTGATGGCAATAGTGTGACCGTTCAAAAACGAGGGAAAAAGCACGTTTCGAGGTGTTAATTGGACATATTTCGCATGCCTGTAACTCAAGAAATGTTAAAGATACCTTAATGTCTTTTTAGATTGCTAAAGTATATTTTAAGACACGTTAAAGTAAAACTTATAGGACCTTTTCCGTTTGATCGAGTTTCCTCTTCAAATCTGCAAGCTCTCTTTCTTTCTCCAAAAGCTTCGTCTTCAAACTTACGATTTCGTCATCCATCATGTGTAATCAGCCCGAAATAAATCTACTATTATCAAGCACACCAAAAACGAGAAATGATAAAGTGACAGCGTTCACAGAACAAACTCACACTGCAAAACACTTCCGGGTTTCCACGCGCCACGTGACACGCTGAATAACTAAAGATTCGCACATTTAACTTTATTTTTTTTGTGTGTGTCAGTATAAGGAAGTCGACTCAATCTCATACATTTATTCAATCTGATTTTGTGTTCATAATCAATCACTCTCTGCTTCTTCTCCACCCTTTCATGGTGACTATATAATATATGGTAATGAAGCTGAACAAATAAATCAAAACATGCTCATGAATATTAACGAGCCGGGCTGACGTTGCTCAGTAACCCTGCGTCAGGTGGACTAATTAATATTTCGAAGCCAATCCTGTCGCATAGTAGGATCTACATTCAGCGGCTGACGCGCGTCACGCAGCCTAATTAATATTCATGAGGCCACCCTTCGCCGTAGTGGGTTCCGCAAGTCGCCTCTCACATGATGTGAGTCGTGCTCGCGCGGACTGTGCGTGCGCTACCGATTCAAACGGGAGGATATGGCTGCGTTAAAGCGATGTATGTGTCTGCTGTCTCTCATCAGCATCATCTCGACACGGACTCTCTGTGACACTGTTACCCGGCGCGAGGAGAAGGTATCGACCTTTACACAAACGATGCTTTCCGTCGATTTGATCTGTTCATTCAGTTCTTTGAAATAAACTTACAGGGTCGGTCATTCGCAGACTATAGCCTATCGTTTATTCCATCATTGCTTATTATTAAAAAAGGAGTGAAATATTTTACTGCGTTTATCCAATGTAAATATTTGCATGCAGCGTTGTTTAAGCTTTGCATTTTTATTTTATTTCGTATTTATTATGATTGTTTACACTATATAAATGGACAGATGACTTGGTGTGCAGTTCATGTAGTCAGCAGTCTCCCATTGTCTCGTTGCTATGGCAGCATGGTCCCCATCATTGATCCACCAGCAGGATTTCGTGATAATTATAGATTTCGAGCTCTCTGTTCACTTATAACGAGAGTTATAACAACATAGATGCAGTTGTTGTTTTACTTTGATAGGTGAGCTAATGCGGGGGTTAAATGACACACGGAGAATCAATAATCGCAGCACATGAAGAACTGGACTTTGAGCGCAAACAACAACATCGGAGAACTTGATGTGCGCTTGTTCTGTTTTCTGTTGTTCGCCGAACATATACGCCTTTTAGAGGGCATCTGTCGCCCTGCTTTCTTCACAGAGACATTCTGTGGCCACGTATGGTTTTACTCCCAACACATAATTATGTTCTAGACGTATGCAGTGTATCATTTTTGTCCTGCAAACAAGCTTCGACCAGTTCAGCTGGTGTCATTATCACGTGTTTGTCACAGTCACAAAGGATTCTTTTAAAATGGCTTTGCCCTGTTGAAAAAAACAGCATATGCTGGGTTAGGTATGTTTTGATGACCAGCAAAAACCAGCATCAAAACATACCAAACCAGCATATGGGTGGAATGAAACGGAAACAAATGAGAAATTGTTGTGAAATGAATGTAGAAGTTAAATGATGTGGATTTGAGTCAATTTGATGCGAAACGTTCATGGTGAGATCTTCAATCATGTTGACTTTTGATTGCGGACGCGAGAGATCTGGACACAAAAACGGCACCACGGATGGTGAAAGTGAGTTCAGATGGAGAACGTTAATGAGAGGGATGGCTAAAACCTCACGCCGGCGTGTTTTTCTCTCTTCAGCTGAAACATGAAGCGAGCACACTGAGCTCCAGTGAACTGAGGAGCGTTGTAGCTCAGACGGATCTGGACCGGATGTGGCAGGACGACCTGAAGCCCATGCTTGTTGTGCGCTACCCAGGCTCCTCGGGGAGCCAAGCCGTTCAACAGGTCAGTGTGCACGTGAAAGACCCTCACAAACCCTTACGAATGAGAAGTTTATTCAAGTGTGCTCTCTCTCTAGCACATTAAATCGACTCTCGGTTCGCTGAAAGCGGGATGGGAAGTGACTGAAGATTCTTTCTACGCTCACACTCCTTACGGCCAGCTTCCCTTCACCAACATAATGGCCACTCTCAACCCGGCGGCGAAGCGTCAGTTAGTTTTGGCCTGTCACTACGATTCGAAGTATTATCCTCCGCAGTGGGACGGTCGTGAGTTTGTGGGCGCTACAGACTCGGCTGTGCCCTGCTCTATGATCCTGGAGCTGACGCGAGCTCAAGATGAGGAGCTGAAAATGACAAAGGTGTGACAACACACACAGAAAAATAAATGATATAATGATTATAATGGAAGTGTTTGGTTTGGCGAATCATTATTTGTGTCGTGTTTATCTGTCACCAAGCAGATGGCAGTGTGTGTATATATGTGTGTGTGCGTGTTTCAGGACTCTGGGTCAGAGGTGTCTCTCCAGTTGTTGTTTTTTGATGGAGAGGAGGCGCTCTATCAGTGGACCTCTGAAGATTCTCTGTACGGCTCCCGGCATCTGGCACACAGAATGAGCACAACAGCACACCCGCCCGGGACCACCAACACCAACCAGCTGGATGCCATCGTACAGTTTCCTCACAAACACAAACTGAGTCACTCATATAGTTTACACACAACAGAACACAACTTACTGTATCTTATAATAAACTGAGAAGATTCCCTCCTACTGTACATTAATCTGTATATCGTATAAAGGTGAATAAGTTATAAACTGTATATCTTAGATAAAACATACTCTACATAATGCTGGGTTTTTCCAACACTGCATCGGGTCAAAAAGGGACGAACCCAACCCGCTGGGTTGTGAATGAACTATGCTGGGTTGGTTTAACCCATTGTAGGGTCAACTACAATCCATTTGCTGGGTTTGACACCTTTTTGACCCAATGCTGGGTTGAAAATAACCCAGAATTTGTACACATGCACATTTACTATGACAGGAACATGCTCCAAAATCACATGCATGCTGATGGGGAATCGTAAATATTGAGAATGTTCCAGTGTTAAATAGAACTAATGTCTGGACGTCTCTTGGTGGTCTCAGGATCTGTTTGTGCTGCTGGATCTGATCGGAGGTCCTGATCCACGCTTTGGGAATCAGTTCTCCAGCACAACCCGATGGCTTTCCAGACTTCAAAATATCGGTTTGTTGCTCTCTTTTCACTGATCACATCTTCACCTCCTGCTTTCACTCTCGTACGTTCAGAGTCGTTTACTTGGTTTCATTTTTGAGGACACACTTTTCCTAATTCTAGTCAATCTTTTGTACTTCTATCTGCATGTACAGTGTCTGGTTAGTCCCCACAAAGATACCAAAACAAACCTGTGTGTGTGAGAGAGTTAAAGGGGTGAAATAAACATTCGGTCACGTTGACTGACCCTGTCGGCCGCGATCATTCGGTCTTTAGTGTCAATTACAGTTCAAATGAAATCTAACTACATGACATTCTTTAACCAAGAGAAAAGTATTGTGGGTCTCTGACTTGGCTGAAGATCTGAAGAACTAACATGTAAATGAATTTAGTGTGTTTATATCTCTTCTTTCTGTTGTCTAGAGCGTCGACTACATGCACTCGGCGTCCTGGAGAATCACCCGAATGAGGTTCAGTACTTCTGGCCCAGCCAGCACGTGGGTTTAATTCTGGATGATCACATACCGTTTCTCAACCGAGGTAAAAGACTTGATCTGTTTTGAGATGTTCTTATAATGTTCACGTAAAATCACTGAAAGCGTCTGCATTTCTCACAGGAGTCCGAATTCTTCACCTCATATCCACTCCTTTTCCCACGGTGTGGCACACCTTCGACGACAACCAGGAGAATCTGGATCGCTCCTCCATCAACAACCTCAACAAGATCCTGCAGGTGTTCGTGCTCGAGTACCTGAAGAAGAAAAGTCAAAACCCCGTCCCCGAAGACTCCTGATGTTCTTCTGTTCTCTCACCAAAACCTTCCTAATATCTAAAGTGGTATTTGTTGCTGAAAAGCACAATGAATTCTAGTTCCAGTTCAGCCGGACAAATCACCAGTTCAAGGACTTTTAATATCTGCGGGTAAAGTTTTTCTTGAAAAGATGTTGTGAGATGAACTTTAGTTACGCTGAGACTGTGTGTCTGTTGAAATTCAGAGTACACATCATATCACAGCAGATGAAAACATTTACTCTTTATATTTATGTCCTTGACTTTCATACCCATGTCTCTATTTTACACAACACCAGGAAACTATCACAAAAAAAAAGAAAATTGTACTTCAGTATTCATGTCACGTTTTTCCCTCATTGCAAAGCAAAAAACATGAATTGTGTTTGATTTGTGCTTTTGGTGATTTCATTCCTACAGATGAAGATTATAGTGTGTTTGTGTGCGTATACTGTGGATTTATAAGAATGATTTTAAATGTGTTTAGCGTCTCCTTCGGAAGGTCATTTGAGTGAAAGTAGAAACTCTGTAGATTCAGTCTCATGAGAAATTCCAGCATCGTAACGGCAACACAAAAAGTCGACTGAAAGTAAACTTTACATTTAGTTTCAAAGAAATACGGGTGCTGGTCATATAATTAGAATATCATCAAAAAGTTGATTTATTTCACTAATTCCACTCAAAAAGTGAAACTTGTATATTATATTCATTCATTACACACAGACTGATATATTTCAAATGTTTATTTCTTTTAATTTGATGATTATAACTGACAACTAATGAAAATCCCAAATTCAGTATCTCAGAAAATTAGAATATTACTTAAGACCAATACAAAGAAAGGATTTTTAGAAATCTTGGCCAACTGAAAAGTATGAACATGAAAAGTATGAGCATGTACAGCACTCAATACTTAGTTGGGGCTCCTTTTGCCTGAATTACTGCAGCAATGCGGCGTGGCATGGAGTCGATCAGTCTGTGGCACTGCTCAGGTGTTATGAGAGGCCAGGTTGCTCTGATAGTGGCCTTCAGCTCTTCTGCATTGTTGGGTCTGGCATATCGCATCTTCCTCTTCACAATACCCCATAGATTTTCTATGGGGTTAAGGTCAGGCGAGTTTGCTGGCCAATTAAGAACAGGGATACCATGGTCCTTAAACCAGGTACTGGTAGCTTTGGCACTGTGTGCAGGTGCCAAGTCCTGTTGGAAAATGAAATCTGCATCTCCATAAAGTTGGTCAGCAGCAGGAAGCATGAAGTGCTCTAAAACTTCCTGGTATACGGCTGCGTTGACCTTGGACCTCAGAAAACACAGTGGACCAACACCAGCAGATGACATGGCACCCCAAACCATCACTGACTGTGGAAACTTTACACTGGACCTCAAGCAACGTGGATTCTGTGCCTCTCCTCTCTTCCTCCAGACTCTGGGACCCTGATTTCCAAAGGAAATGCAAAATTTACTTTCATCAGAGAACATAACTTTGGACCACTCAGCAGCAGTCCAGTCCTTTTTGTCTTTAGCCCAGGCGAGACGCTTCTGATGCTTCCTGCTGCTGACCAACTTTATGGAGATGCAGATTTCATTTTCCAACAGGACTTGGCACCTGCACACAGTGCCAAAGCTACCAGTACCTGGTTTAAGGACCATGGTATCCCTGTTCTTAATTGGCCAGCAAACTCGCCTGACCTTAACCCCATAGAAAATCTATGGGGTATTGTGAAGAGGAAGATGCGATATGCCAGACCCAACAATGCAGAAGAGCTGAAGGCCACTATCAGAGCAACCTGGGCTCTCATAACACCTGAGCAGTGCCACAGACTGATCCACTCCATGCCACGCCGCATTGCTGCAGTAATTCAGGCAAAAGGAGCCCCAACTAAGTATTGAGTGCTGTACATGCTCATACTTTTCATGTTCATACTTTTCAGTTGGCCAAGATTTCTAAAAATCCTTTCTTTGTATTGGTCTTAAGTAATATTCTAATTTTCTGAGATACTGAATTTGGGATTTTCATTAGTTGTCAGTTATAATCATCAAATTAAAAGAAATAAACATTTGAAATATATCAGTCTGTGTGTAATGAATGAATATAATATACAAGTTTCACTTTTTGAATGGAATTAGTGAAATAAATCAACTTTCTGATGATATATTCTAATTATATGACCAGCACCTGTATACTGACAGCAGACTTGAACAATTTTCTATACGTCATCCAAATATTTTCTTATAGAATGCATGTCAGTAAAACAGATGAAATATGTAAAAAAAAAATCACACCTGAATCAAACAAACACTCGTGGTGACGGCTAAACTTCATGAATCGCTCAGTCAACAGATTATTTAATGGATGCTTGTGAATCAAGTGACATTTGATGTGTTCAAACAAAAGTTATTCTTTACAGTTGACACAGTGATCTGTGAGAGGTTCAGAGGTCATGACATGACGTGTCCAGCACTTACACCTGTAGTGTGCTATAATTCATCTAGATAAGAACCATTTACATCAACACCTCACCAGACATTAAAATGATGCGTTTATATTCATATTTCATGTTCTTTAAAGTGTCTTGAGAATAATCCTGTGATCATGGTTCATGTTTTATGAATACTGAGGATTCAGACATACGACTCATCTGACGCACTGATGTTCATATATTATAGAGGAGAGATTATACACAGTCTGATTAAAAATATCAAAACAATACGATCCATTCATTCTTGGTTTAAACAAATAATTGTATTTATTTTATAATAAAATGACCTCCAGTCAGAAGATTAGAAAAGGTAACAAGTAATACAAATATATCTGTTTATTATTTGTTTATTAGTTTATTGTGAATTAGTAAATGTTGAAATGAACATAAATGAATAATTGCTGAACAAGTATTGTCCATTGTTAGTTTATGTTGACTAATGTGGTTAACTAATGTTACAAACATTATCAATTTAAAATAATAATAGTAATAGATGAATACATTAAATAAAGATAATATATGGTATTATTGAATGTTTTTCTCTATGAAATGTCCATTGATGAAAGTTAAGTGAAATAAATACTATGTTAGATTGTCAGAAACCGTCAATTGTTCAATTGAAGTGTATTATTTAAACTTAAACTTAAATTTACACTAATCCAAAACAATTTACAATAATACCATAACATGCGAATAGAATGTATATGTTCAAGTTACAGTTTTTCTCTGTCGATTTGACACTTTTATCCAAAGAAATGTATTTGCTCTCAAAACAATTAACACGGCTATCTAAAGCCAAACTTTTCCTAACCAAACAGTTCAACTTTACTGCAAATAGAAGCACTGCAATCTTTTCTAGTAATGCGTTCACTAAAAGTAAATATTAACATCAATTCTATAGGTATGTTTCTCTATTCATTATAAAAACTGTAGAGGCACAAATACACTCATGAAAATACATGTTTATCACAACGTTCTTAAACAGGGAACTGTGTGTGTGCGTGGGTGTGTGCACGTGTGTGTGCATGTTCATGTTTGTATATCCCGGTGGGGACCTAAACCTGAACGCACACCAACACATGGGGACTCGTGTCACTGTGGGGACCAAAATTGAGGTCCTCATGGGCAAAAAAGCTTATAAATTGTACAGAACAATATTTTTAAAATATCTAAAAATGCAAAAAGTTTTCTATGATCTTTAGGTTTAGGGGTTGGGTTAGGGGATAAAATATACAGTTTGTACAGTATGAAAAACATTACGCCTATGGACTGTCCCCACAGAGATAATAAACCAGACATGTGTGTGTGTGTGTTATTAAGCAAGCGGTTATTAGTTTGGGGCCAACTGAAAATATACCATATGCATTTGATGATATGACAAATTACAGAGTTTTGTTTGCTGTGTTTGGACAAATGGTACATAAATGTTTGTGATTTGTGTAAAACCAATAAAAGGAGCTAAAATTGCTTTTTCTAATGAACTATTATGAAAACATTTGAGAGTTTTGTTCAGTGTTTTTGGAAATGTATTTGCATGATTTGTAATTTGTATGAAATGAACACAATCTGTTAGGACAATTATAAAGTATTCAGATCACTGGGTCTCATCTGTTTGGAGAACAGTAACCTGAGTTGAGAAAAATGTGTCAAATCGATTGAGAAAAACTGTAAATGCGCACGTCAAATGTAAGATGTTTATGTTTATGGACTACAAATCTCAAGAAGCAATGTCAGCAGACTCCCAGTGAGCAAGCCAGTGGCGACTGTGGCAAGGAACCAAAACTCCACTATAAATGTGTAATAATAAATGTTTAAGTATATCGTCGCTGTCGGGCGGAATCCTCGTATCTCCAAAACCATTATTTTTCAGGAAGTTAAAAAAACTGCAAATTTTTTGAGTTATTAAACATTGTATCGTTAAAGTTGGTATTATACCTTATATTGCTATCATATACTGTTGTGTACCAACATTAACACAACATTTCCCCAAAACCATGTTTAATCGGAGATACAAGGTTTATAACTTGGGAGCAGGGAGATACGAGATTACGCTGTCATTGATAAGAATGGTACGGACACAGACGTCGCTGCTGCCAGCAGTGTTCATCAAAGTCTGCGGTCGCGTTGAGCCTTTTGACAAGAGACGAGGCTTTAAGAGCTAATGAAAGCTAATGATTGTGGTTACATACATCTTCCTAAACTCTATTTTAAATGTTAGAGCTATGAGTGATGCAATACCAAAATAAAACGTTAAACAGGCTGTCTAATATAGGCGGAAATTAATCTGCACGCAAATAAAGTCGGCGGTCGCGTTGAGCCTCTTGACAAGAGAAAAGGCTTCAATCGTTAACCAAAGCTAACGACTGTGGTTACATACATCTTCCTAAACTCTATTTTAAAGGTTTAAGAACTATAAGTGATGTAATACAAAAAAGGATGAGCTGACTAGGCTGTCTAATAGGCGGAAATTAGCCGAATCTGCTCGCAAACTTACCTTCGTGGCTCACGGGCTTCCTTCTGCACCGAAGCATTACAGCTATCGATTTTTAACAAAACAGGCCTACTCAAATGTATCTAACCTAACTATTTTCACTCCTTATTGTCTAAAAAACTTTCAATCAGGAGACGTAATGCCGAGAAGCTCCCGCGGAGTGAAGAAGAGGTGGAGTTACGAGACTTCTCAGACAGTTGAAGTGTCCAATGGAGTTAAGAGATTTGCTCTCAAGCTATTTTCAACACTTTAGATTGGTTAATAATTTGTAAAAATAACAGACCCACATGGGGACTGACCAATAGCATCGATTTGTGGAAAAATATGAAATTGACCAAATTTGGACATAGGAGGTTTCCGCCCGACAGCGACGATATATAAATGTTTAAATGTGGAGGAAAAAACCTTGGGAGAAACCAGACTCAACCGGGAGGGCCAGTTCTCCTCTGGCACATTAACATAACACTGCTGAACTACTGAGAGCATGAATACTGCTTGAACGCTGTGAGATTTTACGCAAGTAGTTTTTGAGCGGTGTCCCCCCCTTACAAAAATGAACCATAGTTTTACTACAGTTAAAACCAGAAAACCATGCGTACTGTAGTAAAACTATGGTTACCACAAAATAACAACAACCGTGCTTACACTTTTACCAGAAAATAAAACATTGTCATTAGGGCTGTCACGATTATGACATTTGGCTGACGATTAGTTGTCCAATAAATCATTGCGATTATGTCGATTAACTGTGAAACCATGGCGATGAGAGGATTATTGTGACACCCCTAATTGTGGTAAGGGCACAGTTGTGCCGCCGGTGTGTGTACACTTTCTAGAGACATGACGCAACACTGTTTATACTTACTGAACCTCCAAACGGCTGTCATTCACCTTACCTGTGTCTCCACATCACATACCTGAAACAAACAAAACTCTTGTGTATCGCCTACATGAGAACAGTCATATATGTAAATATGTATATGTATGTACAGTCATATATCGTGTCTGACCTTTGACCTGAAACCACTCATGAAAAAGGATGTCTTTTATCTGAATCCGTTGACCTGGATCTTGCTGCAGGCAAGCGTTAATAAACCTGCAGCATTCTGTGCAGATGGAAGAGGCCGTTATTACATCAAACTGAAATTCATTTCACTGACGTGTATTTCTATCTTTCTTCTGTTTTATCTCACCTTTGCTCAAGTCATCTCTGTACCAATTTTTGTCGTTGATCCAGTACAAGATGTATTTTTCTGGAAGTTTCCCGCACACCAATCTGTACAACATCAAGCCGAGTGACCACACCATCGCCGGCAATGCGTGATACCTGTCTGTTTTGAGCATCTCAGGGCAGCAGTATGCCCATGTGCCTGAAGAAAAAGATTTCATGTGATTTCTGCAGTTGCAGCAACACTAAAAGTGAGTCGACATCTCAATATTAATGTAAAGAGCTCGTCTGAAGTAATAAAACATACCCGTCAATGTTGTGTAACTTGTTTTGTTTAAGAGATCGCCACAGCCAAAGTCGATGAGTTTGACCTCAAATGTTTCGGTGTTAATCAGGAAGTTTTCCAGTTTGATGTCCCTGTGGAAAACTCCCCGTTTGAAACATTCAATAGCAGCCTGGATCGCCTGCCGCATGATGCTCTTGGCTAAGTCCTCTGTGATGGCTCCTCCATGGCATTCAATAAATTCACTTAAGTCCATGCAGGGAGAAGGATGCTCGAGGACCATGATGTATTTGTCATCACGCTCCTCCCAGTCCAAAAGCCGGATGATCTCAGACAATTTAGCTCCTTCATTGGCGAGGACATGAAGAGCGATCTCTCGTGGAAGGGGGTTAGGATGACCGGGCTAGAAGGAACACAAGTTAATCAGGATTAGCTCGATCTTACACAAACTCTATAAAACTATTATTTAAATGAGTTAAATTTGCTTAAAAATGATGAACAGTTTACTTACTATGCAAATACGATCAGAATACCCGCCGGGCCTGACAATTTTCACTGCCACCTGATCGACAAAACAAAACATGATTTACAGTCGAGTCATACAGAAGTCATTGATCCTGAACAGACATGTAACACATTTAAAACAACAGAGAGCATGTTAGGACTCTAAATAACAGACATAAGACACATTAAGATACATTAAGAAGACTTGTGAAGGAAAATCAAACCTTAAGGCCGTCGCTCACACGGGTCGCTTCATACACGGATCCAAATCCTCCTTCACCCAGCTTTTTACCCATCTTATACTGACAGGAGTTGATTTCTGTCAAAAGATAAATGTAGTTGACATGAAATGACCAGAAATGGTCGTACTGTCCTACTGGTTCAATACTTCATCCAAAACTATATGAACAAGATTTGTCTCAGTTGATCTGTTCTTGTTCTGATTTCGTATGATGTTAAAATAACAAGACTATCATTCATATGTTTTTCCTCGAATGAAAACACAGAGCTGGATAAGAACATGATTTTCGCAGTGTAAAATATATTCTTTTAGTTTGTGTGTTGTGTATGTTGGGATTATGGAAGTAAACTCACCATAAATCACATTCCCGTCCTCATTATTCTGCAGCAGGTCCGACACAGAACAGACAGCGGTGTGAAAGCTGTCAACACTTTCTGAGTTGGACCCTGAAGAGACTGTACGCCGGGGGACGTTGACATACAAGTCAAACAGAGAAAGAGTTGGTGTGCAGAATTCTTCATCGCTGCAGTCAGACACAGAGGAGTGATGTGAAGTCAGCAGGTCTCCGGCCTCCGTCAGGAGTTCAGGAGTTTCCTGCATCTGATCTACAGATGGAAATGAATTCAAACACAAGATAATATTGATATTAATGGTGACACATCAAACACTCACATTAATCATCAATCCTGTGCATTAACCTAAGATTGCAGAATATTAAAAAGTGACAGCGTGCAACATTTCACATTTAATAATAAACTATGTGTGTGGCATGGCAGGATTTTGAGCGGTCCACCCTTATGAAAATTAACCATGCTTTTACTACAGTTAAAACCACAAAAACATGGTTTCTACACTTTGAGCACATAAAAACCACGGTTCATTGTTGTAAGGTCAGAGTTGAAGCAAAGCGCCGCCGGTGTGTGTGGACCGATATATACTAACCTCCAGACACCCCCTCGAAACGGCTGTCAATCATCTCCACACCGCTGACCTGAAACCACTCATGAAGCAGGACGTCTTTTAGCTGAATCCGTTGATGTGGATCGTCCTGCAGGCAATCGTTAATAAACCTGCAGAATTCTGTGCGGAAGACGGAAGAAGCCGTTATTACTTCAATTCATTTGACTCTCATGTATTTCTATCTTTGTTTGGTTTTATGTCATTATGAACTACAGATGTTCTGATGAAGATCTCACCCGTGCTCAAATCGTCTTTTTCCCACTCTTGGTTGTTGATCTGCTCCCGGGTGATTATGCCAGGAAGAGCCCAGAACATCATTACATACAGCATCAGGCCGAGTGACCAGACTGTCGCCGGCAACGCGTGATACTCGCCCACCTCCTCCAACTCCGGACACCAGTAATTCGGTGTGCCTGAAGGAAACAGATTTCATGTGATTTGTACGGTTGCATCAACACTAAAAGTGACTCTGTGAATCTCAATGTTAATGTAAAACACTCGTCTGAAGAGATAAAACATACCCAAAAACTTGGTGTAACAAGTTTCTTTGAGCAGGTCGCCATTGGCAAAGTCAATGAGTTTGACATCCAATGTTTCGGTGTTAATCAGGAAGTTTTCCAGTATGAAGTCCATGTGGAAAACTCCCCGTTTCAAACATTCAGTAACAGCCTTGACCGCCTGCCGCATGATGATCCGAGCTAAATTCTCAGAGATTTGTCCTCGTCTGCTTTCAATAAATTTAAACAAGTCCATGCAGGGAGAAGGATGCTCGAGGACCATGATGTATTCGCAATAACGCTCCTCCCAGTCCAAAAGCCGGATGATCTCAGGAACGTGTTCTCCTTCATTGGCGAGCGTATGGAGACCGATCTCTCGTTGACGGACGAAGGGATGACCGGGCTAAAAGAAACACAAGTTAATCAGGATTAGCTCGATCTTACGCAAACTCTATAAAAACAATGATGATGATTTAAAACGATGAACAGTTTACTTACAATGGAAATCAAATCAGGAGACATGTTCCGGACAAACTTCACTGCCACCTGATCAACAAAACAAAACAAAACAAAACATGATTTACAGTCGAGTCATACAGAAGTCATTGATCCTGAACAGACATGTAACACATTTAAAACAACAGAGAGCATGTTAGGACTCTAAATAACAGACATAAGACACATTAAGATACATTAAGAAGACTTGTGAAGGAAAATCAAACCTTAAGGCCGTCTCTCACACGGGTCGCTTCATACACGGTTATATTTCCTCCTTTATTCAGCTCTTTACCTATCTCATACTGAGAGGAGTTGATTTCTGTCAAAAGATCAATGCAGTTGACATGAAATTACAAGAACAATCTGTCCTGGTTGACATGCAAAACCACATCCAAAACTATTTGAACAATATTTGTCTCACAAGACTGTTGTGTAAAATATTCTTGTGTTATCGATCAATAAGTGAAGTTTATATAAGTCATATTCCATCAAAGTGCTGATTCAAGACTCCTTCATGTCCGTCCGGGACACATTTAGTCTCAGCACACATTTTGTATCAGAATAGGAAGAAGAATGTCCAGAAGAAGACAATAAAACAGTGGCACACATGTTGTATCAAATGTGTGTTGTGTGTGTTGAGATTCTAGAAGTAAACTCACCATAAATCACATCCACGTCCTCATTCAGGAGGTCAGGAGTTTCCAGATTGTTCTGAATCTGATCTATAGAGGGATATGATTTTAAATACAAGACTGTTGAAAGCTAATTATATGGATCATATACCAAACATTATCATTAATCATCAATCCTGTGCACTAAACTTAGCTTGCAGAATTTTAGAAAGTGACAAATCAGGATTTCTTCATTTCTCAGCACACATCTTCCGTTCATTTAAGAAGTTAAACCTGACAGACATCATGTAACATAACTAATAATCCTACAGAACTGAAGCTTAACTGCAGCAGAAAACCACAACATCCAGACTATTGTCAACACTACAGTAACAAACATTTGGACAAATAACATGAATTTACTAATCGACAATTTGTTGACTTATTTTGTCAAATGTGGTAAAAACTGTAAGTAATGAGTAACTGACCGTAAACTTTTAACCGCTAGAGAACATATTCTCATAACAACGTGTTGATATTCTTTACCTTCAGGACTTCTGTCAGACTCTTCTTCTCTCTCACTGCGAATTTTTCTCCACAACCTCTTCCAAAACCTCCTCTTCTTCTTCTTCTTCCCCTCATCTCTGTTTTCATCTGGTCGAGGTGAACGGTCGCGTGCATCAGCGGTTGATGACGCAGGTGTATTTTGCTGTGTTGTGTGCTCTTCTCGTTCACCCTGAGCTGATCTGCGACCTTTCCTCCAAAACTTTCTCCAAAATCTCCTCTTCCTCCTTCCAGCATCTCTGTTGTCACCCACATCTCCGTCAGTGGCGCCCGCTGGTGGAGGTGAATGATCGCTCGAATCAGCGCTCGATTGAACAGGTGGATGTTCAGGTAGCGTGTACACATCCCTACGATCGCCATCAGCACTTTCAGCTTGAACGCATTTACAAACTTTCTGACCCATTTTCGCTCTCAGATAACAGCAGTAGTCAACCGTAAGCGCGTGAGTAGCAGAATGAGGAGAAACGCGCAGTTTGATGCTTTAACGGAGTCAGATCGTTGTGACGTCATGTTTGGAACTCTGAATGTTTACGCTTATCTGATGGTTAAAACGTCCTGTCCAATCCGGTTGAGTTTCAGCGTCAGTGGGCACAAAACGCTCAATTGTTTTTTTTAATAATATTTTTTTCATTTATCTGTATTGATTACAAGTAAGGCTGATATGTGCATATTTTTGTCATGTCTCTCACTGCTGCGGCTTTGCTATAAATGTCAGTAGGCTACGTAGCTCGAAAATTACTTGAGCAACAAGTCGTGAACAAGGGTACATATACAGTACATTCTGTTATCGTGTTTTGGTATTGATATTTTAAGTTTCCAGTACTGACAATAATAATGAAAATAATAATACTAAGTAAAATAAAAATAATAGCCTCTAATGAAATATGCTTCAATTGACCGTTTCTGAGAATTCATTTATTTCAGTTTCATCATAGAGAAAACTTGCAGTGTATTTAATACCATATATTGTCTTTATTTTATTTATTAATCTGTTATTATTATTATTATTATTATAATTATAATGTATGTAAAAAAAGTGAAGTTACCATCATTGCTGTGGCTGCTGTGGACAAAAACTCAAATAACCTGGGCTGCATCCAAAAGCTCTGAAATGCCAAGGTAGGAGGTTATCTTGCTGTTTCCTGAGACACTTTCCTCTGATAGAATTCTGAATGCAGCACAGATGTATCCTTCACTGCCTTTGATGTCCCACAATCCTGTGCGTGTCCATCTCATATGTATATATCAAACAGAATTCCATTACACTGCACTTATTATGTCATTGCTCCATCTTGTGTTTGATCACATCTCACAGGACGAGAGCTGGCGTTAGCTCAGAATATTAACAGGGGCATGACTGACCAGCAGGGACTTCATGTGTGTGACATCATCAGAGAGGTGAACAGAAGAGAGGTGGGAAGTGACTCGAGAGTTCTTCAGAACATGCTAAAGGAGTCCAGCGGCAGCACTATCAAGAACCACACACGCCAATGCCAGGTGGGTACACACATGCACAAATGTAAGTTTACAGAGAGACCTAAATGAACAGACACAGAAAGTAGAACTGTACATGCACACACAACTGCTACCTACATGGTAAAAAATAATCAGTGTTGTGCAAGTTGCTTCCAAACTGTAATACATTACAGATGACTTGTTACTGTTATTTAAAAGTAATCCCTTACCTTGCAATATTACTGTCTCAGAATTGTAATACGTTACATGACTCCGGTATTACTTTTGATTTACGTTCACCAAAATAACTACAGAAGTAGAACTTAACATTCTAAAATGACAAAATGTCTTTGTATTTTTGTATTTTCAAAATACAAAATATTTTTTGCCAATCAACCTCTTTATTAGACTGCTGATTTCTTGAATTAACTAGGCTATACAAAAATAAATACAAAAAATGCTAAGATTAAATACGTTTAAATACGAAATACTATTACAAAATAATAGTATTTTGTATTTCAAATGGATGTATTTGAAACACTGCCCATCCATGCAGTCTTATAAGGAGGTTGATTGGCAAAAAGTATTTTAGTTTGAAAATACAAAAATACTAAGATTAAACACATTTAAATACAAAATACATTTTAAAAAATTCAAAGGTATTTAAATACAAAATAGTCCCATCACTGAACTAGATTATATAGAATTCTAGCTAGTCATCATGTAAACATTAGCTTACCTTGTCATTGGTGTCACAGGGATCTTGCTAACTAGCTTCCTGAAAGCAGCCCAATGACCCCTCAAAACCCGCCCAAAAGGAATGAAAACTAGCCCAATTATTTTCCGGTGTCAAATCAAACTCAACAACTGCCAAAAGACTATTGCTAGTTTCTATTGCTATATTTACTTATCTGAATGGTTTCCTAGGTATTGTATATTTTTTGTTCTGATGAACTCAAAATATGTTTTGGAGGATTTAGGAGAGCAAACAATTCTGGGTCACCTTTGACTACCATTAGATTTTTTCTGCTATGGTAGTCAATGATGCCAAAGAATTTTCAGTTGCTAACATTCTACCAAATATCTTTGTGTTCAACCGAACAAAGAAATGTATACAGGTTTGGAACAACTAGAGGGTGAGTAATCCATAACAGAATTTTCATTTTTGGGTGGAGTGTCACTTTAAAAAAGATCCCATGTGTGCTCGAGGCCACGCACGGAAATGGACGAGAAACGTGTTTTCTCTTCGTAAGACATGCAAAAACTTGCTTAAGAAATAAGCTTGGTTAAATTTATTGCATATGTATAATGTGTACAAGCACCTCAATGTTTTGTTGTTCTAGACTGCGTATAACTGCTCAAAGGTGATATTTGGCAGCCGGAAGAATCAACTGCGTGATTTCTTTCATTGTGCAACGTGACATGCACCATACGAAACATTGGTAAAAACATAATTCGGATGCATTGTCTAATACCACTGCTATATTTTCAAAAATACAAACATATTTTTGAAACAATTTACTGACTATCGATTTGTCTATATCTATATTCCTCAAGTATTTTTGTGTACTGCTGAATAACTTTAAAAATAGTTCATAGTATTTTGACCTGTGCTTTATTTTGAAAATAGCTAGTAAATTAGATTATTAATGATATTATAAATGATACATTAGAATTGCAGGACCAGCTCGACATTAAGGTTTTTGTTATAGAAACAATAAACAATTAATACATATAAAAGTGACAGCTTATAAAATTGTATTGCATTACAAATATGTACATTCTTAATAACAAATAGAAATCTGTAGTAAAACAGGGAATTGAACAGGAATCGAAAACAGCAGCTAGGAATCAATTTTTTCGATTTCCAAACCAGGAATTGGAATCGGAATCGACTCCAAAAAATTCAGAATCGAACAGCCCTATCTGAAGGTTTGAGAACTTTGGCAGCTTTCATTGGCCAAGGCCCGCCCAAGAGGCTATGACGGACAGGTTAAGCAACCAATCACGTTTCGTTTTGTGTGAGCGTCATATTTAGAGGCGTTTACAAACCGGTGTACATTCACTAACGTGTCAAAAGTTAACAGCCTTAACACACCAGGCATTTTTAGCCCTCCCCTCCGGGCCCAACTTACAACAAACCAATCAGAAAGGGAAAGGCAAAATAAAGCCCCGCCTTGTTTAGGTGAAGGCCTAACCAAGGCCTAACATTCTTTCCTTCTCAGAACACAAAAGAAGATAGTTTGAAGAATGTTGTTAACAGCCCCCATTCACTTGCATTGGTTACAATAGAAGTGAATGGGGGGGCTGTGCTGTTCTGTTACCAACATTTTTCAAAAATATCTTCTTTTGTGTTCTGCGGAAGGAAGAAAGTCATACAGATTTGAAATGACAAGAGGGGGTGTAAATGATGACAATTTTCATTTTGAAGGTGAGCTACTCCTTTAAACCAAACTTTTTCCTGGAGGGCCAGTGTCCTGCAGAGTTTAGCTCCTACTTGCCTCAACACACCTGCCTGTAAGTTTCTGCTGGGCCTAGTGAGACCTTGATTAGCTGGTTCAGGTGTGTTTGATTAGGGTTGAAGCTAAACTCTGCAGGACACCGGCCCTCCAGAACCGAACCTGGGGACCCCTGCTTTAAACAATCTGTAGCATTGACGTTCTCTAGCCAGCAGGTGTCGCTGTTCAGACATTAACAATAAACTAAATGGCTCATACAGGTATCTTCACGTGTAATCAAACGTAATGTTAATATATTTGTGTGTCTTTTAAAAATGTTGTGGCAGATGAGAATATCAGTCATGGACACTTCTTTCTTGTGAAAAAGAAAGTCAGAAACATTGAAAATCAATGGCAGAAGTGTATAGAAGTGTACACATTAATTCTGTCAACCTGTCTAGCAGCACAGAAACGCGAGAAATTACGAAACCTACCATTACAGATCTTACCCTTACATGAGTTGATATTTGCATTCCTAATGATATCATCATGTTAAACAAAAACTTACCTGCAGCTTGACACTTTGCGTCCTGTCAATGAAATGAAAACGTTGAGTCCAGAGATTCCTGCCTGGACATCTTGCGATTCCAGGGCTACAAAATTTAGGGGTATTTTTAAAAAATTACTCTTAATAAATAGGTAGTGTATGTAGAATGTGCCCATTATTAGATGTTTTTCCTGCTTAAATGATATTTCACACACTTTAATGGGTTGTTTTTACCACTCTCCGGAATAGTTTTTGCTGAACCAGACATGATATTTTTGGTTATGTTTTCCTTATTTAAATTCAGGGCTTGCTTTTTTGCCTTTTTAATATTGCCATTATTATTGCATGGGTTGTGTTTACCACCCTCATTTTTATTTCTATTAAGTGGACATTTATTACCAGTTGTATGATATGAATTATTCAATAAAAAGATGTTATTGTCATGGATACACCAGTCTTAACATTTGAGTAACATTTTTTTCTCTGAGTATATTTACCAGTTATTGCTAATGGATGAACTTGTAACATAGGCTACTTTTTATATGTTATAGGCCTAACTATTTAGCTACTGTATAGGCCTATTTTTTTAAATAAAAACTATTTTTATTAAATGAATTGCAATATATATTACCAAAGTTTTACCACAAATATCGTAGCGAGACTAATCTTTGTGAAGGAGGTTTTGTTTGTAGATGCTGCTGCTCCTCCTCCTCCTCCTCCTCCGATGCGTCAGAGGGAGGAGCGCGAGCTGCAACACGAGACGCTTAACTCTCTTGTTGTCGGACACATTCAGTTTAGTGCAGTACATGCGAGAGCGTGTGTTAGGATCTAACAGAGATACGGTACTCTAGCATGCATACTTCTGGATGAAAGAATGCTCTCACTTCACAGACTGATGATTGATATACTTTAACCTCGAGCGCTGAACGAACTCCACCGGCTGGACTTTACAGTATTAAAGTAATGGAACCGGTCACGAGGTGGACACCACAGCAGGTTGTTGACTGGATGGGAGGTGAGATTTTATTCAGCTTTTGATGTTGTAAGATTAAAATCGTTTAAAAACAGCGTCAAATACGCGATGTGTGCTTTCGCGGAAACGGATAAAGAATAAACCTTTTGCAAGCATGATTTTGTTGTACTAAAGACGTATAACATTGTTTGTTTACCATTTGTGCAACCGTAGTTTTGCTAATATGGTTGCACTATAGTTATGGTCGCGAGACCACAGTTGTGCATATACTGTGCCTCAGCGTAAAACCCCGGTATGGTTACTGTAGTAAAACCAGTATTTGCATGTAACTTTAGTTTACTCACAGTTTGATTCATCAACACTTGCGCACGATGGACATACAAAGACAAAGTTGTAAATTGTCATTGGAATCAAACTCATTATCAGATTAGAATTTGCTCCTTAACTTTTGTGTCCATCGTTTGCGTAGATGACAGAGTAAAATCATCTGCAACATTAAAACGTTTTGAATCTCCAAAAACTGTGAAAGTAGACTACATTAATGCCCTTAAGAAAATTAACCCTGGTTTTTCTATATTAACTAAATTAATAACTGTTGTATTTGTTGTAAACTAGCCTATTCCAGAGGATGATAAATCTGACAAAACCATGGTTACTGCACTGAGCAGTGATTTTCTTGATTTTTCAGTTTAACATTTGTTCATCTGTTCTCTTATAGTTTATCAGATGTGTTTTTCATTTGGCACTGTTTCAATACATGTTTTTATTTAGCTGGCTGTAAATGTTTTGTGGCTTCACTTCTCGTGGAATAGTCTGGTTTAAACGACTTCGCTCGGAGACATGTGGTGTTATTTAATGGATAAAACCTGAGGGTTAAACCAACAAGCATTTAGATACCGCCTTTGATCTTTAACCACTATTACTACACCACACTGAACTGAACAGGGTCAAGTTTTTGAGCATTAACAGTAGGGCTGTCGCGATAAACCGACGATGAATATCACGTGATTTATTCACAGCTTTTGAGTGAAGTACGGGAAAATGCTGCTGCATCCGAGAGCCAGAGGGCGCTCTCGTGCAGAAACTCCACATACACACTGCAGAAGAAGACCATAACACCTTCTAGAATCTAGGAAATGCCTATGGACATCTTTTTATCACTGTTACTCAAGCCTCATCAGGTATTTTTATGATAATAAAGTATATTTATAATGATCGTGTTTGACGGGTGTTGCTTTTTCAAATGCACATTATAAGCGACTCAAACTCGCACTGCTTTTCCTACTGATCCCAGAGCCGTGCTTCACGGACAAGCTACGCATTAAAAAAATATCGACATATCGCAGCCAGCTCGATTACAATAGGATTTAGTGGTATCGTGATAAATGATCGTGCAGCCCACCCCTCATGCTCCCACACTCCCACTGCTGCCGTCTAATGTCTTCAGAAGTCAATATTCATACTTTACTGTGTTTATATACACAACAGCCCTAAAGAAAATGTTTTATTGCTCAGATGTTGCTCCTTCATTGCTCAGGAGATTTAATGGAGTTTCATTAAGTATCCGCTTAGTCTCAGATGTTTCTCCGAAAATTGCTTAGGAGACTCTAATTTTGTAAAATGAATGTAGAAGTAGTAGGCTTTTATCTGGATTTGGGTAAATTTGACGAGAAATGTTGAGATCTTCAATAATATTAACTTTTGATTGAAGACTAGGAGAAATATCTAAGGTGCAGATGAGATTTAAGGAAAAGTTTCTATTTGCTCTCCATTTAATCCCATTAAAATCTAGGAGAAATAATTGTGATATTAAAGACATCAAGAAGGCTTTACATGGATTTCTGCTCGTAATCTGTGTTCGATTGTGTGGATTCTGTTGTGCATCCATCAAACGTGACCAAACGTTTCGTAAGACCAATTGTAGTCTTTTATTGTAGCTGTATTCATGATTACACGGCTCTTCATTTTACAGTCAAATCATTCAAAAAAACATACATTTCAAGTTTTGTTAGGTGTTATCACAACTAACTTTACACTTCCGCCACTATTGTAAAGTGTTGTACATTGTTTGTTAGATTGCCATCTGACCACTGGAACCTTCTGTAAATCTGCCATCAATCTAGTTTTGTCAGGAATGGTTGTCCGTGTTCAGATGTTGGCCGTCATATGAGCTGGTGAATGGGCCGGTGGGAGATGTTGTTGGATGTGTTTTGTAGCAGCAGGTAAAGATATTGAGGATTTCCAATCAGTGGTTCATATCAAACACTTATTCTCTAGATTTTAAATCATAATCTGTGTTCATTCGTCCAATAATTCTTGGGAATTCTAACAATAATAGATGTAAGTGGATTTCATGTCTCATGTGCCAGTCTTTTGTTATTATAAACCAAGGTTCATTTGGTACTAGGGATGTAACGATTCACTCAGCTCACGATGCGATGCGATTCTGATCTCATGATGCGATTTATTCACGATTTATTTTTACAAAATGAGTTGAAACAAATTAGAAATGAACAACTTCCCTTGCATTATTTCTTAAATTCTTCACTTTTCTTTGTATAGTAAAATTATGTTTTATTTCAAATAACAAAAACTAAACTGCAATTTTAAAACAAATTAATAATAGAAAAGGTCTCTTTAATATAAACAAACTAATACTGTCTGTGCTTTTCTTGAATTTTTTGCATTTAAGAAATATCAGCAATGCATGTTTGCAGTGAAAATAGCGGCCCCTGCTGTTCAAAAAAATGTATTGCGATTCAGTTCACACTTCAACCGATTTGAATCGTCACACATTGTAATCGATTTTCAACCGGCTCACGGTGAATCGTTACATCCCTATTTGGTACACGGTTGGAATTCCAGATGATTTTTTTGGAACTGTACGACAGCAATTGCTTTTTTGCTTTAATTGTCATATATTTGTGGAGTCTGTTTAGGCCTTTACACCTGTTATTTAAACTGCGTTTTGGTCTTAAAAGTGAGTTTAAATCATTATTGTCTGCATTTAAACATGAAAAACGTGAATTTGTAAAAAACGGTGACATCATGGACATGTGTTGTTTCTTTACAAACTGACATTGCCGAAAAGTGACCTGGCATACATAATACAGCTCTTTTAGTTGTGTTTGCAGATCTGTGTGAACGGGAAATGACAACGTTGTA
Organism: Triplophysa rosa; assembly: GCF_024868665.1. Lineage (NCBI taxonomy): Eukaryota > Metazoa > Chordata > Actinopteri > Cypriniformes > Nemacheilidae > Triplophysa > Triplophysa rosa. The sequence continues at coordinate 2,434,087 of NC_079899.1, read as the reverse complement.
TGTCTGTACGCGAACCAAAACCTTTCCATTGCTCCTGAGCTGCCTTTACCTTTTCCATAGGTTCTGTTAATTATATTAAAGCTGTAATCGAATGCTAGTTTCCATTCACACAATCACAACACCATATGTAAGCCCTTAGATCCTCGACTTTGCCATATGGTGTCTTATTGAGATTCTCGTAAATATTTAATGGAGTCTTTTCACCCGAAACGTTAATGGCAGGATTCAAGCGGCATTCTGTACTACTCTTTCATTTTATAGGAGGGTGAGGAGCATTACAGAAACATTTCTCATCAGAATCAACCTTTCTACAAAAGGCGCTTGTTCTCAGCGTGACAGTCCGTTGGTATTTGCATAAAGCTACGCTCCGTTTCTAACAACATTGAGGTAACAAGGTGGCTTTGCATTCAAAGCTGAGTCGCCCCCCATCAAATGTGAGAGCTTAGCAGTCCAGTCTCTTCTCATCATAAGAGTCGTGATCTCTATAAACACACAGCGAGAGAAGTGCAACCTCAGGTACCACAGAGCACACGGGTCACTGGTCCTGTATGAATGTCCAGCCGGGCAGAAAGATAGACGGGACGCGCCGTTCTCGCTTTCGGCTCGCTGATAATCCTCACCAACACATGAAATGCCTGTTAAACACAAAAGCGGGCCAAACCTGGATTTCTATGGAGTTTTATTCAAACTTAACGCCGTTTGGAAAGTTTCCATTTCGATTTTCTCATTTCTGTTTCTAAAAGCAAAGGAGAAAATGACAGAAAAATAAGAGCTCTTGGTTTGCCAACCTCTTATATTATAAGTGGAAAAGATGCATGCATGGAACAAGTTGAAATTGCTTTCTGGTTTAAACCCTGTAAAAGTTTGTACCAATACATACGATTGTGTGTTCTAATTTTATAACTAACAAAAACAAACTTGACCTTCACTTGACTCTCTGGAGATTTACAGGAGCGCTCCAATAATGTGTTTCTGGTGCGTTTTATACATTTCTCAGGGAGACAAAAGACTCGGGTCTCCCGTTTCACGCTGTAAAGGTCACAAGCCCTCCTACAGCACCTGTATTCAGACAAACAGAGAGAGGTGTTACTGTACAAGCACAGGCAAAGAACTTCAACCACATCAGGGAATTGTGGGAAATCCTGCGCTATAGCCAAAAACAGAGCTTCATTTTAAAGGTCATAATTCATTCTCATACATTAAAGTCAGCGACACCTGTTTCTTCACACGCTTAAAACCAACTTAATTTAGTTTGGGGCTGGAAAAATCCAAGTAGATAAGTGTGATAAATTCCAGTCCAGCGTGTCATATTCATAAATGCATGTGCATACTTGACTTCAGTTGGATGGGCGTGTGCATGTTTGTAACGGCATCATGAGTTGAGTCAGCTGTGTTGAAGCAGCCGGTTGTGACTGTCATTCTCTCAGAACAGCTTGTGTGGATGTGACTCATCTGCTTTCAAGCTCTAATATCCTTCATTCATTCTCTTAGCATTCACTCGAGATCATTTCATTGGCTGGTTTTGAATGACATCAAACAAATACGTGTAAATAATCGCATTAAGTGTATGGAGTTAACTTACTGTAATTGAAGTAAAAGTTAACACGACTCTGGAGCTTTCCTGCTTTCATTCCCTTCAACAGAACATAATGTAATGACACTGTGGATTTTTGTGTCTAAAATGTCGGTTTTTGTAGGGGAGAGCTTAGAACAGATCTTATCACTGTCTTTGTGATTTGGGTTAAAGTGATAGTTCACCCAAAAATGAAAATTCTGTCATCATCTTCCATTTGTTCCAAATGTGTATGAATGTCTATGTTCTGATGAACACAGAGAAAGATATTTGGAAGAATGATTATAACCAAACAGATCTCGACCCCCATCGACTCCCATAGTAGGAAAAATTACTTTATCTTTTTTTTTGTTCTGTCGAACACAAAAGAAGACATTTTGGGGCACTTTTGACTACCATTGTTTTTAGCATTCTTCCAAATATCTTTCTCTGTGTTCATCAGAACAAAGACATTTATACCCATTTGGAACAACTGGAAGGTGAGTAAATGATGACAGAATTTTCATTTTTGGGTGAAGTATCCCTTTAATACATTCATATTATTCTATATAATAGTGAACTTGCCAAAACCTATTTCGGTTGCTTGTAAAGTTTGTTAAACAAATGTTAGTTTTGTCTGATATGCGTGTTTAGGTTCAGTATGAAAACGCTGCTGGCGAGACTGTAGAGAAAGATAACTGTCGATTGTCATGATGAGATTAATATATATTCAAATCAACTTGCCTTTGTGTTTTATTATTTGCGTTACACCAAGGAGGATACGATAACTATAAAGATAACGTTTTAAAAATCGTTCTGAATTTAAGAGAATAGTGGAGTCAATATCACAGCATAACACTAATTGGCTGACAATCAAATGTTATTTTAATTTTAAGGGCTTGCATACGTAAAAAACGTGTGGAAGCTTAGAATAACACTGTGTCTTAACCAGACCAGTGAAGTCAAAATATATAATAAAAAGTTTATAATATATGTTAATTTTTTACTTTATTCACAAGCGATTTTCGTGGTAATCGACAGCACATGTGCGGTACGTCATATGCAGTGAATGCAATCAGAAAGTTGCAGAATGACACAAAATCCCATAACAAGATCTTTTCCATTGGTTGTGTGTATGTTTTAGACTAAAATAAGTTGCTTTGTTGCGATCTGGGGGCAACATGGGAGGTGTGTCAGTGTAATTGTGGTTTGGCTTGTGTTTTCAAAGCGCTTTCAGTCTGCCTTTCACCCGCGGGTGTCTGTACCGTTTCATGACTGTATATAGAGTTAATGAGGAGATTTTGTGAAGTGAGATCTGAGCCGCTTCTACAGGTTTGTTTATGAATGGCTGCAGGGCAGAAACCGTTTCTGTGTTCAGACCTCTGAAACGTGTGAAACTCGCCAGCATTGTGCTATTGTGCAAGTTCACATAGTCATTTCTAAAGACTGTAAAGACTGTAAAGATCATCCGTCGAGAAATTAATAGCAGATCACAACACTCAATGTGGCTTTGTGTTCATACAGCCGATTACCTTGTTGATAAAAGACTTTTCTTTACAACATGCACTCACATTAGTCACAGAAAATTTGAGTTTTTTTGTACTTTTAAGTCCATTAAGAATGAGTGAACCCAAGTAAAGCTTAAGACTCGCTGACAGCAGGTTGACACATCAAAGCTAGACAAAGTCTAACATAGAACTAGTGTAGTAGTAGTTGTAGTAACGTTAAAAGAGCATTTCAGCAACATTGATAAACATTTGCATTGCTAACACAGCTAAAAATTGGTATAAAAATGTTATTCTTACATCAGTAGTGGAACCTTCAAAACATTATGAAATGACGTTTACATAACGTAATGGAAATGTTAGCAAAACATTTGTAAAACATATTGTTGCTAGCTGAGATGCTAGCAACAATAAAAGAGGACAAATATATAAAGACTAATGACCAAACACAACAATAAACCAATCATACGTCACACATCTGACAAGATCATGTGACAATTGCGGAATACAAAATAAAAGGCGTAAACTGAGAAGATTAACCAAAAACCAATAAACACATGATGGCTCAAGCTCGCAGGGGACTGTTTCAAGATGGCTGATGCCAGAATCCTTGACTTGATTTCGATGAGATTTTATTTTGGTTATAAAAAGGCAGCTCCACCGTTTTAGAAACGTTTGTGTTTAAAGAATAATGAGGTAAAAGGGACTTGATAATGTGATGTATTGGCTTACAGAAGGGCTAAACATCTGAAGTTTGATTGACCCAGACGCCGTAGCCTCTTTTCCACTGACAGGTGTTTGAGACTTGCTCCGTATTGACCTCTATAACCTGCTGGCCTTAAACCAGAAGGAAGGGGGGGGGTGTAAAGTCCAAAGCATGTTTCTGCTTTACAGCGTTTGTTTACTTTCCCAATTTTGTGTGCAACTAATTTTGCACACAAAGGGTTTTTTTTATTATGCATTCACAATAACAAACGTCTATTGACCGTTCTGGAATTCCCACAAAGGGTCGCCACCCAAAAACAATGGGCATTCCTTCAATCCCCACAGGTTTACTGGAAATCTCGACAGAAGAAGAGAGGGTACCAGTGGCTATTGTACATGCTTTTTGCTCACGAGGGCACAGTGTATGTGTGAAGCGGGAGGTCAGACTCCCACCGGGAGACCCTTCATTCTGTTCTCATGTAATCAAACCCCTGAGAACCACAGCCTGCATTTCTTTTGACGTGGGACCTGGTGCCAGTGTCTCTGAGAGACTTTGAGAGGGGGCCGAGGACACATCCTGTTGGAGCAGATGTGCAGGTTTTAGTTTCAGGCCATTGCAGCCAGGTGTTGGACTTATCAGTGATCACATCAAAGTCTGTTTGAGAGAGCCGGAAGAGCAAAGAACATCAGCTGATCTAATGTACCCGTTTTTTGGAAATGCGATACTTCAACAAGTCGTGCTTCAGACCTCCGTTTCAAGTCACCTTAAGCCTATACATTTTCAAAGCAGCTAAAGTTCATGAATTCATGAACGGTGATGTCATTTTGTTAGTAGTGTTTGTAGAGAAAGAAACATGCAGGCACTGTTGTGTAATTCTCAGCGTCAGTGTCAGGTACATTGCCTCGTGTGTTAACATACACAGTCCTTTCAGGCATGTGAAATTATTATCTGTACATATCCGAAATATTTTAGACCGCTCAGCGGCATTCCTCCATGCTTCCTAAAAACAAAAGACTATAATGTTTGCAGTTTTGGGGTTTCTGAAAGGATGTCGCTCAGGAAGTTGTTGGGAATACGGATTGAATCTCCAGAGGTGAATTAAAGCAATTCATAGTTTATCTCTTTTTGTTTTCAATTGTATTATTATTTAATATAAACATTAATGAAATATTTATTGTATTTCAAAATAAACCCCCCAAAAATATTTTTTCAACCTTTCAAAGTAATCTAAAGAAGTGGTTTAATAATTGTGTTCTGAAAGAAACTATAGGTAGGTTTAAGAAAATTAATTTTAAAATCTGTTATGGCGCTATGGCATCCAAACCTTATTGTTTTTTTATGTTTCATGAAAAATTGTCATGTGATATTTAATAATAATAATAATAATTCATTTTATTTATAATGCGCCTTTCTTACACTCAAGGCGCTACAAAATGGTAAAACCATAACAATAAACAAAATAAAACAAAAAAGTACAAATAAAAAATCACAATCATTAGAAACACTTAAACAACAATTACAGCTTAAAATACCTCATTAAAAAGATAAGTCTTAAGTAGTTTGTTAAAACAGTCAAGAGATGGAGAGGTCCTGTTTGAGGAGGGCAGTGAGTTCCACAGCCTTGGAGCTAGGGCTGTCACGATTATTAAATAATCATCTCAATCATTTGACAAGTATTACCATGCTTTAGTAACAATATATACACTAAAATATGCAATATGCAGATGCACTACAGCTCCCCCTAGTGTCTTCTATAGAGATGTGCAATAATTGCGATAATCTGAAACCATCGCGATGAAGTCCAACAAGCTGTAGTGCATCTGCACATTGCATATTTTAGTGTATATATTGTTACTAAAGCATGGTAATACTTGTCAAATGTACCACCACAACACAATCACTTAAAAAAAAAAACTAAAACGTATACAAATTACCTGCAGTACAATTTAGTATTATTTAAGCAAATCTCAGTGTGAAAACCAGTCTACCAAAATTTCATTAACACACAAGTAACATTTTCTTGTAGTCTTGCAAGTGAGAAAAAAACAGACTAGAAGCTTTTCTATGACTGATAGTATTTTAATGGTGGCTTCAATTCACACCTGATCAATTTACTTCATTTACAAGTATTTGGCGGTTGTAAAAGCCTAAACCTTAAGTATGATGACCCAATGTTTTCTTATGTATTTCCAAGAAAAAAACATAGTCTTGTATTCAGAACAATATGGTCGTTTCAAAGCTGAATCAAAAATGTATGATTATTAAATGTCAAAGCTCTAAAACAGACAATTAATCGTCATAATCGCCAAAGCCCTAAAACAGACAATTAATCGTCATAATCGCAATGATTTAATCGCCAATCAAATTTCATAATCGTGACAGCCCTACTTGGAGCCATACAAGAAAAAGACCTTCCGTGCAGGTGTTGACAGTGTGACCATGTTACAAATGCATTCTGGTGCCAGCCCATATACTGCTTTGTAAGTTAGGACAATAACTTTAAAATCAATCCGAGATCGTACTGGAAGCCAATGTCATTTAGAAAGCACAGGAGTAATGTGTTCTCGTGAAGACGTGCAAGTGAATACACGAGCAGCAGAGTTTTGTATGTATTGCAACCTTTTTATCGAATTAGCTGGTAAACCTGCAAAAAGTGAGTTGCAATAATCAAGCCTAGATGTTATAAAGGCGTGAATACAGCTTTCAGCATCAGGCGTAGATAGAAAGGGCCGTATGCGTGCAATAATCCGTAGATGATAGAAAGCTACTTTTGTAATATGTTTAAAGTGGGCATTAAAACTCAACTGTGCATCAAAGATAACACCGCACCTGCTCAGAAGGGGAGATCGAGCTTTCATCCACTGTCAGTGCAATAGTGTTCCATTTATTAACGGAGGCTGGAGTGCCAATCAGTAATACCTCCGTTTTGGAAGAATTTCATTTAATAAAATTCTGCCTCATCCAGGCCTTAAGTTCCACTAAACAAGTGTCGAGTGCAAGAGCAATATCAGGTTGAGTACTAATATAAATCTGGGTATCATCTGCATAGCAGTGAAAACCCAGACCATACTTTCTAATAATTTGTCCAAGAGGCAGCATATAGATACTAAAAAGAATATCATGAGACGTGCTAAAACCAGTGAGATTATGATCAGAAAGTTGGAGTATCCTACCCCCCACTCCTCCCGGTATTAACCATTGTTAAACTGAACTTTAGCTCATGAAATTGTGATATTGAGCTTTTTTTATAATGCTTGTAAAGCATTCTTTCTTTGAAGAAATGCACTCTTTGTCCACTGATACTCTAGTGTTTTCTATTGAAATGAAAATGGATCTTTCTGTGGTCTGTGTGTATATAAATACAGTGGTGTTAGAGCTCAGTACTGTAGGGATAATTGACTCGGAAAAGCTGGATTTCCCATCGTCTCATTTGTGATAACTGAAGCTTGACAGGTGAAAAGAACAGGTGTGGGGGGGGGTACGATGTGCCAGTTAAACGCCATTGCTTTCCCAGCAGTGTCAGAATCCCTCTTTTTTTTAAATTCTTTAACTGACAGGAATTTTTTGTGTCGGATTGTATTTAATGACCCGAGTGTCCATTTAGGGTACGTTTACACAGCAACAATACATTAAAAATAGACCTGTTTTTATTTAGTTTTGCATATCTTTGACGACTGTCAAAATGATTCCGGTTGACACCGATCCGTGAAAACAACTAAACACTACATGACTGCAGACTGTGTTTTTTTCTATGGAATATAAACAATCAAGATGGCAAAAACATCAAACGGTTTTTGTCCGGAAGTGTTGATATTAGAAGTGTTAATCTTTAACGGCACACGGTTGTCAAGTACTTGCTCATGCCTATAGACTAAACATGTAATATGCATGTGCATGACGTCAGTGTTTGCACAAATCACAATTTTGTAGTTTACACAGAGACAATAATCTTTTCAAAAACCTGTTTTCCAAAGTTTGCATCTTCAGGCCCCCAGTTATCATAAAATTCAAAAAATTATTTAAAAATATTGAGGAAAACAAACCAAAAATATGTCTTAGATTTGTTTTTTTATGCTCATGATTTCGGTTGAATATGTAAAAAAATCATCGGTTTATTCGTTTATCCGTTTAGAAAACAAAAATGAATAAACAAATTATCCGAAGCTACAGGGACCCATTCGATTTTGAAATTTTAAGATTCAAATCTTTCTTTCTAACACATGGCATTTTCGGCGAAGCAGTTCTAATTCGCAAGAAATTAGAAGAAAAGACAAAAATGCCGAAGACCAAAAATAATACCAAATCATATTTAAGTCGGTTGGATGAACGGTTCTCGACATAATACAATTGCAAACAGACAGACACAGAGATTCCTGCCTTTATTAGAGAGAAGAATATGTTCCACCCCCTCCCTCCGAAGCTTCCAATATTCAGTGTTGATTACTACTGAAGCTTCGAAGCTCCAAAACTGATATTCGGACCAGCCCTAGTTTTTAGTTGTCGTTTCGTTTGTTAAAGAGTACATAACTAGGGATTTTTAAGGTCCTAATTTGGTTTATGGAGTGTCCAACAACAAGTTTATGTACATAGGTGTAAATAGGCAGGTATTCTTACCTTACTTCTTGACTGACTCTCAAATGAGTTGTTTGTGATTCATCTGTCTTATCCCCTCCTTTCCGCTAGCCTAGTCTGATGTGATTGGTCAGATGGTCCAGTCTGATGTGATTGGTCTACCGCTCATGAGGCTCATGAGCTACAGTGTTTGGGGGAGAAGAGTGGAGTATTCCTAGCAAACGTAGGCGGGGACTATATGTAGTGATGTAAATCCGTGGCGGTTTGCGAATCGGACTAGGGGCGACTCGTTTGCGTGATTCAGAGTCGACTCCCTTTTTTTCCAAGCCGATAACGTTATTATTCATTCACGTTCGGATTTACAAATTGGCAGACTGCTTACTTTCAAACACATCAACATTACACACTGCATGAAATGTCATTTTCATGATCTCGTGAAAGTGAAAGTGACCTATTAGTCAGATATGGTGACCCATACCCGAAGTGTGACCTCTGCATTTAACCCATCCAGAGAGTAGTGAACACACGCACAGCAAGTGGTGACCACACGTACCCCCGGAGCAGTGGGCAGCTATCACTGCAGCGCCCGGGGAGCAAGTAGGGGTAAGGTGCCTTGCTCAAGGGCACCTCAGTCGTTACCCGCCGGCCCTGAGGATCGAACCGGCAACCTTCTGGTCACGAGTCCGACTCTCTACGACTGCCCATCTCATGTTATGTACTCTTTAAAAATGGTGTCGTTAAACGAACGCATTGAAAAGTTAACGGTTTCAGTTGAAAACTGTGTTGTGTAAACATTGCCTCAGGTGCAAAGTTGTCCAACAATATCAGTAACTAGAACCCAAACCTCTAAACCATTCATGACCTCTGATTCAGTGCTAACAACACAGTCCACATGATTCTCATCTGACCCGTGATTTACTATAAACACCCTCAGAATCCAGCGACTTGTACGCTCTGAGAGCCGTAAAACTATGTTTCTATTTTCAGACGCTCAATTGCCATTGTTAACTTTTGATATAGCGAGAGTTTTCCAAAGATAAGCGGAGTTAGTTGTGGGTTGAATATTAAGGTCATTAGTTTTGTGTGGGCTGTCGAGGCTTTAAAGCCGAGGGCATGGGGCCAGACCGCTGCAGCTGCCGTGTTTCTGTAGTGCCTTTGAGCGGGCGAGCGCCCCTCACCCCCGGACCATCCGTCACTGTCCTTCACTTCTGCTGAAGTCTGCCTGACTGAATGCTTTGTGTGTTCCGGCGACTGTGGGAGATTCATGCAAACAAGGCTGCTGAGATTATATATCAGTTACTAAAGCTCTGTTTAATATGATTGATGTTACAAGTGAAATGAAGTTGAATTGAGGAAGGAAACGCATCAGTATTTCAGTTGGTGTAGAAACTGAACAGGGCCTAACAAAGCCCTGAGGAATCCCACTAGACTGGTCTGTTTGCATTGTTTTCTCCAGGTGAACTTTGTTTCAGGTCGTAGGCTTGCTTCATTTTGACCCCTGTAATTACGGTTGACCCTTTGAAGAAAATAAACCTGTGACTTGTTTAACCAGCTCGTGCGCACATGTACACAATCTGACAGGTGGAGACCACATGATGTTTATGGTAACACCTGTTGCAGGGTCAACACAAGGTACCATGAAGATTTACTAGATCAATCAAGAGATGTTTGTTAAAACAAAGAGATCTGTTTTTATATTAACATATTTGCAGTGTGCACACAATTTTATACTTATGTTTAGCTTTACATGTTCAAGACACCATAAAGGTTGTTACATTTACATTTATGCATTTGGCATTATGCATTTATTCATGTGACTTGCGTTTAATAAAATGAGAATTCTTTCATCGTGTACTCACCCTCATGTCATTCCAAACCTGTTTGAGTTTCTTTCTTTCTCAGAACACAAAAGAAGATATTTTGAAGAACATTGGTAACCAAACAACAATGACATCCATTGACTTACATTGTATGAACACAAAACCACTGAGACATTTCTCAAAATATCTTATTTTGTGTTCCACCGAAGAAAGAGTCACATACAGGTTTACAACCTTATGAGGGTGAATAAATGATCTAGATTTTTCGGTGTACTGTCCCTTTAAATCCTCATCAACAAATGTGCTTATCAATTTACTAGTGCCTTCGAATGTTCTCTCAGAGAGTGTACCTGAAATGTATTTTTCCTCTTCTTCACGTGAAGGTCTGGATGAAAGCCTTCAACAGTACGTGCAGAACCTTGAGAGGGAGAAGATCAATGGAGAACAGCTACTGAAGGTCTCCCATCAGGACCTCGAGGAGCTTGGTGTAACTCGGATCGGTCATCAGGAGCTTGTCTTAGAGGCTGTGGATCTACTCTGTGCTCTGGTTAGTTTCCGTCGCCTCAAAGTGAATCTTTTGATTATACATAAGTGTTACGCTCACATCTGGCTTTGAGATAATAAGTAATTTTCCGTTTAAACCTGGGATAAGTTCAGTGGATAACATGGGACAAATAACTTCAAATGGAAAATCAAATGGAAAAGTCATTAAAGATCGCTTTGCAGTTCCAAAAATGCTTTGTTTGCATGATCGTTACTAACTTGGTGTGCACGAAGAGAATCAACTGGCAAATGAGAACCTAAGACTTTAAAATTCGAAGCGCCTACAACAAAAAAATTTTTTGACTTGGAAATAAGTAGTCAAGTGCAAAAAGTATCGTCACAGAAAACATATTGTTGAGAAATTGCATTTCATTTTTGTTGTCAAATAACCTAAGTTAAACAAATTTAAAAGTAAAATTTCTGTATTTCTAAATGTTTTTCTTTGATATCAGACTGAATGAATTGTGCTCTATGATGTGTCTTCTATGGCTCTGTTTATTGTAAGAAGAGATTTGTGTCTCATTCTCTCTTCTATTTAAACATATATGTCGCACATGCTTCGGAAAAATGGGTCTGTGCTAAGAATAAATTGAATAATGTAGCACGCGTGCAATACAGTTTGGCAGATGCATTAGACAGAGCCTCTGTTTGTGTGAAGTGCGTTTGTCGTTGTGCTTGTTTGAGAGGTTGACTAATGGCACACCAGTATTTATTTTCGTTTTTTATTTAGTTTTTGCAATTAAAACTTGATTTCCGGCTGCAACGAGTCCATTGATCTAGAGCCCTATGATCTGCGCGATGTGGAAAAACATGGAAGGAATCACGAAAGCGAAATTCTACTATTAAAATATGTCCTCTGCTTGTTCTGCGTGTGTACGAGTGAATGAGTTGCTTTAACATGTTACAAGTGTGACACTCAGGGATCTGTACCTCACTATACAAGGACATGAACACGTGACCTTCATCCACAGAGTTGTTCTAAGTTTATTTGACTAGTGTTTCACTGTTTAAGTGAAGCTACCGTCAATCACATACTGAAACTTTAGTAAACACTATAGTATACTTTAGTATATTTGAATCTTACAATAGTAAATATTGTAGTACACAAGAAGTTTACTGTTTAATGGAAATTAATTTAGCAGTTTAATGTAGTAAATACTATAGTATACCACAGTATTTTTATGGACAAATGAATTTACTATTGTATAGTAAATCATTGAAAATACAGAACTCCGAAAAATTAAAAAGGAAAAAGTGAATTTGGAAAAAACAAAAAAATTATATGGCCCTAATTTATCCATTCGTGTAACGTAAATGTCTTTTTTCAGTTACCTGTCTATTTATGTGATGACCTGCACTTGTGTTTTTTCAACGATAAAAGCAGACGTATACTTGTGCTTAGGGATGTAACGATTCCCTCAGCTCATGATGCGATGCGATTCACGATTCTGATCTCACGATGCGATTTAATCACAATTTTTTTACAGAATGAGTTGAGGAAAATTTTAAATGAACAACTGCCCTTTTATTATTTCTCTAATGTTGCACAATTCTTTGTAAAATAAATATATATTTTATGTCAAATAACAAAACAAAATTGCAGTTTTAAAACAAATTCCAAATCAAATTAAAAATGAATACAAAAGTCTCTTTAATATAAACAAACTAAGACTTTGTCTGTGCTTTTCCTAACTTTTACTTTTTTAAGAAATATCAGCATATCCACAATTACCACCAAGTTTGCAGAAAAACAGCGGCCCCTGCTGTTCAAACATGTACTGCGATTTTTATAACGTCTCAACCAACTTCGTCACATATTATAATCGATTTTCAACCGGCTCACGTGAATCGTTACATCCCTACTTGTGCTACAACGGTAAATAGGGGTGTGACGAGATCTCATGGCACGAAATCTCGCGAGACCACGATGGAGTGCTGGACTCGAAATTGCGACCATTTTAGTCTCATGTGCTCCCTAAATTTAACCTGTGTGACCTCAAAATATATTTGGGAGCATTTGTGTGAGTGCACATTTTTTTATGGTGTGACATGTTTTCGTTACTGTTCAGAACACGCTAATAACTGCACAAAGTATGTGCATACCGTGCTGTGTGCTACATTGACCAGCCTGACCATTCATAGACAACGTGATTTTCCATCCCGCGGTGCTACTTTCCCACCGTTTTTCTATGTAAATATGCCTTGTGCATAAAAGCACTAGTATTTACGTCGGTTCGTGCTGCCAGCACCGCTTTGGGAGCACGCGGCTGATCAGCAGCTGAGCTGCCTGTACCACAAGTACAGTATAGCAACTGCAAGTTCACATTACGTTATTTTAAGTACATTCACAGGCAAACCTCTTCAGAAACAGATCATCTGTCTCTTACTTATGTGCAATGTAAGCATAAAACATGATGTGTTTATGAAGTTTTAACTGTTTCTCTGAAGGCTGTGAGGGTTCAGTCAGTGGAGGAAGGAGGATCGACAGTAAGATATGATCATGCTAACACGAGCACTATCAGCATATAGAGAAAACAACCACAGCTCTTTACTAAAAGCTACAACTGTTAAGAAAACAAAGCATACATTTTGTGCAATTACTGCCTGTCATTTGAGTTTGTGACGAAACATTTTGCAATGTTTACATATTGTTTATTACTGCATAATATTATGCATTAAAATAGAAGTTTAATGTGTTTCATAAAATACAAGTTGATTTTATAATGCCAACGTTTTTTTACATTTTGTGGTGAATAAAAGACTATGTTCCGCTATATATTTCAACATTGAGGATTTCTTTAAAAAAGTCTAAAAATCTCGTCTCGTTCTCGTGAACCCAGTCTTGTGTCTCGTCTCGTGAGATAAGTGTCTCGTCACACCCCTAACGGTAAACTTTAAACCTCTGTAGCACCGGTGCTATGTGCAAAAACAGTTAAGGAAGAAGTAAAGCCCCATGTGATATTAAGAAAGTGAATAATCACATTTATCTCCACGAACAATGATATTGTAAATACTAACACGTCATTTTAAACAAATTGACATTGGGATTAATAAATCTGTTCCCGACTGACCAATACAGCTGACTCAGTGTTATCTTTATCATTATTGTCTTCGTTTGAAATGCTATTCAAACAAACATACATGTCATTTGTTATAAGAAGTTTTACCAGAAACCAGATTTAGTCTTTGAGACCTGTAATATGCCTCAGAAGGGTTTCGGCAGACGTCTGTGATTATGGATGCCAGACGGAGATAAATGTACAGATGGAAATGTTTAGTTAGGAGTTTGACGGATGGTCACGTCATTGAATATTAATGAGACAGTACATCCCAGTGTCCAGCATTCTTCATTTTATACATGCTGTAATTCAGCCCAGACCCCTCGCCTAAGTTTATTTACTATCTTTCCACAAATCTATGGACTTTGTTTTCTGGGGGTCTTTAAGGTCACTGAACTTTTAGCTATTGAGGTAGATAAGAGCCATCAATACAGTATGAGAGAGAAAGAGCTGTCTAAGGATGTAAACGTTTTTAAAAGAGAAATGTCTTGGTGATTTTGTCTTCATACAATGGAAGTCAGTGTGGTTCAATGTTGGTTGGTTACCAGCGTTCTTCAAAATATCTTCTTTTGTGTTCTGCAGAAGAAAGAATGATAACGTCCCTGTCGTTCCATGTTAATGAATCAAACTGAGACTCTAAGATGCTTGATGGTTTCTCCAGATCATCTCTTAAAACCTCTCTGTTTGGTTCTTAATGCACATCATTCTCCTCAATGGAAAGATTCTTCTATTGTCTCAGATCTCTGGAAATGATATTAAAGGCACTCAGGCCAAGCTTCACAGGCAGAAAGCTCTTTGCGTTAGCAGCACTCCAGGTCACTCCTCTGGGGAGACGGACTGAAATCAGTTTCATGCCGGACAGGACGGGAAATACATTTCCACCCCCATCTGTCAGAGGTTCAGCTCTGAGACCTCTCTACGGTCTGATGAAGAGACAAATGAGGAAACCAATCTCTCTCGGTTCCTGTGAGGACCACATTGATCACGCTGGGTGAAGACAACCTTCCTGACCAAACAGAATCCTCTCAGAGTTATGATTGACTTATTAACATTTTCCATGTCATTCTGGCATGACCATGAACTTGACACGGTTACGAAATTGTAGCACTGACATGAATGTAGAGTCAAACAGTTTGTGTTCTAGAGAAATTTTGGGTTTGATGGAATTTTTTCATCAATAAACAAAAAACATAATCAAGTTGTGTTGTAGTTGAGTTACTGGGCGGTGTATCATGCCTTAATGTGTGTTGTGCAAAGTTGTGCATTTTGTTTTCGTAAAATATCACTTAGTTTTATTATAGTTAAAGAAATGCATGTCACCATTGTTCAATTCTATTTTATGCAACTTTTTTTATAGAGCTGTAAATGATCTGTCATTCAACATCAGACTCAAAGAACGGCTATTATGACACAACTTATGTTTAAAGTATTGATGAAAAACACTTTTATTGCGAGTTATGTTTTTCTAAACGTGTATGATTATGATCTTACCAACAGCCAACAACAAGTTTTAAAGAATGTTGAAGATGCACTGTGAAAAATAAACCATCCTTATTTTTGTCCTTTCGAAATATTCAAACGTTCTTAAGATGTTGTTTCTTGAGAAGCAAAGTAAAAGGTAATTACTTAAAACAAGAAAAATATCTGCCGGTGGAGTAAGAAAAAAAATTCGTTTAAAGCAAAATTATATTTCCTTTCTTAGAAAGCATAGGGATACTTTACCAAAAACTGAAAATTCTGTCATCATTTCCTCACCTTCGAGTTGTTCCAAATGTGTATAAATGTCTTTGTTCTGATGAACACAGAGAAAGATATTTGGAAGAATGCTTGTAACCAAACAGATCTTGCCCCCCATTGACTCCCATAGTAGGAAAAAAGATGTTTGCTGTCCTACATTTTTCAAAATGTCCTACTATGTTATTCAATGGGGGGCAAGATCTGTTTGGTTATAAGCATTCTTCCAAATATCTTTCTCTGTGTTCATCAGAACAAAGAAATGTATGCAGATTGGGAACAACTGGAAGGTGAGCAAATGATGACAGAATTGGTATTTTTAGCTAAACTATGTCTTTAATTCTGTGTTACACCGACCCGATGTCCGTTTTTGTTCCAGAGATGAACAGGCAGGTATCTGCAGCACGAGAGGATCTTGAATTTGCCAGATCAGAAAGTCTCTGCCGCAGTTCAGACGTGTGCTTTCCAAGATATTGAATATGTCTCGCAGAGGTTGCCAGGTTTAACAGCTAAATCCAGGAGCACGCGTTGCGACCAACAATAATTTTTTGGGGTCTAAATTGGGCTGTGATATTTTTAACAGTTGAGTTGCATGACATCATGGAACACTTGATCACTGGGTGCTGATTTTAATATGATATCTGCTGTCTCTGTTATCTACTTCACCTCATGCCAGAAATACAATAAAAACTGCCCTGACATATTGAATGAACTGACCTGCCAAACGTCTAGAATGAGAGGAATGTATTTTATGATAAACAGGGTTGACAGTATGCCAGTATTCGCTACGGGTTTTGAACTCACCCCATGTCATTTTCTTCCTCAGAATTATGGAGTGGAGACGGATAACTTGAAGAACCTGGTGGTGAAGATGAGAAATGTGACCAAAAGCCTTCACGCTTCAACATCGGATCGCAGGAAGAGCCCAACGCATGACAGCGGCACATCAGGCAAAATCCCAAATCAGTTCCTTTCGTCTGTGGTTGAGCTCATCGGAACGGCCAAGAGTCTCCTGGCATGGCTGGACAGGTACGTTTCGCGTCATAAATCATGCCGCACAGGGAACTGAAGCATGTAAATGACTGTAATGGGTTAAGCACAGATGATTTATGAAGAGATTCATTCTAAAACTCTTAAGTTTATTTGCGGCGCATGGCAGACTGCAGATTTTGACCTGCGTGTGCAGAGTTTTCCAGAGAGAAGCTCAAGGCCGAACGGTCGAAATCAGATCCAGTCTGTCTGCCTCCGTCAAACCACATCTCGCTCATAAAGAGCAGCGTTTTGTTGACACGAGCTCTGTTCCAAATCCTATCGAGAAGACTTGCTGTCTGCTCCCTACAGAGTCAGCTGTCTTTTTAGGCGGCATGCTAACTGAAATGATCCACAGGATCAGGGATTAGAACGATTTAGTGATAGGGCTGTCACAATTCTTAAATCATCGTCTCATCGCAATTATTTGACGTAATCGCAATTATTTCAGATAACCGCAATGATTGTAAATCCTTCGTAAACAAGGGTGGTCTGTATTTTACATCCACCGTCCTTGATCTGCACTCACCTTTACGTTCGAATGACATTTCTTCATCGTTTGAGTTTTTGTATTCCGATTTGAATTTTTTGTGTTTATGAGTTTTATTAAAGCGATTCCAGATTTGCTGCATCTACACGGCAAGACGACATCATCCTCATATCTCAGTTATTCTGTTAAGGTCACTTTATAGGGAATGTTACTAGTTATTTAAGGAATTTTCACATTTCTTAAAGAGTAAATATTACAATGTCCTTAAAATGACATGTAATGCCATGTGTAATGTTGCCGTGTGTGAATGTAAGCAGTCTGCCAAGTCGTAAAGCCGAAAGTGAATGAATAACAAAGTTGTTGGCTTGGGAAAAAAGGAGTCGACTCTGAATCACTCAAACTCGTCTCGACTCGTCTGTCGTCCGAATTTCAGTTCCGGGTCAGATTTGCGTCACTCCGTGCAATGGCCGCCTACGTTCCATTTGCGACGCTGCACGTGGTAGACCAATCACAGCAGACTAGACCATCTGACCAATCAGATCAGAGTTGGCTGGCAGAAAGGAGGGGATAAGACCGATGAATCGCCGAACGAATCATTTGAGAGTCAGTCAAGAAGTGAGGTAACAATAACGACCTATTATTAGAAAATTAAAGTGTTTTTACAGCGTGTATGTATGTAAACTTGTTGTTAGACACTCCATAAACCAAAGTAGGACCTTAAAAATCACAAAATATTTTTTCTTTAATGTATCGATATTTTATTCATTGAACAAATGAATTGTAATTAATCGTTATAATTGTCAAAGCCTGTAAAAAGACAATTAATCGCCATTATTGAAAAGACAATTAATCGCCATTATTGAATAGACAATTAATCGCCATAATTGAATAGACAATTAATCGTCAGCCAAATGTCATAATCATGACAGCCCTATTTAGAGATACGAGAATGCAAACCAAAATCGCTAGCTTTCTTTTTTAAAACTTCCTTTGTCAATGTTGGTAATCAACAATTATTTCCAGATCATTTCTTCACGAAATATTGCGACTTCACACAGACATGTAAACATCCTATTCTCTCCATTTGTAAAATAATCATTATCCAGCGAAACTTTGTACTAAAATGCATTATAAATGTATGAAAAATAGTAAGAACAACATGTGCCACAACAAACCGCATCTGTGCACAATTACAAACACCGTAATCGCATATTATAAGATTGCTGACCTTATGTCCGTATAACATGTCATTTACAAACCATACATGCTAAGATATCAAAATATCAGAACTCCAAACACAAGAATGATATTATGGATGAATGTCTAGAAGTTCAGTCGTATAGAACAAACATCACGATTATTTTCTTTGATAATCACCAACATGCCAGTAATTCTGTGTCGAGTTTTCCTACTCTTCTTATTACTACTGTTTTTAAACACAATGAGATTCAGATGTGCGTGCATAATGTGCATAACCTCTCGCGTTACATTCTCATCCATCTGGAAAAGAAAATGGAAAACTTTTGACTGAGTTTAATGCTTCGCTGGCATGGCAACACGTTCAGTCCCAGCCGGAGACTCTTACACACGCTGATGGAAATAACGTTCTCTCTTCTGCTATTGTGAACATACCAAACACTGATTTTCTGTTCTCTGTTCCTCAATCCACAGAACTCCGTTGTCGGGGATCACTGACTTCACAACCACCAAGAACAAAATCATTCAGTTGTGTCTGGAACTGACCACCACAGTTCAAAAGGTCCGTATGCAAAGGTGCCGACATTCCCCTTCTGAAAATGGCCTATTTAATCCCACCCTGAAGCTAGTCATGTAAATACATGTTGTCTTTGGGGGGGGGGGGGGGGGTTACCTCAGACGGTAATGAGCGGACCCCCCAGCACACGGGACACAGGGTCTTAGTTTACAGTTGCATTAAACACGCCAGGACACTTTAAAGTTGCCTGCCAACATTTCCTCATGAGTCATCTTCCTGACTGTGTGGTTGTGTTCCTCGACGTCTCGGTGTCATTATCAGAGATGCTCTGAGAGCGGCGGGTGATGGCGCAAGCAGTTTATCTTCAGTCCGTCTCTCAGGTTTCTGTGATTGCTCTAGTGATAACCGAGATAAATGGTGTGAGGTCTCTTCGGTGAATATATTCTGGAAGTCACTACGATATCATATCTTAACTGTAGTACAAGTATGACAAAACGCTCCCACGGGTGGTTATTAAAAGCATGACACCGAACAAAATGCACTGGCTTTGGTGGACACACTATGGAAGCATATTGGTAGCGGTATCGGGGAGGGGGCGTGGCCAGCTGGAAATGCGTTTTCAAGTCCACATTGGATTTTGCAACACCCAACGCGCTGTGTGTAAATGAAAACGCAATCCCAAATGTTCCACCTGTTAATGCATTTAGGGAAAATAACATTTGAATTTTCATTTTGCAACAGTTTTGCTTGACTATCTTAAACATATATAATCAATCCGGGGAATGCATTTTCATTTTCATTTTGCAATGTAAAGAGTATTTTGCAACGTTCAAAATATCCATTTAAATAACATATTAAAACTAGTGTAGGAACTGACAAATGTAATTGATGTAATTCAATATTTATTTTCATTTTGCACCTAATGTTGCACATACAGTATGTTATTTCAAATGTATAGTTAAATACACAATTGCATTGTCATTTTGCGGATTGCATTTCAAATTGAAAATAGCTACCAATATGCTTCCATAGACACACGGCCTTAATCGTGTCGACTTCTTTGTAATCCTTAAAGAATGCTGGGGAATGCTTTTGAAGGATTGTGTATGTGACACGCGTCAGGAATATTTGCTGTTTTATTAGCTGGGAGTCTGTTGTTTAACGGTGTGGGAAAAACTCACGGGATCATGTCATCTGTTAATGGAGAACAGGAATGCAGTCTGACAGATCTGAACGTGGCTTTCTTACCCGAGTCGCCTCGCGTCCTGAGTTCTGTGCATTTCCTCTCCAAAACAATTCAGACGGTTAGTTTAGTTTATATTGGAGAATTTGGCGAGGTGTGTCTTTTATCAGTAGGTTAATCCCGTGACCTCTGTGTTGCTAGTGTGATGCTTCAGCGCTCAAACGTTGATCAACCGCATGGTCCGGCTTTGTGTTCTTAAATCCTTGTTCATCTTCTCACATGACACAGGTTTGAGACTGAGATGTTTTGAGTTTCAGTCCCATAATGAAGAGCTGTCGCGTGTAACGCTGTTCATTACAGTCATGTTGTCTATGTAGGGCAGATTTGCAGTTTGCAGTCACTTTCACTACATGAAATGTGTTAATGAACTCGTCTCTACCCATAATGCACCAGATGTGTGGTTTCACGTCCTCCTCGTCTTCTCTGTGTGGTGTTATTATCTTGTCTCGGAGTGGACGTGGAGGTTGTAATTCAAGTCTGAAAGCTGTTTATTTGGCTGGAGGTCTTTCTGTGTCATTACACAATCTTCCTCCCGCCTCTGAACTTTGTGTTTCCATTATTTGCTGTGTGTTCACACGACTTGTGTGTTTTTTGTCTTCCTGTGCAGGAGTGCACTGTGTTTGACATGGAGGAAACGATTTTGGGTGTTGTAAGTATATATTTGCACTACATTTGTTACACGTTTAATTGAATATTTACATTAAAGTCTTCTCTCGTTTTTCATTGCAGTCGAAGGTGTTGAACGGTATTTGTGATCAGACTGTGAGAACCACCTCTGATCCTCTGATGTGTCAGTCTGCATGTCTGGAGGAAGTTCAGCTGACCGACATCAAACCAGGAGAGGGACTGGTGAGAAGATCAAAATCGTCTTTTAAAGTGATAGCTATAGCAAACATCTGAATTCTCAGAAAAACTCATTTACGCACCCTCTTGTCTTTTCAAACCTGGATGACTTTCTTTCTTCCGCAGAACACAAAAGAAGATATTTTGAAGAATGTTCCAAAAAACTGGCCCCCATTCGCTTGCATTGGTTTTGTGTCCGTACAATGGAAGTGAATGGGGGCCAGTGCTGTTTGGTTACCAACATTCTTCAAAATACCTTCTTTTGTGTACTGGAGATATATCAAAATGTATAACACAATAAACAAAATCTGTAAAGATGATGTTTTACGTATTTTTGATGTTTTCTCTCTGGCTCTTGCTGTCGCTCAGGGCATGTACATCAAATCCACCTACGACGGGCTTCACGTCATCACCGGCACCACTGAGAACGTGAGTAAGAGCTCTACTGACGAAACGCCTTGATTCATCGCTGACTCTCCACTTTATGATGCCAGTGCTAAAGTTAAATTTAGCCTCGGTGTGCGCAGTGATCTGTTTAACTCTTGCAGAATGACGAGTGCTGGCGACTGATGGTTAAAGTTTGACTCTTGACAGTCTGGACCGTTTAGAAATAGAAATTTCGTCACGTGCTTCTTCTCACAGCAGATATTCTAGACTGCATACTTCTGAAACTCAATTCATCACGGGCTGATTCATGCACTCCAGATCTGTTTATGACGCATGGTTGTGTCGTTCTTATTTTATAATAATAAACAACAGTAGAACAAGCTTGTATTCATATACTTTAGATATGCCTTTCTCAATTAATGTTCTTCACATTCATGTTCGAGTCTGTCCCTGTTGCTAAGAGCTCGTGTTATTTCGATTGAGCAGAACCGGTCTGTAGCTTTATGAGTTTGCTCTCATTTCATGTGGATGCAGTCGCCAGCTGATATGACACACAAGATCCACGCTGGAGATGAAGTCATCCAGGTCAACCAGCAAACTGTGGTAAGCTTCCCAAGTTTTGCCGATCAAAAGAGCCGATCAAATGACACAGAACGTGTTGACCGAAAATGAGCATGAATAGTGTGTCCGAAACCTCAGTATGCAAAAAACAGTAGGCGAAAAAAAAACGACTTCCGCCGAGATTGGTGAGTGTGGATCGGATGGACACTTCTCTATCCCATGATGCCACAGGAGCTGAGCGACGGTCAAATATCAAAAGTAAATCAAATAAATATAGCTGTAAACTTTAGGGCGGACGTCCGTTTTTAATGTAAGTGCCAATAAATGAATTTCTCGTTACTAAATTTTGTTTTTATCAACGCTCGCGTGTAGGTTGCTGTTAATCTATCATAGGTCAAAGAGCATACGGGTCACATGACCATAAAACATGGCGGACGCAGTATGTCCCAAATTCATATTTGATTTATTTCTATTATTCTAATATAATATTGTTTTATCCTAATAGTGCGTATAAATAGAATTCTGTTTATTAATAGTGAATTGCTTCTGTTTTTTTAGGTGGGTTGGCAGCTGAAGAACCTGGTGGCCAAGCTGAGAGAAGACCCCAAACGTGTGGTGCTCGTGTTAAAGAAACGCCCCACAGGGATGTCAGGATTCACCCCAGCGCCCCTGAAAAACATGCGCTGGAAACCACCCGTGCCTCAGGTGTGAAGCGCTTAAAAGAACTCGCATGACAACCGCATTTATGCCGCAGTCAAAGACATCGGGAATAAACACAATTCCTTTCAATTCAACTGACTTTTAAGAAAAAAATGCCGTTTTTCATTGTGTCAGTCAGAGAGTCGGACTGCATGACTTTTAATGATTGTGCATGAAACATCACAGCATTGTTCAGATGTGAAGAACCGAGTGATGGAGACGTTAACGTCACATGTCTCTCTCATCACATTAACCTGTTCACAAAACACGCAACATCAAATCTTCAATACGTTCTGACTTGTCGTTGAATACACAAGCGGTAAATGGAGCCCCGCCCTCTTTTGTGAGGAGGTCCTTCTCTCTATAGCCCTTTCTGAAAGAAAAAGGTGGTCTTTGTATCAAACATGTTCTAACATTTGCAAAAACCCAATAGGAGCTTGTTTTTCTTAAGTAGTTTGGGATTTTTGAAGCCGAACCTCCCTACATTTACTGTATAGTATCAAAGGTGTGTTAGGCTGTAAAGTCGGTCTCAAATAGAGGCTGTCTTAGTTAAAACCACACTTTGTAAATGTATATAATAATGCTTGTAAATGGGATTTTTTAATTGAATGCATGTGGAAGTAAGATAACTCTTTTTGTGTTTAATGAAGAAAAGGGTTTAAACTGCATTGTGATGTGAACTGTCCATTTTTATCACAATTTCATTATGCAATTGTTGTTTTTAATATGTTGTATTTCAAACATTTAGACCTTCAGATCAAAAGAGAGATCATGAGACTTTTGACCGGTAGTAAATCAGTGTAGACCACGCACAGATAATCCAGGTCAAAAATGTACAATCCACTAGCACATAGTCTCTCATTAATGCGTTCTTACATCTTGTCTGTGTATTCATGTGTGAGTGAAGAGCATGGTGTTATTTATTTCTTTATACAGAACTCCAGCTCTCCTAGTAAGAGTCAGTCGCCGACTGATTCCAGCAAACTCAACGGCAGGAAAGAAAAGCCAGCGATACTGGACCTGTACATCCCTCCACCTCCTTCTGAGCCTTATACACCACGGTATGACTGTTACCCATAAACCTCTGAAACATTACAAGTCTTTTTGACGAAAAATTGTTTTTTGCTTGACAAAATCTAACCTGGAAAGTTTAAAATAGCTTGAAATGTTTGAGGTTCGACAAGTTCAAGATATTTTAGCAGGATGCTAACGTTTGAACACGAGGCAAACTGTTTGAGCATGATGCTAATATGCTTTAGCATTATGTTAATATACTTAAAGTCGGCATGAAATTAAAAATGATCATTCTAATTGTTTTACACAGTGTTGCAGGATTCATTATAAATAATTTTTCTGTGAACATCATCATTTAAAAAAAAAATTTGCACTTGTGATCTTTAATCAAAAACGTTATCCTCCTCCCCCTCTCAAAACGACATCTCTTCACTGCTGGTCACGAGGAATGGCGTGAGGGCGGGTCTTCAATGTCTGACTGATTGCAAACTGGATTACAAATCTGACTCCATTTTATTGGCAACACCCAACGTTCAACTATCCCTAGCCCTACATTTTTTTCTCAATTCCGAAATTGTTTTACTCGGAAATACGTCGCGACACGGACGAAAAAACAATTGCTACTTCCATTTCATGCCGACTGTAAGCACGATGCTTATAGATTTTAGCATGAAGCTAGCATGTTTAACCAAGATTCCAACATGTTTTAGCATAATGCTAACATTTTAAAGACTTTTTTAACGTGGTGCTAGCACTTTGAACATGATTTTAACACGATGTTAAAATGAAACGGCTCTAAGCATGTTAATTGAATTCTTTATAGCATGTTGCCTCATTTTTCTTAAGTAGAAGTCAATGGTAATTCTTTATGCCTGATTCTAATGAAAGATATAGCAGCCCGAGTCTTTGATGGATATAGCTTGTAAGCAATAATTGTATCAGGTCAACATAATTATTCAATTAACCATAGTTTACTTTTGTCATATGTTATAGGGAAGTAAGAAACGGCTCTTACATCAGCATCAACGGCAGGCCTAAAGGTTCGGAGTCCCCAAACTCTTTTCTGGATCTGGAGGGCCGCCGGCGCTTCACCGTCACAGATTCCGACAAACTGT
This sequence comes from Triplophysa rosa, assembly GCF_024868665.1. Classification (NCBI taxonomy): domain Eukaryota; kingdom Metazoa; phylum Chordata; class Actinopteri; order Cypriniformes; family Nemacheilidae; genus Triplophysa; species Triplophysa rosa. Next base: position 2,409,501 of record NC_079899.1, on the reverse strand, counting down.
CCGTTCAGCCTGTTGAGGTCAACGTACAGATGCGCCCGAGAGGAAGAACTCCCTCACACGGTCATTACCATCATCAGCTGTATTATCATCCTTACACACATCTACAGTGTAGATGGACTTATAATGTCTGTTTGCTATGACACAGGTAAACCACGACCCCTGTCTATGCCAGCAGTCACATGTTTGAATGTGACGGATCTGTACGCCAGGCCTTGGACACACGGACGGAAAGGTATAGATGTTAACCACATCCAAATTCAATCTTCACACTGTAGAGTCCCTAAAGAACCCTGTTAACGCCCTTTAATTCCATGAATCTTTGAATGTTCTGGTGTGTAGGTGAAGATCTTCTTCACAGATATTTAAGCAACGAGCGTATAGCGACTATCAGCGAGGAGACCCCGACCTCCGGCTCCTCCTCATACAGATCTATAACAGAGAGAGACGCTCACGGATTCCTCTATAACACAGACCTACACAACAGTGCCACCATCCCTTGTCACGAGGACTTCATGAAAAAAACCCCAATGACATCCAGCCCCAAACGCCCCCCCGCCGAACCTTCACTACTGGTCAGTTGGATCACACGACTTAAGCTTTTGACTCACTAACGTCAGCTCCTGTCTGTCACCTCGCTGCCTTTGTCCAGCTCTTCTCTGGTGTTCTTCAAGCTTTTACTCTCCTTCTCGTGGGATTTCTCTTTGTGCCTCTTATTTACCCATAATGCCACTGGACTGTATGCCTTAATGTGTGTAGCATGACTCGATTTAACCGATCACAACAATACGAATGTTTGGAAACACCTCTGGGGGACAATGAGATGCGTTGTCTCTATTTAGGTCAATAATAACAGTGAATATGATATTAACATTATGATTATTTAAGGGAAAGCTATATTGTTTTGTATATAAAGTGAATGTACAGTATATCTACCTCAGATATTTTCTCAGTGTTTATGTAACAACTACAGTTTGCCTAAAATCATAGTTCAGAATTCATCTGTCATTTTTAACAAAACCCCATGTTTTTCCAAACAGTTTGGTCAACCCCGTTATTTTCCATGTCGTAACATTTAACAGAGAAACAAACACCTCCGCTTGTTTCTCGTTGATTTGCTTTTGCTGATAACCGGCTATCAGACCATGTTTTTTATGAGTTTTATCATAGTATGAATATATTGTCTTCTCTATGTGTTTGAAGTCCCCTTGAACCGGAAGTTGCTATCGTTTTTACTTCCATGTTTTAACGCATTTCCGAGTGAAATGGAATTTCGAATGAGAAAAATAGTGGGTGTGGCTTGCGTTTTTCTCTGCGATTTGATTGGATGTATAAAAACATCTGTTGCGTTTTGAAATGTAGATTGACAGTTGAAGGGGAGGAGTTAACGGATGCTCCGCCCAAGCCGTCTAACATACATCATTTAAGATGGATAGTCACGACATGTGTAAACAGTACATTTTCAGATTTTATCTAAAGATTATGAGGGCACACACTTTTTAAAAAGAGAACGACCCACATTGATAAACTATTTACAATAAACGTTGCAATATTTCATGGAAAAATAAGCATTGTCATTTTTTATTTCACTGGGACTTTAAAGAAACTTGTGTATTTAAGTTATTTTGATCTTTTTGTGGTATCGTTCTTTGCTTTATATGGCGCATAACACTGGTAATTTAACAAGCCTGACATTTCTCTGAAAGTTTTTGTCACATGTTTATTAAAGGTTTAGTTCACCCAAAAATGAACGTCATCATTTACATTCTTTCAAATCTTTATTTGTTCACAAAAAACTTCCAAAACAAATGTCTGAATGAACTATATTTGTGGTGTTTTTTTTGTATATTTTGTAACTTTACAAATGGTATTGAACAGAGCAGTTTCGCTTTTCACCTTTCACATACATGAGACAATAAATACATATTTTTTGCCACTGTGCATGATTTCTTATTTTTGGGTGAACTATACTTTTAATAAAAATAAATCAATCTTTGGTACAAATGATTAACCCTGCGAAATCTATGCACGGTTTTTGCTTACTGTATTTGTCATTGTTGAGATAAAAGGGTTGGCTCATGCAAAAATGAAAATGTCAACATTATTTACCCACCTCATGTTTTTCAAACCCCAATACCTTTCGTTGTTCTCATAAACAAAACAGATTATCGGTTTTTAGTTACAATGGGAGTGGATGGTGACCACCTCTCAAAAAATTCAAAGAATGCAAATACCTCATAAAATAAGTACACACGACCCATGGCGTATATTCCAAGTGTCCTGAAGGCATAGTCTTAACACAAATAAATAAACTCAAGCATTTAATCATGTTTTAGGGTCTGTGTGAAGGCCATCACCATCCGCTCCCATTGTAAACAAACCTGTATAGATTATAGATTATAGCTGGATTTGATCTGTATGTGTGTAACAGCAGGTGGAAGGTAAAGCTTAATGGCTTGGGGTTCTCCATTTTCTCTTCTTATTCCACTTAACGCTGACCTTTCGGTTGTATTGCCGTGTCTGGATTGTGCAGTATTAAGGAGTTGTTGTTTTGTACCGTATTTACCTTTTGTACAACAGAAGTGAAGTGTGTGCATTAAATGTGTCGTTCCAGATATTTCATTTGTGTTGTCTTCATTTAATAACAGGGTTGTTTTAATGAAAGACAAAAAAGAAATATATAATGACGGCGCTTAGTAAATTTAGTAATCTGAATTGTATTTCATTGTTTTGGATTGAATTCTACAAGCTGATGAGGACCAAATAAAACTTGTGAAGTTTGACTTTGTATGTAGTGACAAATGATCAAATATAAGCACTTAAATGACAGACATTTTGTTAATGCGCGTGACATACATTTCTTCTTCTTAAAGGGAAAAATGACAAGAATGAAAATGCTGTCATCATTTGCTCACCCTCAAGTTGTTCCAAACCTGTAGAAATGTCTTTGTTCTATTGAACACAAAGGAAGATATTTGGAAGAATGTTAGCAATTTTCAGTTCTGGGACATCGTTCATTACCATAGTAGAAAAGATTAATGTATATTTTTATGCTCTGTTGAGCACAAAATGAGATATTTTGAAGAATGTAGGAAAGCAAACCTTTGACTACCAGTTTCCTAATATTGTAGTCAGTGATGTCCCAGAACTGAAAATTGCTAACATTCTTCCAAAAATCTTTCTTTGGTCTCTTTTCCTAAAAAAAGTTTCTAATAATGTTTCTTCTTAATCATCCTCACAAGACTAAAATCTGACTGTTGGTAAAATCGTTTACAGCTCTACAAGAAATTGTGCAATGTCTTGAAAGCATCTACAGTATGATTTGAAACACTGGATCTTCCCGTTTTGCGTGTACTGAAATGTGAATTTATGCCTGATGTTTACTTTTATGTTGTTGCCAGCTATGCATGAAAGGATGAGTTTGCTCAGCCGCTTTCTCTGGAAGCTCTGATATCTGAGAGAAACTTCATCCAGAGAGAAACTGTAGATTTTGACACATCCATACGGTCATAGTGGATGTCCAGATGTCTGATGTGTTCTCTTATTGTTGTGAATGAAGGATGAAGAGATGGGTAAGGATTTCTGTGGTTGTGCCTGTATGTTAACTCTTTGTTTATGTCCCGCCGCAGGATCCTCGGTGGACCTCCAACAGCTCCTTCATCAACAGGTGGGTGCAGAATTCAGTCTCTGCGTCTCTACAGCACTGCACGTCCACGGTGAACCAACACAAAACGCCATGCCAAATATACAACCTGTTTGAGACCAGAGCTGAAGAAGAGTGATCTGTTGTGTCCGAGTCTTTTTTGAACAGTTTTGTTTATCGTGATGTTAGCACCCGAGTCGTTTATCATCTTATGCATTTGACAACTTCATTCACAGTGAATTCAATCTAGAAAATCCTGATATTTGGTTCAGGAAATTGATGCGTTGATTCTGAAGCACGTTTCAATTTCGCGGTCACTAATCGTATAAAGAGTGTTAGTTTTAGACATTTCCTTGTCATGTTTCACGTGTCTGGTCTTGCATTATCATCTCTCCAGCAGTTACAACGACAGTGCCGTGAGGTCCTGGTCCTTCTCTCAAGCGGTAAGAATCTTCTCTCGGTCTCATGTCTGAACTTGTTGAGTACTCGATTTTTGGGATGGATGGGGGCGACAGGCTGAAATATCCACATCAAATACAATTCTAAGTGTCAGAATGTCATCGTATGTTTTCATCTGCGTTTCTAATTTGACGTATATTGTGTATATTATTTCAACATCATAGCTAGTTATCAACATAAAATCTGTCTTATTAACCGATTAACAAGACGGCTCTACACGTTTAATGTCTGTAAAATGTTACTGCATTTTTACAGCCTATTTAGGAAACACAGGCAAAGACCTGTCAAATTACAGAAATCCATTTTTAACAGATTTTTGGCCTATTTTGAAAAGTAGGAGACATCTGCTGGTGAATTCTCAAAACGTAACTGTTTTTGTACCTTTTAAATGATATAGCCAACCCACACACTATATATAAAGAAATAAAGTCTGAATTACACACATCACAAATGAAGCTAATTATTTAAGCCTTATTACAAAACACTTCAAAGAAAGTTATAATAAAGTAGATAATAAATAACCGATCAAGAGCTATATATTGACAATCATTTTAAACGCATTATAACATGATCATAGACAATCAAATAATCAGGGTAAAATGTACACAAAACGTATGTTATATGGCTCTATGCTAGAATAATAGCAATATAATGGTAATAATAAGAATGTAAAGGCACAATGTATATATAGTATAATCATTGGAAAGGACCTCAGGAACGAGCATGCGTGCGGTGCTTTTGTGTGCAGAATAAGAAGTGGAGGGTGTTTTGAAATGATCTTGCATAAGCAGAAGTCATGTTTATTTCTCTAAAATGAACCGACCGTGCGTGTGAACGTTTAACGGTGATACGATGTTATACTTTATTAAATGATACAACAACACAGATGATTCAGCTGCTCACAGGTAATGCTTTTTAATACTTACAGTACTGCAGTTAAAGCAGTGTTAGCACTGAGAAAACAAACACGGTTTAATGTCCGTCTGTAATACTCATGCTTGGCAGTGTTTCTGATTATTATGGAAAGAATTCAGGTCAATTGCATTTGCTGTTCTGTGGCAAAAATACTCTTATTGACGTGGCTGAAAGGTGTTTATGTGATGATTTTAGTTGATATATTATAATATGTACAGTTCTGTCATTCTGTAATGCGGGAAAGAGGAACATGAGCGCTTTGAGGAAATTGGGCAATGGATCGTTTCGATGTTTGTCTTCTACAATGAACTCTTCTCTCGTGATTCAGTCCAAACCTGTATGTGACTCTTTCACCTGTGGAACACAAAAGGAGATATTTTGAGAAATGTCAATATAGAAATGTGTTCATACAATGGAAGTCAATGGGATTTTCAATGTTCTTCAGTATGTCTTCTTTTGTGTTCTGTAGAAGTCAGTCATATAGTTTTGAAATCACATGAGGGTGTGTAATTGATGACTATTGAGACTAACAGCCAGTATCACATGAAATAATGGTCATTTATCTATTTTTTTAAAAAGCTGATGGCATAAGAGAAAGTGAAGTCTATAAGATATAAAATCATTGATTCATATTCAAGTAGCTCCAGATGACGATGTGTTTTTAAAGGCAGGTTGATGCCTTCTTCATTAAGCTTATGTTTTATTACCATTTAGTATCTTTGTATGCCCTACTGCAAACCTGACTTACAGTAGAATATACAGTAAAGGGAAAAAGTCAAATGTACAGTTTATTGCTGTGTGTGTTTATTCATGCTATTAAATAGGGCTGCACGATGATTTATCGCGATTACATCCTATTGTAATCGAGCTGGCTGCGATATGCAATGTGTCGATATTTTTTTAATGCGTAGCTTGTCCGTGAAGCACGGCTCTGGGATCAGTAGGAAAAGCAGTGCGAGTTTGAGTCGCTTATAATGTGCATTTGAAAAAGCAACACCCGTCAAACATGATCATTATAAATATACTTTATTATCATAAAAATACCTGATGAGGCTTGAGTAACAGTGATAAAAGATGTCCATAGGCATTTCCTAGATTCTAGAAGGTGTCATGGTCTTCTTCTGCAGTGCGTGTTTGGAGTTTCTGCACGAGAGCGCCCTCTGGCTCTCGGATGCAGCAGCATTTCACTCAAAAGCTGTGCATGAATCACGTGATATTCATCGTCGGTTTATCGTGACAGCCCAAAATGTGCCCTAAAATAGTTCACATGATGAGTTTGCTATATAACAGCTCTGTTGTAACCGGGGGGTGTCACAATATACTGGTCTTTCTTGACTATAACTGTGATATTAAAACCATGATTTTCATATTAATTCTACACATATCGTCATATAAACAATTCGGTACCTGTTTAAAGTTTTCCCTTAGAAGCCACAATGGTTACAGACGTTCTCTCTGCGTTCCTACACCCACATACATAATAATATTTATTAATATAATAATGTTACACATACATGATAGTATTGTTATCATGAATTCTTTGACCACAGTAAAGGTGTGGTGATATTTAAGTATACGTGTCGTGCGCCACAGCACCTTTCATCCAGCAGATGTCGCCAAACTACTGATGAACTGAAGCCCCTTTAACGCCAGTGGGGTTAGAAGGAATTTGTTTTGGTGTACTGGTGCTTAAAAATGACATTATAGCACTACAAATTCAATAATAATGAGCAAAAGAAAACATTAATGAACAAGAATATTAATAAACGAGGTCCCAAAAAGGAGATCATCATAGATAGTAGCCTATATCAGAATAATAATAAAAAATAGTCAAATGTTTATTTTGTAAGTATATAATAAGTCATATTTTAATGTGCTTAATGTAGGGAATATAAAACTATAGAGTTGGATAGGAGGTGTGTATATACAATCTAAAAAGTTTAACTGTGATTTATTAAATGTTTTGGTGAAACAATTTACACTAAAAACTGTTTAAAGCTGTTAAATAAATGAAATATACTTTTTAAATTGAGTAAATCTAAGTAACATTTCTATTAGGATTCACCAAAAATGTCTTGTATTAAAAAATGATTGGTTAAATACTTAATTCTTTTCAATAAAAAAGATCAATAATATATGTAAATTTAAGAGAAATGAACTGTTGGATTTTTGATACATTTTTAATATGTCCCACTGAAAAATGATTTAAAAAGATTTTATTAAGTGATATTTACTAAGCCACTGAATTATTTTAACGTGTGTGTTTTTGTGTCTCTTCACAGGCCTCCTTCCCCATTTCACTGACCCGTTCTCTGACCACCGATGAGTACAATCCAGTACATACATTATTTCATTCCTGATCGTATTCTTCATTGATTTATTTGATTTGAGAATCATGACATAACGCCTGTTTGTGTTTAGGTGTCCCTCAGACAGAAGTCAAAGAAGAAGAGTCGTGGAGGTACGAACACATTTTTGTTCAATTGGTCTTCAACCACAAGCACACATGTATGAAACCGTCTCGGTCTTTTTCTTCAAATATGTTTGAGCGTGCCGTCGTTTTTCACATCTGGAGTGACCGTACACATGAATGTTCCTCGTGTGATTTGTGTTCAGGAATGTCCAGAATGAGTCGCAGGCGAGTTTCAGTGCGAGATCTGGGCCCGGTGGATTTCCAGGGCTGGCTCTACAGAAAGAAAGAGGGGAAAGGGTTTCTGGGGATGAAATGGAAGAAGTATTGGTTTGTGCTGAAGAAAACCTCTCTGTACTGGTACACAAATCACATGGTGAGTCCTCTGAATCTTTGCTTTATCATTAACATCACACTTTCTTTAGATATGAAATATGAATCTTATATCGTTCGCTTTATTAGGCTTGTTTTATTAATGCTTCATTAGGAAATGTGAAATGCGCAAATACTAGAAGTATCTATATGCATCATCACATTGCCGTTTTTCTTGACAATCCACAAGAACCGAAAAGAGAACAAGGCTTATAACAATAAAAAGAACATCTAATCGAAGTATTTGATTGATGTTTTTGTGTTGTTGTGTTGTTGTCCAGGCTGATACAGCAGAGGGCTTCATAAACCTGACAGATTTTGTCATTGACAGGGCACTGGAGTGTAAGAAAAAATAGTAAGTGACGGTTTGTTACCTAAGCGTGTGCCTGATCTATCACAGCTATGTTCTCTGTTGGTTTGTCACACGGATGATCTGAAGAGCTGTTGAGCAGTTTTCTTGTGTGTTTGTGATGTCGCAGTGCCATCAAAGCGTGTCATCCCAGAGTCCTGATGTTTTACTTTGCAGCAGACAGTAATGAAGACATGATGCTGTGAGACATCCGCACCACACACTGAACACTTTCATTTACAACACTGACACCAGTGTTTATTCAACGCTTGTTGATTGTTTGAATGGTTTCAGATGGTTAAATAAACTGGCCCTGGCATCGATTCAGTATGAAGCTGCAGATGCTCATACAGCCGGTAAGTCACGTGACGCCCAGAATGACTTTTGAATTGGCTTTTGTCATGTTATTTTAGTTCAATCTTTTTTTGTTTTTATTATGACAAATATTTTTCATTTTGAACATTGCTATATTTTTCCAGTTAATAATTTTACAGCCTCAGCATGTGCAGTATATACATACATACATACATACACATATATATTGCCAATGCAACATTTTCATTACATTTGAGTTTTTCAAATAATGTTAAGCCCTATATTTGATTTGATTTGATTTTAATGAACAAAAATGTTTAAATAGTTTAAAACAAATCGTTTTATATGTAAACCATATAGTTTTAGTTAACTTTAATGGTAACACCAAGTTCTTCCTACAGTTTTCATATATTGATTTATTGCACAGAATGTTACAGTGAGGCCAGTGATCACGAGGAAGCCGAATCCACGAGCGTTCCCCCTCCACCATACAGTTTCAATGGTCCATCAGACGCCGTACGCGAGGTAAGATCACCACTCCAACGTCTCTGAGACTCATTTGACACTAGAATGGATGTAATGATAACCGTAATGGTCCTCCTCCGTGTATCCCATCCATTAGGGAAGTCTTCCGCCTCCGTATTCCTCACCTGTTCCCAGCGAGGTCACCGGTACCCTGTCGTCCCCCGTCAGTACCATGACCTCTCACAGTTCTGTATCATCTCTGAACAAACACAGACGCTCATGGCTGGATCTGGTGTCACAGACCATCTCTAGTGCTGGAGAGACGCTGGTCTGTTCTGCTGTGGTCCATACCACAAACCCCGCAAGAAACGAAGCTACATCTCAACAGCCCCTCGGGTCTTCATCTAACACAGAAACGCAGCCGCCGTCGGATGACTCCAGACGTGACAGTAAGACGAACATGTGGAATTCAACTGGTTTATAGTGAAACCATTGCTAAGGCAAAAAACATGACACTTTCTCAAATACATGTTTGCTTAGTTCTTCTTTTGAACTCTTTTAGAGGATCGGGAAGCGGCGGAGGATGAGATGGAACGGTTATATTTGCATTTAAAAAGAGCCAGTCTGTCTCCGACCGGTGTGCGGATGCCAACGTCAAAATGGGAATTACGAGCATCCTTTATAAAGCGTTGTAAAAACCAGACGCTCAATGAGAAGATCCACACCATCCGAGCCCTCAACAGCACTCTGAAGGTTAAACCGCATGAACACTTCCTGAAGAAAATCATAGCTTATTATATCAGCTACTGAAACAACGATGCCCGTTCGTTTATTTCTCTCTTCTGTGTGTGTGTGTGTGTGTGTGTGTGTGTGTGTGTGTGTGTGTGTGTGTGTGTGTGTGTGTGTAGGCTAAAGAAGCAGATGTACAGACTTTAGATCAAGTCCTGTGTGCCTCGTCTCTGACTGCTGAGAAATTTAGAGAGTGGAAGGAGAACAACAGTGTCCTGCTGCAGGAGGTCATTCTGAGACAGGCCGGACCCCCGGAGACCCCTGACAAAACATCCACATGAACACTGAGAACAACACTCACTCTTGTAGTACATCACAACCAACTGTAAACACTGAAAAACCTGAGGGAAGTTAAAACCTCTCTGTGCTCAGACCAAGGCATCTGTTTTTTACGGATCTTAAACCAGTTATAGGTTGTCCTGTAAGATCATCACTTCCGTAACACAACTGTTAGAACATTGTGCAGTCTAAATGCAGTTAACATACGGATTTATCAGAATCCTTCAAGATGTTTGTACATCATTTAAGCTTTCAATTTGTGTTTTGTATTTTTATTGTCGATTTTTTTAGTTGTCATGAAGTGTGAACAAGAGTTCAACTGGTAGTAACTTGAAGTGCTGCTTTTAAGCAACCTGTATAGTTTCTCATTGGATTGTAAATAGGTTTGTTTAGATATTTAATAAATTAAAAATATGATGTCACATACTTCTGAATATAAAAATCTGTGTTCACCGGCCACTTTATTAGGTAAACCTTTGTTAGTAGCGGTTTGGACCCAGTAGCCAGTTGTGGAGCTCACAATTCGGCTATTGAAGGGAAGGTGGAGATGTTTGGACGCATTGGGCGGGAGACTCCTATATGATCCAGTCAAAGTGTGTCAAATTATTTTGGCTTGTTGTGTTCTGCACAATATCTGCTTGAGTTATGGGGTTGAGCTGCCAGAAGAGCAAACGCGTATGGATGTACCAGAGGATCCCCCTCCACTACAATGGTGACCCAAACGGCTTGGTTACAAACTTTCATTCCTTTATTTGTGTTCAGCACAACAAAGAGATGTGTACAGGTTTGTAACAATTGGAGGGCGAGCAAATGATGATGAAATGTTCATTTTTGGGTGAACTATTCCACCGAAACCAACTCTGTGATTTTTTGCCCAGTTTTGTCTGGTGTTTATATAGGTTTTCTCTTCACAGGATTTCTTGAGGCATAACGTTCTTAAAATGAGCCTAGCATTAGCATACGATCAGCTGATGGTTTGGGTGTGAAGATGAGTTTGATACACTACACCACAGTCAGATGGCACAGCAACAGAGGCACTGGAGCACAAAGACTTTAAGATAATAAGACCAAAGCCAAGAAAAGCCTCTCAAGAGAAAAGGGATAAGATTGCAGCCCGCTATCAGGTTGGCTCGGGTTCGACCTGAATGACATCCATGAAGGTGTCGGTCTGTTGACTCATTTATGTTTACGTCAACCTCTATTCTCTGGAAGCAGAACACACACAAAAACAGCAGAAAAATAGCCCACCAAAAACATACATTTTATCTTTATCATATTTAAATATAAATACTTTTACCATGTTTAAGTCAGTCAGAAATGAGAATTCTTTCGTCAATTATTCATCCTCATGTCAGAACACAAAAGAAGATATTTTGAAGAATGTTGGTAACCAAACAACACTGAACCCCGTTGACTTCCATTGTATGAGCACACAACCACTAAGACATTTCTCCAAATATCTTCATATACTGGTTTACAACCACATGAATTTTTTTTTCGTAGTGATGCAGAACAATGTTCATTTAGTATATGCTTTTATTGTCTAATGGTGTATAAATATCCGTTAGGACAATGGCGAGGATGCTACAGTAACTCATTGTGGGTGACGTGTGCGACACTGATTGGCACCGTTTAATAATTGAAGGCGTCTCATTGGATACGGGCAACTTTAGACTTAAATGTTGAATTATTCATGAGCTGATTACTTTAGTTAGATCACATAATACTGTTGGTGAAGCACAGAAGAGACATAACGCAGGTGTTGTGCTTCATTCACATTCAACTTTTTTTTTGAAATGTGACATTTTCTAAAGCATCAGTAGAGATTTAGTTCATATATTCAGAATTTGTAATATTGCACTATGCATTTTCTACAACTCACATTTCAAAGACTTTACGTGCAACTTATGTTTGAATGGTTTAATAAAAAAGATTGCTCGGAATTGAATTCAATCTTATGCAAAGAGATCTGTGTAACTTCATAAATAAGCTGTTCCGTGTCACATTTCAACACATTTGCATTGTAGATTGACACAGGACACTACTGTTTACCAGAGCTACGTGTCGTCAGGTAGTCTGTGAGTTACCGGTGGAACAAGACGCCATCAATTATTAACGACAGAGCCTGTTTGATTTCTTAGCAAAATCTATCAACACAAAGACTAAATTTACTCGGGAATTACTCGTAGATCCCTTCACGCATTGTATAATTAATGGAGTGTCATATGATGAAGAAATAAATGTGGATACCATACCACACATACTGACATTGACTATATGATGTGAGTTTTTATTTCTCAAGGCCAGTGTGAACATTAGTCATAGTTAGAGTGATTTGATCAAACATGGGAAGGACCCCAAGTGAGGTTTCTTAAGTGGGGTACATGTGTGAAAACGACCACACACAAGGTGATGTGCAATATTTAGCAGGATGTATTGACAGAAATGCAATATGATATACGTAACGATGTATTCACAGGTGCACTAAGAGCTCACATTGCGAAGCGTTATGTTTTTATTACCTTAGAATGAGCTATTTCAATAGGTCTCAATAGGAACTCAAACATTTCATTTTTATTTTTTTAATCAAATTGACCTAAATCCTGATTATTTTATTTTTACAAAGATTTATTTGACAATCTACATTCCTTTTGCAACTCCAGACTCTTCACGTGTTTCAACAATGACGCTCTCATTTGTTTGTTTTTTTATTTCTCCTTACTAAGACTAAGTTCATATTTAAATGAAACATCTCTTAAATCATGTGGCTTGTTGGTTTAATTCATGCTTTTAAATCAAGCGGCTTGTTACTGTCCCAATGATTCATTTTTCACTTGATGAATAAAAACAAAAGGAGTGGCCAGAACATCATATGTAGATTTGTGGGTGGAGCTTGTTTCACTTGGGCCACTAAACAACCACAAGAACACCCTAGAAACTTCACTGCGAGTATCACTTGCTCTTTCTATGTAACTATGTCAAATTCACCGCGGGACCCATATTTTATCATCACAGAATACTGTAACATCTGGCTTTCTTTGTGTAATGCCTTCGAGAACACACATACTGATCAAATGTTTCATCTTCTAATGCAACACAATGTCATGTCAATGATGAGGCGGCTGATTCGCATGAATTCCTGCAAACTCGCCACCTTGTAAAATAGTTACGACTTCCTGTGAGATCAGGCTTGTTTCACCAAAGTGCCTTGAAATGCATGAATGTAAAAGTATTGATGATAAAGGGCAGGTGAAACGATGGGCCAACATACTGTTGTAAAACCACGATCAGGTTAAAAGTGAGAGGTGCAGTATTTCTCTTCATCCCTTTGGTTTATCATGCTGGTTTACTGTATATGTGCCGGGTAGCTGTGTTGTTCCTCTTACGTTAATCTAGAGACTATTCCATGTGATCTGGCATCAGGATCTAGTTCTAGTTACCACAGTGTCGGGTTCAACACTCATTCAGTATTCATTAGCATATCACATCACTCCAGACCAACTTCAGGCTTACTGCAAACACAACTCTTTTTGAGATACTTTTGTGGCCTCTCGGATTCTCAAACAAATGTCAATAATGAGTATGTAGATGAATTATTTCCGGGACATCTGTTGAGGTATTGGATGAGTTTTTGTCTTCTGCAAACTGCTGGATGTGTTTGAGAGAATAGACGCATCGCTCTGTGAGTATGAACTGCTTGACTCAGACTCTCGGTTCCTTTACCTCTCATAGGAAACCAAATATTGTAGTTTGTAATGTAACTCAATGAGAATGGCTTTCAAAGTTGATCTACATGGGTGTTTAGCGTGTAAATGTAACAGAAGATTCTGAAAATGTTTTCTTTTAATGAAGTTAATAAACGTTTGAAGGCATTAAGACAAGTTACTCACTGCTGTATTGTGTGATGTGAAAACACTACATTTTAAAAGTCATGTTTCAAATACACTTTAAAATTGACATAAAAATAGTTTCGCAACATTATTACATGAAGTAATGAGTGCAATTCTTTAAAAAAAACTTTTCTCTGTAGAAAGTGCCATTTTGGTTTGCATAAATCAAGCTTTAACCATGCGGTATACTTTTCCCATTATACATATTCAAATAGTACACTGGACTATTTACGTTTAAAGTATACAACCACTGTACCCTATACCACCTTATTGTTTTGTACTAATTTGTGTACATAAGGTAGAAAAGGTGTCTTTCAAATTTTATTGCTGTTTATTTGGCTGTGTAGTTAGTTATATTTTTTTATTTTCATTCATTTTCATTTGTAAAATACAAATCAGCAGCCAGTTTGTGCACACTATATATTCTGATGATAATAAATAACACTAATATATCCTCCAATGAATATTCAATTATCTCATTTGAAATGTACCCGCTCATTATTAATGGCTTATGGTATAAAAATGTTGGGTTGCTTCAACCCATGGTTGGGTAAAATGTTGACATGCCCCAATTTTTTTTTAAGTGAACCTAAAAATATTCATACTTAACCCAGCGTAGGTTCATTTACATGGTTGAGTTTGTCCTTATTTGACCCAGGAAAGTTAAACAACACAGCATTTTTAGAGTATATCTTTGGACATCAGATTTGTTATGCCTATTTGTATAAATTGAGTTTAAATGGAAAAAAACATATCTGTATAATGCAACAAAGTAAAAAAGTCACATTTAAAATATTTTTATTTCTGTTTATTCATTTAATCATTCAATTGTTTATGTTTATACCCAGAGAATCAATCCAATCATTTGCAACAATGAAACGCAACAAGCACCGTGCATCAAAGGATGACGGAAAAGCTCAAGGTCACATCTTCTATTTACCTTCTTGTGTAAACCTTATTATTGTGTGAATTTAACAATATGGTTATTTTTGTGTAATATATTTAAAATGAATACGTAATATACTAGTAGAGCCTTGATGTGAACACGAGTCTTATTGCTTATTGTAAGAACTACAATGGAAACAACAGTGCTGTTTGTAATGATAATTATTTTTACTGTATGTATTTATCTTTTAGATGAACCAGCCATACTGGAGACAGAAGACATGAGAATGCCAGACCCTGACACGATCTCATTAGCCTCAGTAACAGCAGTCACCACCAATGTCTCCAATAAAAGGTGACTGTTGTGCATCACATTTCACTTCATCTGTGGACCTCGTCTGTCCCTGACATTAGCCTGTATACAGCAGGTGTAAAACTGACTACTAACAAATATCTAATGAGACATTAGTCATCATATTGACAAAGATCCTGCTTTGGACATAACCTCTCTAGCAGTATTTTGACATTGTGTTGTGTAGTTCGCTTATGCATCAACCCTGTTACCATTACAGTAATGTACTTTAAAAGGATACTCCCCAAAAAAAGAAAACTCTTTTACTTACCCTCAAGTTGTTCCAAACCTGTATACATTTCTTTGATCTGATGAACACAGAGAAAATATTTGGGAAAATGTTAGCAACTGTCATTTCTGGTACCCCATTAACTACCGTAGTGAGAAAAAATAATGTATAATTATTTATGTTCTGTTGAACACAAAATGAGATATTTTGAAGAATTTAGGAAAGCAACCGGTTCTAGGCCACCTTTGACTACCATTTTAATTTTGTATACTATGGTAGTCCATGATGTCCCAGAAACATTTTTCCAAATATCTTTCTTTGTGTTCAACATAACAAATAAATTTAGTCAGGTTTGGAACAATGGGGGGTTTTGTTTGGTAATTCATGACATAATCTTTTATTGTTGTGGGAAGTATCCCTTTAAAGTAAATATTTTATTAATCAGTACATCTCCCTGACAACTTTTCATGGACAAAAATGTAACGTTTTGTAAGGATTGTCACCAATTAAAAAATGTCTGCCCTGTTACCATGACTACTATCTACAGTAAACTACTGACAATAGATTCTGATAAAGTGAATTGCAAAAAACATTGCATTCAATTCTCTGTATAGTAAAATATCTATAATCTGATGATCACGACTCGAAATGTTCAACACTGTTTATCTTACATACATTTCCTTCACCTATTCAAAAATGAAAAGGCACCGTTTCATAGAATTGCCCAAATATACCAGGTAAATCAAAAATGTTTTTATTTTTCCCTGAAAATTCCGTCAACTCTGCAGATCAAAGCCGGACATCAAGATCGAACCTAGCGCTGGAAGACCAATGGATTTCCAAGTATGTGACAAGAAATTCCTCGAAATACTTAAAATCAAATAATACACTGTAAATATCACATACAGTCTATCTTATCATTTATATTTTGCCAGGTTAGTGTTACTGTCATAGAGGCCCGACAGCTGGTGGGTCTGAATATGGATCCAGTGGTGTGTGTAGAAATCGGAGATGACAAGAAGTACACTTCAATGAAGGAGTCGACTAACTGCCCTTACTACAATGAGGTATGTTGAGATTGTTACCGTGCCAACGTAACACTCATAAATATATATAAGAGATATATATATATATATATCCACCCTTAATCTTCAACATGTTTCCTGCAGTACTTTGTTTTCGACTTCAGCGTTCCTCCCGACGTCATGTTTGACAAGATCCTGAAAATATCAGTAAGTGTCATGTAACAAACAGAGCTTTAGTCAGAAGACCATTTGTTTTATTGATCAATAAAATCTGATTCCCCTGCAGGTCATCCACTCTAAAAATCTTTTGCGAAGTGGAACGCTTGTCGGAAGCTTCAAGCTTGACGTGGGCACAGTATATTCACAACCTGGTAAAGCCTCGTCTTACTTAAACTTATAACACCTCAGTATCACAGATGTCTGGACATCTTCAGGAATTCTCCATATGTCTTTACCTCCGCAGAGCATCAGTTTTTCCACAAATGGGCCACTTTATGTGACCCTGAAGACATCACCGCTGGATGCAAAGGCTATGTCAAGTGTGACGTCTCGGTTGTTGCAAAAGGCGATACTATTAAAACTCCACATAAAGCAAATGAGACCGAAGAGGACGACATAGAGGGGTAAAAACAACCAATCTGTACCGTTGGAATTAGCAGTGCTCATAGTTAGCATTAGTCAAACAAACCATAAACCTTAAGTTTTAAATTTTGCACTGTGCACCCTTTTGATTTGGGTTAGGTAACCACCAAAATTACACTAGTGACTACCAAGCAACACCCTAGCAACTGCATAACAACACAATAGACAACACTTACAACACCCTGGAAACCTTAGCAACCACATAGCAATGCTAATAACAATCTCCACCCCAAATATCGGGTGCAATAATGAACCCCCACCCCGAAAATGAACCATTACTTGTGCAAAAGCTGATCGTATCAAAATGTACAAACGAGAATGTACAAATGCATATAAATGAGCAACCTTTATCAAATAGTCACGAATCCCTATGAGATTGTGTTAGACAGGAAAACATGCATCTTACTTTTCCGTTGTCTTGTTCCAGGAATCTTCTGCTGCCAGAAGACGTTCCAGCTGAGCGTCAGTGGGCGAAATTCTACTTGAAGATCTACCGAGCCGAAGGATTGCCCAAAATGAACACCAGCATCATGGCTAATGTCAAGAAAGCGTTCATTGGAGAGAACAAGGACCTGGTGGATCCGTACGTCCAGGTTCAGTTCGCAGGACAGAAGGTGTGCACAACTCTGGCAAAATTCACCAGCATCTGTTTTCACAGAACAAACTGAAGTTGTCGTCTGTGCACAATGCAGGGCAAGACATCTATCCAGAAGAGCAGTTATGAGCCCATCTGGAACGAGCATATTGTCTTCACCGAGCAGTTTCCACCTCTGTGTCGTAGAATGAAGGTGCAGATCCGCGACTCGGATAAAGTCAATGATGTGGCCATAGGAACGCACTTCATTGACTTGAGAAAGATCGCGAATGATGGAGACAAAGGTATAGTCACGGTGCTTTCAATATGTTTCTCCACCTTTCAAGAGGTCCAACAGGGTTCACACGAAAAACCAAGAAATATCAAGGAATTGTGATTTCCAAAACTGGAAAAGTCACCACAATCTTAACGTAATCTTGTAAAAGGCTAGAAATTTCTCACATTCAGAATAATGAAATGATTTTCAGAAATGCTCATTCATCAGACATCATTAAATCGTCATTGGTCATAAGGTGGGAACATTGATGGATATTTCTCTCACTGATAGGCTTCCTTCCAACCCTGGGGCCGGCTTGGGTCAACATGTACGGCTCGACGCGTAGTTACACCCTCATGGACGAGTACCAGGACTTGAACGAAGGTTTAGGGGAGGGTGTGTCGTTCCGTGCCCGGCTGCTCGTCAGTCTGGCTGTGGAGATACTGGACACCTCTTCTCCCGATGTCATGAGCTCCACTGAGGTGCAGGTGGAGGGGATACCCAACATCTCAGATGTACGTGATCCATTGACAGGACAATGACAGTGAATAATTTATCTCTCTCTGCATTATTCATTGAGCAGTAATACTCATAGTAGACCTTTATGTGCCAGACAATCATCTACACAGCCAAAGTTTGGCTTTGTTTGGCACGTTACCTGCTGTTAAAAATTAACCAGCTGGAGACATATATCTCCAGCTGTTCCAGAGCGCTAGTGAATTATTCATGAACACAATGATATCAGAACAGGTTTGTTTGTGTTTCTGTATATTTAGAATGCCACAGGAAAGATTGAGGAATTCTTTCTCTTCGGATGTTTCCTCGAGGCCACTATGATTGACAGAAAGATTGGAGACAAACCCATCAACTTTGAGGTTACAATAGGTAAAACTTGTTATTTCACATGGATGTGTACATAAGAATGTCGTTCAGAGATGAATAGAGGAAGCCTTCATAACTTCAGTTCAGTTCCTGGATTTGACATACAATGGAGATCAGTGGCATAGTAAGTCAGGTCCGTATGCAAGAACTTTTAACGGGCCCCATCTGTCCGTTAGAGACCTCTTTGCGCATTACTGGAAATCAGTTGTTTACTCAGATTTGCTATTATAAATGTTGACGCGGGTCAATCGCGCTCAATAGTATCGGCAAATGCCAAGGGAGCGCAAAGTCCTAAGCGCCAGTAAGAGGAAGAAAGCGACGCAGCCAGCCTTTTTCACGTCCTTTTACACGCAACATGTAAACAGCCCTAACATTTCTATGATAAAACGGTTGTCAAACATTAAAATTAACTACTTACATGGCGCCCTTCCACAATTAAAGCGAACCTCAACCTCGGTTTCTGTCAATAGCAAAACCCGCCGTCTTTCATTCGATTGGACAGTCATCCTCGCATTCCTTCATTTGTTTGGCCACCTCAATCAGATTGACATTGACGAGCTCATTCAGAGTCCATATAAAAAACATAATTCCGTTTCGACGCAGCAAGGTAAACAACGTAATGTTGTACATTATACAATAATAATAGAGGGTAAATTATTACTGCCCAGTTTTACAGACAACGCTTAGCACCAGGCCTTAGTTAAATTAGGATATTTAAGTTGCTTTTATAAAAATGGCTTGGAAATAACATTACTGGTTTGCATCTTGAGACAAAACAATGGCACTGGCATATTTTAACATATATTAGTACAAGCTGTTTTCACTTTAGATAGGTCAAGTATTTATTTTAGTCTGGAACTAGCCATAAAGTCCCTGTGAACTGGAAGTTATGACCGTTTTTACTTCTGTATTCTGACACATTTCTGGGTGAAAAAGAATTTCAAAGGAGAAAATGAGTGGGCGTGGCTTGCGGTTTTCACTGCGAATTGATTGGATGTGTAAAAACAGCTGTTGCATTGATTTTGAAATGAAACTGGCAGCAGACTGACAGCTGAAGGGGAGGAGTTAACGGACGCTCCGCCCAAGCCGTCTAACTTACGTCATTTGAGATGGATAGTCATTTCAGGGCGGAAGTGCTTTTTCAGATTTTAACTGAAGATTATGAGGGCGTGTGAATTTTAAAAAGAAAATGACCCACATTTATAAGCTATTTACTATAAACGCTGCAATATTTCATGAATAAATAAGAATTGTCATTTTTATTTCACTGGGACTTTAAGCCTTGTCTGTGAAAACAAGCATACTGCATATATGTTTTAAAATTATTAAATGG
The DNA here is from genome assembly GCF_024868665.1 of Triplophysa rosa. Classification (NCBI taxonomy): domain Eukaryota; kingdom Metazoa; phylum Chordata; class Actinopteri; order Cypriniformes; family Nemacheilidae; genus Triplophysa; species Triplophysa rosa. The sequence continues at coordinate 2,389,419 of NC_079899.1, read as the reverse complement.
ATGCCAACTAATTGGGACAATAAATATCTCCCTACTACCCCTATTACTATACACTTTATTATTAAACACCTGTTAGCCATTTTCAAACATTTTCTTCATTTTGTTGAAAATAAATGCCTGTTTCATCTGATAAGTGATGTGAAAATGTAGAAGTAGCAGTTTGACAAAAGGCGGATTCGAACTTCGCATTCACATGAAGTGTCAAAACTACTTGTCACGCGTATCTTACTCACCACACCACTGAAGCTGCTAGCAAGGTGGCATAGTTTTTGCACTCTAAAGGTTTTTTCTGGTGGAGGTCCCACTCACATACTGTATGTTTGTGGGTATACCAGATCTGAGATCAGTCATTTGCAGTATTATACGGCCATGAATGGCCATGAATAAAACTTGGAATCCCCCAGGCCCATATGCACCTGCCCTGCATACCCAGACACTCTTCACTGGTAGAGATCATTTAAATATGAAATATTCAATACGAAATCAATAAATGCAAATACAAATGGTGTCCATGTCCAAAATATAACAAGAGAATCTCTTTAAACCAAACAACACCCTGATATCGGATCTTGGTCAAATAAATGCATTTCAACAATATTTTATTCAAGCAAATTCTGCCATTGGAAATGTATCTAAAATCCACATGATCAAACTTTCAACACAAGGAAACTATGGCAGTGAGGTTGATACTCCAACCAAACCACGATCAAAGAAGAAGAAAGGAGATGGAGATGATGAAGAGTCTGAGCTCATTCACGGCTCCAGTGATGAAGAGATGGATACTGGTGGAGACATGACTTCAGTTTCCACCACACCTCCAATGAAGCCCGTCATCACCGAAAGGTCGGATAACTCATCCCAAACCACTGCATTCATTTCTCATCTGTGTGCGTTGAATTCCAGAATAATGTGTATTATTATTGTTTCAGAAATTATTTCCACCTGCCCTATTTCGAGAGGAAGCCCTGTATCTGTATCAAGAGCTGGTGGCAGGACCAGAGACGACGGCTTTATAATTCTAACATCATGGACAATATAGCAGATAAACTGGTAACATGAACTGAACATGAGACCTATGTTTAATAAGCCCTAATATCAGAAATTGTACCCTGCATACAGTATGTAGCACCTGGTTTTAAATAACAAATCCTGCCACAAGAAGAATTTACTCGCAACAGAAGTCTTGACCTTCCTCGCTGTGTTTAACAATTCATATCATGTGTCATCATTTTGATATTAGATTTTTACTAATTTACATGAAATTACATTAATTGTTAACGTTTTATTACTTTATTTGCAAAAATATAGTAGGCCTACTGTTATCCATGTTCTACGTTTTAAGGTCATCCGTGTTACTGCATATTTGTGTTTGCTTTCTTGAAGCATTTCTGACATGTTTTTGATATTTTGATATAAAAGAAAGAATATTATTTGCATTAGTTTTACAGCCTCATAGAAATAATTTCCATTCTCTTTGATCCATAAAGCCCAAGCATTCAACTCTGTTACCAGGTTATTGTATGAAAAACATATTTTTTTAATATAGGAAATATATTTATTAATCATTATAAACACACATTTAGTCAAAAGAGGGCTATCACATACTGAGTGTCAACCCTGTTACTTGCAACTTTTGTCTATTTCGTTTTAATTTAATATTTAATAATATATTGTATTTAACTTAACAAGTCTGATTACAGCTGGTGTTTATAATACTACATGTAAAACTAAAGCTGTATATTGTGTAACAGGAAGATGGATTAAATGATGTTCAGGAGATCATTAAAACAGAGAAGGCGTATCCTGAACGCAGACTCAGAGGAGTCCTAGAAGAGCTCAGCCAAGGCTGCAGGTTAGGACGCATGTTTTTCTGACGCACATAACTGTACCAGCCTTTAATTACAGTCTTTATCAGTTAGTTATTTTGCCCAATATATCCATTATATATTTGTATTTTTTTATTGATACAAAATTATTGACTTCTTATAATGTAGTACAATAACATTTTCTGACCAAAGCTGTTCTCAGATTTTTTTAAGAGTAACAGTGTTGAAATTTGAATCAGTGATTTAGTAAACGTTCCATAGAAACTTTCATTTCCAAAGTTAATGGAATTGTCTATGGTTAGGTCAGCACTGTTATTTTTGGCCATGAGGTGGATAACATCATTTCTTGAGAGTTCTAAACCTTTTCAAATGAAATACAACTCTACGAAACCCTGATTTCTCTGGAAGTATAAAATAACAATGAATTCTTTCAGTACCTTCGTAACTTTGGTGAACAATGACCAGAACCAGACTGGAAAGACAAAGCTGGACCGGGAGAGACTGAAGTCTTGCATGCATGAGCTGGTAAACCACACACATATCTCCAGCGTGTCTCGTCCATACTGTGATGCTGTAGACCCAGTATTGTGTTTCTGTTTTTAACGTCTTCAGGAGAACATGGGCCAGCAGGCAAAGAGCATGAGATCACAGGTGAAGAAGAGTAACGTGAGAGACAAAATCAAACTGGCACACCACTTTCTACAGAAGCTCAGATTCCTGTCTGACGAGGTGACACATCATACATTCACCATGATTCATATCACTGCAAAATATTCACAAACATACTAACTTAAAATTTCATTTCAGCCTCAACACAGCATTCCAGATATTTACATATGGATGATAAGCAACAACAAGCGCATCGCGTACGCTCGCGTTCCCTCTAAAGACATCCTTCACTCTCCGCTGGAAGAAGAGAAGGGGAAAGACTGTGGGAAGGTCCAGACCATCTTTTTCAAGGTTAGATGTCTATGTCTTTGACCCACTGGTGCTCACACTCGTACTCCTCCTGGTCTAAAGTAACTGAATACCTAAAACTTGAATTGAACAATTTAGTTTCTAACAATCCAACATAGTATTTATTTCGGTTCATTTTCATCAATGTACACTGCATAGAGAAAAACGTTGTATTTTAATACAATATATTCTCTTTATTTTAGTTATTCATCTATTCTTCTTTTTTTTATTATTATATGTATTATTAGTATTGTATAATGTAAAGCTGCTTTGCAACAATGAAAATTGTGAAAAGCACTAACAATCAAATTAAATTGAATTAAAATCAGACCTATTTCTTTTAGAAGTAAAATATTTGCAATCAATAATATTTGTGCAATGCATATAATATATTTTTCTATTGTATATTATATCATTATAATAATTGAATGTTCCATAATATATTTTTATAATATTTTATGTCATATTTATGCAGTAAATATTGAATAAAACATTATTTTGATAATAAATATTATTTATTATTATTATGATAATATTGTTGAGTATAATAGTATTTTTTAATCACATCCTTTAATCATTTTGGTCACACTTTATTTTAAGGTACAATTCTGGCTATTAACAAACCGTTAACTATGACTTTTGCCTCATGTATGGTCATGCAGAATATGTGCTTTATAAGTACTAATAAACAGAAACTATGCTAATAATAGGCATGCTAATAAGCAAGTGGTTAATAGTGAGAATTGGTCCCTATACTAAAGTGTTACCATCATTTTTGTGCCACAAAAGTCGCCAAGTTTGTAGCATTCAATCACACATAACACTTTTTCCTGATTCCAATTCATTTCCTATGGAGGTCCTATTAGGACCACTGTGCTTTAGGACCATTTCGTTTCTTCAAATCACTTCTATGATTTTGTGTGTGTTCACACAGCCAGTGGCACAACAGTTAAGTTTCGTACTGTTGTGATAAAGTAACAAGTGTTATATTGAGCACCATCTCCGAATTGTTGTTAACGGATTTTTTCCTCTCTCCAGCTCCCTGGTAAGAAGAGTTTTGGGCCTGCGGGGTGGACTGTTCAGGCCAAAACCGAGCTGTATTTGTGGCTGGGCCTGAACCGACAGCGTAAGGACTACCTGAACGGATTACCCAACGGGTTTGAGGAGAACAAAGCAGTCAAAGGAGTGCAGTCGTCCCCACCCATCAGTCTGCAGTACACCAGTGAGATAACCGAGTAACAGAGCATTTATCATAATCTAGTAGCACTCCAGACTAACGCTTGAATGCTGTGTTGAAATGTGTCTGAACAGTGAAACAGATCTTCCAGCTGAGGGTCCACATGTATCAGGCTCGGAGTCTGTTCGCTGCAGACAGCACGGGACTGTCGGACCCTTTCGCTCGGGTTTTCTTTTCCACTCACAGTCAAGTAACAGAGGTGACATAAACGTCCCGCCTGACAAACGCTTCCGCTTTGAGATGTTGTGCAAAGTGAATGAATTGTGTTGACTGTTGTCTGTCAGATCCTGAATGAGACCCTGTGTCCCACGTGGGATCAGCTGATGGTGTTTGATAATGTGGAGCTGTACGGCGAGGCAGGTGAACTGAGAGACGATCCGCCTATAATCGTCATCGAGATCTATGATCAGGACACAGTCGTGAGTGCTCGTGAGACTTTCGATGTGATCATCGATGACCCTCCCTGCTGCTGTTATATCTCATTCTTTGTGTGTAGGGTAAAGCTGATTTCATGGGCCGCACGTTTGCTAAACCTTTAACCAAGATGTCAGATGAGCATTATGGACCTCCACGATTCCCTCCTCAGTTAGAGTATTACCAGATCTACCGCGGTAACTGCACCGCTGGAGAGATGCTCGCAGCCTTTGAACTGCTACAGGTGCGTCACGTGTGTGTGTGTGTGTGTGTCTGTACTGTGTGTGTGTGTGTGTGTGTGTGTGTGTGTGTTTGTGTGCTCACACATCTCTTGTGTAACTCTTTCAGATTGGCCCGGGTGGGAAGGCTGATCTGCCTCCCATAGATGGACCTACAGATATTGACCGCGGTCCAATTCTGCCTGTTCCTATCGGAATCAGACCCGTCCTGAGTAGATACAGAATTGAGGTAAACAGCTCAGACGTGTATTTATTTATACACTGTAAACCGTAAACAGTACAGTGATGGGTATAGTACAGTACAGTCACCCACAAAGATATATTTGGATACACATTACAGAAGTTAGTGTGTGAAAATCTCTCGCATGATTTGTTATTTCACTTATGTACACATACACTACATACATTTCAAAATGAGGCTAAATAAACGTCAAACGATTGAGCGTTAACTGGTCGGTGTGTGTAAATCCACCTCAGGTGTTGTTCTGGGGTCTGAGGGACCTGAAGCGAGTGAATCTGGCACAAGTGGATCGTCCTCGTGTGGACATCGAGTGTGCGGGGAAAGGCGTTCAGTCAGCTCTGATTCAAAACTACAAGAAGAATCCTAATTTCAGCACTCTGGTGAAGTGGTTTGAAGTGGTGAGTTCTCACTGAAGAAAATAAAGTTGATCGAATCACAAACACTTGATAACATTCACACTTGTTGTTCAGGATCTGCCTGAAAACGAGCTTCTTCATCCTCCTCTGAACATTCGGGTGGTGGACTGCAGGGCGTTCGGACGCTACACGCTGGTGGGCTCTCACGCCGTCACGTCTCTGCGCAAGTTCATTTACAGACCGACAGAGAAGAGTGTCAATAACTGGTCTGCTATGGGTGCGTATGATAAGAGAAGACAAACCTTTCCTTTGGATCTTCAGCTCAGCTTCAACTATATGGAACTGCAATGCTGCAAAGCAAATTTATCAAATATTCTCCATCCCTGTTTGGCCAATATATTATTTTATAAGTACATTTTTTGCAGTATTTTTTCTAACGCTGTCGTTTCCTATACAGACGAGGTCGTTATCCACACAGAACCAGAAGCAGCTGTCAAGAAGATCGAGACAGTGGTCAAACTGGACTCGGTATGTAATATTGCAGAATACGTCACGTCACCTTTGCTGTTATACACCACCAAACAAACTTTTGAACCCATTCTCATCAACTGCATATAAATAACACGCGCTGTTGCAATCATACGTAAGTTTTCAGTTCAAAAGTTAAATTGTGTGTGCATACAAATCGCCTATTTTTGCATGTATATGATACGCCAATTTTAGCGTGCGTGCATATTAAACGGCAATTTGTCCTAAAGCTATATTATAACCTCAACCCTTACCCAAACCCTAACGGTATTATTTTAATTATTTCAGTGTTTTCTCTTCATCTACGTTTCAAAATGGCTGCTCTCCAACGAGGTGCACGCAAACTTATGCGTATCACATGCACGTTCAATTGAACTTTGGCGTACGTATTACACGATATTGCAACAGCGCATTATTTATACACAGATCGATGAGAACGGTGTAACTTTTTTTTCGAATTAATTCTCATGATATTTAAATAGTTAGAATCTAAGGCTGTAGTACGGCCTACTATATTTGTGTTACTATAGTAAACTGTATTGAATGGTAGTTTACTGTAGAATATTATATTTTACTATAGTCTGTAGTATTAAGTGTAGTAATTTGAAACTATAAATGCTGCAGTATACTTTAACGGTGTCATGAACTGGCCTTGTTTATTTTTTAATACTGTTGCATGAGGTCTACTTATTATGTTGGTTTGCGTGGTTTTTACATACAAAAACATCAAAATCAATAAGTAATAGGCTATTTTCTACCCGGGTTTTGAGGCCGGCTTGACAAACGTTCAGTTTTAATGGGCGTTCCGCATTGAAGACTTGGAAGTAAACGCCCACTGCTATGATTGGATAGCAGTTTGCGTAGTAAACTTAGTTGGGGCCTTCTGTGAATTTGGTTAGACACGTAACGTTAGGTTACACATTAGCTCTTCTCGCACTGGATTAGTTTTATCTGGGGACCTCGTGTGATTTATAAATTACCTTCCCACATCTGTATTTCATGTGGCGCATTCGCACGGGATAAGTGAAGCCTGTGATTTTACTCAAATTTACGGACTTATTTCCTGGATGTGATGGCAAGGCTTTGCGTATAGTTTGTATAGCCTATAGTTGTATGGTGTTTAGTGATATATGACCGTACCTGTCAGCATTTGAGACCCGTGATCGCGAACCGGACAGAAGATCACCGCGATCGCGGGTCTCAAATGTTACGAGAGCTTCCATGAAAAATAACAAAACGGGAGACTGCCTGCCAAAATGACAGTGTTGGCATGTATGGATATGACCCAGCACAGACAACCTCTGCAATTATTAAAAATGTCTAGAGGTCCCCAGGTTATACTAATCCTGTGCGAATAGGGCTATCAGGGCATATCAAGCGATCTCTAACTAATAATAAGAGTATATATAAGTAATGACATGTGCATTGACTGTGTTGCAGGCGTCTGACGCTGTGGTGAAGGTTGATATGGTGAGTACAGTAAATGTACTGTAGAGTTTTGGTGTTAATTCAGTACACCATGAAACTATAATGTGTGTTAACCATGTTTCTTTTTGTTCTCAACACTGTGACAGGAGGAAGAGAAAGGTGGTAAAGGCAAAAAGAAGCGTAAGAAGGGGGAGGAGCCAGATGAGGAGGAGCTAGATGAGAGCATGTTGGACTGGTGGTCCAAATACTTCGCTTCTATTGAGACACTAAAAGATGTGAGACGTACTTCTACAATATATGAAGAGTTTGGTTCCAAAATGAGATTACTCCTTTTTTATATTGTGCATTCCAATTAATATCAATCAAACTGCAGACGTTTTGCTTTGATTCAAGCCATAATAAAATAACTAAAAAAATACAGCTAACATAATACGTAACTAAAAAAAATACAGCTAACTAACACAATAAAACAGAATAAAAACATGATAACATAATAAAAAACATGATTTTTGAAAAAAATGTAAAAACAGAGTTTATACTCTTAATAAACTCTTCATATATATTTAAAAATTCTGAAAGCTAATATATGACAATTTATTCCTTTAAATTGAAACATGACTATACAGTAGCCTATATTTAACTGTTTTAAATGTTTAATAATGACATATTTTAGATAATTAAAGCACAAGAAGCCGAAGCTGAAGAGAAGGATGATTTCGAGTCTGGAGAAGGTAACTCACTTTCAACATCGTAGCAGATCAGAGGTTTTTAAAAGTACAGTTATTACAATACAACCTATATTGCCTTAAATAGTTGTTTTCTTTTGTTATGTAAATGCTTACATATTACACATTTTTACACGACTCTACAATGAAAAATATTATTGAAAGTTCACAGATGTTGGCATGTTTATCTTGACCCACAGGCAGGAAGAAGCGAGGGAAGGGAAGGAACAAGCCAGCACCTGGAGAGACCGGACCAGAGAAGAAGAGGCAGAAGATTGAGGAGCTTAAGGTCTATTCATTCATTTTTCCTAAATATACACACTTTAAATGGACAAAGTCCAGCAGTTCTTCAGGTCTGGTTTCATGTGAAGGTCTGAGGAACATCTTGTGTTCTTCACAGGTGTATAACAGAGAACTTGAGATTGAATACAACAATTTTGAAGACTGGCTTCACACCTTTAACCTGTTCAGAGGGAAATGCTCAGACGACGCTAATGTGGAGCAGAACGCAGCCGATGAGGACAGACTCATTGGCAAATTTAAGGTCTGTTGTTGAGTTTTCTTCTCTGTCATCAGGGAAGTGGGCAATTTAACATTAATTGGATCAGGCAACCAAGACAGCAACATTGTGTCGGCCCAGATGTGGTCCACATCTGGCCCACGTGAGATGTACCAGATGTGGGCCGGATCTGGGCCAACACTAAGTTGCCAACACTAAGTTGCACTAGTTGCTAGAAACAAACAAAAAACAGGAACCAAAATGTTACTCAAGGACACTAAGGTGTTGAATGTTTTCACGGTGTGGTCTGCAGGGCTCTTTGTGTATCTATAAAGTTCCTCTGTCAGATGAGGTGTCCAGAGAAATGAGCTTTGATTCCAACATGGGCATGTTCCAGAACATTCCACACAACGACCCAATAAACGTCATGGTCCGAGTCTATGTCCTCAGGGTATGTGCGACTCACATAACAGCGGTTTATATCTTTTTATTATGTTTGCACATGTTTAATAATCATTTATGATTGCATGACTTTGTCTCAGGCAACAGATCTCCATCCCGCAGACATCAATGGGAAAGCAGATCCTTATGTTGCAATTAAGCTCGGAAAATCAGAGATAAAGGACAAAGAGAGTTACATCTCTAAACAGCTCAACCCTGTGTTTGGAAAGTTAGTACATTAGCTGTCATTCTCATTCACCTTAATGATATAAATATTACAATCAGAATGAACTCATTCACTCCAAACGTTCAGGTCTTTTGATATTGAAGCAACACTTCCGATGGACTCCACCCTCACCGTGTCCATCTATGACTGGGATTTGGTGGGAACCGATGATCTGATTGGAGAGACGAAGATTGATTTGGAAAACCGTTACTACAGCAAACACCGGGCAACATGTGGCCTTACCTCCAGCTATGCAATGTAAGCATTGATCTGCTGCTGTCATGATCTGGAGTAGACACGTACAATATCGCTGATGATAAAAAACATAACTTGTCCTGCTGTTTTGTTAAGTCATGGCTATAACGTGTGGAGAGACCCCCTGAAACCGACACAAATCCTTGCCAAATTCTGCAAAGACAGCAAAATGGATCAGCCCCAGTATGGCCCGGGAGGAAGAGTGAAGGTGGCCAACAGAGTTTACACGGGACCCACCGAAATCGAGGATGAAAACGGTATTACCATGAAGCATTTGAAATGAAACAGTTCAAGGGGAATTTAGAAACCATTTCGTAACCAGTTTTTGCGTTTTTGCTCATGAGCTCCAATGTAAAATCTGTGCAATGTAAAGCCAGCTGGTTTAACAGCAGTGTTGGGGTTCTAGAGTTCTTTAACATCTCTATGACAGGACTGAAGAAACAGACGGATGAACATCTGGCTCTTGCTGTGCTCAACCGCTGGGATGATATGCCACGGATTGGCTGCAAACTGGTTCCCGAGCACGTGGAGACGAGACCTCTCCTGAATCCTGATAAACCAGGCATCGAGCAGGTCAGGAATGATCCAACAGACAGACGATCCGTCCAGAGTTTAGGATGATGAATTAACGTGTGATTATCATGATGCAGGGACGAATTGAGATGTGGGTGGACATGTTTCCAAAGGATATGCCTGCTCCTGGACCTGCTCTTGATATTTCTCCACGCAAACCAAAGAAGTAAAGTCCATTTTCTGATCTGAATACAGCATTTCATCTCTGTGATGTTGTTGTAATGATATTGTAATGATGGACAGATTTGAGCTGCGGGTGATCGTGTGGAACACAGATGAGGTCGTTCTGGAGGACGATGACATCTTCACGGGAGAAAAGTCTAGTGACATATTCGTTCGAGGGTATGACGTCAGGCATGACATCACTGCACTAACACCAATTTGGTGACATGAAGTGATGAGGTGAAAATGTTGTTTTCTCGTCTGTATTCACCAGCTGGCTGAAGGGTCAACAGGAGGATAAACAGGACACTGACGTCCACTATCATTCACTGACCGGTGAAGGAAACTTCAACTGGCGCTTCATTTATCCCTTCGACTATCTGCAGGCAGAGGAGAAGATTGTCATCTCAAAGAAAGAGTCCATGTTTTCCTGGGATGAGACCGAGTACAAGATTCCTGCCCGACTGAATCTACAAGTCTGGGATGCCGATCATTTCTCCGCTGATGATTTTCTGGGTGTGATGTTGTGTTTTTTATCATAAAGAGAATCATTAAGAGTCTCGGTCGTCTTTCGTGTCATCACACGAATGTTTGCTTGTGATTCAGGTGCAATTGAACTGGATCTCAATCGATTCCCTCGCGGGGCCAAGACGGCGAAGCAGTGCTCCATTGACATGGTCATCAATGAACAGGACATGCCCATGGTCAACATCTTCAAACAGAAGAGAATTAAAGGATGGTGGCCGTTCGTGGCCAGAGATGAAAACGATGAGCTGGAAATTACTGTAAGTCACCAATTATAAAGGCACATGAGAAATAAACATGAACAAATGAGACTGTAGAGTTAAAATAATCTGGATTTGGGTCGTTTGATGAGAAACGTTTGAGTTCATATCGAGATCTTCAATAATATTGACTTTTGATTGCAGACAAATTTTTTGTTTGACACATTGTTGAGATCTCTTCTGGAACTCTAATGTCAGAGACATTTGTGAGATTGCTGACTCTTTCTAAGGAGAAATATCTCCTACGATATTATCTCTTATGGGACGCAGATTTAGAAAAAGTTTCCATTTGCTCTCCATTTATTTCATTGATGTCTAGAAGAAATAATTGTGATATTACAGGGAGCTCATCTATGATTTATCTTTTGGGTTATTGGTATATTATTGATATTTATTACACGGCTCATTTGAATGCTTGATTCTGATTGGCCAGTCGCGACATTCTAAGGGTAACAACCGCTCAAAACTAATAACACCCTGTAACCCGGATGCTGCAAACCATTTTGAGAGGGGCAGTTTAATATTACACAAAAATGAATTATAAATATGTCTTTTAATAACATACATGACATTATATTTACAAATGATTACACCATTTTGCCTGTTCGTGACGTTTGAACGTCGTTTCTTACCTTAAAACCGAAACTAAACGGCTTTTCCTCGCAGAAGGTCTGCATTCGGTAAAAATGAGCTAATAAAATACTTCAAATTCACATTTTATGTCCAGTTTTTTTCTCATGTGGCAAGAAGCCGTGTAATAAGTGGGATAATGTACAAGCAGCCGGCTGTTATTGCCAAATAAGCCCCTTCAGTGAGACACAAGACCCCGTTCATGACCCGATCACACTGTCGGGGATTATTTCTGCCATAACTACCGGCTGCCTGTACATTATCCCTTATATCACATATTAAATGTTCAGTATTTACATCGGATCAATGTAGCACACAGCTTCTTGTGACTCATTGCTTTATCTTCACACTCAGTCTTAAAAGCACGAAAGGTTTGGATAGTAAAATGCTGTTTCAGACCTTCAGCACATACTCGGTTCACACACGTGTTTATTTCTTCAGGGGAAAGTAGAAGCGGAGCTCCATCTGATGACGAGTGACGAGGCTGAGAAGAGTCCTGTGGGTGAAGGACGCAATGAACCCGAACCACTCGAGAAACCAAAGTAAGATCTACAAAACCTTCACATCTATTTCACTTTTTCACACCCTTCATATCTTAATCATTCAAATAAAAACGGGATTGACAGTGACACATTTTGTGTTATTTGGTGTTGATTTTGTGTTAAATAAATAAAAGGGACAGTTCAAAGTTACAAAAAATGTGGTTTCCTAGAAATAACACAGAGATGTGTTCAGTTACGGACAACACACAAATGTTGTAACTGTTTTTAGAGTGTAGTACTTACAGTACAAGTATACTAGCACTCGTACCAACAACATAAAGTATCAAATCAAAATGTTAAAATATACTAGAACTTTGCTCAAGTTTACTTAATAAAACGAACTTAAATGAGCCGTACATATTTTTTTCTTAGCGTGTCCATAAAAAATAACAACCCAGATAGCACAATCCATCTGGTTTACATCTATTTGACGTCTGCATTTACATCTGCAAGACATCTGCAATACATAGTTTGCTCATCTGCAAAACGTCTCGGAGACGTCTGAACGTCTGTAATACATCTGCTAAAGATCTGGAGATCTGCTGCTTAAAAACATCTGCTAAACATCTTAGAAAGAGCTGCTTTACATCCATTCTAAATCATAAACATCTTACAGACATCTTCTAGATGTCTATATGACGTCTGACAGCAGACATCTCCGAGACGTATTGCAGATGAGCAAACTATGTATTGTAGATGTCTTGCAGATGTAAATGCAGATGTCAAATAGACGTAAACCAGATGTATGTGTGCTATCAGGGAATGTAGTTTTAATTATTTACTTTTACACCGAGTATTACAATGTCCTTGAAAAGCCATTTTCTCTCACTAACAGAGATTTGGTTAAAATCTGGTTGTGAGTAAATGTTCTCACAAAGGTGTTAAGCAGTGTACTATAATGTGACGTTTTGGTGCCAATTCATCACCTTCTAAAAGCTGCACAAACAGTCAGACACAACTAAAGTTATCACACATTCAGTCAGGACGAGAAGGCTGCCACTGAGTTTCACCAGCCGTTTGTCTTTGTCCCTCCGACCCGACCCGACCCCACACAACCTTCCTGGTTCATCAGTCCTCTCAAAGCAATCCGCTATCTCATCTGCAACAACACAAGTGGCTGGTCATCAAAACTGTGTCTGGCTCTGTTGCTATTAGCCATGCTGGGTCTGTTTTTCTACAGTATGCCCGGATACATGGTGAAAAAACTTCTAGGGCCTTGAAAAGCTTTCTCATGCTCTTCAGTACGGCAACATTCACATGCTGGCTGTCCGAATGATATTTGTGATGGTTGGAGAAGTCTTGCTGTTTCTCAACTTTGTTCAAAATCATTCAATACAATAAACTGAACAGTTAAACAAACCCAAACTAACAACATATCAACATTTGACTGAGCTTTTATTGTTTCATGCATAGTTGCATAGAAATAATAATAAAGATGTCTGGTTTGCATCTCCAAGGTTATTTTAAAATGTGTTTTTTAGTAAGTTTGGAAATGTATATTGCATTACTGAGATGTGATATTGTGTGATTTATTACCAGTTCTTGATCAGTGCAGCACAAACAACAGTCTTTATTATTAACTTATTATTTAAAATTATAATTATTTATAAACTTTATTTCCAGTACTTTAAGTCCAAAAATGAGTGTTTTCATTCTGAATCGATTTTGATATTAACAAGCATGTTCAGTGTTCATTTAATGTCAATTTGTTAGCCAAATTTGATTATACTAGAATACATTTTGTTATTCAGACAAGGCTGGAGTTTTGACTGGTATGACTAATACACATAAGACATTTGCGACGAACTTACAGCAACTGCATTTGTGTAAATCCATGAGATGAACATTGTGAAACTGGCACTGTCTATGTTAAAAGCCCATGTTAAAAGTTTGTCTCCTGGTTTTGTTCCACCAGCCGTCCTGACACGACATTCCTGTGGTTCCTTAGCCCGCTAAAGGCCATCCGCTATCTCATCTGCAAACAATACAAGTGGCTGGTCATCAAAATTGTGCTGGCTCTGTTGCTATTAGCCATGCTGGGTCTGTTTTTGTACAGTATGCCCGGATACATGGTGAAAAAACTTCTAGGGGCTTGAAAAGCTTTCTCATGCTCTTCAGTACGGCAACATTCACATGCTGGCTGTCCGAATGATATTTGTGATACTTGTTTGTTGGAGAAGTCTTGCTGTTTCTCAACTTTGTTCAAAATCATTCAATACAATAAACTAAAAAGTTGATGTAAAATGAATCAAACCCAAATTAACAACATATCAACATTTGACTGAGCTTTTATTGTTTCATGCATAGTTGCATAGAAATAATAATAAAGATGTCTGGTTTGCATCTCCAAGGTTATTTTAAAATGTGTTTTTTAGTAAGTTTGGAAATGTATATTGCATTACTGAGATGTGATATTGTGTGATTTGAATGTTACAAATAAATCAATAAAAACTATAACATGCATTTGATTTATTACCAGTTCTTGATCAGTGCAGCACAAACAACAGTCTTTATTATTAACTTCATTTCCAGTACCTTGAGTCCAAAAATGAGTGCTTTCATTCTGAATCGATTTTGATATTAACAAGCACGTTCAATGTTCGTTTAATTTCAATTTGTTAGCCAAATTTGAATACATTTTGTTATTCAGACAAGGCTGGAGTTTTGACTGGTATGACTAATACACATAAGACATTTGCGACGTACTTACAGCAACTGCATTTGTGTAAATCCATGAGATGAACATTGTGAAACTGGCACTGTCTATGTTAAAAGCCCATGTTAAAAGTTTGTCTCCTGGTTTTGTTCCACCAGCCGTCCTGACACGACATTCCTGTGGTTCCTTAGCCCGCTAAAGGCCATCCGCTATCTCATCTGTAATCAATACAAGTGGCTGGTCATCAAAATTGTGCTGGCTCTGCTTCTGCTCGCCATCTTGGCCCTGTTCCTCTACAGTATGCCCGGATACATGGCCAAGAAACTTCTGGGAGTCTGAGAGAAGAAAGTCCCCTACATCCTATAACACTTCTAAAACGCATTCATTTAAGTATGATTTGTATTTGCTCAAATGGAAGCTTCAGTAAATTGTCTAACTAATGTCTAGCCTTTACCTGGCATTTTTTGTTTGCTTTTTCGGTTGGTGTGACTTTCGCTTTTATTTTCAGTTTAGAATAATAACTTATGGTTAAAGTGAAGTCAAGTCCCACGATAAACTTCTATCATAGCAAGTGTTCTGCTGTTGGAGTCATATTTTCAATAAACCTATTGGCATTATTGTGTTTTGTTACAAAATTGCCAAAGCAATCTAGTTTGTAACCAGAAGTCAATAAAGTTTCCTCAAAAATCCCAATGATTGACAATCTGTCTGTGCTGTGTTTAAAGAATTATACCACTGTAAATAAAAGCCATGAGGTCTTCATGTTGATGAAATGGCTGCCTGACATAATTTAATCTCATCTCATCACATTGTCATTTTGAAGTAGACACATGTGTCAATGCTACAAATAGTCCAGACCCTATATTTCTGTGTTGGAGCTGGTGTTGAAAGACATTATGTCCAACCCTGCTTCTGGAGAGCTACCTTCCTGTTTCAACAAACCTGTCTGTAATTATTAATTATCAAGTATCAGTATGTAGGAAGATTTTATGTAGAAAACAGTATATCAGAAAATGACTTCAGCTTGGTTTTCACAAACTGGGTCACTTATGCTCAAAGTTACACAATTTTGACTGAAAATGAAATGTCTAGGGTTAGTTGTACTGTAAGTTGTGGAGTTGGATGTAACAGTTTGGAATTTAAGCCTGTTACCAAAGGGATTAAAGAAGTTGTGTTATCTGAAGTAAGTTACATGCCGGGTTTAATAGAGTCCAGGAAACTACATCATTGTGCACTGCATTTTGGGAAGATTCCACCATTGCTGTACGCTACGCATGGAAGGGTAAAAACAAAGCCACTTTAGAAGAGAAGCCTGCAACCATTAGCCAAAAATGCGTAACGGCTAATGTTAGCGCAGCGGCTTCAGCGGGACGCAGGACAGGAGACCAAAGTTTGTTTTTTAATGGATGTCAATGGAAGAGAAGCTTCACTACACGGAATCAATCACTTTTGTGAGGAAACAGCTATTCATTTAAGGTACCGACTGCCTGTCCATTAATGTTTTACACCTAACAGTAGGTTAGTTGGGAACTGTAGGTTTTACTATGATACAAATTTTACTTTTTAATCCCCCAACATGAACACAATAGTCATTTTACTGTAAACCTGAACATACTCAATCCGCAGTTGTTTCACTCGATCTGCATTTCTTTCAAAAGGCACCCGGTATAGCTGTTTTAAAGACACCTGATGCCTTTTCAGCACACGGGTAATAGCTGCCAGATATCTTTAAGGCGAATATAATTTCTGGTCGAACCAAATTGACCACAGCCTGCTCTTGTTTGTCAGCCAGAATTTTGCTTCTCCATCTCTATTTGGCCTAGTCTCTATTCTGCAGAGGGCAAGTCACAGCAAGAACAAATTTACAGTAATCCCGTTACATACTGTGGTACACTCCAATGCTGCATACAGTCATTTGACAGTTAAAGATGCTTAATGTTTAGTGCATTCTGAAGACTGTCATGACGTGATTAATGACATAGTCTACAACTACAGCTCTGATTTCATTAGAAACCATATGCTGTTGCTGCCGGCTCTTGTCCTCTTCCACGTTCACCCACTCCTCTCAAACGAGGCCTATGACCACCTCCCAGAAGGGTTGCTTGTCCCCTGACATTTTTTTGACCACCACGTAGTCTTTGTCTTCCATTTCACATTACTGGCTCCATGTTTTTACTAGGTTGAGTAGGATACTACTCAGCTCACTTTATATGCAAATCACAGTGTGAAAACAATCACCAGTAATGAGAATCCATTAACTTGTTAAAACCACAAAAACTATTACAAGGGACTTGTCATGGCTCTGCTTCTTTAGTCATGTTTTTCTTGGTCCTGTAGCAGAGCCATGACAAAGTCTTTGGTTATGTGTGGAGAGAAACTTAGTGTTGTCCTTTGGACAATAATATACGTTCTCTCCAGTGTCTTGTCATTGGCCCTGTTCCTCTCGTTTCCTTGTTATCTTTCCCTTAGTGTTTGATTACCCACACCTGCCCCGTGTCGTTATCCCTCGTTTGTCTTCCCTTTATATACCCTCATGTTTCTTTGTCCTGTGCTCGTATATTGCATTGTGTACTGTGTACGTACATTGTACTGTGGTCTCGCGTGTTCTTGCTGGTGTTGTTACCCGTGGTCCTGTTCCTTGTCCTGTTCGTGTTTTGTGAGTTTTGTTCATTGTATTATTTAAGACGTTTGGTTGTGTCTTTTAGTTTAGTTTTACTGTTCTTGTTTTCATTTTGCCCCCTCGTGGGAAGTCTTTTGTTTTCTGTTTGTTTCTTAGTTTAGTTCCTGTTTGATACCCCCTCGTGGGTTTTTCCTTTATTTTGTTCATTTAATAAATATTATCTGTTAACCCCTTCACTGCCTGCCTGCGCTTGGGTTCTTCTGCCAATCCGTGACAGAATATACGAGCCACCACCGAACCCAGCAGGCATGGAGTCGGATGAGGCGTACAGGAGCCGCCAGGCTCACGTCCTGTTCGGCTTCCGCCAGAGGGGGACCCCGGTGAAGGACTTCGCCATGGACTTCTTGTCCACCGCGCGCTACTCGGGGTTCACCGAGGCAGAGTTGAAGGTAATCTTCAACGGCTGCCTCGATGAACCCTTCGAACCAGCTGAGATGCGCCGGATGAGACCCCTGGGCTTCGTGGACCAGGTCCAGCTCGCGATGGATCGTGAGGAGCTCAGGGGAATGTCCATGGCGGAGCGTCTCACGGGGTTGGCGGCTATCCCCGAGGACGGTCCCTTGCAGATCGGAGTTGTGGGCGTCGCCACACCGTCCTCTCCGCCGCCAGCTAGCCTCGGCGGGAAGCGGGGGAGACGTGAGTCATGGGGCTCCACGTCTGAGGAGTCCCAGCCTGAGCCAGCCGCACCCTTTGCCTCTTTCCTTCAGCCGACCTCCAGGCGGGTGGCTCGGCTGAAGAGAAAGAGGCAGCGGCGGGCAGCGCGGACTTCCCTCCCTGCCGGTGCAGCAGCCGGAGTCCAGTCCGGTAATCCAGTCGGCGTCCAGTCCGGTGTCCAGTCTTGTGTCCAGCCCTATGTCCAGTCCGGCGATCCAGCCGGCGTCCAGTCCGGCGATCCAGCCGGCGTCCAGTCCGGCCATCCAGCCGGCGTCCAGTCCGGCCTTCCAGCCGGCGTCCAGTCCGGCCATCCAGCCGGCGTCCAGTCCGGCCATCCAGCCGGCGTCCCAGCCGGCCATCCATCCAGGCCATCAATCCGTGACAGGACTCGCATACAGTAATGTCAAGTATAAAAATGTGCTCTGTAAAAAAGACAAAATGATTGAAAAATACGAAACTATATTCACACCAGTAAAAGAGTGCGTACGCATGGTCACGGAGTGTCTGTACGGTGCACATTTATTTAGAGCAAGTTTATTTTTTATAAACCCCGATGTGTGCATAGAAAATTGTATATGAACACTTCTAGGCCTATTTTGTTTATATGCAACGTTTATAAATGAGGATGCAAGGAGACCTGTTTTCCGGTTTCTGCCTGTGATGTTCAGCATAAAATCTGTAAAGTAGACTACATGAGCATGATTATTCATTTGCATTAGAGGATGAAAATATTCCAGCGGAGGACACGTGTTCAATAATGTCCTTTTCTTGTGTGCCATTGTTCCTTATAAAAAAACATGGCTTAAAGGAGCTGTAAAAGATCCATCTTGAAGAAAGCCATAGGGTTCTCAATGGAGGACAGTGTCTGTCAGACACAGGGTGAGGACCCAATTACAGCTTTATTGTAGGGTAACCTAAAGACGTGATATAAAATATCCAATAAACAGGTAAGCGGTCAGAAGTTAGGAGCAATCCGCAACAAAAACAGCGGCGGGGACATGGGAGAATGGAACACCCCAAAAAACCAGACAACACAGGTAGGCCTAGTCAAACCAAGGCACAAAAGAGCCCGCTCGGAAATGCAGTGATCTAGACACATACAAGACATTGCAATGAATGACAGACTGAGCTAGATTTCAATAGACAATTGATGAGGTTAAATAGGCACAGCTGAATCTAATGAGGTATGAGTCCAGATAATGGATTGTGGAAAATGAAGTCCAGTGTGAATGGTATAGGAGTGCCATCTACTGGCGCACAAGGGCACTCCAAGTGACGGGTGTGACAGACAGCTTGGTGTAAAAAATACATAATTTAAGAAGGTACTCCTATCGAAAAACCTTGTCCTCAAGATACATTACATTAAGTCTATTGTGTGAGTCTGCGCGCGCATGCGTAACATTCTTCTCCTAATAAGAAATCAAATAATTGTATTTATTTCCACAAGGTAGGCTATGTATTTTGAAACGTATGTATGACTCACAATATATGCATAGACATTGGACATGTATAATAAAAACATAAAAGAAATAAGAAATCCTATACAATACAACGAGGATGGTAAAGAAGAGAACAGCAGGGCGGAAGGACCGAGGTGTGTATGTTGTGGTGCCAGCCCATGCACTGATTTCTAAGTGGAAATATGTGATAACAGTATGATGATGAGTTGCGATTGCATAAGATAAAAATGGAAAAACTGTTCTGCAGCCACGTTATTATTTTAGAACATTTATTTACATTAAGCAACTGTAAAATGGATGTCCCAAGCATGTGTATTTGGATTTATTTATAAAACATTCCGTGTAAAAACATTGAGCAGCATTTAGTATTATTAAGACGAGCAAATCATTATTTTATTTCTCCCAACTGTAGACCCAAAGTATGTGGTAGTTACATCATGAATGAACAACTAAAAACTGCGTCAGTTGCAGTGACGTCACGGGATTCTCGGAATCGAATGATCTGGGGACCGATGAAGTAAAAATGAAAGTAAGTCCAAAACAACAGTTAGGAGGGAAACTGCACCACGTTGGACCTTTCAAAAAGTATTTTAAAACCTCATGCCTATAGGCTTTTCATTTACTTTACGTTTGTATTGTTTTTTACGTGTTGTATTGATTTTTACGTCTTACATGCTTGTCACGTTTGAAATACATGTATATTTTTTTTCTTCGGAGAATCAATCAGATCGCTTGTTTATCGCGTATAGGCCTACCTCTAGTGCACTTAAAAAGAAGCTATTTTCAGAAATAGAAGGTGTTTCTCTTGGAAGTGCATGGACAAGACAGGAACCATACTGAAAAGTAAGTTGAAATAACTCATTTTACATGAAATGCAAACGTGATTTGAATCAAGCGGGCTATTCGGTTTCCTATGCAAAAAATATATATTTTTAAAATTAACCGAATTATACAATGCGCAGAAGCAGCACAGAAATCGCTCGAACAAACCTTTGGGAATGCCTCGAATGTTAAAACATTAAAAGGTAAAAACAGTGTTTTAGTTGCTTTTTGATGCGTATGCGAAATCGAAAGTATCCTCGTGTTGATACAGTGTAGCCTAGCTATAGCCTAGAGATATGTTTTCTCCTTCAGCTTGTAAGAGAATTTGCCTTTAATGCGCAATTTTAGAAATATGTTGGACTATATCATATTTTGGGTTTATTTCAAATAATAATTATGGAAGGTTTTTTTTCATTATGACATCAATGTTATCAGTTATCTAATACACCTAAATGAGTAAATGGGAAGTTGTAGGCTACATTTAAGTGCAAAGAATGAACATAAACAATACAATACAAAACATCGTTAAAGCCACAATATGGAATAATTAGACCGATGAATTAATTTTATTTTATGTCATCGTAATGAATTATCTTGCAAGAAATGTGTAATGTAATGCTATGTTAGCCCGCGACTGATATTGGACTTTGTCCATTGATTTGGTTGCGTAATGCTACACAGTTTTACCTGTTTAATACAGTCATACAGTCGTCGTTTAAAAAGTAAATTGGAATGAACCCACAGTATTTACAAGTAACGTTACTTGTGCGACATATACTGTATTTCATAGGGTAACTGCATTCATAACTATTCAAATAATCTGCGCATGAGCATTTCGTGTACAATAAAAAGTGCTTACCTGTCTATTGAAACACATGCGAGAGCAGAGTCTCTGTCGAGTCCAAGTGTCGCGCAGCTCTCTCCATTTAGAAAACGCCACGCAGATATTAATAATTGTTTTATCTCTTCGTTTGTCCATAAGCCTGCTTGCCTCATTTGGCCCGTTTACACTTTTTTGGGTTTCCTTTACTCGCCAAAGAGTAATCGTGATCCATAATAACAGAACAACAGATGCTGCGTCCAAACAGCAATAGGGAAGATTTGCTTTTTGTCCAGTCCCTCTCTTAGAAATAAAAGAATTAGGCAACTCTCTCAGAAAGACATTATTACTGTCCCCTCTGTAATATTTTACTGGAGCAATTCTTTTGAAGATATCCCTTGGAAAAAAGTGTGGTCTTTACCAAACAAATATTTAATTACGAATAAGGTTATAGAGATATCTTTTAAATTGCTGCATCGGGTTTACCCTGTCAAAATGCTTCCTGGGGTGGATCCTCTCTGCTCCTTTTGTGGTGTGAAAGATGAGTCTGTTTGTCATCTCTTTTGGGATTGTATCCATGTAGTTACTTTTTGGAAGACAATTTGTTTGTTTGTAAGTGCTTCTATCTTGGACAATTTTTCTTTGGAGTTTAAAGACATCTTATTTGGTGTCGACGTCTCTGATTTCTCTGCACTTGGGTATTCAGAGTTGTCACCTAGTAATACTTTCCCTTTGTGTAATTTGCTATATAAATAAACTTGTCTTGCCTAAAGACTTGGCCATTCACATAAAAATTTGGTGAGCTTAAAGTTGTGTTGCTCTTATTTCACTTAAATCGGTTTAAATTGTTTTTATTATAAATTACGTTGTAACAATCTTCCAGGGTGACTATTAGAGTCGTTCAGTTATGCATACAGTATATACAGTTATCACAGCTGAAATGTTCAAAACTACTTATTTAACATCATCCAGGCACTTGTGCACAACATGAAACCAAGTTCTCATTCTTGGTGCTTCATGCGACTGATAATGTATAGTTGTCTAATGTTCCTTACGTTATCATGTCATGTTGATCAAAATATATGATTCTCTGTCTAAAAATACACAACAAAACATCAAGACATTAGTTGATTGCATATTACCAACTTAAGTAAATTTCTAAAGACTTCAGTATGGTTAATGCTTCTATATAATTAATGCAAAAAAAACCTTTTAAAGGTGTTAGTATTTACTCAAGTTATGACAATGATTGAACATGCAAGAGTGCACTTTGAACTGTATTATGGCATTTTTTCAGATTCAACTGAACAAAGTGACACATTTAAGTACTGTTTAAGAGACTACACTCAAGTACTGTTTATCCGTCATATGCGATCAGTTTTGTCCGCAATGATGGATTTGCTGGTGTAACTTCCTTGTAAAAAGGAAATAAATAACCTGTGCATGAAAAATAAACGTAATTTTGCTATTTAAAACCTCTCTCTGGATAATTCTTTGATCAGTCTGATCATCCATAAACACATTTCACAAGCCTTGAGGGCCATGACAGCGCACGGATATGAGTGTTGAGCCGCATCATTATCCTGCAGCTCGCGACTGGAGCAGACATAAGAGATAAGAGCCCAGTACGGGAATCACGAGCAGCAGGTGGTCCTCCCCGCCGGCCGAAGTGCACCTGTTCGTGACCGGAGCACAGTTTAGACAGGGCGCCCACAATACCGGTGTCCAGGGTCACTGGTGCTGCTAAAATAACTCTTCTCAGTATGTGTTGGTATTTTCCGTTTAATCACAGACATTGTGCTTGTATGTACTGGATAAGAAAGCAGGGCGTCTTGAACTTGACGCTTCACAGCCGACCACCTATCAAACCGCCGAGCCCTGACTCGTGCTGAGGTGTTTTTTTCTTTTTTTTACAATAAACACATCACTGAAGCATGACATGACGCTTATGTGCCTATTTCTGACCATTTTCCTGTACATTTTATTACAGATATGTGTTTTTTTTATTTAAACCTCCTCAGTAGCAAGTTTAAAGTTAATCTCTATAACTGAGAGATAAATCAGAGTTTAAAATAATGGAGCATCAGAATTAAAAAGAATCTAGATTTACTGTAAAATTAAAATTAAGTGATATCTTAAATATAAACTTGATTATTTTTAAACATGGTTTACAGTTTGGTGCAACGGAATTATTAAATAAACCTTGATTTAATCTAGATTTAAGGCTAATCCTTGTTGGTGCAACACCCAAAATGTGCTTTCTGGAATAATCTTGTGTGTTTTTGTATGGTTTGCTGTTCAGGAAATAATTCATATTTAATATATGAATATGTATAGGTTTAGGTTGAATGTTTGTTTTTAAAGGTGCAGTGAACTAGGACCACAATTTTAACCCGAGCTTTTGTTATATAAGATTTAATCGTATTCAAGCTAACATCCTGTAATTGTCAGAACTGAAAACGCCCTTGTTTCTGAAATTACAACTTTGATTGACACCAGGCTCAGCGAACGCCAGGTTCTGGAATGCACGTCATAGATAGGTTGAACACCGCCTCCACAGAAGAATATCAACGCCTACTTCTCGAGTCCCGCCTACTGGTTCGCGCATGACAGTACTGAACACAAGCTGCACGGAACCGGATAGAGCGAGTGTGCATCATGCCGTTAAAGATCGTAAAATTTTGTGCAGTGCCTGGTTGTGGAAGAACACAGTCGCTGCATAACCTTCCTTCAGATTCCCACATTAGTAATGCGTGCTTGAAGTTCATTTTTAAAGACGTTCCAGCTCACGTGGGGAAAACATTGAGCGTTTGTTCGCTTCATTTCAACGCGGATTCCTTGAACAAGTCTTTGCGGAGAGACTCAAATGAAAAGCAGTGCTGTGCCGTCCATATTGGATCTGACAGGAATGGCGCAGCAATCTTTTGTGAGTAAAACATATTTGTACTATGCGTCACTATTGCTTTGTTAGAGATCGCTTGATATGCCCTGATATTATTACCTGCGGACCTCTAGTCATTTGTGATAATTGTAATCGGCATCTCTGTGATTTGGCGGGCTCATATATCATTATTTTTCAAGGTTTTATCCACCGTTTGCGAATAATGGAGGCTGCTTTGAAGTGTTTTGATATTATTTCTGGTGCTGAATCATTTTGGCCAGTTGACTAGCCCTGGCCTACACTATAAGAGTGTAACTGAAAAAAGTTTTTGTAACAATTTTTCGTTTTGGGAAGTGCTTTACAGCTTAAGATTCAAACAATCCTTCTACAAAACATTGTAATATAAGCGCTTCAGTAATGTTCAATGGCACATGATAAGCATGTAAAACATTAATAACTGAATCATGAATATTTTATTGATATTTGAGCAGTATAAATGGCAAAGTCAATTGTGGCTTTCAAATTTTTGTTCTCTGTTGCTTGCAATACGCTACTGATCTGTCCAAGCATATTACTGGCTTCAGTACACGTGACAGAGAATTAAACACGACTGTCCCCTATTGGTCATGTGTTTTATCTAAACCAATATGCAGTGAACCAAACCAATGTTTCTAAACCAATATATAGTTAAACAAACCAATGTATCAAAACCAATATACAGTGAGGGAAATAATTATTTGATTCCCTGCTGATTTTGTAAGTTTGCCTGCTCACAAAGAAATGAAGGGTCTATAATTTTTATGGTAGGTTTATTTTAACTGATAGAAACCGAATATCAACCAAAAAATCAGTGGAAAAAAATGATATAAAGGTTATAAATTGATTTGCATTTCAGTCAGTGAAATAAGTATTTGATCCCCTACCAAGCAGCAAGAATTCTGGCTCCACAGATTGGTTCTGTGCCTATATGGACCACAGATTAGTCCTGTCACTTTAAGAAAGTACTCCTAAATCAGCTTGTTATGTATATAAAAGATGCCTGCCAACAGAATCTGTATCTTCCAGTTCAACCTCTCCACCACCATGGTCCAGACCCAATAGGTTTCAAAGGATGTCAGCGACAAGATTGTAGACCTGCACAAACCTTGAATAGGCTACAGACAGAAGCTTGGTGAGCAGGAGACAACTGTTGGTCCAATTATTTGGAAATATACAAAATATATAGACATACAAGAAATACAAAATAACTATCATTTGCCCTTGGTCTGGAGCTCCCTGCCAGATTTCCCCCAATGGAGTAAAGATGATCATGAGAAAGGTTAAAGATCAGCCCAGAACTACACGGAAGAAGCTTGTTAATGAGTTCAAGACAGTTGGGAACACAGTTAGCAAGCAAACCATTGAACATCAAAATGATTCAGAAAAGGTTTGGAGAAAGTGCTGTGAGACTAAAATGGACTCCTGTGTTTGGAGGGAGAGAAATGCTGACTATGAGCCCAAGAACATCATGTCTACAGAGAAGCACAGTGTTGGAAACATTCTGCTTTAGGGCTTTTTCTCTGCTACAGGTATACAGGATGACTTCACCGCATTGAGGGGCTGAGGGACGGGCCCATGTACCGTAAAATCTTGGACGAGAACCTCCTCCCCTTAACTAGGTCACTGAAGATGGGTCATGGATGAGCCTTTAACATGACAAAGACGCAAAACATATTGCCAAGACAACCAAATAGTGGCTTAAGGAGAAGCACATTAAATGTCCTAGCCAGTCTCTAGACCCTAGTCCTATAGAACCTCTGTGAAGGAGGCTAAAACTCCAATTTGCTGAGCGACAGCCAAGAAACCTTAAAGATTGACAGAGGAGTGGACTAAATGTATCCGGACACATGTGCAAACCTGGTGACCAACTATCAGAAATGTCTGACCTCTGTGCTTGCCAACAAGGGTTTCTCCACAAAGTACAAAGTTATGTTTTGCTTGGGGATCAAATACTTATTTCACTGACTGAAATGCAAATCAATTTATAACCTTTATATAACATTTTTCCCCTGATTTTTTTTTAATATTCTGTGTCTATCAGTTAAAATAAACCCACCATAAAAATTATAGACCCTTCATTTGTTTGTAAGTAGGCAAACTTACAAAATCAGCAGGGGATCAAATACTTATTTCCCTCACTGTACCAGAGGTCCTGGACAGCTGGTTCAGATACATGGCATCATGTTTTATATCAAATAGCAACAGATATAAAAATCAAAACCTGACTTGCTCTTATGGAAATATTATAATGGGTCGTGGTTAGATCTTCCATCAGCACGCTGGTTCAAAATAAACATCAAAATCAACAAAAAATGTTGAACGCAAATCCCAGTTCCCTGACCACTATAGAACATGAGTGGATGAACTGAAGATAAGAGAGCACCAACATTTGAAGGATCTTAAGAGATTCTGTATGAAGGAATGGACTCGGATGACTTGCCATATATTCTCAAACCATAGTCAGACATAAAAGAAAAGACTCAGAGCTGTTTTTCATGCGAATCGAGGTTGCAGAAAGTTTTGAATACAAGGGTGCCAATAATTGTGACCCGGGTGTATTAGAGAAAAACATTTTTTTCATAATGTGATATTCCCCCAGTTCAAATTGTTTTATTTAAATTAAATGTTGGAATATTGTAGATTTTTTGAATAAAAGATCAGATGGAGAAACAATGCAGATTTATTTTTACAGCCTTTACCAAGGGTGCCAATAATAGTGGAGGGCACTTTATCCAATCTTATCTGTGGCAAAAGTTTTAAAGGTATGTATGGCTTAAAATGAAGAAAAACACGCTAGTTTTACGGAACAGAAGTTTTGCGGTGGTCCAGTGGGCAGCTGAGCTTCTCATGAGTGCCACTCTGGGTACTTGCGGTATCCCATTTCCCAAAATTTCTAGCCGATCAAGCGTCGCTGTGGACCATGACCGTGTCTGTGGCTTTTCAGGGTTGTTTTTCTGCAGCTGAACCAACCCTCTAGAGGAATACAGTCCTTAATTCAGTTTAAACTATAAGCCTTTGAAGCAGAACTCCACCAAATCCAATACAGTGTGCATAACATACAATTAACTTCCTGATCAGATACTGTATCTTTAAGTACATATAATGCATTAAACGTCTCTGCAACAAAATCAACTTTATATTTTTAGCTCGAGGAAGTACTCTATCATCAGCGCGCTCCTTGGAGTGAGAATTTTTACTTAAATTGATCCGAGGGGACTGCCCGTGCAATTAGCATAATACAAGTCACTTAGGGTTTAAAGCGTCTGCTAAATGACAAGAATGCACCTAAGGGTTATTACTAGCGATAATAATAAGCGACGAATGCACTCCACTATGTGCGTAGTTCACGGCACGCCGTGAAAATTACCCAGGCTGTATGATTTCTCATGCGTGTCACTGTCTTGTAGCATACGGGTAATGACATATTGGAGTACAGTTGTTTGCTAATACTGACCTATCGATGTAAATACACCAGTTTTCATGTCAGATGTAAATGAGATCACCGACGTGATGGTTAAAGCTGGGTGTGTGTGGCATTTTTCCGTGCGTTCTTGATTTGGACATGAACCCAGGACGGTATTGCTATAGTGTCTATACATTCTGTCGCATGGCATGCACGGCTGTATAGATTTGCACAAAAAGTTAATTTTGCAAAGCAGGATATCGATATGTTTTATTCAGCAAGCATCTATACAGGGCCAACTGGAATAAATGTGAAGAACTAGGTCAACCCCACCGAGAAAGTGAACGAGAACTTGCACGCACGTTTTACAGAATCTTTTTGCAAAGTAACTGTCCAACTTTCTGCAAAGTTGCAGGAATGCACTTCTGTGGCATTACAGGGCGCTTTGAACAATGTTTATCTGTTCGGATTCTTCCCCCACTCCTAATGAAATTTCCCGTCTGAGTTGAGGCTCCTTCGGGAAAAGCGCGTGCGACAGATCCCACATTGTTCATTGTTGTTGCGCTCTCCTTATTGTAAAAAACCCGAAAACAAGAAACTTTACCGCGTTGTGGGCTGTGGAGAGAGAGAGAGATGACAAAGATCGCATACTGGCACCCTTTGATCTCCTGTCTTGGGAGGCTTTTTTAAGGGGGTGGCACTGCTGTTTTTTTGAGACTTGGGGAAGAGAGAGAGAATGGGGAGATGCGCGGACCTTCCTTAAGGGCCTTATCGAGCCTTGTACACACGAGGAGTGTGGGTTGTTTATTTGTTGTGTGTGCCTCTCACGGGGCCCTGGGGAAAAGTTCCCATACTTTCCCCGTGCCCCGAGGCCACTCGCGGTTCTGTGGGCTGCCGCATGGTTAAGCTGCAGAGGAGAGGAACTCGGATATGATATCCCAAAGGCATTCGCGTCTCTCAGAACCGAAAGAGAGAGACCACGCAGAGCCTCTTCTTGGATTACAGGCAAACAAACATTGTACTACCGTTGGAGATGTGCTTTTGGAAGCATAGGCCGGCTAGTCATAATACTAACTGTTTAACCGCTAGTTCGCAACCCCTACGTCTCTTTGGATTTCGCTGCTTGTTTAACCTCGGCTCAACCTTTTCTCAACATTTGAGGGAAACCGTTACGAAAACATAGTAACAACTTAACATACTAAAAAAATGTATATGCTATCGTTGCAAGTTCAAAGATAACAGTTCCAATATGACCAATATGCTTAAGTAAATTAGTAGTTTTTAGCCTATGTCTAATAGCTTTGATGCCATGAAATGGGTAGCGTACTTCCAGGAAAACTATCATGATTCATGGCTGTGACTTCTGGCTATTTTGAATAAAAGAAAGAGCACCCGGGGACCAAGCAGCAAGAAATAGGACCCACTGATGACCAAGAGGAAGCTGATGAAAGAACGTGATGAGGAAAGAAGGTGTGGCAGAGGAGGTGAGTGTCGGGGAGGTGGTCCGCCCCTTCGCAGGCTGGAGGGTGCAGACGCCGCAGACATGGAGGAGGGTTGTCGCTTCTGCGGGGGTGAGATAGGGACTTGGCTGCATTGCGGGGGGCGAGGCTGGCCAAATCTGTCCTCCTCAAACGCTGATGCGCACACACATACGGACCGTGACAGGCTTTTACCTCCAGTCTTTATAATTTGATGCCCTCTGCCAGCGCCTTCAAACTGCATCTGATAAATATAAAGGCAAGGTTGATAAATGACCGAGGCTAAATGCGCCAAATCAATCTTTATACTATCTCTCGCTTAAACCCCTGACCCTCGGGCCCATTCTGGACGTTGGAATAATCCATGCCTCATGTTTACGAGGCCCTCTCCTGCGGTCTGGTTTACTAGAATCCCTGGTTTCACTCAGGTGGGCCTGTTTTCCATTTCTTCTGAGGTATTGCATATCCTGTGTGCAATGTTAAACCTAACCTTCCCTGTTGGAAACTATCCTACGCATTAAAGACGATACCATCTTCATCAACATTTAAGATATGATACTTTTATATAAGGATTATTGCAAGTGGACCTATGTAAGAAGTTAACAAGTTAGTACGAGATCTAAAGGGAAGACTGGAACGATGTGTTTGCAAGGGAGGAGGAATGTGCAACTTCCCTTGTTTAGCTGTTTGGTTTAAATCACCTTTACGGTCAAATTTCAGAGGAAGTCGACTCCTGCCGTCCTTGGTGATTAAAAGCAACTCTGCTCCTGATTCCTCTCGGCGTCCGGATCTGGAAAGGGGAAGTGACATGTTATTTGGGGCTTTGACCCTGACCTCATAAAATGTTGTCTTTCCGATAGTGGATTGTTTGAACTTGGTTTTGTGCATGCATTTGTGTTTACTTTAGATGGTTTAATGAGACGTATAAGGGATGACATTGTGGTCGGGCTATACATCATCTATAATGATGTGTTTGTATATGAATTGATGTGATAGCCTAGTTAAACAATAATATATGCTTTGTTGTAAATTCAGTCTCCACACACACTCCCATGATGCAATGCAAATGATGTAACTATTTTTTAATTCATACTTACACAACTAATGTACGCATGAGGCTTTTTTGAAACCAAGTGTAGTGCTCCATTATGTTAAATGAAAAAGTGTATTTACAGGCATAGCTATATGAACATTGTGAAGGTGTTTATAATGACGTAGGTAGTAACTTTTTCATATTTGTTATAGACTGTTTCAAAGCAACAACATAAACAAACGTTACTGTGCATGCATGCTACTGTGGCCCAAACTTAACTTTCGGTACACATCAACAAAGAATACAGCCCCTGTAGATTATTTTTTAAAACAAGCAAAAGAAATAACAAGTAAATAACTTTAGCTAGCAAGTTAAATCTTTGTCTAGCCAGTATTAT